>NC_045805.1:15169770-15794005 GCF_009873245.2 Balaenoptera musculus | reverse complement strand
CTCAAAGGAACTTCTGTGCTGTCATCATCAACTTGGCAAATGTTGAGTCCAGAAAAAATAAAGTATGGTCACATAAAATTAAGCCTTTTGATGTTTCAACATTGTCTAGGCATGAAAAAATGTCCCCTGCCTCTTGAACTATAACTAAAAACTTAGTTTATCAAATATAATGAGTCAAAAGAGAAAAATGTGAGGTTAAAGAGAAATGTGAGTCATGGACAGTGAGATGCTCCATCCCAAAGATTCATAATATGACTTTTTTTAGAGTTGTATTACTTCAGAGTAAAAGATTGTGTGTATAAGTAGCCATGATATTCAACTGCTTTCCAAAGTGATGGAAATAAATCTGACATCACTTTGAAAGTAACCGCTTGCTCTATTAGGGTAATAACAGCTACTGATGAGTGTCCATGATGAGCTAGACATTATGCCAAGCATTGAACTCTGTTAGCTTGAATTTACATAATAACCTTAAAGGGTAGAAACTATCAACCCATTTCATCCATGAGGTGAGGCAACTGGGATTCAGAGATAAACTGTGGTCAGATACTTTACATGTAGAAGTGCCTGGGCCCTAAAGACCACGATCTTTCCTCTGTCTCTTGATGCTCCTTCTGTTGTAGGGTATTGCTGTCTGATGAAAGGTTAAGGTACAGCGTGACAATATGCAAAGCAAAGTAAGTCAGTTGAATAGAAAATAGTCATTTTCTATTATAATTAAGTTAAAAAATTAAAAACGGAAAGATGCACTTTGGGATTAAGTCAAATGTTGAAAGAGGTGTTGATGTCTCCACAAAAGCACTGCATTGAGACGTGGCTGGGGAGCCTTGAACAGACAGAGGTTACCAGGAGAGAATAACTCTGAACCCCTTTTTTTCTGGTCCCCCCTTAATTCATCTTTGAATTCCCTAGCAAATTACCTGTGTTATGCCTAAGATCTTTGGCTCATTAAATACCTATTGCAAGAAGAGAGCATGAAAGGAAAATCCCCACCCCAGACAAGGAGAAAGCAGTAGTGGAACATTCTACTGCCACTTCCACAGTCTTGCCCAGGCAAAAAGTCTCCCCCAAATTCCCTTTCCACTTTTTCCTTACATATAAATGAATAAGCCTCTCTCATGTCAAAGATTTTGACAATAACTATGAAAAAGTAGACATAAAGTTTTTCAAATTTGGCCTGAAATATTATCTGGATCTTTATAGAATAAGTTTGCCAAACCCCTGCTCTAGTTAGATCAGGTGATTTTAGATTGGATCATTCTTTTTATGTTGCATAATCTTAACATAAATATAACTAACTTGGAGAGGCAATTTTTCCCGTATCCCCACGTGTAGGACAAAGACGATGAATGAGCTTATGTCTGGTACCTGTTTTCTGTGGCGGAATCTTATTAAACGCCCCAGCTGGCCTTTTTGAAGACAGATATAGATGTTTGCTGGTAGGAAATTAATGCTGACCAATTTTCAAAGTTCTTAACTCTTATCTTGGTGTTCCAAACATGAGATCACCTGATAAATTATTCTTTCCAGAATTAGACCGGCAGGCCAATCCATCTATTTTCTTCCTCAGGAAAACAACAACAAAGACTGACTCGTTTCTTTTATTATTCACAAGTGAAACGTCATCAACTACTTTATCAGAGTCCCATGGTGAGAGTCCTAACATGCTCTAAACTTAAATTCAGCATCAGGCGTGTGTGAACAAGCTTCAAAGGCAGTTTCCATCTTCCCTGTCCTTTTAGGATTACAGCCTTGAAACCCCTGAGGGACGTGAGGACTTCTCTTGAGAAAAGTCGGGCTACAGTCTAAGTGTGAATGATGTTCATAGAGACGCTAAAGAAGCCTGATGTTTGAAGTCACGACCGAGCCTGCTCTGCACTCTTCAGACAGCCCGCGGGACTTCCTGTCTTTAATGCACCAACGGGTCATTTCATGAAAAGTCACGAGTTGCAGTCACAGTGCTGTTATTTCCAACTGCTCTTCACTTGCTGAAACACAAGCAAGAACTTCACAAATAGAATTTCCTGAGGCCAAGCTAATGGATGCGCTGATGGGCAGTACGATGAGGTAAGAACGACTACGTGTTGGGATCCGAATGACCCAGGTTTAAACTCACATTCTGCCATTTCCTCTTTAATGAGGCAACAGGCACCTAAGTCCTCTGCGTCTCGGTGCCTCACCTGGAAAACGGGATGTTTCCCCTGGGTTGTTTGAGGATTAAATGTGGTAAGTCACATACCTAGTTGCAAATCTAGCAGCTGTTCAATAAACATTACTATATTATTTCCATCTACTAGGATTCTAAACATTTTTTATGTTTTGGGACATATGATGCTTAAAACTGGACCACTGAAACGCTGTATTCTCAAAGAAGGTCAAAAAACATACGTATATACACAAGCACATGCTACTTAACTTGTATGTAATGTAAACATAACCTTGACATAACTTAATGGGGAAGGAACCTCCAGTCTAGGTCTAACAGTGTGATGATTCACCTCTCTGGCTTATAGTCTTTATCAGCAAAGTGAGAGAATGGAAACAAATGCTCTTGTGGGGTGGCATAAAATGGTCGTTTCTGTGATATTCAGATCCTGATTCCTTTATGGGAATGCTTGTGTATTCCTCACAGGTCTCAAAATCCATTCTCCTTATTTCTTTATTTGAAACTGTACATATTACAAGATGCATTTATGCTTGGCTTGGGAATGTCACTTTGTACTTTAATACGAGTGTTTGGAAATGCGCTTTAAATAAAATGAAGGAGCCCCACTGTCAGGCTTCTTCTCCTGGCTTCTGCTCAGGGCTGCCCCTGGCTTCCTGTCCCACGTGGAGTGGCTCGATCACATCACGTCTCTTCCTGCTGACACGTATTGGATTAAGCTGGCCTCTTCTGTGCTCTGTTTCTCTCTCACTCTCTTGCTTTCCCTTTCTCAGTGGGTTTTCTCATCACTACTTTCCTCATTTGGGGAAGATAATGAAGTACTTTGGTTTAAACATATCCTGCTGATTTGTAGATGGCATATGGAAATGAAAGCCAGAGATACTGAACAATATTAACTATTAGCTATTCTGTTTAATTATATCAGTGTGAACCATGAAAGATAACTGAAAATTGATCAAGTTATCTTCCAGAGAACAATTGTTATTTACACTTTGTTTTTGTCTTCTTGTGGCTGATTTCCTTCACAGAACTGAAATGGGGTCTCTGTTCTCCTGAGACTCATGCTTTACTCTCTCTTTTTTATATCATGCTGCAAGCTATTATTATGAGTACAATAATGAACAAAATAAATCCTCTTACTGTAGGCAGATAGTCTCTACTCCATGAGATAATTACCAGATCTCATGGGAATTTGTTCTTAAACTCACTTCATAATGATGGCTCTTTTCTCTGAAGATGCTTCATCACCTCTAATAGAATGTAATCACAAACCAGGGTGGGATGCCTAGTAGTTGTTTAAAATTCATCTCCTAAGAGAAAAGGAATGGGGTAAGTTAATTATATCTAATGGCCCTTGATCTCCCAAGAGGGTAGTCCTTCACACCTGACGGAAAAGCCAGGAAATCTAAGTAGCTTAACTGTTTTGTAAAAGGTGAGTGGTCCACTTGTATTATATGTCAAGGCTACTGTCTAAAGGAGAAGCACTTAGAATTGCATATTCCTTAAAGAAAAACTGACAAGCAGAAAAAGGGTCAAAGCTAATACTATAAAAATGAAAGAGGAAGAAATCCCTTTGAATTTTAAATCATCTAACAGTCTACAAATACAGGTTTTTCACTTAATTATAGCGACTATCTTGAAGGTTTTACATATTGGTAAATATAGCAGATAATGAACTATTGATCCGAAAGAAGTTCAGGAAATGCAGAGCTTAACTAAATTGTCTGTTTTCCATTGGAAGGTAAATTGATGTAGTAGGAGAAGGGGGGGCAATCTATTGATTCACTCTCCAAATCCCTCTGATTTGTACTGACAAAAGAAAGGGAAAAGAGCTGAATATACTCTATCTAAGCCTGGTTTTCATCTGAATAGTCCTGCATAGAGAGAAGTACTCGGACCTCCTCAAATCTGATATCATTGTCATGATAGTCTACCTGGTAACCCATTTTGAGCTTTATCAGCACCACATGTAAAAAAAATAGCAGCTGAGTCTTTCACCTAGAAGCAGATGCTTGCCATGCAGTGCTAAATGAAGTGCTGTGGATTTTATCTTGCTGATAAGAGGCAAGAGTACAGATAATCTTTCCTAGGATGTTTTCCTTTTCACTCATGTCTGAAATAAAGTGAGTTGAGGCCAGGTTGTGGTGGAGATTCTTGCTTCTGAGGAGAGGTGGACTACTTTACCTCTAATGCCCCAGCCAGTCTTAAAATTCTAAGCTGGATCCTATCAGAGTCAGCACAGTAAGCAAGGAGAAGAGAACCGAGAACCGAGAAGAGCGGTGAACTGGGAAAGAGAAGTTCATTATCTCCATTAGATTCCATTTTAACGTAGTTACCCACGTACTTAACAAATATCCATTGTGCACCTACTATGTGCCGGGCACAGTGTCTGGTATTGTGGGATCAAAAGGTGAATTGGACACAGTTTAATTACTTGGGAGAAACAAGCAAATCCACACCAAAATGTAATAAGCTCTATGAGCAACATACAGCCACAATGCTAAGAGATAACACAGGAGCATCTAAATTATCAAGGAAGGACGTTTCCCCAAGATCTGAGTAATTGGAACAACAGATCATGCCTTGTACATCCAGGAGGAATGTATGGAGGCTTGATCTGCAAGCCTCTGCAAGTAGGATCTACAGCAAAAATCGCAAATACTGAAAGTATCAGAGATGATGTTAGAGGAACAGAGGGCAGCCAGTCAGTGAGGGAACTTGTGCTAATCAAGGAGTTAACACTTTACTATCAGGAAAGCCCTGTGGAGTCACTGAAAGACTTAAAGCAGAAGACTGATATGACCACATATGTGATTTAAATACAGCCTCTGGCAGCTGTGGGGAAGGCACATGTGGGGAACCAAGGCCAGAGCAGGAAGAACACTTTAGAAAACATGGAATCAATGCAAGAAATGATCAAAGCCTGAATAGTAATCATTAACTTTAACTAAATAGGTGTCATAAACCAGTAGGATGCTAAGTATTCTGTAAACACTATTTCATTTAATCCCCACAACAAACCTATGGAGTAAGTATCAGATACCCATTTTAAAGACAAAGGAACCGAGATTCAGAGAATTTAGACACCTTGATTGAGATTGCACGGATATTGGTAAACCAGAATTTGGACAAACAAAATCAGGTTTATTTGACTTCAGAATGCATGTACCAGGAAGCATCAGACAATACTTCCAAGGTCAAAGGTAAGAGGAACTTAAGTGTCAGTTCTACCATCCACCAAAAAAATTCAGGTGCAGACCCAGAGCTTGGGGGAAGAGATAATGAGATATTTGTGGAAAATGCTGAATATGAGCTGCCTGTTGGACACCTGAAGAAAGATGTCCCCTGGGCAGTTATATATTAATACTTATCTGGAGCTTAAGAGGGTCTGGGCTGGATGTCCATCGACAGGACAATCACAGAAAGTCACATAAATGGCTAGTCACTCACAAAGAGGTATAAAGTGAAAAGAACAGCAGGTCAAGACAAAACACTGGGAAACAGTACTAAGCAAAGAGAAGCCCATGAATGAAGTCAGAAGGGTATCCAGGATGAGTCCAGTGTAAAGTCAACCTATGAATGTTAATTATGCATTTTATGTACACAAGGTACTGCCTTGGGCCCTGTAGTTGATGCAAGAAAGCAGTGTGACATCAGGATTTTCCCTAAAAATTATAAAAGTGACATTGGGAAGAAAGACACACACACACACGCTGTTAAAATTATACAAAAATTCACAAAACCACTAAGCAAAGTAAGAAATATCATCAGGCAGAACACCATAAATTTCCTGTGAGTGGTTTAGGAAAAAGGGTTCTAAATTAGGAGGATTAATAAATCACTGGGTGAACTGGGTGAATAAGGGATTTATGGAAAATATAAAACAATTGATTTCAAATTTAGCCGTGCATCGGACTCAACAAGACATCTTGATTAAAATGCAGATTTCTGGGCCCTTCCCTCAGTTAACCTGATTGAGGAGTTTGGAATTGGGCTCAGATATCTGAATTGTTAACAAGGACTCCAGGTGATTCTGAAGAAGATGATCCATCAATCCCAACGTGAGAAATACTATCTTAGAGAATGTTAAAATGTGGACAGTGGTGTTGAGTGGTGTCTAGGGTGTGTGCTGGGGGAAGGAGTGGGTGTTTAAGGTGAAGAAGAGGCAAGAATGAAAGGAAGACAACATAAGAAATGAAGGACTAATTTCACAGATGGTCAGTAGAGATGGAAGTGCCAAACAGAGGCCTCCCTCACTAAGAGAACCTTGATTAGCATCGAAGAATTTGTTCTCAGCTGAAGAGATCTAGTTGGTACTTAATGTTGTCTCACTCGATAGAATTTTGCTTTCTGGAATAGATAATATACGTCACCTTGCCCTTATTGTTGGAGAGTCTACAAGTTCTTCTGTAGATATGCTGAGTTTGAGATCCCTAGGAAAAAACTAAGACATGAGAAAGAATGAGGTTGAAGTGGTTTGGTCAAAATCATAAAATGCTCCATAGCAAGTAAAATGTATAGATTTGATCAAGTCATTTAAGTTGCCCCATAACCGTTTGTCAACTAGGCAATCATAGCATTCTGTTTCATTTAGGCCCTTACTTTTGAGGATTATGACAGTTTCAGAAGACCTTTTTGCTTCCTGCAAAGTGGTGTTTAAAACTCATGCTTAAAATACACTAACAGACATTAATTACTGTGAGTAATAACTCATGAAGTTACTCCTCCAAACTACAGATGTGAAAATACAGGTAAAAAGTGGGAATTTAATCCAAGACTCTGACAATGAGTTGACATGCCTTTGCTTGCTCTTATTTTGACGTTTATTTTATAAGATTTTGTCAGTAGCCCATAGACTTATTTGTTTCAAAAAAGAACTGTATTTTGAGGTAAAAGAGAAAAGGAAAAAAAGGAGAGGAAATTAACAAAGTGCAATGTTTATTTTCCTGGCTTTTTCTGTCTTAAATCCTGATTCAAATACTCTTTCAAATACTTAATCTCTAATTGCCTGGGATGCTTGTCTTTAGTGTGTTTTGCATGGAAGTGAGCTTCTCAGCAAAATTCCTCTGTCTCCTAAGTCAGAAGTCTCTTTGGATGTACATCTTCACCTAAAACAAAACCCTTCATTTTCTATCTTTTACCTCCTACTCGGTGTCAAATTTCCTCTCCAACTCTCCAGTACTTCTTAGCTTGTCCTCTGTTAAATTGGAAAATGACTATCATCTCATAAAATGTTATGCATCCAGCATAGATAATGAAGGTAGGCAATTAACAAAGAAGCTATCTTTTTATAAACTCAGTGCTAAGATCGCTTCTAGTTCTGATAATCATGTATACATGGGCATGTCAACGTTTTGATTTCAAATATCTTATTAGTAAACAAGATAGATACATCAGATGATTCAGTCCTCTAAAGACCAAGCAGAGAAATCATTATAATTCCAGAACGGTAGCAGTAAACACTTCCTTGTGGCCTTATTCCAATGTCAGTATTTCATTTTAATGATAACTAGATCTCTGCTGTTCATTGTGAAATCCTTGAATGTATTTAACAGCCTGCTTAGAGTGTATTGCATTAATGGGGATGACCAAATGAAGCCTGAAAATTTATTGTAAGGAAATGGTGCAGATTATATGGGAGAGATTCCTTCTGATGTAGTGTTGAGCAGTAGCATGAAAAATGTAAAGGTTTGAATAGAACAGTGTTTAAACAGGTATGGTCATGCCTGTTAATCATTCTTCATCATGTGTCTCCCCTATTTAGTACATTTCTCTTAATTCTTGATTAGCAGCTGTCAGAGCTGTCCCTAGAATATGATCACACTAATGTGATGGTTCAGATACCACTCTGCAGTTTGCAGAGCATTTTTCAATGAATCGTCTTTTTGATGTTCTCAACAACCCCAAGAAACCAGCATTATTATGGTTATTTTATGTATGAGGAAAAGGAGGATTAATTACATTGACCCAAGATTGCTAGTTGAGTAAGGATGGTCTTCTTCCTCCCAGTGGAATGCCTATTTGTTTGTGTTTGGTTTCCTTTGGCTGTCTCGAATGCACTCCATAGGCTGTGACTTTCACGTGTGGTCCTGTGGGCCAGCAGGACCCTGCCCCCCTCTATGGAAACTGTAAGGGGGCCAGATCCCCTTCTTCCTAGTGCCTGGCAACAAGGGGGCGGCTCATTCATTACCTGCGCTGGGTCAATTTAATTGAATTTGAGAAAAAACGAATCTTGAGAAAAGCAGAGACACAGGAGCGATGAGGATATACTTCTGTTAGCTGTGTCTGCTGATGGCAGCATTTGTTAGGTCCCCCATATGGTAAAGCTAAATATTTAAACATTGTAAATCCATCTAAGGACCTGTTCAATAATACAATATATTTCTATTCTTATACCTTGACAAATGTAATTTTCGTTAAAACCCAGGTGGCCAGGATTGAATTAGAATTCTGAGATCCCTTGGAGTTGTGTGCTAGATTTTAAAAGCTTAGGGAAAGTGGACCTCTGGTGCTTGGTCCTGGTCTGCTGGCCCTCTCTCTTTCTCTTCCTGCTCCTGGCTCTGTCCTGCTTTGTAAGGAGCTTTGTGCCCATACATGTGGACACCCTGGCCCGCAGATCCAAGCTCCATTCATATTTCCCAACAGAAAGCTCTATCTTGGCCACACCCATCTGAGGCCCATTCTTGAGTGGGTAGAGCCTGTGAAGAGGCCTGCCCAGGCTCTGGAAGTAGGTTCAGGATATTTGTGCAGGGAATTCTGGGGTCCTGTGTATCCAGAGCTTGGTCAAGAAGGCAGGGCTTGGACTGTGGGTCAGCATGTTCCCTTAGCTTCATAGACTTTTGCTTCAGGAAGGTCACATTCAGAAAAGGTCCAAGATGTGCATTTTAACCTTCCTGCCTGGACATGAAGGCAGTACTAGGTGGTGGTATCCCATCCAGGAAGTTGTTGCTTCTTGGCTTCTAGAATCCCTTTGGTTCTTGCTGGTTTTCTAAGCAGGTCTTCTTACCTTATTACTTTATCCTCTGAGCCCCCTACATACACCTAGTCTATTCCTTTGGCTTAGAAGAGCCAAACTCATTTTTGTTGCTTACAACAGGAAATCTTGTTTGACACAGTCTGTCATTTTTTTTTCCCCACAGGATGAGGATGGTGTGGGGTCGGCAGTGACTGGACAAGGATGGATGAAAACACCCTGAGCGATGGTAAGTACAATTTATCAGTCCATGATGAATATTCCACTGTCCTCGTGCAAAAACAGGTAGGTAGGCGTGCTCCTCTGCCTTTCTATATATTCCATCAGGCTCACTATTTCTTACCATCTTCCTTCAGGGTAACCTGAGTTAACCCCTCAGCTGAAATATTGAGGGAGTGACACAGTGCCTTGTGCTGGTTGCTGTAAACACTAAAATGCTATTTAGTTATTTAAAAAACAATGAAAATTGTAGAATACCAAATCAACAGAAACCCATTTTAGGAAAAACTTGTAAATATAGATAAGCAAAAGGAAAGACATGCACCCATAATCACCACCCAAAGATAATCACTATTATTAACAGATCATTTTCTGTGCATATCTTTAAGAAAAATGGTTCATATTGTACATACTCATTTAAAACTGTTTTTGTCCCCAACTCTGAATTATAAGCGCTTTCATTTCAGTAGTTATTCCCATAATGTTTTTTAAGTAGGTAAATATTGTATCATTAAATGCTGTGAAATTGTCTAACCTAAAAATTATTTTTGGATGTTTTGATTGTCTTAAATTTTTACTATTAGAGACAATATTAACAAACATCCTAGAGGTGAAATAATTATGTATATGTTTAATTATTTTCAAAGGATATATTTCTATAAGTGGAATATTCATTGCAAAGACTTTTCATAATTACAGTATTTGAATGCTATTTAAAAACATGGTAAGCCGTGCAAAGAGTAATTATATATTAAACAGCATTCATCTAGCATATATTTTGATTAAGAACTAGTAAAGTATGATAAAAACTTGGTATTATTCAAATCCTTTATATTAACTCAGTGTGTTACATACAATACATTTTGGCAAGATCTTCAAACAAATCTGGAGGGAAATGAAGATTGCTTTCATTTAAGAGTGACCCACTTTTCTGTTTCTCTCCTTTTTTAAAAACAGCTTTGTTGTGATATAATTTATATACCATACAATTCACCCATTCAATTGTTAGTATAGTCATAGTTGTACAGCTATCACCACAATTTTAGAAAAATTTTATTACCCGTGAAAGAAACCCTGCATGCCTAGTCTCCACTCTGGTCCCCTATATTCCCCAGAACTAGGCAACCACTTACCTACTTTCTGACTTTTATAGGTTTACCTATTCTTGACACTTGATATCAATGGAATCACACAATATGTGGTCCTTTGTGGTTGACTTGTTTCACTTAGCATAACATTTTAAAGGTTCATTTATGTTGTAACACGTATCAGTAATTTGTACATTTTTTTTTGCTGAATAATATTCCATTGCATGGATATACCCCATTGATCTGTCCATTCATCAGATGGACATTTGGGTTGTTTTTACTTTTGTCTGTTATGAATAATGCTTCTGTGAACATTTGTGTACAAATATTTGTGTGGACGGACATATGTTTTCATTTCTCTTGGGTGGTGTAAGTGTAGGAATGAAGTTGCTTGATCATATGGTAACTGTGTGTTTAACCACGTGAGGAACTGCCACTTTGTTTTCAAAATTGATATCAACTCCATTTCACAATGTTTACGTTGATAATTGATTTTCTTTTAAAATTCATTTTTTAAATAAAATAATCCAACTTTACCTCAGGACCTATAGTTGTTGTAGTTTTATAAAATTATTATATGTTTCTAATAGATTTGATATAATTAAGCATTATTCCACTCTTGATGCTGAAAGCTCAGCCTCTGTACACCGGTGCCAAATCGAATCTCAGAGACAGAGTTTTGGGTGAAGTAGAAAAGAATAGCTTTATTGCTTGGCCAGGCAAAGCGGGGACACGGGGGTTCCTCCCCTCAAAAACTATGTGTCCCAACCCAGGGGAGTTTGGTGAGGAGGTTGATGGCAACAGTTCAAGGGTGGGGTTTCCAACAAGATTAGGGTGTGTGCAGGGCCTTCACTCCCTTCATCTCGTCTCAGGTGGTTGGTCTCCTAATCTTGATGAGCTTCTCTGGCCCCTTGAATCTCGCCTCAGGTGGTCTCTTGGCTGCTCCTCCCTTGATGAGCAAGTGCTCAGATCTGCCCTTTGGAACTCAGGGAAGGTCATGGAGGCTGGAGGGGGACAGAAAGGCTTCCGTGCCCAGGAGCCTCACAGGGTCCTGCTCGGTTTCACTCTCTTATAAATTAATCGTTTTCTGTCTGTGGTTTCCAAGAATTTATTATTTACAGTTTTATCAAACATCATGACTAAGCTTTGGAAATGTTCTATTAATGAAGAGGCACTAGACATTCAGAACACTGTATTCTCTGATAGGAAAATTGATAAAGTATATATTTTTGAAAAGCTGATTTTAGCAGATCAAGAACTTAGATTTATCACAGATTTTGTGTGTGTGTTTTAAACTTTTTATTAAGAAGATTTTTTAAAAAATTCTCTTCACCCTTGGAATGTTAAGTTATCCATGTTATAGTGGTAAACCAAAAACATCGACATGTATCTTTTTGATTTAATATATGTTACTTATTGTTGCACTATTTTACAGTGAATATGTTACAATCACTCTAGTTGCATTTTTAGCATCACATTATGCGTGTCATCACCTGGACTGTTTTGGGATTCCATTAAAGGGCAGTTTAGGGTTTTTATGCTGGGGTTTCACACACATGCACTCAACACAGTAAGCTGGATGTGGACCAGGAAGATATTTCTGGTTTTGCTTGGCCAGATGTCCAGTATCCAGCAAAACTCCTGATATTTAGTTAATTCTCAGTAAACACTTGATGAATAGTAAATCTACTTTTATACATTGTAAATAAAACCAAAATCAATGTTATTTTCTTAGTCTTCTCTCCTTACATGGGGAAACTTCTCTTGGGGGAAAATAAGATCAATAATATAGGAATATGGTCTAGTTTTTTAATTTTTATTTGTTTTAAACAAGTACATTTGATTGGGGTCACACATTTAAGTCATTCATTCATTCATTCAGGAAACACTACTGAGTGTGTACTAATGGTCAGCCACTAAATTAGGCAGTTGGGATTCATAGACAGTATGATGTGATGTGGTCACCTCCCTCCAGGAGCTGCAAGTCTTCCCTGAGTCATGATATCCTCATCTCAGGGGTCATCTGGCTGCAGTAAAAAGAGGAGTTTTTACTGTTAATATCTGACTCAGCTCAGAGGAGGACGTCTTATATGAAGCGATGGTGATGTACTGTTACGTTAAATAAATACAACACAACTAACTAATTGAATGTTGAAAGTTAAATCTTGCTGCAGAGAAGATAACTCTATGGCAATACTTTGAAAACTATATGTGGAGAAATATGTAGCGTTATTTTATGATATAAAAGTGACATTCAACCCCTGAGGTAACAAACTTTGATACACTTGAGACTTTGAGAAAAAGCTGAAAGGCAGAGTGGTGAATTTACTTTCAGAACAAAATCCACATGAATATATTGTAGGTCTCAGATGGATTTGCAGAAAATCTTGTTCTCAAAAGGATAAAAGTGTGCAAACTCCTTTGAATAAAAAAAAATTCAAGAGAGCAGTATCTGTGGTGTAAGCTGGAACAGGTATTTCATCAGCAGAATCAGAGATGGCTCACAGGGCTCTGAAAGAATCAAGCTTTATATTGATATATATTCTAAGAAAGGATTTCAGTTCCCTATTTCATCAAGGACAAGACTGACTGAGATTCAGATCTAATCTCATGGTTTCTGGAGAATGGACTAAACAGATGACATGGCCCGACTGAAAGATTCATAATAAATCTGAGAAAAGATTTGAAGAAATGTTAAAATCGTTACAGATTTGTTTTCATTAGCTTTGACCTTTGCCGCCTTAACTTGACCACTATCGAGTGGTGTGACCTTGAGCAAATTTCTCCAAGCACGATGGAGGCAGCTACGTCCCAGGGTGATTATGTGGGTTAAATGGGATAATGTGTGTACAAGCAGTTACCCAAGTGCGACTTTCTCATTGTCTGTAGCATATAATAAGCATTCAAAAACAATAATAAAGTACTTCCCTGGTGGTCCAGCGGTTAAGACTCCACACTCCCAATGCAGGGGGCCTGGGTTTGATCCCTGGTCAGGGAACTAGATCCTGCATGCCACAACTAAGACCTGGCACAGCCAAGTAAATATTAAAAAAAAAAAAGAGAGAGAGAGACAGATCTTTAAAAAAAAACCCAAAAAACAAACAAACTAACAAAAAATAATAAATTGAGTACTTACTCTGTGCCAAGGACTTTTAAAATAATTTATACATATTGACTCATATAATCTTCGCATCAACCCTAAGAGGAAGGTATAGTATTGTATTTTTTTTACAAATGAGGTGCCAAAACTCAAGTACAGAAAGGTTCAGTGACTTGCCTAAGGTCATACAGCTACTGAGTAGTGAGCCTAGGATATGAACCCAGGCAGTAGTTTTAAGCATAGTGCTATTGTTACTTTAGATATAAGGTTAGAGTCATACCACAAAATGTAGTATATTTTAATGTAGAATTGTTATTTTTATACCTAAAAATAAATTAGTTTATTAAACATTAGTTTGTGAATAATAGTAAATAGGAAACAGAAATTTAGAAAACAGGGGTATTTCACGGGTTTTGTAGTCATCCTTAGTAAGATAACTTCATGAAATGACATAATTTGTTTTCCAACAGTATTTGATATCTATTCCCATAGGTCACATATCATAATTATTGTAGTGTTTGAGTCAATTAAATTTTTTTGGAATTAAGTCTTGGTGATTCTATTAATTAATTAATTAATTTATTTTTGGCTGTGTTGGGTCTTCGTTTCTGTGCGAGGGCTTTCTCCAGTTGCGGCAAGCGGGGGCCACTCTTCATCGCGGTGCGCGGGCCTCTCACCATCGCGGCCTCTCTTGTTGCGGTAGCACAGGCTCCAGACACGCAGGCTCAGTAGTCGTGGCTCACGGGCCCAGTTGCTCCGCGGCATGTGGGATCCTCCCATACCAGGGCTCGAACCTGTGTCCCCTGCGTTGGCAGGCAGATTCTCAACCACGGCGCCACCAGGGAAGCCCCTCGGTGATTCTAAAGACAGGTAACTTCATAACTCTAACAAATACATTATCTAAAAGCCAAGAAGAGTCAACACTCTGCTATATTATGATTAAAGGTGTCTGTCATGATTTAATCTCAAGATCTTTCAACCTCTCCTTTAGTGTATTAATCACTGAAGGTCAAGCCTACACCCTAAACTTTAGGCCCTCGAAGTGCACTCCAAATCAAAGTCTAGATTCACATCTAGAATGAGTTCCCTGGTGAAAGAAAAGATTACCACTTTAAAGCAAGCACTGACACTCTGAATCTGACTTAGGGCTTTGACTCTGTAATCCTTGGTATATGAATAGTGAGTCCTTTCTTTCTCCGAACTAGGTGATTTATTCTGCTAAGGCCCTAAAAAAATGCACTGTCTAGTGTGGCAGCCACAAGCCTATTGACACTGACATATGGCAACCCAGAATGGAGATGTGCTGTAAGAGTGAAATGCACATCAGAATAGAAAACCGAGTACCACCCTCCCCAAAAAAAGAGAATATAAAATAGCTCATAATTTTTTTAATAATGAGTACATGTTAAAATGATAAAATTTTGGATATACTTGGTTAAATAAAATATATTATTAAAATGAATTTCACATGTTTCTTTAAACTTCATTAATGTGGATACTAGGAACTTGTAAATTATACATGTGAAGTGCCCTGTATTTCTGTCGGGCAGTGCTGCTCTAAGAACTCTGACTGGAAGATGCTGCTGTTATCTTGGAAGACAGAGCTGAAATCTGCAAGTTAGTGGTCTTGGGGTCCACTCTTAGCCACAGAAACAGTCAAATCTTAGGGTCAAAAGACAGAGCTCTTCAGAATAGACCTGAGATCTCAGTAAAGTGCTTGAGCAAGCAGACGACTCTGAAGCTTAGAAAAAAGAAATAGATGGAGGTTAAAGATTGAGACATTGGAGTTAATAATATACATAGTAATCAGAGTCAACTGAGTAGATAATTAGCCAGAGAGAATGTAAAGATAGGAAAAGAATAGAGTTTAGGTTAGAGCCCTCAAAGATACCAATATATAAAGGACAGAAGTTACAGCAAAAACAGGAAGAATGCAGGTCAGATAAATCAAGGCAGGAATATTACCATGTCCATTTGACCAGGCTTGTGGATAAGATCAGAAATTCCTATAAATTAATTTTTTTAATTAGCTGATCTATCAAATGGTTAAAATTTAAGATGCAAAGGTCCCTTGTTCCTTAACTATAACTAATTCTTTTACATATAAAGAACATCCTCTAACTAATAAAGTTAAGAGCAATTTATGAAACATTTATAATCTTTGACATACTTGGCCAAAAGGGGAATATATAAACCAGTGAGAATAGCTAATTGGGTTCAAATCAGGCACTGAAATATTTAGTAAGCAAGTTCCATGAGGGCAAAAATGATCTGAGTCATAAACAGTAAAGAAACTGAGTCCAGAACAGTAAATCAACTTGGCATTTGGGTGACTGTAAATTTAGGAAAAGCCTGAAGAATATAGATTCTCTGTTTGCATAAATATAGCAGTGCTTCTGCTCGGTATTTCTGTGTCGCAAAAAAGTGCTAGCCAGATTTTATTCAAATATTAGAGGATGTGTTTGGAATCATTTGATTTGAAATATAAACTACGTGGCAGAGAGCAAGTTTGTGTGGGGAAGGGACCTCTGAGCAGAGGTTGGCAGTCAGCTCCCAGAATAGATGGACTCACGGATTGCTGACTGAGCTGTTTGTCATGGGCAGCCACGACAACAGTTTTCAGATGCCCAACTCTGACAATAGATCTCTAGGTGGAGAAACAGGAGGAATTGATTACTTAGTTTATTAATGGTTAATAAATCTCCTCAGCAATGCAGAGCTGGACAGTGAGGACTGGAAATAGAATATTATACTACATTGAAGTTATTTTCTGTGAATAATGCAGTAAAAATAAGATATGTACTGCCTTTCAAAAAAATGGTAAAGATGGCTGTTATTAATAATTCGTTTTGATGTGGTGTCCATTATTGCCCCTAAAACAGAGTTAGAGAAGGGTTTTCTCTTCACTTATTGACTGAAGATTATTGACATCCAAAGTTAATTTTGATCACCTTTCTATTTAAATTCCTGTTTGCTTTTTTTTTTTTTTTTTTTTTTTTCTCCTTAGGGAACTATTCACTTACTGCTCCATTCAGCAGTGTGTTTCGTCACTATTTCTTTGTCTATTTGGAAAATCCACCCAAAATATCAAAATGTTAGTTTTCTTCAGCAGTATAAGACCCATGCCTATCCTTTTATAATCGTATCTTATCTTTCTCTTTCATTTGTGCCTATTTCTTTTCCTTTCCTTTGAGAAGTCATTGATTTCCCCATCATAAATTTTAAGGAAACCTGAGAACAATGACTAAATTAACAGTGCATCACCAGATGGATGTTTGTCTTGGCACCTTTTCCAAGATAGTGAAATAAATACTCTTTTTATGACACCAGAACATGAAATTGAACCAATAATCCAATAGCTTACTTATGTATGTGCCAACTAAAAACTGTCCCTCACTATCTGGCACTACAAGAATGAAGTCACTAGCCACTGTACTAGCTGACCTTCACCACACCCTGGAAGGAGTTCAGGGCAGAAGTCAGGAATGAGGCACTTTGTGCTCTGGGAAAAACTGGCAGAACAGGCCTTCAGATGGTTAGGTACTTTTCAGGGAAGGTTTTATGAGCCCAATTTCTTGCGTCTTCCCGTATCTAGAAAAGCACTAAAATCATTGACGGAGACATCTGCTCCTCGTAGCAGCAACCTTCTTGTGACTAGCAGCAACCTTCTGCCAAAATCTGTGCTTGACTGCACGTACCCCCTTCAACAAAATCACATATATATGACCTCCCCCTGTCACCTCTTCAGAGCAGTTCTTTGGAGCTATCCGAGAGGCTGTCTCCTGCACCATAGTCCTCATTTTGCCTCAAATAAAACTTAACTCACTACTCTCATGTTGTGATTTTCTTTTTTCAGTCAACATACGTGATAGTGATTGCTCATTGAGATACTGAGAGATCTGTGCTTCGGCACACAAAGCTAAGTTTAAGTTTAACTTTGTTCAGTCCAAACCATGCTTAGTATGTTGTTAGAATGTTTGATTTGCAGTCCTTTCTTCCTACAACTCTTTGTTTTGTCTCATACAACTTTGTCCTTTTTCAAAGTTGTTTTGAATATTCTGGGTTATTTTCTTCATAAATTTTAGAATCAGTTTGTCAGTTTCTTAAAAAAGAAAAGCCTTCTGGGATTTTGATTGGCACTGAACTGAATCTATAGATCTATTTGGTGTTGAATTGACATCTAAACAATATTGAGTCTCTGTTATATGAACACAGTGTATCTTCTCATTTATTTAGTTCTTTGATACCTTTCATCCATGGTCGGTAGTTTGGGGTATGCAAATCTTACACACAGTTTGTTAGATTTATCCCTAAATATTTGATGCTTTTTGATGCCATTGTATCACTTACAATTGATATTTGAATCCTTGTATCCTGGGATCTTGCTAAATTCACATACTAATTCTAATAGCTTTTTTTTTGTAGGTACTTTTTGATGTAGACAGTCAGATTGTCTGAGAATAAAGACCGTTTTATACCTTCTTTTCCCATCTGTGTACTTTTTAATTTCTTTTTCTTGCATATTGTGCAACATCAGCAAGAGGTTTACTAGGAGTGGTGAGAACATATGTCCTTGGTTCCCAATTTAAGGGAGAAAGCATTCAATCTTTTAACTTTAAGTGTGATACCAGCTGAAGACTTTTTTGGGGGTACATATCCCTCAGTAGTTTGCTGAGACTTTTTGTTTGTTTGTTTGTTTGATTGTTGTTTTAAATCAGAAATGGATGTTGAATTTTGTTGAATGATTTTCTTGCAACTATCGAGATGATCATATGGTTTTTCTTGTATAGTCTGTTAATATGAATTACATTGGGTGATTTTCAAATGTTGAAATGGTCTTGCATTCCTGAAATAAATCTCACTTGGTTGTGATCTATTATCATTTCTATATTTGCTTGGTTCAATTTCCTAATAGTTTTTTGAAGATTTTTGTGTCAGTGTTCCTGAGGGATATCGCATGTAATTTTCTTATGATGTTTTTATATGTTTTTGAATCAGAGAATGAATTGCGAAGTATTTTTTCCTCTTCTATTTTCTGGAATAATTTGTGTAGAGTTGATTTTATTTCTTCTTTAAATGTATCCACATCCTTTTGTATCTTTTTAAAAATGTATTAACCAGTTGGCGCAGTGGTTAAGAATCCGCCTGCCAATGCAAGGGACATGGGTTCAAGCCCTGGTCTGGGAAGATCCCACATGCCACGGAGCAACTAAGCCTGTGCGCCACAACTACTGAGCCTGCGCTCTAGAGCCCGCGAGCCACAACTGTCGAGCCCGAGTGCCACAACTACTGAAGCCCGTGCGCCTAGAGCCCATGCTCCAAAACAAGAGAAGCCACTGCAATGAGAAGCCTGTGCACCGCAACGAAGAGTAGCCCCCACTCGCCGCAACTAGAGAAAGCCCGCGTGTAGCAACGAAGACCCAACGTAGCCAAAAATAAATAAATAAATAAATAAATAAATTAAAAAAATGTATTCACCAGTAAGCCATCTTGACCTGGAATTTTATTTTTAAAAAGATTTTTAACTACAAATTCAACTTTTAAAAAATTATTTGAGCATCTTTTATTTATTTACTTAATTTTTTATTGAGGTATAATTGACATATAACATATTAGTTTAAGGTTTACAAAATAATGATTCAGTAATAAAAGATTTAGTATTCAGGTTATCTTCTTGAGTACTTTGATGGTTTGAGACTTTCAAGGAATTTGTCCATTGTATCTAAATCAGCACAGTTCAATAAAAAGATAATATGATTTAAATATATAATTAAACAATTTCTAGGAAACATACATTAAAAAATACAAAGGAATAGGTGAAATTGATTTTAATAATATATTTAAAACAATATATAAAAATACATTAATTTCATCATATAATCAATACAAAATTATTATTGAGATATTCTACATTTTTATTCATTCTAAATCTTTTTTTTTTTTTCATTCTAAATCTTTAAAGTTAGGTGTGTATGTTTACATTTAAAGTACATTTCAGCTTGGACTAGCAGCATTGCATTTGTCAATAGCTGCCTGTGACTAGTAAGTATCATACTGGACAGCACAGGTAAATTGTTAAATGTTTTATATAAACTTGTCCATGTTGATAGCACATAGTGGGGTCTTGTTTTTTTTCATCCAACCTTATAGTCTCTGCTTTATAATTAGTGTATTTAGACTATTTATATATAATGTGATTACAATATAATTAGATTAAAACCTAACATCTTATCATTTGTTTCAACTTGTCTCATTTGTTCTTTGCTCCTTTTTTTTTTTTTCTGCCTTATTTTGGATTGATTGTATTTTATAGTCCTAGTTTATCTCCATTTGCTTATCACTTATAGCTCTTTTTTTTGGTAGTGTTTGCTCCAGAGTTCAAAATGTGCATCTTTTACTTTATACTCTAACTTGAGATGATATTATATCAAATGTAAAGGAATACATTTTGTATGTCTTTAAATATTGTGGGCTGTAAACTGAGATACAATTAAGTTTCTTAGGATTAATTTGAGCCTTTTTTTTTTTTTAAACATCTTTATTGAAGTATAATTGCTTTACAATGGTGTGTTAGTTTCTGCTTTATAACAAAGTGAATCAGCTATACAGAGGGCTGCTTTAAGCTTTGTACAGCAGTATCAGACAGAAAAGGCTTCTGTTTATAGTGCATCTGTCCCCATTACTGAGGAAATTTCCTCTGAGAACTCTGCCTGATGCCCTTTTAATTAGCAAGTTTTTCCAGTCTGGTGTTTTGAGTTCTCCGAATTGTTACACTACTCTTTTTTGGTGGTTATTTTTTCATCTTGTATAATTCTGCACACGCCTGTACAGACCTGTACTCGGCAGGAGTCTTGAGGAGACCCGTGTGCAGATTCCCAGAGTTCTCTCTATTTGCAGCTCCTCCTTCTTCCGATACTCTGTCTTGAGCAGTAAAGCCTGCTCCTCCACTCAGGAAAACCACTGGGCTCTGTTTATCCTCACTCCTCATATAGTGGCTTTGACAGTCTCTCCAGGCATTAATCTGGGGCTCTAATAAAATAACCTCATTTGTTTTTCTTTACTCAGGGATCATCGACCTGTACTACTTCTTGTCCAAAGTGTGAAACTGTCTTCGAAAATGTATATTTTATGGTTTGCTAGTGGTTTTAGGTGAGCACATTAATACAATTCTAGTTTTTCCATTGAGGCCAGAGGTGGCAGTACTTCTTTAATTATTATAGGCCCTTAGGAGGACTATTTATTTTATATAACATCATTTTATATAATTAAATAGTAATCCAGCCACTATGTTAAACCTTATATTATAAGGTTTATATTATAAGCTTTAATAGTTTGTAATGTGTATATTCTCTTGGGTTATCTAGTTCAAAAATTAAATTGAATGTAATATTGTCAGTTTTGTCTCTTCGTTTTCTATTCTTTTGCCTATTTCTTTTTATTTTATATATTTTTCATATAAATTAGAAAACTTTTACTAAATGAGAAAACTACATTCAAAATGTGCTTTCAAACAAAATGAAATTAGAAAAAAAAGTTGTATGCATGCTAAAGAAGTTTTCTTTTTTTGTTTTTTGTTTTGTTTGCACTGTGCTAAAAATGAAATATATCTTTCAGTAATACAGTGTGGTAATTCATAAAATGTAAGTTAACAGGATTCTCAATTTAACAGTTTTAAGGATGATATTAAGGTCAAGAATTTTACATCTGTGGTGGCACATAGAAGAGCATTATAAATATGATATCCATCCCGATTAAACTTACAAATTTGACATTGCTGAAAGTTTTTAGAATCATATTCAACAGTGTCACATCCAAAAAAAAGTCACAAATCTGTGTCTTGTAATTTTTCCTCGTGAAGTCCTTATGCTTATACATATTTCTCTAGCATAATGTTAAATGGAAGAGAAAATAGCAAGTATTCTGTTTCTTGTTCAGATATTTAATGGGAATGCTCTTCTAACTTGTCAACATTAAATAAGATGTATGCTAAAGTTTTTAGTAGAAACTCTTAATCAGGGAAAAAAATCCTTTCTATTCCTGCTTTGAGAATATTTTGTTTTGTTTTGTTTTTCATGGTGAATCAATATTGAATTTTTAAAATAATTTTGTCTATAAAAATGCTATTTTATTTACTTTAATATGTAAATGTATTTCATTATAGTATTCCATTTTGTGATGTTATACAATGTTTGAATTTCTGAAATGAACACTTCTTGCCACAGTTCTTTATTATGATGATAATTTTAATTTACTGATAACTTATTTAAGGTTTTTAAATCTATGTTGCATATCTGAGATAGGTATCTAGTTTTTTGTCTTACAGTTGAGTAGTTTCAATATAACTTATATTCTCTTTAAGAATGTGAGTCATTTTCTAGTCTCTTTTATCCTTTGGTAAATATGCATTTATGATTGTTCTGTCTTTCTGGTGTACTGACTTTTATCATTGTGAAATGTTCCTCTTTATCTTGGTTAATAGTCTTTGCCTTGAAGTCTATTTGATCTTATATTGCTATAGACACTCAGCCTTCTTATGTGTGTGTTTTACGTTGTATATTTTTGTCATCCAAAACCTATTTATTTATTTTTAATATGTGTCTCTTGTAGATAGCATATGGTTGGTGTCTTGCTTTTTCATCAGTTCCAACAATTTCTAATGTGGTTGATATGGTTGGATTTGTTCCCTCTGTTTTTTTTCTTTATTCCTCTGATATTGCCTTCTTTTGGAATATATGAATATTTTAGAATTTAATTTTTAAAATTTTATTGATGTATAGTTGATTTCCAATGTTGTGTTAATGTCTTCTGTACAGCAAAGTGACTCAGTTATACACACATATACATATATATATATATATATATATATATATATATTCTTTTTCATATTCTTTTCCATTATGGTTTGTCACAGGATATTGAAATAGTTCCCTGTGCTATACAGTACAGAATTTAATTTTATTTTACCTATTGGGTTTTTTTTATTTTTTAATTAATTTATTATTTATTTATTATTTATTTTTGGCTGTGTTGGGTCGTCATTTCTGTGCGAGGGCTTTCTCTAGTTGCAGCAAGCGGGGACCACTGTTCATCGCGATGCCCGGGCCTCTTACTGTCGCGGCCTCTCTTGTTGCGGAGCACAGGCTCCAGACGCGCAGGCTCAGTAGTTGTGGCTCACGGGCCTAGTTGCTCCATGGCATGTGGGATCTTCCCAGACCAGGGCTCGAACCCATGTCCCCTGCATTGGCAGGCAGACTCCCAACCACTGCGCCACCAGGGAAGCCCCCTATTGGGGTTTTTTAATAGCTATATATTTTTCTTAGTGGCTGCTTGAGGAATTATAATAAATCTTTAAATTCTCAAAGTTTACTAATATAGTACCACTTTACAAGCAGTGTATGAATCTTGAAAATGCATAATCACTTTATGACTCCCTTGGCTTTGATGCGCTAGTTGTCATATGTATTACATTTATATATGCTATAATTCTTATCATACTGATAAATATATATATATATATTTAATAGTGGTATATATTTTAAAAACAGTAAGATTTTAAAATAGTCTTTCATATTCAGTCACATATTTATCATTTCTGATGCATCTTTTTTCATCCTGTAAATTCAGGTTTCTTTCTACTTTTATTTTACTTGAGCCAGAAAAATGTCCTTTAGCATTTCTTACAGGATAGATTAGCTTAGTTTTTATTTCTCTAAAAATGTCTTTATTTTGTCTATGTTCTTCAAGGATGTTTTCACTGGATATAGAATTCTTCATTGACAGTTTTTTCTTTTAGTATTTTAAAGCTGTATTTCATTGTCTTATGGCCTCTATTTTTCCTAAGAAGCCTGAGATCATTCAAATCATTATTCATTTATATGATATGTGTCATTTTTCCCTGGCTGCTTTCTAGATTTCTTTCTCTTTAGCTTTTACTAGTGTGTCTCTGATGTACTAAGGCCTCTGTGTGTATGTGAATGGGTATTTGTGTGCCTGAGTCTTTATCCCATTAGGGTTCACTGTTTGCTGAGCTTCTTGGATCTGTAGATTTATGTCTTTTATCGAAATTATGAAATTTTAGCCATTATTTCTTCAAAAAATTTTTTTCTGCTCCATTGTCTGTTTCTTCCTTTTTCTTCTCCCTCTGGCATTATGTATGGGTATACACACACACACACACACACACACACATATATATAACATATGTGTGTATATGTATATTATATATACACATATATATAACATATATAAGGCACTTTGATATTGTCCCACAGTTCCATGCGGTTCTATTATTTATTATTTTTCTGAATAATTTTCTTTCTTCAGGTTAGATACATTATATTGAATGCTTGCCAAATTAACTAACTCTTCCATCTTCTCCATTTTGCTGATAAACCCACCCAGCAAATTTTTTATTTCAGAAACATTTTACTTCTAGAATGTCCATTTCTAATAATTTCTATTTTTCTGCTGAGATTTTCTACCATCAAGATAGAAGATATATTGCATAGTCACAATGAAAATAATTTGAATAATAATATAAGGGAAAGTACCAATGGAAGGTGTGTTAGTGGGGAGTGGGGGAAGGGGGTGATTTTAAGGCCACAGTATTATCCATGATTTACGAGAAATCTCAGGGAATTCGATTATTAGAACATGAAATTTCACCTCGTGGGCTTACCCAATACAGAATTATGGTATGTTAACATTAAAAAGAAACTTAGCAACCATCTAGTTATAAATGTGGGAAAAGTTAGCCAAGGTTACACAAGTAGTAAGAAAAGACTTGGCTCAAGGGCCTGTGATTATGGGTTGGTTACTCTTTCCTTTGCCCCTGTAATTCCCCAGATCAACTTCTCAGACTCCTAGAGATTTAGAAGATATTTTCATTATTTCAAAAAGCCAAATACAACATATATTCACCCTCAGAAACATCTCACAAATTAAAAATGTCAGTGTATAAAGCCGCTAGGGAAGTGCAGTACTAGTTATCTCATGGTATTAGGAAAAAATATTTTAAACCATGGATACAGATGAAAGGGACATGAAATAATGAAATAAGTTTTTGGTGGGAAATTTGGGAGCTATTGCTTTATACCATGCATATAATCAACCTTATTCTAACGTGAAAAACGTAAGTTTTATCAAAATCTTCTAGTAGCCAATGTACAATATTATCCCATTGGTTTTGCAGCAGTCTAAGAATTAAGGAACATTCATTAATACTAGGAGTCCATGCTGGTTTCATGTTCACTACAAGAGTCATTAGTGAAAACTAGCTTTAAACTATTTATAAGCTGTCTCTAATAATAATTTAATGACGTATCTCACCATGACATAACACTTCAGAATTGTTTTCTTTTAGATATGAATAACAATCATGTCACCAGGCAACTAAAAAAATGAGGCTTCAAAGAATAAACGGTCTCTGAAAATAAATTTCATTTCATTTCAACCTGGAAACAGAAGATGCTGTCTGATCCAGATAACAAAAGTTGTGGTGGGTGCTTTGAATAATTTCACTTGTAGGTATTAACATTTTGAATAGTTAAAAAAAAATCATTGTGGTCTTTAAAATCATGAATTTACCAACAAACCTATGAATCAAATCTTCATAATTATTTTTTTCTTAACGTTCCAACTTTCCTCTTTGTTTAGTTCATATATGAAGAGTCCATCCAATTCATCTGCATTGTTCTTTACATAATATGGTATCTACATTATCTGTCACAGCTTTTGCATTTTTAAGAGACATAAGAAATAATTCAAATAATTTTATAAAGAAACAGTGTTTACTATTTTGATAAAACAAGGTTATAAAAATTAGTTATTGATGAAATTTAAACTTGAAAGAGATTATTTTAGAAAGGATGGTGACTAACATTCATCATCTTTAATAGAGAATGTTTAAACAGAAGCTTAATTAAATCAACAAAAGGGAGAATTTCCTGACCAAGAGGAGTTGATATTGAAATTCATTTGGGTCTCATGAGATATATGTTAATAGGTTAGGTATTTTCCTAGTTTAGATGAGTCTTCTAACTTAAGAGCTCATGGGCAGAAGTAATACATTTAAATTTTCATGAAAAATTACATAAATAAATGTAATGTAAATTTGAAGCTTGCCCACGCTCACTGAAATCTTTAACTAAGAATTATTTTTAAATTTTAGAATTAAGATGGGCTTTAGAGATTATCCAGGCACTAAAATATAGAAAGTTAGAGCTACTAAAGGCATCTACAACATCATAAATCCCTCAGGTTTAGATAAGGAAATTAAAGTTCAAGGGAGTTTAAGAAACTTGTCCAAAATGATTTATGTGGTTTTAAGAAAAATTCTTATTAAAATTGTTCATTGTAATTTGTATCATTATTCCACATATAATGAGAAGAGTGGACCCAAATAAATTTTTAGCTTTCAACCCTTGAATATGTTTCATAAATATGCTCTCCTTTATTGGATTCTGAATGAGCAACACACTTCTAGGTGCTGCATTGCTGGGAATCCAGATCCCACTGTTAGTTCTGTCCCTTTAACCATTCAGCTTCTTGGTACAATTGTGTGATTTTAGAATGAGAGCCTAGTTCCGAAGATCAACCTCAGTCTGAACTTAATCTTAGGGATTTCATGGAATAAATCTATGGAAGACCTTAGATGTTCAAATATTAGTGTTAGAAAACAGTATTTTCAATGTCAGCTGGGAGCTTTTATACCTACAGAAACCACAGTCTTTCAATTCCCTTTGTTTGGCTTGACTTTTATTTTAATTGTTTTTGAGCATCCATTCTCCAGGAAAGAAAGATAACTAGCATAATCTTCCTCAAAAAAGACAGGATTCAAACCTTATGGAAATAGTAGTGGTTAAAAAGGAGGACAATTTCTTGAATTGACTTGAGGGAGGTGGCACAGCTGTCTGGAGTGATGTTAACTATATTTAACGTAAGTAATATATGGGTTCAACAGAAGGCTGATGATAATTTTAGTTTCTATGTGAATCCTTCATCAGTCACAGGAAAGTTGTTTAATTTGACAGTGGTTGAGCATTCTGTGATTCATAGCTCCACAGACAAGAGAGGATGTTATTTTCTGGTTTTCATTATTGAGATCAATAAGCAAATTGTATAGGAGGCCATGCGTGTCTGAAATAATGAAGCAGAGTTGCCAGAACCGGTTTTCTCTATACTGTCTCTTTATTTCACAAAGGACCCTGAGAAAGCTGGGATTTGGAAATAAACAAACAAAAACAAATCAGCCCTGCTAGTTATTTATTTTAGGTGAGGCATACTGCACACTACTTGAGTCATGTGAAAGAAAAGTGCATAATAAGAAGCCATTACTTTTCTAAGGTCTAAAACAATGAATAATGAAAGCAATACAGAAAATGTATAAGATGTGATGGTAAGTGTGTATGCTGTAGAGGATTGAGTCCTGAGGATGGGAGCAGGCAGAGAGAAGACAGATATTTTACTCAAATATGGCATAAACTAGAGTCTGAATTATTATGCTTAAATCCTCTCTTCCAAACCAAGTCACCATATGCTGATTATATTCCACTTTTTTGCTTCATAAATTATGTAGCAAAAAATTCTGTGCACATAAATCATATTTTGTTAAACTCACCTTCGAGTGGGTACATGCAACTTATTTTAAGTCCAAACTTAACTGTTTTTTTACCCCCTCAGAATGAATTCTTTATTTTTATCACAATCTATTTCTTAATGCTTTAATTTCATTTTGGAGTTACCAGTTACCTGTTCAAGAACAATTCTTAAGAAAAAAAAATTATTCTTCCTTTAGGGCCTATTGAACACATCAACTCTCAAGTTAAATGAGAAAATATTTTGAAAGTTGATTATATTTCTTTTAAACATCATATTGATGTTTCATGGATGTGGATTTTAAAGCAAATATTAATATCACTTACTTTAATCAGAACATTTTGCCTAACATTATCTATTCATAAACAAAATGTGACTGCCCAAACATACATCTATGGGAGTCAGTAGTAAAATCCTAGGCTTATTTTAATGCGTCAGTGTGATATATACTTTCTAGAGAGGGAAGCAAGCTGCCTAGGCTAAAAAGTTGAGAGGAAGTTTACACCCCAAATTTCCTTTATTTTTCCTCAAAGAATCTAGTGATGAGAGCAAAATGGATACATTATAAACAAGGCAATATGCATCGTATCTGTACTGCAAGTTGAAAGAGATGTTTGACGTGACTTAGCCTGACCGTGTTCTCTTACTGGTGAAGAAACAAAGGTCTAGAGAAGTAAAATGATTAACTCCAGGTCACAAAGCTGCTCTAGAACTCAGGTCTCCCAATTCTTGCCTTTTAACGGAAAGAACAGAGCCTGAGGATTCAGACAGAGCTGGGTTTGGCGGTTAGCTGTGTGACCTTAGATGCAAGTTACATAACTTCTCTGGTCCAAAGTTTCCTCATCAGTGATTTAAAAAAATGGAGATAAAAGTTCCTATATTTTAAGTTTTAATGTGAGGATTAGAAACGTTCATAGAATACCTAATACAGGGCATTGTCGATCATTTGAGGGACTTTGTAATAATACATGATTAATATGAAACATAGTTGTTCTACCAGAGCTACAGTTACAGGCACAGGGATCGAGTCTGAGGAAAAAGAATAAAGCCTTGTCTATAGAGATGTGTTAGAATTCGAAATTCTACCTAGGAGATCTTTAAAGAGAGAAGTACCATGGAAATATAATAAACAATTCTAGTGCACAGAAAAAGAAACAACAAAATGAAAAGGAAACAAAGAATGGGAGAAGATTTTTGCAAACCATGTATCAAATAAGGGGCTAATATCCAAAATATATAATGAACTCATACAACTCAATAACAGAAAACAAAGAAACAAACACAAAAAATCCAACTTAAAAATGGGCAGAGGAACTAAATAGATATTTTTCTAAAAGGTGCTTAAAATCACTATTGATCATGGGAAATGCACCCCCATGTTCATTGCAAAAGTATTCACAATAGCCAAGATATTAAAACAACCTAAATGTCCATTGATGGATGAATAGATAAGAAAATTGTGGTGTACATATGCAATGGAATATTATTCAGCCTTGAGAAAGAAAGAAATTGTGTCATCATTTGTGACAATGTCGATGGACTTAGACAATAAGTGAAATAAGTCAGAGAAAGAAAAATACTGTGCAATATCACTTGTATGTGGAATCTGAAAAAGCCAAACTAGTAAACACAGAGACTAAAATGGTGGTTGTCAGGGGCTGGGGGTGGAGGAATAGGAGAGATATCGTAAAATGTTTCCAAGAGCATTTGAAGGACAGAGTATTTAGACATTAAAAAAACAAAAAGTTTCTTGGCGTAAGGTTACTAGGTTAGTACAAAACTGGTTACAGGGCAATGAAGCCATAACCTTTGGAGATATCTTTTCTACCAAAAAGAAATCTACCAAGTTAACTTGTTACTCAAAGAGGCTGAACTCTTAATTAAATAAAATTAACAAAATCAAAACAGGTGCAATCTTCTAGAAAATAAATAATCCTTGTTTGAACCTGTTAAATAATGTTCTGTATGACATTGAAAGGAAATGCCTTTTCCTATTTTTTCCTAGTTTTAAATACTTTTCCTCAATATGGTTCACAAAAGTCCCCTTATAATTCTTTTATATTTTTCTCCCATCATGCATTACTTTTCTATTGCTGCCCTAATAACTTTACCACAAATGCAGGGGCTTAAAATAACACAAATTTATCTTACAGTTCTGTCTGGTATAGGTCTCACCAAACTAAAATTAAAATGTCTCCAAGCTCTATTCCTTTCTGGAGGCCGTAGGGGACAATCTCATTCAGTTTCTTAGCATAATTGAATTTATTATGGTTGTGGGAACAAGGCTTCCATTTCTTACTGTCAGCTGAGGGTACTTCCCATCTTCCAGAAGCTGTCACAGTCCTTGGCTTGTGGGTCCCTCTCTTCATCTTCAAAGCACAAATGGAGGATCAAACATGTTGCATCTTTCTGACCTAATCTTCTGCTTCCCTCTTCCACTTTTGAGGCTACGTGTAATCCTATGGACCCACCTAGATAATTTAGGATAATCTCCCCATCTCAAGGTCTGAGCCCTTAATCACATCTGAAAAATACTTTTTGCCATGTAAGGTAACATATTCACAGGCTTGGGGGATTGGGAGGTAGATATCTTTTTGCGGGGGGGGGGGCATTCTGCCTGTCATACATTGTAAATGTATGTACAATTCAGTGGTTACTAGTAAATGTGTAAAGTTGTGCAACCATCACCCAAACAAATTATAGAATATATTTCATCACTCCCTCAAATTTTGCTTGTGCCAGTTTGTAGGTGTGTTTCTGATCCCAGCCCTAGGCAGCCACTGATTTGCTTTCTGTATTTATAAATTTGCCTTTTCAGGACATTTCATATAAATAAAATCACAAACTATTTAGCCTTTTCATTCTGGCTGTTTTCATTTAGCATAATTTTTTTTAAAGTATTATCCATGTTTAGCATTTATCTGTAGTTTCTTTTTATTGCTGACTATATTTCATTGATTGTATATACTGTGTTTTGTTTATTTACCAATTAATAAACATTTGAATTGCATCCAGTTGTTGACTATGATGAATAAGCCTGCAATAAATGTTCCACATATGTCTTTGTATGTGAATACATTTTCACTTCTCTTGGGTAAATTCCCAGGAGTGGATCATAAGGCAATTTTATGTTTAATTTTTCAAGAAACTGGTATATTTTCCCAAAGTTGTTACATTATTTTAAATTCCCTCTAGGGATGTATAAGGGTTTTTCCACCTGTTATTTTCTGTTTTTTGATTATTGCCTATCTAGTGGGTGTAAAGTGGTACAGTTTTAGTTTACATTTCTCTAATGACATAAAATGTTAAGCATCTTTTCCTGTGCTTATCAGCCATACGTCTATCTTCTTTCGTGAAATATCTATTCAAGTATTTACCCAGTTTTTATCTGGGATGTTTGTCTTAGTGAATTGTAAGAGTTCTATATTTTGGATGTAAGCACCTTATCAAGAGATATGATTTGCAAATATTTTCTGCCAGTGTATTGTCTTTTCTTTTGTTTTTCTTCTTTCTCTCTTTCTTTGTGTATTTTGATCCATTAAACTTTTAATTTTGATGAAGTACAATGTATCAGTGTTTCTCTATTATGGATTGTGCTTTTTTAAATTGAGGTATAGTTAAAGTACAATATTATATAAATTTCAGGTGTACAACATAGTAATTCACAAGTTTTAAAAGTTATACTCCATTCATAGTTATCATCAAATATTGACTATATTCCCTGTGTTGTACAATATATCCTTGTAGCTTATTTATTTTATACATAGTAGTTTGGACCTCTTAATCCCTTCCCCTATACTGCTCCTCCCCTTTCCCTCTCCCCACTGGTAACCACTAATTTGTTCTCTACATCTGTGTGTCTGTTTCTTTTTTGTTATATTCACTAGTTTGTCTTATTTTTTTAGATTCCACATATAAGTGTTATCATACAGTATCTGTCTTTCTCTGTCTGACTTACTACACTTAGCATAATTCTCTCTAAGTCCATTCATGTTGTTGCAAATGGAAAAATTCCATACCTTTTTATGGCTGAGTAGTTTTCCACCATGTGTTTGTGTGTGTGTGTGTGTGTGTGATCTTCTTTATCCTATCATCTGTTGATTGACATTTAGATTGCTTCCATATTTTGTCTACTGTAAATAATGCTGCTGTGAACATTGGGATGCATGTATCTTTTGGAATTAGTGTTTTCTTTTTCTTTTTTGTTTGGATATATACCCAGGAGTGGAATTGCTGGGTCATATGGTAGTTCTATTTTTAGTTTTTTGAGAACCTGTTTTCCACAGTGGCTGCACCAATTTACATTCCCACCAACAGTGTACTTCCCTTGCTAAATATTTCCTTGCCAGAAAAACTTGGCATGTAGAAATTTGGGAATTTAAGTGCTAACAAAACAAGAATGCTGCAACTTTATTTATTTTCAGGATTTAAAAAGGTCACAATATTGCAAAACTGCCAAGTGGCTGGATAGAGTAGCAGTACATTACTACAAGTGTGGACAGATCGTTCAATTGATAGATTGGAACTGGAGACCAAGTAATTGGTGGCAAATTTTCTAAAGGCCCTTGTTTCTTCTCAGTGTGAATCTGCAGCCAAAGCACCTTTTCTGTGAGGAATAAATAAGTCAACCACAGATACTGAATCCTTCTTTAGCACCGTGGTAACAAAGATGAATTAAACCCCCGATATGGTCCATTCATCTATCTGCCACCATAACTAAATTTCCTCAAAGGTAATATTATTGCCACTCTCCTCTGACATCTTACATGGAAGCCAGGAAATCCACAAAAAGAGGCTCTATGAGTTTTGAAAGCATGCAAAGTGGGCTCGATCCCCGGAATTATATCACTCTATTTTTCCGTGATACATTTTGTAAACTAGTTTTAAATCACATTACCTCATTTGTGATTCTGCTACAGTAACCTGCCCATGTATTTCTTTTGAAGTAAATTAAATATTCTGCTTAAAATGACCCCTTCTATTTTCACAATATCCCCTTTTTCCTTGCCTCTCTCCATCCCATATTCCTAAATACACTCCCAAATGATCCCTTCCCTTAGAATTTAGAATGTTATTGTTCTCCTAAAAGGAAGAAAACTGAACCAGCCTACAGGGTTGAAGTGCTTTGTAAAATTACCAAAACCATGTTTTATTTCATTGGCTTAGGTTTGGTTGAGAGAATGTGAATACAGTGGGTCGGGACACACTGTGTCTGAGGCAGATCAGGGCTCTGGAGAATGAACCCTGAAAATGAATGACTAAGAAATGAATATACCAGTTTTCTAGCAGAGAATTACCAGCTGTCATCCAAACTCAAGATTGCCCAGCAATGTATTGATAGTTAGGAAATCTGAAAGACAAGATTACCTCAGCTATAATTTTGCTTCGTTAATTTCTCTTACCAATTTATACTCGGCTCAATGTTGTTGTTTAAGTTGAAATACTTTAAACAGTATTTTAAAAAGTAGTATTTGCTTTGGATAGATGTTTTTCTTTCAATCCACCTGTACTGATTCTCTTATCAATGAAATTCTTAGTTATCTGATATGCTCTGAATCAAAGACACAACCTGATTACTTCAACTTCTGATTTTGCACCAATCTTTATTTAAGAATTTCTTTAAGAGAGCTCCCAAGGAAAATGACTCCCCCACAGGACCCAATCAAATTTCCATATCAATTAAGAAATTTGACAGTTTTAACAGATTTCCCAGTTATTAATACAATCACTTTGTTAGAGCAACTCCTCCTGCTTCCTTCAGACCTTTAAAAATTCTTCCCTTGGGTAATATTCAATAGAAAATTGAGCAAACAATTTAACCATTATCCATACAGCAATCTTTTTCTTTTCTGTTATATAACAAGCAAAACTAGAAATTTTAAGATAAATAACGATCTTCCCACCTAGAACAATAGATATAAAATATTCAAGGAAAACTTTTACATAAAATAAAAGAAAGCAATATTTTGATGGGGTGTGAAGAAAGTATTTTATTTGCAGAAGTTACTTCTTAATATAGCTATCAGTAAGTTTTTACTTGTTCCAGCTCACAAAACATAATCCCTGCTTCCTGCTGAAATAAATATCACATTTGTTTTCACTAATCTACTAATATAAAATCAGTAAAAAAAAAAGCTACTGTGAAGCAAAACTCAAAATAAAATTGTGGGATGCATTTTTATGGGATTTTGAAAACTTAAAAAGCAAAGAAATTACAATTCTAAATTTTATAATTCTGATGTATTATGAGTTTGCAAGAAAAATAATATATATAGTGTTCGGCTTTTTATATTTTATCAAATTAAAAATTTAATTTGATCATTGTATACATGATTTGGTAACTGAATGACTTGTTAAAAATAATTTTAGAATTGAGGAAGACTAATATTTTATAATCAAATGTTTGAATAATTATTTGAGTAAAATATGAAAATCTCAGAAAAATAAATAAAATTCTCAGAGAAGATGACCTTTCAAGGACAATTAAGAAGCCTTCAATATATATAATACAGTATTTATTGAGTAGCTCTGTAGAGAGAGAAAATTGTTTAAGAAAAAATAAAAATATATACACATTTTAAAAGCACAGTTATATTCCCATATTTATTTTCAAGAGGAACTTTCCTCTCCTTCTTGTTTTCCAGATGAAATCTATTGTCTAGTCTATAACTCTTGACATGCCCATCTCATTACACCTGCAGTCATGTACTATAAGCCTTTTTCCAGCCAAGAGGGAAGGTGAGAAGCTGCCTTTATAGTAGAATCAGTGCTGCAGCCAATAGGAGTGTTAAAACCAGAAGCAGGAGTCATTCTCCCACTCTTCCATCTGTCATTTCTACACCAGGTGTATCTTGCTGCCAGCCCACGTGAAAATCCATCCAACTCTACCTTAACTTTTATCGTCTTGTGTGGCCATTGGCTATCTTGGTCATCAACTCATTTATTGTAACTAATATGCCAGCTGCTAATAGAACTCTTTCATTCATTTGAACTCAGTCTGAATATTTATAAAAATATTTCATATACTTTAAAGGATTCCAAGATGTGTATATAATATCAGATTTTCACTGTGAGCTGTTAGAGTAGAAATATTACGATATTGAATTAGACTTCCAAGAAAGCATGATCCAGGTTAATACGCTGCAGAAACTCAGCTTTGTTGGCGATTTTCCTGGCCTTTGCCAAGGAACTAACTGGGTGTCCTCGGGCGAGATATTTAAACATTCTTCCTAAGATTCCTCGGCTTAAAAATGGGGATACTATAAAATATAAACTTGAAGCATACGGCTATTAGAGGGCCCACAAAAAAAATATAAATGAGAGTCGAGCACTTGTCATTTTAACAGAAACTTTTCCTTAAGATCTAACTTAATTCATAACTCTTGGAACATATAACCTATGCTTGTGATTTCTGTCTTTTAATTTAGAACTACCCATTTTATGAAATTTCCATAAAGTGCCTAACTTGAATCAATTTCATCCAACTCTGTGGGGCAGTCACTAATTAATCATTTAAAATATTTTATGTTCCGGTTAAGTTAAAATGTGTTTGGTTGGGAAATCAAAGGGGTTGAGCTCCTTGAGTTCAGGCAAGCTTGTTTAGTGCAGAAATAGCATTTGACATTAAGCCAGACCTCCAGGAGCAAGGATCCTAATGCGCTCGTCATGGAGTGAGTAGCCCTTGATTAAGAAGTTGATACTACCACAGGCTCATGATAAGCACAGAAGTTACAGACAGACAAACATCTTGAGATGATATTTGTAAAAAGAATGCTAAGGATTATATAACCCACCCGTACTGTTTCATGTTCTAATGGAAGAGCAAATATTCCTGAATCATTGCTTATCTTTTATCAGTTTGACCGGATCTGAGAAAGACAACGCCACCAGACTAGAATGGCAGCAGGCTACCTTGAAGGTGAAGGGGCTCCTTGGGCCATCTGGAGCACCTGTGAACCAGTTGCTTCTCTGTTTATTGTTCAAATCTGGAGGTGGGGGCAGAAAGGGAGACTGTCTGCTTCGGAGGTTGTGGCAGACGAGGGAACTACGGAGGAAGGGGATATTGTTGAGCCTCTGTGAAGAGAACCTAAATCTAAATTTACTTTTCCTTTAGTGAAACCTCTCTTCAATGACAGCCATGAATTCAGTGGTTTTAGGACAGATTTTAAGAGATTATTTCCATGTGTCTGGACACCAACAAAACCTTAGGTGTCTACGGCAGGACTCCACCAAGCCTCAACCTGGGCCTGCAATGCAAGTGCTGAGTCCATAAATGAAGTAGCAGTTTAAACTCATAAACAATGTGAGAAAAGAAAACAATTTTAAAGAAGCATTTTTTTTTAATACTGTCTTTTAATTTCCAGGTTAGTTTTTTTAACTTATGTTTATTTGACTGATCTATCTCTTTGTGTTGACAAACAAGATGTTTGTTCAGACATGTTCCTGAACCCTCTGTAATTAATGGCATACCTGCGTGGGAAACTGTCTTTCTGCAGATCAGGTCTGCCATGTGAATAGCACTGCCACCTATTGGTATTTATCTCAAACTGCAGCTCAGGTTAGCACAGCCCTTGTGATTGTATGGAGAGTAGAACAAGAGTTACAAAACCAGACCATTCCAGAGTGAGAACTTTGGAGATTTTGCAGTCATTGATTCAATCCCCTAATTTTACTGCTGATGCACAGAGGGAAGAGAGGGTTTTGCATTGATAAGAAAGATCCCCAAATAGATAGCTGCAGTTTTTGTTGTCTTTGCTATACAGTAAATTGCCAGAATTTAAGAAATATTTTAGAAACTTTATATATTCTACATTTTAGAAACTGACTTTATTTCTTTACACAAATTAAAATCCAGCAAATTATTCTTCAAAAACTCAGACTTGATCTGAATATCAAATGGCAGCATTATTTTTGTTTGTTTTGATATATATATATATATAATAGACAACTGGAGAACAGCTAACAATCATTTGTCTTGAGGGGCAAGGTATAAAATGCAGAACAAACAAGAAAGCACGGGCATTCAAGGCACTTGGCCCAGTAATTGCTATTTGAAGAAATAAAACACAATTTCCAAAATAGCAAATAAAAATTTGAGAGTAAAGAAATATTAGGCAAAACTATTCTAATCTCAAAAAAGTGAGATTTTTTTTAAAAAATTAATTATTTATTTATTTTTGGCTGTGTTGGGTCTTCATTGCTGCACATGGGCTTTCTCTAGTTGCGTCGAGTGGGGGCTATTCTTTGTTGCAGTGCGTGGACTTCTCATTGCGGTGGCTTCTCTTGTTGCGGAGCATGGGTTCTAGGTGCGGGGACTTCAGTAGTTGTGGCATGCGTGCTCCGGTAGTTGTGGCACGTGGGCTCAGTAGTTGTGGCTCGCGGGCTCTAGAGCGCAAGCTCAGTAGTCGTGGCACACAGGCTTAGTTGCTCCGCAGCATGTGGGATCCTCCTGGGCCAGGGCTCGAACCCGTGTCCCCTGCATTGGCAGGCGGATTCTTAACCACTGCGCCACCAGGGAAGCCCGTGAGATGTATTTTTTAACTAAAAAGAGTCATTGTGTTTATTTTAATAATTATTCCTACTTCTCTGAAAAAAAAAAGGAAAAAAAATCAAACTGTCTTTGATGGATGTAGGTCCTTTTTTCTCTTGAAATCAACATGTCAGCCATACTAATGTCTTTAAACAAAAACCTGAAATTGTACACTCTATGGTTCTACAAGAAGGAGGTCATGCATCATATATATTAAAAATTAACCCTGTGGGGAAGTTTTCAAATGTCATTTATAGGAAATAATTTTTAAAAAACCAGCTCTGGGATTCCAACTAGAGAAAATGTATAATACAGAGCAAGCGGTTGTTCTTGCTATAGACTTTTTCATACTTTATGAATCACATGTGCAATGCCATTACTAATGGCTATTGAAATCGTTTCCTGGGGGAACTCTTTTACTCTACGCCCCTTAGACACACTTTAATCCTACAGTCAAAACCTTCTCTCTGTTGCCCAAATAATAAACTGCAAAACTCTAAATGCGATGTGATTTATTTTAGATCTCTAACCTGAAATTTATGATACGAAAAGCTGACATTATCTCGCTACCTGAAGTAATGCATTCCCTTTTAAAATTTGTTTTCTGCCCAAGCAAGAGAGCTTCTTGATATAGCCAGTGTCACATGTGCAAAGCACTCATTTTCAAGCTAGCAAGTTATTACTAAGCATGTATTTATTTTTCTCACTGTACGAGTACTTTATGTTGAAGGTCACCACAAATATAGACCACATCAGGACATTTTAAGAAAGTATTTGGAGCCATTTAAAGTCAATGATATACCACAGAATTATGTGAATTCCTGCGGAATCCCACCTTTCGGCAGTGAAGTTTGTGGTTTTTGCAAATTCTGGAAATAAATGGATGACTCGTTGACGTTTTTAGACATCCACATTACACGAGGCAAGAACAATTCAAATATGACTTAATTGGCAAGAAGAGTCAAGAAACAGCTAATGCTCCTTTTCACCAGGATTGTCTAGGGAAAGTAAGTTCTTTTCTATCTTTGAAATTCTAGCTCATTGAAATCATATAGCATCAGAGTTGCTTCTAATTGAAGAGCAGGCAAGTTTCAAACTGTTGTTTCGCCGAAATTGTTTAATGCTGAGTGTAGCAGCAAGAGGTTCAAAGTCTCCCTTTTCATCCTCAAGCATCTTATAAAGTTTAGCTACAAGCACACCAGAAGCCTGAGGCATGGTTTTCTGCCAAACGCACTAATGACAGCAAGGTAGTAATTTTGTGGAAGGAACTGTTCTGTGACAGAAGAGCAGAGAAGTTATTTAGCCCAAAGGATAGCAGGTAGGAGCAGGACACTCCAGGAATGCAGTCTCAGAATTGGCAGAGAGTCAAGTTCTCAACAAGTCCAGAGAGAAAGGTCAAGAGGCAAAGTGGGAGAGACGCATATGCGCATATGCGTTGGCTTAATCTTATGCATTCAACAAGGGTGCAGAGCCTTCTCCGGAAAAGAGCAACAACATCCCTCTGTCAGAAATCCCTACTCTGCAGAAGCAGATAGTGACGTGTTCACGCTGGAAAACTGGGCAGTTCTCTACAAGTAGCAAATTATTATCACTTCCTTTGGTGCTTATTAGACTAACATTAATCATTATAAATTCTTTTGGTGTGACATTATTTCCTCTTCTTTGTTCTCACAAGAAAACCTCAAGCAAGGTGTCACTTGCCAAACAAGCCGGGTTGATTTATTTTTTGGCTCTTTTTGGTCGTGAGTGATTTTAAATGAAGACTCGTCAAGTCTATGAAGAAGAAAGTAGGCATGATTAAAGTTTGACTGAACTCTCTTCAACCTTGATTCATGCCCTGATGTTTGCCAAATCATACCATCATTTGCATTCACATTTAAGTTCTGTCAAATGATGGTAGCAAACATTCAGATAATTTAGCATTTCTTTCAGTAGCTAGTATATAAAAATCTTTCTTGCATTTAATAACATTTACAACCTTCTTTAGATGATCACTGCATATTTTTCCATATTACATTTCCTATTAAGTTCAACGATTTTCTCCTCCTTCCACTCCGTATCTTGTTTTCATAATAATAGGACACATAGTTTAAGGCATTAAAACTAGCTCGTGGTGTTAGACAATTTTGGAAACCTAGTTTGAGAATTAAAGAACTAACACTGGAGTAGTTGAAATTATAGTTCTATGTCATGGTCCATTTATTTAAATTAGCTAGATTTTAAACAAAGAAATGTTGAAATTTAAACTACCTTTTTTTTTTCTAAAGAGGATACCTCTATTCTTTCTTTACACAGACATCAGAAATTTCATGGTATTTTCATGATAGAGGATACTTTTCTCTTAGCACAGTTTATTATTGTTACCTGCCCTTAAGAACTGCCTGCTATTAACTGCTACCATTGCAGAATAAAGGTTTCTTATTACTGTCTAGCTGTGGTGTTGATTAGAGTTCTTATTCATTTATATTACCTTCTATGTTGATGCCACATGACATTGTCAACAAAGAGGTATCAATATATATAGTCCACTTTTGTTTGAATTTTTTGTTGTGTGTTTTTCAAATAACAAATCACTATGCTGCTTGGGTAGCTTTTTTTTTTTTTTAAGTTTCAAAGCTTTTGGTTGCTTTTTTTCAAAATTGAGAGATTTTACTCTATTTCAATAAAGTACCTACACAATGACAATATAAATTATGGAGCAAAATATTGCTCATTTATGGAGTTTAAACTACTAGACATTTATGCCTATATATCCCTGATATGAGTGTTAAGTCATACATGATTAGTTAAAATGTCTTTTATATCACCCCATGGGTTATATAGAAGTCAATTATCAATCATTTAGAATATAAATAATCCTGTATGCAGCCAAGAAGGAAGCAAAAGTATGTAAATAACCTTTGAGAGGTCAAGGTTAACCTATTCTGTCATCCAATCATTAAAACTGTGGAATATTGAATATTATTCTCAGGCTAGATACTGGGAAAAAATATGGCCCTTGCTTTTATGGAGCTTATAGACTATGGAAGTGATGGGTTTTAACCAATGAATAACACATAAATAATACAAAATATGTAATTTTAGGTGAGATTCAAAGAATGATTGGGGGTAAGTCTTATGAGAGGCAATGGAAAAAGTGTTCCAGGCCGAGGGACAATTGTTCAAAGTCCTGAGAGGAAGAATAATACAAAATGAGACTGTGGAGCAGACAGGACTGACATATATGTATTTAGTCAGAGTTATTTAAACAGTTGGGAGGACATTCCAGATGGTTTCCCTGTACTTCAAACCAGTTCCCACTATTGACATCTCACATGAGTCTAGTACATTTAATGAACTAATATTGTTAATTATTAACTAAATTTCATACTTTATTCAGACTTCCTTAGTTTTTATAATGTCCATTTTGTGTTCCAGAATCCTACCCAGGAAAAACCACAGTATTTTATTTGTCTTGTTTCCTTAGGTTCTTCTTGGATGTAATGGTTTCTCAGACTCTCCTTATTTTTGATGACTTTAACAATTTTGAAGAGGACTACTCGGGTATTTTATGGGTTGCCGTCTGCTGTAATTTTTCTGTTTTTCTCATGATTAGACTGGGGTTATGGGTTTGGGGGGTGGGGAACATTACAAAAGTGAAGTGTCATTTTCATCACATCGTGTCATGGGCATAGACTCAACATGATTTCTGACTTTGACTGTACCTCACGGGGGTGGTTTTGCCAGTTTCTTCCACTGTGAAGTTACTCTCCTCCCACTCCCACTTTCCGTACTCTTCTCTTTGCAAGGACGTCTCTCTGTGCGGCTCACATTTGAGGAGTGGGAGTTATGCTGCACCCCCTTAAGAGCAGAGTAGCTACATAAATTATTTGAAAGTTTTCTGCTTAAGAGATTTGTTTCTATTCCCCCATTTATTAATTGATTCAGGCATTTGCTTATATCAGTAAGGACTCGTCGATACTTATTTTATACTTTGGGTTATAATCCAATTCTACTTTTCACTGCTCAAATTGTTCCAGCGTTGGCCATTGGGAGCCCTTTCAGTTGACTTCTGTGCCCCTTTGACATGCTCCCACCATGTGGGATTTAATTTTGGGGAGAGAGGGCACTTCCTTACTTTCTGTCACCACAAGGTGCTTCAGGCTTATCCTATGTATTTCCTGCCCCAGTGTGAGAATCAGCCATTTCTCTAAGGAGCCATGGTTCCTTTTATGGGAGAACGTATTACAAAGCAAGATCTGGGCACTCAGTGTGTTCATTGCTACTGGATTGCCGTTTATTTTAGGTCTTCTCAGCTGACAGAGCAAAGGTATATTATGTGTGTATCCTAATGCATGTCTATACACATGTATAAATATTTATATAGGTGACCATCTGTATGTATATTCTGCTAAACATGAGGTGATAGTGATGTCTTCAACTCTAATCCATCAGTGCATGCATCGTTCTAACCTCTGCTTGCTGACCTGTAAATTCTCACTCCAACTGTAAGAGACCTGACAGCCTCCACCCACCACCCATTTACATAGGTGTTCAATTCTGGTGTTCATGTATAACAGCATAGGAGTTGTTACACTGTATGCCCTCAGGGGAAGTAATTTTATCAACTAGAGTAGAATGCTTGTGTGCAATTTTTTTCCCCTTTAGGCTTAGGGGTTCCACTTAATTCCAGAGTTACTGAGGTAACTAAGCATCTTTCCTCCCCCACCCCCATGTTACCACTTCAGTGAGGTAATTTCATATATTTATAATATAGTTGGTTTCTCTTGTCATATTCTGCATTTAGTTCTGGGATCTCCAGCCTCCCATTTTTAAAAAATGTGCATACATTAAGGTTTACTCTTTGTGCTATAAAATTTTATGAGTTTTAACGAATGCATAATGTTATCCATCCACTGTTACAATATCATACAGAATAGTTTCACTGTCCTAAAAATCCATGGTGCTTTGCTAATTCACCTCTCTTCTTCCCTCCTCGCAACCACTGATCTTTTTACTGTCTCTGTAGTTTTGCCTTTTACAAATGTCACATAATTGGAATCATACGGTCTGTAGCCTTTCAGACTGGCTTCTTCCACTTAGCAATATGCATTTAACTTTCCTCTATGGCTTTTTGTGTCTTGATAACTCATTACCTTTTATCACTGAATATTATTCCATTGCATGGATCTAGCTCACAGTTTATCTGTTCACCTGTAGAAGGACTTTCTGTTTGGGTCACGTTTGGGCAATTATGAATAAAGCAGCTATAATCATTCACACTTAGGTTTTCATGTGGATATAAGTTTTCAAATAAAATAGGTATATACCCGGGGGCACAATTACTGGATGATATGGTTAAGACTGTGCTTAGCTTTGTAAGAATTTGCCAAACTGTCTTCTATACATTTTTTTCATTTGCACCAAAAATGAATGAGCATTCTTGTTGCTATGCATCCTCATGATCATTTGGTAATGTGGGTTTTTCTTAGATTTTAGCCATCCTAATAGGTGTGTAATGGTATCCCATTGTTGTTTTAAAATTACAATTTATTTCCTAATGACAAGATATTGAGCATCTTTTTATACGTTTATTTGCCGTCTTTTTGGAGGGACATGACTGTTCAGATATTTTGTCTATTTAAAAAAAAATTTTTTTTTTTTTTCTTACTGTTGAGTTGTAAGAGTTCTTTGCAGAGTTTGGATACATGTCCTTTATCTGATATCTGTTTTGCATGTATTTACTCCTAGTCTTTGGCTTGTCTTTTCCATTCTCTTGATAGTGTCTTTTGCAGAGAGGAAGTTGTAACTTTTAATAGGATCCAACTTAACAACTTTTTAAAATTGATTATGCTTTTGGTGTTGTATCTAAAAACTCCTTTCTGAAGTCAAGGTAACATAAATTTTTTTTCAAAAAATAAACTTATTTTCTAGAGTAGTTTTACGTTCATAGAAATATTGAGCAGAAGATACAGAGATTTCCCACATGCTCCCGGCCCCCACCCATGCATAGCCTCCCCCATTATCAACACCCGCACCAGAGGGGTACATTTGTTACAGATGATGAACCTACACTGACACATCCTTATCATCCAAAGCCCATAGTTTACATTAGGGTTCACTCCTAGTGTTGCACATTCTGTGGGTTTGGATAAATGTTTAATGATATGTATTCAGCATTACAGTATAATACAGAGCAGTTTTACTGCCCTAAAAATCCTCTGTGTTCCACCTATTTATCTCTCCATTCCTGTTAAACCCTGGCAGCCACTGATCTTTTCACTGTCTCCATAGTTTTGCCTTTTCCAGGATGTCATACCGTTAGAATCATACAGTATGTAGCCTTTTCAGATTGGCTTTTTCACTTAGTAATATGCATTTAAGGTTCCTCATGTCTTTTCATGGCTCAATAGCTCATTCCATTTTAGCACTGAATAATGTTCTATAGTGTGAATATACTGCAATTAATTTATCCATTTACCTACTTAAAGACATCTTGGTTGCTCCCAAGTTTTGGCAATTATGAGTAAAGCTGCTATAAACATCCATGTGCAGGTTTTTGTGTGGACATAAGTTTTTACCTCCTTTGGGTAAATGCCAAGGAGTGTGATTGTTGGCTCTTATGGTAAGAATATGCTTAGCTTTGTAAGAAGCCACCAAACTGTCTTCCAGAGTGGTTGTACCATTTGCATTCCCACCAGGAATGAGTGATAGTGCCTGTTGCTCCACAACCTTGCAAACATTTGGTCAGCATTCTGAATTTTGACCATTCTAATAGGTGTGTAATGATGTCTCATTGTTGTCTTAATTTGCATTTCCCTGATGACAAATGATGTGGAATATCTTTTTATATGCTTATTTACTATCTGTATATCTTCTTTGGCGAGGTGTCTGCTAAGATTTTTGGCCTATTTTTTAATCCAGTCTTTTGTTTTCTTATTGTTGAATTTTAAGAGTTCTTTGTGTATTTTGGGTAACAGTCATTTATCAGATATGTCTTTGGCAAATATTTTCTCCCAGTCTTTGGTTTATTTTTTTATTCTCTTGAGTCACATAGATTTTTTTCTTATGTTTTCTTCTAGAAGTTTTGTTTTACATTTAAATTGAAGATCCATTTTGAGTTACCTTTTGTGAAAAGAGTAAGCTGAGTGTTTAGATTTATATTTTTTGCACGTGGATGTTCAATTATTCCAGCACCATTTGTTGAAAGACTGTTTTTTCTCTATTGAATTGCCTTTGCTCCTTTGTCGATAATCAATTTACTATATTTGCATACAATTTAAACAATAATATTGAACTATAATTTCATCCCATAAACTCCGCTGGAGTTAAGTGTACAATTTAATAAATTTTATAAATTTATAGGCTTATGCAACAATCACTGTGATCAGTTTTAGAACTTTTCTTTCACTTTAAAGAGATCTCCTGTGCCCATTTTCAGTTAATCCTCACCCTCACCCCCAGCCCTAGGAAACCACTAACCTAATCTGCTTTCTGTCTCTGTGTTTGCCGTTTCTTGCTAGTATGACCATTTGCACACAAGTTTTTGTGTGGCTATATGTTTAATTTCTTGGGGTAAATTCTTAGGAGTAGAATCACTGGTTCATATGGTATGGGTTATACTGTTATTTTCTATTTCTTGATAATTGTCATTCTGATGGGTGTGAAGAAGTTTCTCATTGTGGCTTTAATTTGAACTTCCCTGACTGACTAATGACATTGCAGGAGCATGCTTTTATATGTTTATTAGCCATTCATATGCCTTCTTTAGTGAATGTCTATTCAAATCTTTTGCTCAGTTTTAACTGAATTATTTATCTTCTTATAGATTTGTAAGAGCCTTTTATATATCCTGGAAACTAGTCCTCTGTCAGATATATGATTTATAAACTTTTTCTTCCTGTCTGTAGCTTGTTTTTTCATTTTCTAAAGGTGCATTTTGAAAGCATAAAAGTTTTTAATTTTGACAAAGATTAACTTATCATTTTTTTTTCTTTCACAGATGTGCTTTTAGGGTCACATCTAAGAACTCTTTGCCAAACCCAAGCTCATAAGAAATTTCTTGTTTTCTTCTAGACGTTTTATAATCTTAGTTTTGGCATTTAGGTCTATGCTCCATTTTCAGTTAGTTTTTGTGTATTGTGTGAGTCAAGTGTCTAAATTTCTCTTTTCCTATGAAGTTATCCAGTTGTTCCAACACTTTCTTTTGCAAAGATCATCCTTTCCTCATTGAATTACATTGGCTCCTTTGTCAAAAATTAATCTTATATGTAATAGTTTATTCCTGGACTTTCAATTCTATTTCATTGATCTTTATTTCTATACTTCTTCCAGTACTATACCTTCTTGATTATTATAGCTTTATAGAAGTGTTGAATTCAGGAAGTGTAAGATCTCTAACCACGTTTTTATTTTTCAAAACTGTGTTGGCCTTTGGCCTCACCAAATTCACCTTCCTCAGAGCTCCCTGTCTCAATCAGTGGCCACACCATTCACACAGTTCTCAGACCAAAACCAGAGAATTATCTTTGTTTTCTCTTTTTCTCTAATACTTCGTGATTAACCCAGCAACAAATCTTAAAATCTCTACGTGACAGATTATAAGAGCCAAGAGTGGAAAGAATGGGTACTGGGAGATTAATTAAAAAACAATTAAAATATTTCCTGCAAAAGGGGATATGGTTCACACAAGGATGGTGGCAGTAAAGATGTAGAGAAGTGAAGAGATCTGAAGTATATTTTGAAGGTTAGAACCACCATAATTTTGTAATGGACTGAATAGGGGCAAATGGATTAGCAAAAGTTTTTTACTGAGACAGGGAATCTGAATGAAGAACGGGTTTGGGAGAAAGAGTTCAAGAGATGAAAAGACATGTATCTAAATATTACATGCTTTAAATATTAAACCTTGTGTATGAACACTTCAAACTCTGATTCTGTAACTCAAAGCAGTGGTCATTTTTATGGACTCACCTTATTCAATCTCTTAGCAGTGTATGACACAGTTAATCAGTTTTTCCTTCTTTAAACACTGTCTTCATTTGGCTTAAAGGACCCTACTCTTTCTTGGGTTTTTTTTCCCATCCCATTTGTGTCATCTCTGTTTCCTTTGATGAATCTCCCTCCTCTTCATGATGTCTAAAATTGGACTGCCCAAATTTGTTTTCCTTATCCTTTGTTTTTCTGTGTCTTTATTTACTCTCTGGTTGATAGCATCCAGTCTCATAGGTTTTAATTCTATTGCTAATAACTCCCAAATTGAAATCTCCAGCCCTAACTTTCACTTGAACTACAGAATTGTATCTTCAACTCAACTTCTATGTCTGGCAGGCAGCTTAACTTTAACATATTAAAACCTGAACTCCACTGTGGAGTCACTGACAGTCATAAGAATATCTATCTCTAAATCATTAAGAGAAGGTTGAAAGATATTGGCGACATCAAGAAAGCAGGAAAGGAGCTTAAAATGATTCAGGAGAAAAATAAATTCTATAAATTAGTTTAATTTTCCAACTGTTTTACTGCTTCAAAAACTGACTTTGCTTATTTGGAGTATTCAGTTTAGTGAAATAATTCTTTTCCTAGTGATGCTGCATGTGGCTCTGCCCAGGTACCCTTAAGATGTATAATTAGAGAACTTTTCATTAGTATGACATAAAGATATTCAAGTTAGATAATAATTTTTTAGTTAGCATAAATGTTTTGCTTTTTAAATAGTGTATTGCTGTGTTATTTTACTCTTACTTTATGAAACTTTTTTTTCAAAGTAGTTTATGCTCATTGTAAAAATGTAGAAAGAATGGGGGGAAAAAAATCACCTGTAGTTCCACCAGCAAAAGACAAACACCATTAAAATGTATGTGTGTATCATTGCAGGCTTTTTTATATAATTATGTTCTTCTAAAATGCCTCAGGTTACTTAATTTTTTATCATTAACTTAAAATTATTATTCTTTGTGTATCTAAACCTATGCAACATTTCAATAATGTATTTTAAAAAAATAAATCATTTCAGTATCCCACGGGATATGGTTAATGGCTTTGTTTATCAATTTATACCATCCTTGTTTATTTAACACTGTCTGTAATACATTTTGTTTTTTTTAAATACTTTAACAAAAAATTCTCTCTGTTAAGAAAAAATAAAACTAATAGAATGTAACATTTGAGTTGTATTATAAAATATTTATAATAAAAAACTTAAGTATGAAATATAAGTAGCTACTTATTCACAGCAGTCAGTAATCTAGGAAAAAAAATAACTGAATTCCAACTTAAAATGTATTAAAGCTACATAGATAAGTTAGGATCCCAAATGAAATACACAAATATTGTTTTAAAATGTTGTAATTTAATTGCTACGTATATTGTGTGTTTTTCTGTCTTCTCATTTTGCTTATCTTACTGTGTTTGGGGTCTCCTTTTCACAGGCTGCAGGTTCGTAGTTCCCGTTGTTTTTGGTATCTGTCCCCAGTGGCTAAGGTTGGTTCAGTGGGTTGTGTAGGCTTCCTGGTGGAGGGAACTAGTGCCTGAGTTCTGGTGGATGAGGCTGGATCTTGTCTTTCTGGTGGGCACGTCCACGTCTGGTGGTGTGTTTTGGGGTGTCTGTGGCCTTATTATGATTTTAGGCAGCCTCTCTGCTAATGGATGGGGCTGTATTCCTGTCTTGCTAGTTGTTTGGCATAGGGTGTCCAGCACTGTAGCTTGCTGGTCGTTGAGTGAAGCTGGGTCTTGATGTTGAGATGGAGATCTCTGAGAGATTTTCGCCATTTGGTATTACGTGGAGCTGGGAGGTCTCTTGTGGACCAGTATCCTGAAGTTGGCTCTCCCACCTCAGAGGCACAGCCCTGATGCCTGGCTGGAGCACCAAGAGCCTTTCATCCACACGGCTTTTGGGAGGTCTGAAGTCTTCTGCCAGCGTTCAGTGGGTGTTCTATAGGAGCAGTTCCACGTGTAGATGTATTTCTAATGTATCTGTGGGAAGGAAGGTGATCTCCGCGTCTTACTTCCGCCATCTTGCCCTATTCCCATTGCTACGTATATTGCCAAAACTGTAAAAAGGATTCAGTAGTTCATGACAAAAGTGAAATTGTACATTGCCATTCAAATTAAATATTTTATTTCTTTTCCAAAGGCATTCTAATTAAATCGACATAATCTACTTACATCTGGAAAAACGCTTTACCAAGCTTTTACTTACCAGAAATCTTAAAAAAAAAAAAAAAAGAAATCTTAAACTTTACATTTATGTATCACTCTCTCTCCCTTTGATTGTAAACTCTTATCTTCAAACAAGTTCTAATGCTTTAACTATAATAGTGATCAGAACTTTAGGAAATAATTACTTACTTGATCTCTTAAATAATTTTATATTTAAAAGGCATCTTAGAGGTCATCTAGTCTCATTATCTTCTTTTAGAAATCCTTTCAGTGAGATCCCTGATAAACAGTCATCCAGCCTTGACGGGAACATTTCTAGTGGCTGGGACCTCACAAATCATTCACTCCATGATTACTTGTTCATTCTTCCATTGTTCATTCATTTAAACAGTATTTACTGAATATCTGCTATTTACTTGCCAGTATACTTGACATTGAATACACAAGAGGAGTAAACCTGGAGAAACATGAATTCAACTAGGACGTTTTGTTTTGACTAAGCTTGTATATCTCTTCTTGCCACTTCTGTCTTTTCCTGATTATAAAAATGGTGGCTGTGAAGAATAATTCAAATTTTTTTTGGTTAAACATCTATTTACAAAAGTAAGACAGGAGAAAAAGAAGTAAATGTGAAACAGATTTGTTTTCCAAGAGACAGTCCTACAAATATTGGTAAAGTATTTTCATTTTACTTCCTTTCTAAAAATTGTGCACACAATCCCAAGTGCACAGACCTTATATTTCTAGGCTAAAAACAGCTTTAATTTCTTCACGTGACACAGTTCCCAGTAGAGTTACCATATTTAAAATTACCTTTTGTCTAAAATTGTCTCTAATATGTTTTTAAGTATGGTAACCAGAACTATAAAGGTAACCATTATCTTTTAAATAGGGCAACCAGAACTAAACATAGATTTCCGAACACTGAAACGTAGATTTTCCTGAACACGAGTAGCTGAGTTTAAACTGCAGTTGTTTTGGAAGAGGGGGGAAGGAAAGTCAATCACACTACTCATATTGAGCTTGTTTTAGACATATAAAGTACCGTGTCTTATTCATAATACTGATGGAGTATTGACAAGCTAGGATTTTTATTATTTATTCATTGTTACTGCTAGGCAAGATTTTTCTTTATCTTTTCTACATTTCCTCTCACTGTTTTAATCTCGTCACTTTAGCCTGTTAAACTTTTGGAATTATGGTTTTGTCATTGGATATACAGTTACCCATGCTTCCTTGACTGAAATGATAAATTTGATACTCTATATCTTCAAGTTATTGATTTAAAAAAATGTAAACTGGGTTAGGACCACGGGCTAAAACTTCAGAAGGAAACAGATAATAAACCAATAATTAATCCTTCAACTTGATCATGAACTTTATCTTGATAAGGAAATGATAATCAATCCTTTTTGTGTCCCAAGCCACAAGAAGACCTCACTGTCCACGTTTTTCAATCTTCATATGAAAAAATCCTCAAATATCTTGATAACAACCTGAAAGCGTGGAATGTTTTCAGCAATTTCTTCATTGATTAGTCCAATACCCTGCTTAAAAAAGAAACTATTGTTTGATGAAATTTCTTATGCAACCTTTGCTAAATTATTTTTATCATTATTATTATTATTTTACCTTTATTTGTCAAGTATTAATGGACCACATACATCTTTGATAATCTGTTCTAGAATTTCATCAGGGTTATATCCATATTTTGTTTTATTTTTTACCTTTTATTTACAATTGGTCTAATTTTATTTGGAATGATTTCTGTAAGAAAGCACATATTTAGTTTTTTTTTTTCTTTTTTTCTTTTTTTTTTTTTGGACTGGAAGATAGGATTAGATCATCTAATCCGATCTTATTTTTAAAATGAATAAATTGAGGCATAGGGAAATATATTTATGTCAGTGTAAATCTAATCTTAAATTTCATTTAGTGAGGTCCTTCACCATTCGCCAAGGACAATCCTAATTTACTGAAAGAAGTTACCTTCCAAGTTGAAGGTACCCTCGGAATTTCCAGATATGACTTTCCATCATTATGAAGTTGAGCGTATTTCATCACTACAGTCAGGGGAGTTTATGACGGGCCTGACTCCATCTATTCCACATAACTTACATTAATAAGAATTATCATTAGATGAGAAAGGGATAAATTGGATACAACCATTACATTAAGTATAATTTACCAAACTGTTGACCTTACATCTATTGTTGAAAGACAGACCAAGAAAAGACAGATTTCTGTGATATGAGCTGAAGGGCAGACCCAAAATTATTGATGTTTCCATGATACAAACTTGCCATAGAAAAGTTAACATTTTATCTAGAAATAATTTGAATTTTGCAGAGCCTGTTTTTAGAGGTTTCAAATCAGCATTCACTGTATCATATTTTTAACAAAGTTAAAAGCCCGTGGCAATTCATGTTTCTCTTTCTCAAATAAATTGCATTTCTGTCAGCTACACAGACATAGTATATTAATGTGATTAATTTTAAAAAATGAAAATAGAGTGTGAATAAAGCAAACAAAAAAGACACAACCCTCAGAATGTGAATTTTCTTCTTGCTCTTTATATCTGAAATTATACTGCCCTTTGCAAAGCCAAGCTCTGTGTTACTTAGGTCAGGTCTACTGAAGAGGAGGATTGAGACTTTTCTTTCATTTTGAAACAATCCAGACAGGGATTCCTGATCCCTTGAAAGCTATGCAAGCTTTTAATTTCCTTTGGTTATACAAAACTGGTTTGAAAAATTGTAACGCATTTAGAGCAGAGAGTGGCATCCATCTTGGTTGTCAGAAAAGTAGACTCTTAGTGCCTGGAGAGCAAGAGACTAGCACATAATTTCAAGATTGATCATTATATTCATATCTACAATAATAGCAATTATTTATTGAGTGTTTCGTGTATGCCAGGTCTCATTGTTTTTACTGAATTTTAAAATTTCACAAACAATAAGTGAATGCATGTCATTGTAAAGGGTTCAGTCAATACACATAAAATAAAATTCAACCTTGATAAAATTATTTTCCTACAAGCCACCGCCCCCCATGCCTTGCCCCAGAATTGACCATTGTCTATTTGGGTTTTATATATGTATTTTTTGTCTATAAGTATGCTTTATATGTTACACATGTGTATATATTAATTATATATTATACTGTTTTGTGGGCTTTAAAAATATATATTGGATCAATTTTTATGTATTCTTCAATTTATTTTCTTTTTTTTTTTAATTTTGTTTTTGACTGTGTTGGGTCTTTGTAGCTGTGTGCGGGCTTTCTCTAGTTGTGGTGAGCTGGGGCTACTCTTCGTTGTGGTGCACAGGCTTCTCGTTGCAGTGGCTTCTCTTGTTGCAGAGCACGGGCTCTAGGCGCGCGGGCTTCAGTAGTTGTGGCACACGGGCTCAGTAGTTGCGGCTTGCGGGCTCTAGAGCGCAGTCTCAGCAGTTGTGGCGCACGGGCTTAGTTGCTCTGCGGCATGTGGGATCTTCCCCGATCAGGGATCAAACCCGTGTCCCTTACATTGGCAGGCAGATTCTTAAACACTGTGCCACCAGGGAAGTCCCTGTTCAATTTATTTTTCAGTTTAACAGTATGGCTTTGAAAATTCTTTGGCAATATGTTTAGATATAGCTTGTTCTTTTAAACGGTTGCATTGAACCATGAACCATTGTTTACATAGCTATACTGATGGGCATTTAGAGGTTTCTTCACATCCCCAATTATAAACAATATATTTTTGCAGGACTTGAGTATTTATCCAGGGCAGACTCTAGGAAATGGAATTGTTAGATGATAGTATATGCGTTTTATATTTTATAATGTTCTACCAAATTTCTTGTTCAAAAGAATGCATTAATTTATACTCACCAGCATTGAATTTGAGTAGCTGTTTCTCTATAACTGCACCAGCACTGCAGTCATTCTGTTAATTATTTTTTTTAATCTGATGGATACAAATTGTTATCTTATTGCTGTTTTAATTTGCATTTCTTTGATTATTACTGTTGTTGAGGATTTTTTTGCTTATGTTTATTGGTCATTCATATTTCTTCTTCTATGAATTATCTGTTCCTATATTTTACTCACTTGTGAATTACATTCTTTGTACTTTAAAAAATTAATTTTAGAAGTTCTTTACATATTTAAATATTCTGGATATTATCTTTTGTTGTTATTGTATGTAATAATAATGACACTATGGCTAATGAGTCCACACACCATTCTAAGCACTGTATGTGGATTAACTAGTTTAATTCTTGCTGTACAATAAGCCTGGTGGGATTGTCCCCATTTTATAGATGAGGGAACTGAGACTAGAAAGCTGAAAAACCTTGCCTAAGGTCACAGTAGGTGGCAGAGCTGGGTACAAACTCAGATATATCTATCAAAGAAACCCAGGGTCAAATTTTCTTAACCAACGTACAATATTAGATGAGACATCTGATATTATATATGTTTCGTGTAGTAGAATTTTTTTCTCCCAGTCTTTCTTCTGTTTCTAAACAGAAGAGTTTAAACAGAAGGAGAGTTTTAATATCAAAAGTACACTGGTACTTTTCATGGTACTTTTTTTTACTATACAGAAGTTTATATTTTATGTATCCAAGTTTGTTAGTCTTTTCCTTTATTGTTTTCCCCCTGTATTGCTTTAAGACCTTCTGTATTCTAAGGATCCATTATGTATTTTTCCTAATAATATTATTGTTTTATTACATTTAGAATATATGACATATAAGCTGTAAATTTATTTTTACCCCAGAGTTGATAATCAAGTTTTCAAACCCTGTTTACCGAGTTTTCCCATCCATCCTTTTCCTGCTATTTTGGAAGATTACCCTTATCATCCTTTGAGTTTGCACACATAGGTCTGTTTCTGCATTTTCTATTCTGTTGCACTGATTGTTTTTTGCTTTCTTGTAACAAACTTTCACTTAAAACAGTAATTAAATGTTAATGGAATCACTACCACAAGCTTATGATTTGCTTTTTATATCTTTAAAGGCTATTTTTTTACCTTTACCTTCCTGTTCTTTCTCAAAAAAATTTTTAAACTTGCCTACCATACAATGTATACAATGTATATATTTGTTTATTCCTCCATCTATGTTTTCAAACTCATTCTTCCAAATGAAGCTTAGAATCTGTGTGTTGGGTTTCTTGGAAAACATGCTAAATTTTTATTTTAACTGAACTGATTAAAATATGGAAAATAGACATCTCTATTACATTGTGCTCTCTTAACCTGGCATGGGATATGGGTTCATTTCTTTACACCTTCCTTTATGTTTTTAAATGCAATTTTATGGTTTTCTTTATATAGGACTCACATTTTACTCATTAGGTTTATTCCTAACTATTTTAATATATGTGTTACTAGAGTAATTGGGCATTTTTACTTACGTTTTCAAATTGGCTTTTGCTGATGCTATTGATTTTGGTCTACTTTCATTTTTTATGGTGGGCTGGCTGAAGTGACTTACCAGTTTGTTGATTGATTTTCTTGGCTTTTCCAGGTAGAATTTCTTTTCTTTGTTTCTCATTACTCTAAAACTTATGTATTTATCTTGTATTTTACTTGGCAGGACTTCCAGTACAGTGTTGAGTAGTAGTACTGGTGATAGAGGGTATTTATGTCTTATTGCTGGAATATTTAATGAGTGCTTCTAATGTTTCCTGCCAAGTATTATGCAGATTACATATTACTGGTACCTACCTTTGTCAAGAAGTTTCCTCTACTTTTTGTTTGCTAAATAATTGTTTTATTTGTTTGCTGGTTTGTTTCTTTGTATTTAGGAAAGAGGGTGTGAATTCCCCCCTCCCCAGTTTAATTGCAATATAATTGATATAACATTGTATCAGTTTCAGGTGTACAAAATAGTGATTTGGTATATGTATATATTGCAAAGTGATCACCACAATAAGTCTAGTTAACATCTATCACCACACGGTTACAATTGTTTTTTCTTGTGATTAGAATGTTTAAGATCTATTCTCTTAGCACCTTTCAAACAGACAATACAGTTTTGCTAACTATAGTCACCATTATGTACATTAGATCCTCAAAGCTTATTCACCTTATAACTGGAAGTTTGTATCTTTTGACCACCTTCCTCCAGTTCCCCCACCCCACATCCCCCCACCTGTGGTAACCACCAATCTGTTTTCCATACCTGTGAGTTCTTGTGTTTTTTAATGCCACATATAAGTGACATCATACAGTATTTGCCTTTCTTTGTCTGATTTATGTCACTTAGCATAATGCCTTCAAGGTCCATCTATGTTGTTGCAATGGTAGGATTTCTTTCTCATGGTTGAATAATATTCCATTGTATTCCATTTTCTTTATCCATTCTTCTGTTGAGGACACTAAGGTTGTTTCCAAGTCTTCACTATTGTGAGTAATACTGCAGTGAACATGAGTGCGCAGGTAAATCTCTTCCAGATAGTGGTTTTATTTCCTTTGGATATATACCCAGAAGTGGAATTTCTGGATCATAAGGTAGTTCAATTTTTAAGTCTTGGAGGAAACTCCATATTGTTTTCTATAGTGGCTGTACCAGTTTATCCCCACCAACATTGCACAAGGGTTCAAGAGGGTGGATTTTATCAAATAAGTCTCTAGAATCACTCATCTCTAAAACTCATAATGACTATGCCAGGTCAGAGTGTGAAGTGAGATTTGAAGAGATTAGGTAGAAATGTAGAACCAGCCTCTGTAATACTAGAGAAAAGAGGAAAGCTCTTAGAAGCCAAAGGAAACCAAGGAGAGGAAACAGTATTTTCCCTTCTTTCTGATCTTTCTCTCATGTTCCTGAGAAAAATGATGGAGGCCGTCCTTAAGGGGACTCGGCATCTTACAGCCCAAACTTCACGCCAGTTTTAGTCAAAGCTTCCGTAGTTGTATCTTTGCCTGAAGTTACAGAACCATGAGCAGGTCCGAGCAGAAGAAAATATCTGTCGTATTAAATATGTCCTAAGTCTGGTATTTCTGAACCTTGCCTGTTGGTTAAACTAAATGGTTGAGCAGCTGTAAAGCACATCAGCCAAATTTCCTTCCAGGACAATTTGGCAGCTGTCATATAGATATAATAGCAGGGTTCGTTTGGGTAGAAATATATTATTATCCAAAATTCAAATGTTTGGTAAATATCACTGATCTTGATAATATATTTTCTGCTTTATGATTTCCACAACTAAATATCATGCTGTTTGAGTACTGTTGTGAAATATCTTTCTATTTTTTTTGTGGCCATCATTATCCATCATCTCTGCAGTTTTTGCATTTTTCTGTGAGACTCATGTTTTTAATATTTGCAATGTTTCAATACTTCAGTGTTCCCCTAAAAATGCCTCTTGTTTAGATGTGAAATATATCTTTACTTTTAGAAAAAGAAAAGTTATGTTTAATAATCAAACCCAAAACAATCTTTAAGAAAGCAGAATTTCTAGTAACTACAGAAGAATTTTCTTATTCTGTTTTAGTGTTACTTAACAGTTAAAATTTTACTTTACTTTGGGTAAGAAGCTATTCAATGTCCTATTTAGACTTTCTGTGAAAAGAAGCCAGTTATCCCAAGGTGGCTAAAATTTATTAGAAGCACCGTACGAAAAAGATAGAAAATTCCCTTGACTTTTTTCTATCTTTGATCTAAATTATATCCTTAATACTACATATTTTACTGGACAAGGAAATTATTTCCTTTCCCAAGAAGAAGATCTTTCTAAGAATTCCATTGTCTTTGACTAAACATTAAGTGCTAATGCCTGAGGAATAGGGAACCTGGACAGTGACATTTCTACAAATATTTATGACTCTCTTACCCGGTACAATGTTCCTTTCCTTCTGCTGGTATAAATGCAACTGGAGAGACTGATGTGATACACAAGCATCCTTTAATGAGAAAATGCCATTGGAATGAATTGGCAAAAATGTAAACCATTCCTCAGAGATAAAAATATAGGTGGTAAATGTATGGGAGAGTATTTTGTAGTAATTAAAGAGATCCAGCTTTAAAAAATAGGTATTACATTTATTAACTTTGCATTTAGACTAATATCTAATTCTAGTGAACCAGAAATGTTCATATACTGCTTGTAGCAATGAAGGTGGTGCAATCTCTTCAGAGAGCAATTTGGTAACACATATGAAGAGCAAAAATAATGCACACCCATTGGTCCATAAGCCTCACTTATGGGTATTTATTTTAAGTAAATAATTCAAAAGTATGAAAAATCTATTATATAAAGTTATATATTCATTTCAATATTGTTGATCATGATTTTAAAAAATGAAGAAAATAGTGTGAGAGGCACACTAAAAAAAATCTAATTGCAAAGTAATCTTTATTATAGTCTAACTGCTCTATTGGAGAGGCAAGACTCATGGGACATAGCCAGATATCAACTTAATGTCTGCTCACTTCTTGTTAAAGGCATTCTGTGGGACAATTTCTTCCCATCTTCTTGGATGACGATTAGCTCAGGTCCTGTGATTCTCCTGTCATTCTTCGATAATGAAAAGTCTTACCAATACTTTACAGAACATAAAAATAGTCTATAAATTTCATTTTAGAAGTTAATTTGTTTATTCTACTAGAGTAATTACGACTTCATATTTATTCAAAGTTTGTTTTTTTTTCCCCCTAATCTCAGTCCTGAAATGGGAAAGGAGAGCTCTGGTAGATTTCTTCTCTTTTCCTCCTTTGCACATCTAGCTTTCCTCCATCCTTCAAGCACTACCTTACACTTAATAAGGGACACAAAATGTCTTATTTGACTGTTATGAGAAGGCATAGACACTCCTTGGGCTTGGCAGGTATGTAAACGGATTCATCCATCGTAGAGTACTCACATGGCTTCTTCGAAGACCCTATTACTTCTAGAAATCTCTTACTTATAGTTCTCTTGATATTGATGAAGCATCTTAATGATTGGTTGCTGGTAATTTCGCTAACCTCCGAGGCATCTGGAAGTCTTTCTCTTTTTGACATTCTCTAGAGAGTATTTAAGATAATCCGCACACATCCTTAGAAGGAAAACCATCACCTTGGGGGCTGCAGCTTAGAACAGTGGCAACATCAAAGGTTTCTATGCATTATTTCATTTAATCTTCACATCCTGCTGGGTGTGCATTACTGTTTCTAGTTTAAAGATGAGGAAAGCAAGGGTTAGGGAAGTAACTTGTGTGTTCACATGTTTATGTGCAAAAGTCAGATCTAAAACCAGATCTTTCTGACTCCAAAGGTCTAGGAGTCAGTAGAGCTGATTTGGTTCCCACTTTGCATAGAACTTGGTGTAGAAATGGGCAAAACTGTTTACCTCGCTGGGTGTTAGATTCCTCATCTGTAAAATAAAATGATTGGATTAGGGGATTCCTCAAGTTCCCTTCTACTTTATTCATGTTTAATATCAGACTTTGGAGTATAATATCTTTCCTTTTAGAACCTGTAAACACCAGGAGTCACATGCAGTTCATCAACTTTCAGAATGATCAGTTATGTACCATGGCATGAACTATTAGGGAAAGTACCCACCACCATGCTTAGAAGCAATTCTTCCTGAAGGTTTAATGGGTTCATGGCACTGTAGTAGGAGCAATATAGAGTACCAAGCGCAAGCCTATATTTAAGAATTTAGGAATATTGGCTCTTAGCCCTTTCTAAGACATTTCTTTCAAGTACATGGAGATGAATGAAACAGATTGATCAAAGTGCTATCCTTAAGACTCTTTGTAGTATGATTGTGGCAAACTGTTCTTATGGGAGCATTCAGGGCCAAGTTTCTGTCATCTATATTTTATAATATCCACGGATTGAGAATTCTTTGTAATTCTTACTTTTATGTATGTTACAAGCAGCTACAGTGGGAGAAATATAAGCTTATTACAGTTTGAAGAAAGACCTTTCAAGGACTTTTTTTTTTTTAACACAGAACCATTGCTGCATTAGATACAGAATTAAAACTATAATTAGAATAAATCAAAATGTTCTTGCATTGGTTTCGTTTTTAGGAAATATTAATTGCATGCTGCTTTATGCTCTTTCTATATGATGGACTTCCTTAATTAGATTATGAGTTTTGGTTTGAAGGTCCCACCTCAGGGTAATTAAAACACTGGGTAATTAACCATATTTTCTGAAACTTACACTTGGAAAATATTTTTGTGGCTATATTTCCATGTCTTACCTCTTTTATGAATGTATGATTTTTTTGTTTCTTATGAAAAAACGATGGAGAAAACAGATGATGGTATGCTATTATAATAAGAAATGGTTTTTAATTTGGACGATGATCTTTTTGATATATTGAGTGAGCTGCATCTATCAGAGGGAGAGGCTAGCAGTGGTCCTTTAAAATCCTGCCCCTGTCTGCCAGGCTGAGCTTGGGCAACAGGAGCCTTTACTTGTGCCAAGAAATGAAGTGTCATTTAACTGTTGGCATATTTCTAGTAAATTCCTGGGAACTTGTAGACGTTGTGTAGTAACACCCTAGACTTATGATTAATTATCATTTCTTATGAAAAGCAGCAAAGGTTTATCTGCTTGGGAAAAGAAAAAAGAGAAGTGGGGCGAAAAGAGGATGCAACATGGAGCAAGTGACTATGACATAAAAAACCAAAGATACTTACATTCTAAGAGAAAATGACAAAGGAGGGGAGTAAGTAAGATTATGGACACTTGTGAAATCAAATGAGGAGGGAGAACTTGGCAATGCAGTCTATAAAAGAGCAATTGACAGAGTGAACTTCATCTGGGAGGAAAAATGATTCATCAAGAGAATCAATGGATTACAGAAAATGGGACTTTCTTATAACTTACTGAAACCTTGGAAGAGTTTTGTCCTCACACATTTGGCATTACTTTCCCTGGAACCCAGTGGAAATAGGGGCAGCCGCACCTGGAACTCAGCTGCATTTCAGAGCAGACGTCTAGTAAAGCCCAAAGAATAGTTACTGTTTTTCAGTAATTGCCCAATAACTATTTGGTCCTAAGGTTGGGTATAAAAGTGTACAAAACATACAGTCCCTGAGTACAAAGACCCTACATTACAACAGAAGAAAAGTCAAATAGAAATTATTTTAAGAAATCTAAGCACAGAGTAAGATGGTGACATACAGGGAGACCTGACTGTGAAACCCAGCTGGGACAGATGAGTGACGGCAGGCTTCCTGGAGGAGGATACATACAAAGCACCAAAAATTCTCTTCAGCTGAGCAGAGGATTGGCAGAAAAAGGAAATAACGTGGAGAAGAAGGGAGTATTCCATACTGAGGAAGAATAGGCCAAGACTTGGAAGTGAATGAAAGTATTGGCTGTTTAGGGAAAACTATTCAGAGATGATGGCTGAAGGATATAGTTGGAGGGCACAACTAGTTAAAACGCAAGATAGGAGACATAAGTAGGGACCAGGGAAGGTTCAAAACCAAAAGTTATTTTATGGATTATTTATATCTTGTGGCTTCTTTGACCTTAAATTAGGATTTCTGGACAAAGACAATATATACTTAGTTTTTATTTAAAAGTTAATGTGATCCAGAACGTACCTCATGCTTTTATGTGCCTTAATTTCTACAGTTGCTTTCAACAAGAGCCATTTAATATGAAACATTTTAACACTCACCAAAAATAGATACTAGACCCCAAGAAAAGTTCCATGATTTGGATTCCTGACAATACTATGAAACTAGCTCTAGTGGTCTGATTTCTAGACCAAAAATGTTGCACTGAATATTAAAATCAAGAGGATTCTAGGAAACTGATGAATTTGAACATACTCTGATTATGCTTCCCTAACTTCAATCAACTGATCAACTACCTCTCTTGGGCCCAGGAGCTGTGGGTTCTGCAGGTCTCAGGGCCTTGTGTCTTCCCCAAAAACAATCCAGGAGAAACTACAGATACAGGGGGAAAAAATACATCAGGAGCAAAAACAGAGAGCGAAAGAGAAAAAGAGAGAGAGAAAGAGAGAAAGAACGAGGGAAAGCAAGCAAGCAAGCAAGAAAACATGAGAAACCCTGGAAGACTGAAGGCTGAAGGCAATCTTGAATTGGTATGGGTTGGGAGAGTGGGTAGCAGAATCCTGGGATAGAGGATGGCTGGAAGTTTTAGCAAGAGAACAAAAGAATGGGTTATAGGAAAGCTTTTAAATTAAAAAATATATTTTCCCCAAGAGTGGCAGTAATTGGCAACAGTCCAGATTCTTATACATGTATCCTGATGTTATTCCAAAGTAGATGGAAAGTCCTCCTGGGTGTGGAGAATTTTTGAAAAAGTTGTGGACTTAACAGCCTCATTAGCTAAGACATTCACTCGTCCAACCTCCCACTTAACTATCCTCAGGGCTGGTGGACTAGATCCTGGGGAAACTACCCTGTCCCAGTGGAGCTTCATCTCTTGGTTTAAGCATAAACTTGGTGAGAGGGACAGTCTGGTGAATAGTCATTGATGTTGGTGATTCATTGGTGCCTAGGCTGTCTGCACTTGGTCTTATCCCCACCTTTTCCCTTCAACTTACCCAAGACTGGCACAGAATATGGCCTGGCCTTAGTCCTCGACACATTACATGAGTTCATAAACCAAAATAAAAGAAACACAAAGAAATAAACACTATATACCCTGTAAATGAGAATTGTTAGAGCAGGTAGACAATTTTTTTTAAATGAAAGATAAATATAGTTAATACAATAAACTAAGATATTAGCACTATGAAACGAGAACAAGAACCCATAAATACAATATAGGGGAAATATTAGATAAGAAAAGAGAATAACTGATATAAAGAATACAAAGCATGGGATAAGTAGTTTGATGGGTACAACTGAAGAGCAAATAAGTGAGCTTAAAAATCAGATTAATAAAATCTGTAAAGGAGAACAGGGAAGAATAAAGAGATAGAAAATATAAAAGAAAAGCTAAAAGATATAAAAAATAGAATAAATAAATTTTGAAAGAGTCCCAAAAGGAGAGAAAAATGAAAAGAGGAAACATGTGAAGAATCAATAGACACTTTTCAAAATCAAAGAAAGTTGGAAGACTTCAAATTGGTAGAACTTAGAAAGGGCCAAATGAAGAGATAAGGAAAAATTCACACCTAGGTGTTAAAATAAGAATGAAGAATTCAGAGGCAAAGAAAAATTAAAAGAATTTCAGCAAAAGAGACCATCTGCAAAGAAACAAAAATCAGGTTAGCAATAGATTTCTCAACAGCAAACTGAGAATAAGACAATGTAATGTTTTAAAAATATTCAAGCATAAGAACAGTGAATCTAAAATAGTATAACTAGAGAAGTTGTTGTATAAAGTTGAACATTTAATAAAAGTATTCTCATACATAAAAGTCCTCAAAAAACTTTTACCATGAAATGGCCCTCATTTAAAATACCTTTTGAAGAATAGAACTAGGAGATGCTAAAATAGAAAGTAAGGATCAACAAGTATCCTAGTTAAACTTATAAAAATAAAAGTAAGAATGGGAAAAAAGTAAAAGTATATTGACAGTAATTCAAAACTAAAATTCTAGATAATAATAATAGTGAGAGATAAGACAAAGGAAATATTAAAAATAATCCAGTTTTTATTGTGTTAGAAGGAAGATATAAATATTTACAAATTTAGGAAATCAATAAGGACAAAAAGAGAGTATGAGTCTTAAGATAAAGACAATAATCAAAATAATAAAAATAGAATATGTAACTTTTAAACCAGAAGGAAAAGATCTACTTTATTAAAAGTAGGAAAGAAGCAGGGAAAGTACAAAAAGAAGAATAAATAAAAAGTATTAGATGGCAGAGATAGGTCTTAATTTAACAATAATTACAATTTACATTTAAATTGAAAATGTGAATTAAGATGGCAGAAATAAGATCTAATTTCATAATAATAACATCAATTAAAACTCAGAGTAAACTGACTAATTTAAAAGATGAAGACTCCCTAATTGGATGAAGAAATATGTTGTCTGAAGCAGAGACAAACTGGAAACAAACAAACTCAGAAAGAGTGAAAATAAAAGGATGGAAAACATATAACAAGCAAATATGAATCAAAGAAAATTTGGCATTTTCTTATACAATTTACGTAGTGCTGAAGACAGGAGTCAGCCCTACAATGAAACCAAATGAAGAGTCAGACACAGTAGAGATAGGAAAGAATTTAGCAACAACCAAGGGAGATACAGGTGAGTCCAGATCAAGAACCCAGGAGCATCGCAGGGGCAGGGTTGCAGTTTGTGTTAGAGCCACTGGCATGGGAAGGTGGCCACTGGTAGGAACAAAATGGACTTGATGGAGCAGCTCTGAGAAGTAAACATTGAGATCCATTTGGGGAGTGATTATTATGGGGTATGTGAAGGCTCTGGGCTGCTCTGAGATGATCTGCTATAGAATATCTAATACCTATAGTGACAGGGGAACAAGAATTTTAAAATACATGACTATGTAGTCCTAAATAAAAAAGAAAGAAGTTGAAGAAATGAAGATAAAATGGTAAATAGGCAAAAGAAGAAAGGGAGAGAGGGAAAAAGGGAGGATGGAGGAAGGAAATAAAGAAAAGAATAGGTTATAGTCAAGAATAAACTATGGCAAAACCGAAAGGCAAAACCCCAGTGTATTATGTGTTTTGCTTTGCCTATAAAATAGCATTATTTCTGCTTTAGATGGCAACAGATTGTCTTGCACGTAGTCCTAAAAATTTGAATTGAATTTTTATTATTTTGTTTATAGGTATGTCTGAGATGATGAGACTCCATTATAAGTAAAACAAAACAGAACATGTTTTGATTAGATAACCAATGCTGCCAATGCTTGGCTTCCTATCCTGGGCTCTACTGTGGAGCAGAAACACAGACCTTCAGTCTGTATAACCTTTCTCCTAGCTGTTCTGGAAGTTCCAAAGTAGGTGTTTTGTCTGACTGGACACTCCTCTCACCGGAATTGCCTCTGGCCTCATTTCACAATGGCAACTGTAACTGACAGCCAAAGGGGAGAAAAGTCATAAAATTTTTGTTTTCTGAATAGAACAGAGGAAAACAGATATAAAGATTGACTCTACCAAAATTTCCTTCCAAGAAGGGGATTTGTAGAGCATAGATTATCTTTCCTCATTATAATAAATTCCCATTTGAATGAAGGCAGAATCTCATTCTAAAATAAAATTTGAAAGGTTGGTACAGAAAGTCTACCCACATAGAGATAGAGATATCATTCCCTATCACTTTTGTTATTATTTTAACATTAATTTTTAATAAACCTTTCATTTAGTATGTGGAGAAGATGCAAATATCTATCTCAAGTTGCCTTTTTGCAACCAACATCAAGGAAAATATAAAAGAACCTACGTTGATCTGCCTGTTTTTCATCATTGCCTCTATTAATTGGATTTTCCTCTTTTAAGAGTCCATGGATGTTTTCAAGCTAGCAACTCTGGAATCATGATTTTTATTACTGGAAATTATTAATACTTAGTTTCCTATTTAATATTGCATAAGAGAAGTAGGTTGCTCTTTCAAAGTAAATACCTGAAAGTAAATTTAATTTCAAGTGGTTTTAAGGTTTTCATAGTGAGATGCTTCAGAACGCCATCTCATGCATGGAGGTAGATATTAAATGTGATATTTCATAAAGACAAATGGACACGGGGAGTCAGGTTTGTCAGTAATGCTTTGTTGGGCTCTGCCCTTTTAAAAATGAGTTAATGGCATTTGCTTCATGACCCATTTCTAATGGTAGTTTGGTCTTTTCAAGGAGGATGCCACTGTCATAGTTCGGAGGTATTAGGCAGTCATACCGTTCTAGCACATTAAAAGCAAGTAGATAAGACTTAAATGTTAAATATATCTCACAGAATAAAAGGCTACCAACTAATTATATAAAGAAATTATTTTCAGACAACAGATTGTAAAGATGGTACTTGGTAAGAAAATGTCTCAATGGTCAAATTCTGTTTTAAAACATATTTATAATACTAGACTAACTAAGCATTAGGAAGCACACAGTTTTTCTAATTCAAATACCATCTCATTGTAGATCATATGTTTTCATGCAGATAGTTTTTTTTATTTCTATAAAGGAAGTACGTTTGTCTCTCTTCACTCTGAAAGCCACCATTTTGCTTCATCTGATTTTGTTTCACTTGGGCTTTGGTTGTAAAATGTCTGGAAGAACAATGATTATTTCTCGTTCGTGATTATAAACTATTTCTATCTGATCTAAGGTGTTAGCCCAGTGATTTTTAAGATCTAAGAATTAAAATCCTATATTAGCTGGCCCCATCACTGTACTGGACTCATGAGTTATTTAATACCCCTAATCAAGGAATTTCTCTTCAGAAAAGAATATTTAATTCTCCATTAATGATAAGATTGTCAATTCAATTAAGCATGTTCATTTAGTGTTTTCTTTAATGTATTGCTACATTGTGGGTTGTTATGGAGAAGTATAAGATTTTTCGAGTAGGTGAAATAAACAAGATCAGTACATGTGAACAGACTAATGAACAATTCAGGGTAATAACTGAGCACACATGATTATTTATCATAGAGAATTTACAGCGAGAGAATGATTCTCGTAGGTGAATGTTAGGGATGAATTTATGCAGGAAGTGGTTTTGGATGCTGGAAAAAATTATTTATTTCTCGTGTCCTACACTCATTCTTAGAGGCTGGTCATTCACAGTAATCCCAAGTTGTGTTGAGTTCCTAAAAAACTAATTCAGATATGATGCTGTGTGTAGGGTACAAATGACATACAGGCCAGCAATATCTGAAACGTAACCTAGACATAGGGAATGTATGCATCATATCTCATTCAGAGTTCCCTGGCATATACCTCATATCTGTTGTTTGATCTTCGTATGCCCATCTTTTGAGTTGATCTTTTCTTTCTCTTCCTGGCTATCCACTATGTCTCTGAGATTTCTAGCTCTCTATTAAGACAGGGGTGATATAGAATTCTGACCCTATTACTTATTTTTCTGTGACCAGGCTTGTACTTTACACAGTTTATTTTGGAGGCAACATGTAGAAGGAAGGAAATGGAGGTTGAAAGAGCAATTCTGAGGTCATTGCAAAACCCTAGGTGAGAGATTAAGCGCACAGTACTTGAATTTAGACACGGGGAGTAAAGAGGAGACTGATCCCATAAGCATTATGGAGAAGACTACCCAAACCTGGTGAACAATTAGATGTGAAAGAAGAGTATTTGCTCATCATACAACCCTAGTTAGTCCAGTGTGGGTATCCTGGACTCTTGTTGCTTTGCTGCTTGAGACACAGCCTCCACCCCTTAGTCTGGGAGGAAGCTGCTCCGTCTTGCCGTTGCCTGTGCCTTCCTGCCAGAAGGAAAGAAAAGAAGAAAGAGACAGCGTGCTCCTTAAAAAACAACACAAAACAGGTTCTGGCAGTTGTATATGTTACTGCTATTGACTTCAAGGAGAGAAAGTAGATACACTCTTTATTCTGAGTGGCCACATGCCCATCTGAAATTCGAGGTTTCATTAAAGAGGAAAAAAACAGAAAACAGAAATGGAAAACAACTCCCAGTTGTCAAAAGAAAGAGGAATCTCCACCCCCAGCCACTCAGGAGAGGAGGAGAATAATATTAAACTTGGATGCTTTCTTTGTTTTCTTGACCCAACAGTAGACAAGTTGATATAGATAGAGATATCAACACAGACATATTTACACATATACACTGGCATATATACGTAGGGGTGTGTGTGTGTGTGTGTGTGTGTGTATGTGTTTGGGGCAGTAATTTCTAGGCAAACCACTCTACATCCTAACTGCATGTTGACTTAAGTCACCCTTTTATAGGAAGCTAAAAAAGGAACAAAACATTTAGATTGAGTTTTAAGTACCCCATGAGAAACATAAATTCTCAAACCAAATGGTGTTTTAAATTCTCTTTGATTTAAACTATCACGTTATTTTCTTTAAGTGAGAGTAGAAATGGAGGAACTTAGGAGGGAGAACAGAGCTGCTGGGGCATTACTGTCAACATGAAGTGCTCATACAACATATAAGTAATATTATTTCAATCATTAAATGATTGAGAATATTGTTTCCTGATATATCTTAATATTTGTTTGATATATATGCCTTTTTATCATTTCACAATTTCTGTGCTGCTCTTATCATTTGAAAATGCAGTGGTTTAATTTTCAGATCTGTAATTAGTATACTAAACATTCCACAAATAAGATAACAATCTGCCAGTTTTCTTTTTTGTAAAAATCAATTTCATACATACCAAAACAATGGAATAAACTAGATTATCTTCTCTGTAGCTGTATTCTGGTGTATATCCTACTGAGTGTTATGGTCCTAGAATTTTATGGCTTAGTTGTTGTTGTTGTTTTCTTTCCAAACACAGTTATTGCTTTGGGCCATTTCCTGCATGAGGAATCATGAAGTGTGAAAAAGAAAACAGATTGAGGGGAGCTCTAACGTTAGAACCCAGCATGTTTGGGAAAGTAGCCTTAGATATATTTCAAAGTAGATATGTTTGGGAAAGATAGCCAAACTTTAAGTCCTAGGTGGCAGAGATAATAACCAGACAGGTCTCTTATAACATTATTTTTTTCAGGGAGATAAGAATGTTAATGAGGGCGATATGGGGATATCTGTATACATATAGCTGATTCACTTTGTTATACAGCAGAAACTAACACAACATTGTAAAGCAATTATACTCCAATAAAGATGTTAGAAAAAAAGAATGTTAATGAGGTCATAGAGCAGTTCAGTGTTGGCATAATAAGTCGTGCAGATATTGCACTGGAGAAAAGGAGTTTAAGAAAGGAAATAAGATTTTAACCTTTGGGTTAAATCCTTTGAAAGGATTTCGCCATTACTCACACTAGTGTTCCTCATTTTTGACTAAATAGCAGGACCAATAGCATTTGATTCTGCAGGTTATATTCCATAAGTACTGATACTAAATTACTGCATTTCAAACTTCAGAAATTGCATATAGATACATGCTCTGGGTCACTTTGGTATAAAAGATCTCAGAAAGTTTATGACGTGTTATGGGGAGGAAAGGTTTCGGTTTAGAGCATCCATAGTCTAACAGATCTAAATCAGAACCAGTTTTTCAACACAGAAATGCTTCTTCATTGACATCAAGACTGTCATAGGATTTTATGCCTGCATTTTTATGGATTGTAAGAACAGAAAGTCACAGTATTTGGAATTTAGCAAGTAGTCAATGAGACTGGACAGGCATTTACATTTACCATTTCTAAAGGCTATTTGGGGAGGCCTTTTAGAATATGTCTAAGTTTTATCTGATAATTTTGGTCAGTAATTATATTTCATAATTCCAGTATCTAGCGCTCTCTTACCTATTTGCCGAAACAAGTTTTGTATGCAGATGATGATTCATGTATCTGAAAGCATTTTATAAACTAGGTGCTATCTGAAAGTGAGTTACTATCATTTTAGAGTAGATATTAAACTTAAGTCTTGTACAATAAGAGGGCAGAGGCTGAAAGCATGTCCTCTTGTACACAGGTAAAAGTGTAACACTAGACATTCAAACAATCTAGACTTCGCTTTCTTCAAAATTAAAAAGTGAAAAAAAAAGTGGTTGAATTAAAGATCCCTAAGTCTTCTTTTTATTTTATTTTAAATTTATTTATTTATTTATTTTTGGCTGCATTGGGTCTTCGTTGCTGCGCGCGGGCTTTCTCTAGTTGCGGTGAGCAGGGGCTACTCTTTGTTGTGGCGCGCGGGCTTCTCATTGCAGTGGCTTCTCTTGTTGCAGAGCACGGGCTGTAGGCACACGGTGTTCAGTAGTTGTGGCTTGCAGGCTCTAGAGCACAGGCTCAGTAGTTGTGGCACATGGGCTTAGTTGCTCTGCGGGATGTGGGATCTTCCCCTACCAGGGATCGAACCTGTGTCCCCTGCATTGGCAGGCAGATTTTTAACCACTGTGCCACCGGGGAAGTCCCGGATTCTTTTTATTTTAAGTATTCAGGTGTTAGAACAGGTAAATCCACTGGAAGTTCAAATAGCAATGAGGTGAAATGGTTCAAAAAACCATAGCAAAAGATCCCATGTGCCGCGGAGCAGCTAAGCCCATGTGCCACAACTACTGAGCCTGAGCTCTAGAGCCCGTGAGCCACAACTGCTGAGCCCACATGCCACAACTACGGAAGCCCACGCACCTAGAGCCTGTGCTCTGCAACAAGAGAAGCCACTACAATGAGAAGCCTGCGCACCACAACGAAGAGTAGCCCCCACTCGCCACAACTAGAGAAAGCCCGCACGCAGCAACGAAGACCCAACACAGCCAAAAAAAAAAAAACAATAAAAAAACAGATGACGTACTGATACATGCTACAACATGGGGAACCTCAGATACTCTCTGCTATGTGAAAGAAGCGAGACACAAAGCACTCCACATTGTACAATTCCATTCATGGGAAATGTCCAGAATAGGCAAATCCATAGAGACAGAAAGTAGATTAGTGGGTGCCCGGGGCTGGGAATAGGGCTCTGGGGGCTAGAGAGTAATGGCTATAGGATACAGGGTTTCTTTTGGGAGTAATGAAAATATTCTAAGATTGATTGTGGTGATAGATGCACAACTCTGTAGTTACTAAAAGCCAACGATTGAATTGTGTGCTTAAGTGGGTGAATTGTGTAGCATATAAATTATATCTCAATAAAACTGTTTAAAAATTTTATTTGGCTTTAGTGGTGTCAGGGACAGACACTGGAAGTATCACAATGGTTCTCTTGGACTGGGATGTCAGTCTCTGGCTAAAGATTACTTGATTGTCCTCAGTAATGAAAATGATAATTAGTGTGAAAAGTACAGGACAGGGATTTATTTATCTCAAGCGTTTTCTTACAGATCCTATCAACATTTTGCAGTGTCTTTACCTATCAGTGTAATTGTTTTTACTCACTCTCATTGGAAAATGAAGTTTTTATTGCCGCGGCGTCTTACATTTCAACCTGTACTTGTTTTCTGCAACCACTCCCACCTATCACAACCATGGAACTGGACTTTATCCTAGCAGTAAACACTGATCTGGAGAAAAGGTAGTTCACAGCTAAGCAACAATAGCATGTGTATTTACATATATGCATCATCTAATTTTGCTCTCTCAGTTCTGTGAAGTGATTAGAGATGTTATGATCCCCAATTTACAGAGAAGGAACCAGGGACCAGAAAAGTTAAATGTCTTATCTAAAGTCAAATAGCTATTATGTTGCAAATCCTGGATCAGAATTTAATTCTATCTGATATCAAAAGCCAAGTTCTTTCTTTCACATTGTGCTGACTCTTACCAAAATGAAGAATCAGCTACCCTTTTGGAATGCTTTGTACTTTTAAGATAGAGTTGTTATATAAAACATTAGGAAGCATTAGAAATAGTCCAGAAAGCTTGGAGAGAAACTGAAACTTGAAAAATCTACCAAACAAAGATTTAGGAAAAGTCCACCTAATTAAAGAATTTTTAGTTTTACAGAAAGATTCAGTACAGAGAGTCTCTAGAAAGAGACTTCTTCTGATAGGCATTTAAAATACGATTTGATTTACGAAATCAGAGGCAGTTGCCATGTTGAAATATGAATCAGAGAACGTAAATTTAAGTCCTAGTTCTTCCACTAACTACTTGAGTAAATTGTGAAGCCTACAGGAACTTTATTATTTCCTCAATAATAAAACATGAGTTTAGAAATTATCTTTTATTCATTCATTTTTTTATCCCAATCAATCATTCACTCATTCATCAGATATGTGCCCAGGTGTTCTTCTAGGTGATACAAATTTCATAGTGACGAAAGGAACAAAATCCTGCTGTGAAGGTCAGCTGCTGACTTGCTCTCAGCAGTTTCCAGCCTTCTCATACTCTGCTGTTTGTGGTAGGGATTGACATTTCCTTAGTGTCTCTTGCCCTCTGACTTCTGGGTAAGCTCGACCTATGGGAGGTATTGGCAGAAGATTAGAGAGTAGGAGGTATGGAAAAACCAAAGCATTTCTCCCATAGTTACCCTCCTTTAGTGAACCCTGCTCCTCCCAGGCAACCCCGCCATGATTCTACTTCTGGAAATTCTATCTCCTTTCTCTGTCTCTGCAGCCATGGAGTTGTGTCAGCTTCCCACCGTTGCTAGTATCTCAGTGCCTCATGCTCCCTCTTTTTTGATGCAAAATATAACATATAGAGCCAAGGAATCTACAAACCCCAAGCCAGATAAACACTAAGAAAAATATATCAACATGCGTCATAATCGAACTGTTGAAAACCAGTTAAGAAGAGAAATTCTTGAAAGTGGAGATCAAAGAAAACCAAAGATGAGAAATACACTGACTTTTTATTAGAAACAACAAAAGCAAGACAACAAGGAATCTTTAAAGTGCTGAAAACAAAAGCAAAAGTCCCTTTCAACCTAGAATTCTACATCTGGCAAAAATATCCTTCACAATTGAAGGGAAAATAAATACATTTTTAAGAAAGAGCTGAGAGAATCAACCGCCATATAACTAACCCTATAAGAAATGTTAAAAGAAGTTCTTCAGGGTGAAGGAAAATTATACCATATGAAAACTTGAGTCTTTACAAAGGAATGAAGAACAAGAGAAATGATATATGTATGGGCAAATATAAAATACTCTTTTTTGTCTTTTAAAATCATTTTTATAACAATAGATTTTAAAAGCAAAGTAATAAGTTATTTTAGGATTTCTAAAATATATAGAAAGTGAAGTGAAAGGTGTAAAAACAAATGATGGGCTGAATGGGCCAAGGGGTGGTTGGAAGTATAATGTTGGGAGGTTCTTACATTGTATACAGAGTGCTTTAGTATTATTTGAAGTTGGACTTCGAGAAGCTAAAAATGCATATTGTGATTCTCAGAGCAACCACTGAAAAAGTAAAACCAAGTGTTGTAGCTAATAAACAACAACAACAATTTAAAAACCTTTATGGTTCTATGCATACTATCTCAGCAACAAATCTATTTTATTTGTTAAAATACATCTGCTTAGGTTTTATTTGAACATTTGATTAATTCTTGAATCGTCCATAATTCAAACATAAACTCATAAAGTGTATCACATGTTTCTAATTCCAATTGGGGAAGAAAACTGGAAAAAACATATAGGTAAAAAATTGAAGCAACTTCAGCACCCTTAGGTCATTTACTTCCACCTCCTCAAAGAATCCTGGTCACTTGACCATTTTAACTCTGTTCATGAAAGTGCTTCTTCAATTACATTAACACCTTGGGATTCCTATATTTCTTATGTGATAACTAAGCTGCCGACACCAGATCTATTAGCTTTTCTGAAGGTCTTTGATGTTTCCATGACTGTGTAGGTACAATGTTTAGATGTTCTTTGGTTGGATAGGTTTCATTTTATTCAAGTAGAGGTCTGATTAATTTCAAATTTCAGTGTTCAATGTACGGCACAAAATATAATTTTGACTTCCATCTGGCATATTGCCACAGGGTTGGAGAATTTCTAAGGTTTTGAGAAGAACTTAAGACCAGAACAGTGAAATAGGTATTCTCAGAGCCTCCCCAGAGAAACAAGTAAAAATATCAAAACTACAAATTGTTTGGATGATATTAAAAAAGAAAAATAGAATTTTTTTTTGTTAGAATTCTTATGTAACTCTTCTGTTGTTCTTATAAAGTTGAAGAACACATACTCATACATTGAGATTCATTTATGAAAGACAGTTGTATCTTTATTTGAACCTTGGCATAGTTCATTCTGAAACTTCAGTAAGACTTGAGACTACGGTTTTAGAGGTAACACCTCTACGATTTTGACAATATTTGATACTATCATGTTTTCAAGAACTGTGTGAATAGGAAAGGATTAACCTTGGTTAATACAATACAAAGACTTTTCAAAATGAATCCCAGACTGATTATCATACCAAGGCCAACATTCATTCGTAGTAGAACAAGCATTTACTAAAAATCTCATTCATACTACATGTGGTGAGCAGCACCTTCATGCATTAAAGGCTCATATCTACATATGTATGTTAGAGTTTATATGCTAGTATATTTGAGAGAGAACACTCAAGGTGAAAAATTGGGGATATGTTGGGGAATGAGAGAGAGACAAAAAGAGATAGAGAGAATAAGTACAAAATGATTACCAAATGATTGAAAAATAATTTTACTTTTTTTCAGCTTTCTGATTTGGAGTTTAAATCAGTAAACCAAAGAAACATGGATCAGGACATTGTAATTTAGTTTACCCTTTTGATATCTCCTTAGAGGATTAAGATGTTCATTGACATTTTAGAAGATACTGTGTGTGCTTGCCAAACTTGGCTTGCAAATTTGGTTAAAGAGAGACTGAGATGAGAAGAAAGGAAAGGACATTAAAAGAGACAAGAGACAAAAGAGAAAATCATAACTTGCTCTTTCTTTTATCCCACCGATCAAACAAAAGACAAATTTTCCTTGTTTTCTGAAGAGAAAAAATAATTTCTGGATAGTCTTAAAGCTCTTGATAATTTTCAGATGGTTGTGGTTGATATTTCAAATATGAAATAAAAATTATGTGCTTGTTTATATGCACAAAAATGTGCTGAAGATATTGAATGGGGAAATTCATTTGATTCCAAATATATTTTCTTAAAGGAAATAATTCAATGAGCAGAATAAATATAAGTAAATATATCATTTGCGAATTGATACCAACAAAAATTATGTTGTTTCAGAGAATATGGAAATTGAGGAGCTTCTCATATTTTTGTTAGTATGAAACAGAGAATTAAAATTTTTCCTCTTCTGCATTTGATTAATCCATTTATTTACATTTGACCTATATCTTGAGATTGAGCATCACTCACCTATAAATTTTTTGAAAACAAAATCCAGCATGTAATCATATATAAGCTAAAATGATGAATTTTTCTAAAAGAGGTACTAGAAATAGAAAAGACCACAATTTTGAGATTAGCTACTTTATCAGTTACTTATTATCACAAAAAAAAAATGCTGTGTACCAAGCAGTCAAGCTCAATGGCTTCTAACAGCAATCATTTATTATCTCTTGCGAGTTCTCAGGGTTGGTGGAACTAGATAAGACAAGGAAGGGAAGTTCTAGTCCAACTCACATATATGCAGCCAGTTGAGGATTGGCTGTCTGGGTTGGGTTGGAGTCCCTGAGTGGGGCTCGCTTCCATGTATCTTTTATACTCCTCCTGGGACCCAAGGATTGTCTGCAATGGAAGCACAAAAGAGCAAGCAGAGACATGCAGGGCGTCTTGAAACCCAGGCACACTGTCAATCCCATCTCATTCTAGTGGCTAGAGCAGGTCAAATTGCTGACACCAGAGTCATCTATTGTGGAAGAGATTGCAAAGTCACAGGGCAAAGAGGTGGATACAGGGGAGGGTGAATAATTGAAGTAATTAATGAAATCTATCTTGTCTCTGCTACTGTAAGACACATTTGAGAATGTGCCAGCCATGAATAGCCCATTGATACTGAGAGGATCTACTTCTCAAGCCTCTGCAACTTGATCCCAACATTCAAGGCCTTCACTGGGCATTCTCTGCTTTTTGTCTACTATTTTTGTGCCATCTTTAGAAATAGTGGCATGCCCTCTAAGTGGACTGGTCACCAAATTGGATAGGATCACAGTACACATGGTATTGGAAGATGCTGTTTGTACACTGCATCTTGCTACCATATCACTGGTCCATACATCTTGTGTTCAGTGGTTATACTAGCTTCATTACTGTAATACTTTATTAAGTCTTTCTCTCTATCAGTTCTGTGGAAAATAGAAAGTACAAAAATAATCCTTTTAAAGAACAAACGTTTCTTTTATGGTCATCCCATCTTTTTACCTCCAATCCTACTGGGAAACAATGTCAAAGAAAAGAAATCAAGATTTTGGGATTAAAGAGGCAACAATGAAATGATTTTCATTATTAGGTTCAGAGGAATAGAAGGACAGAGCAAGGGAGATTCCCCAAAGAATTGCATTTTCATTTATATTTTATTTCCTTTCCCATATTTATCTGTAACACATACAATTTAAAAGTGCTCATTTCCCTATGTGATGTTCAGATCTCTCAGAATTTTTTAACAACAGCAGTTGTTAAAAAAAGTCTTAACTAGAAAGCCGTCAGGATAGTCTGGCTCTCTTATTCATAAACTCTGCTCTAATTGTTACCATAAAATGATGTAAGAGAAATCATCTTATGAAATATATTCTCTTTTTTACTGCTTATTTTTTTGGTGATTTTTTTTTTCAGCAAATGAAATCTGAAATTATGCCAATAACAGCAAATAAAATAACTATTTCAGGACTGACTGCTGCTTTCTAGACTTTTAAATTAAACATTCTCTACTGTAACACTTTTCAGTAGGTTAAAATATTATCTTCTATGATACCTAAACAGTTTTACACTTAGTTAGTTCTCAAGCATCCAGAAATGAGTGTTAAGGTTTTTTTTTTTTTCAGTTATAAAAATGAGGTAGTAACATGATTAACCCATTTAGCATCATTCCTCCAGTTAGGTTCTTTCTTTTCTTTTTTAACAGTGAGTCTTAAAATTATTGAGTAATACACAGTAGTGAAACATGTAAATTAAAATTTTTCATAAAAAGTTCAAGAAAATGTTAGCGTTAAAGGTATTTATATATTTGTAATTCACTCAAAAAGTAGTCTTTTCTGCCTAAAGCTGTAGGAGGTCATTTCTGAACAATAACTGGTATTTGAGCAATCTTGCAGTTTGCAGAGTACTCCAGCCCCACATACCTGTGGTTCAAGGAGGCAACTTGTTCAAAGTTACTTAGCAAGTAAGAGACAGAGCCCACACGCACATCTTCTGATTTTTAAACTTCATATCTCTACAGAGAGTCTGCCATCTCTTTAACCTTGTAATACCTCTCCACTCCTTATCCTTATTTTCCTCATTCACTTCTTATATTTTCTCCAACTTACATAAATTCTGTAGCAGTAAATGGCATTGAGTTTCTAGAATATATGAAAAGTATCTGATCTAAGCAGGGTTTGCTGAATTTTGTTGATCCAAACTATCTTTCCTGAAACTTAATTTTCTCACTTTTCATTCAGTAAAGTTCCTGAATCTTCTTAAAAAATAAATTTATGTTTTTCTGCTCTGAATGTTGAAAGGCTTCCAGCAAGACCTGAAAGCACGGTATTTCATCTCCTGGAGTTTCAATGAACTTTTTTTTTCTTCTTAATAGCTCAGTGAAACTGGAGAATAATTACTTTTTCAGTTAATGTTAAACTGATGGCAATTTTAAACAAAAAGCTGGCAGCAAATATTATGTTAGCTATAGCACACTGAGGAGTGGTTTGGCCACTTTGCAACTCACCTCTGAAACATCAGACATCCTTTGTCCTGCCAAGTGCAGCATTAAGAAAGAACACAACGGGGATAGAGGGGGATGTGGAACGATTTTGTTCTAGTTGTGGAGTTCTGTATCTCCACAAAGTGCTGCATGAGCTTGACTTCCCAATCCTTTTTATAACCAGACAGTCCTTTTGCAAAAACCCCCAAAATCCATTTTCTCACAGTCTAAAAATATGTACATATAAACAGGTTCATATTGATAAGCCATTTAGATGTTTTAATGTTTCTCTGGTTTGTTTAAAACTCGGGACAAATTCAGGCTTTTGTCACACCTTTTGAGATGTTTTAAGAAGACAAGAAATAATGTTTTCTGGCAATAAGCCAAACATCTGTACATACTGTACTGATGACTGACGTGAAGGATTATAGAGGCAACTCATGCATATAACCTTAACAGATATTTCAATCAATCAGTGCACATCAGAAACTATACTTTTTTTTTTTTTTTTTTAATGAGCAAAGGTCTATGCTGGATCCTGTGGGCACATTTAGTAAAGATGAAACAGTTGGGGTTATGGCAGCTACATAAATAACTATATTTAATATATGGTAGGATGTCTTAAGTTTAATAGTAGACGCACAGATAAAGTGCTTTTGGAAAAGAGGGCAAGATCTCCTTTTTGAAGGAGCTGAGAGGTGGTGAGGGAGGAATGGGGCAAAGCCAGAAGACCTGGGTCAGAATGGGTGTGATGAGCTAAACCCCTTAGCTGAGGGTTTCTACCAGAGACACACCGGAGACCAGCAATCCAAAGCGAGAGAGATCAATTCTAAGTCATAAATACAGAGTCAGGAATCAAGGTTACAGAGCTGGAAGCTCAGAGGTGGGAAGAACAGAATGAGAACATTTTGGTAACAAGTAAAGATGGGTGTCAGACAAAAACTGAAGGGGTTTTTTAAACACCAAATTTGAGGTGCGTGTCTTGGTCCGCCTCCTTTTTTGGCAAGAGGATCACACTGAGGAGATGCTGCATGAGCACGAAAAGGTTATGCCCAATTTTGCCAGCACTGATGGCTGTTTTATTTATGTGTATGTGTGTGTATCTGAAGAAGGACTGAATTGTTTGTGCTACAGATTACATGATTACTACCATATTTATGGATGGAATAAAGCTTTATTTGGTCTTGAAAAGAGTTAGCAAATAAATATATCATTCAGAATCTAAAAATCACTTAAAGCTCTAAATTATCCATGATGGTTAGGTTGAGGCAATCAACTGAATAATATAATTCTTTAGTCTTACCTTTAACTGAGTAAATACAATTATAGTAGACATAGGGTATCTAAGTATATGAAGGAGGCAACCAGAAAATTAACATACTTTGGTCTTGGTTGTATTATCGTTTTTTTGGTTAAGAACTTTATTGTGGTATATTTTATATGTCATAAAGTTCACCCGTTTCAGGTGTTCAATTCAGTGATTTTTGGTGACTTTGACAAGTAGTGCTAACATCACCATAACGCAGTTTTAGGACATTTTCATGCCCCATCTAAGATCCCGTCTGCATATTTACAGTTATTCCCTTTTCCCACCTTCAGCCCCAGGCAACCACTAATCTACTATCTGTCTTTATAAATTTGCCCTTTCTGGATATTTCATATAAATGGAATCATACAGTCTGTGGTTTCTTGAAGTTTCTGGCTTCTTTCATTTAGCATAATGTTTTTGAGGTTCATGCATGATGTAGCATCTGTTAGTAGTTCTTTTTTTTATCACCCAATAGTATTCCATTATAAGGATGGAATCGAATCTCAGAGACAGAGTTTTGGGTGAAGTAGAAAAGAATAGCTTTATTGCTTTGCCAGGCAAAGGAGGACACAGCGGTCTCTTGCCCTCAAAAACTATGTGTCCCAACCTAGGAGGATTTGATGAAGAGTTTTATAGCAACAGTTAAAGGGTGGGGTTGCTGTCAGGATTAGGGCCTGCACTCCCTTCATCTCGTCTCAGGTGGCTGGTCTCCTAATCTTGATGAGCTTCTGTGGCCCCTTGAATCTTGCCTCAGGTGGTGTCTTGGCTGCTCCTCCCTTGATTAGCAACTGTTCAGATCTGCCCTTTGGAACTCAGGGAAGGTCATGGAGGCTGGAGTCTTGCCTGCAAGAAATGGGAGACAAAAAGGCTTCCATGCCCAGGAGTCCCACGGGGTCTTTCTCAGTTTCACTATGAGCATTTATGTTCAAGTCTTTATGTGGATATATGTATTATTTCCCTTGGATAGATACCTAAGTGTGGAATCCCGGGTGATATGGTAGTTTTAAGTTTAACATTTTAAGAAAATGCCAAATTGTTTTTCAAAGTGGCTGCAGTGGTCCTTTTATCTTTGTTTTTGAATTTTTGAAATTAATTTAATTTATTTTTTTATATAGCAGCTCCTTATTAGTTATCTATTTTACACATATTAGTGTATACATGTCAATCCCAATCTCCCAGTTCATCACCCCCCCTCACCCCCGGCTTGGTCCTTTTATTTTGTTGTTGATGCTGAAAACCATATCTGCTATTATTGCTTCTACCTGGTATTTATTTTATCTGTGGGCCAGGATTATGTCAGTTTATATATATAATTCTTTCCATTCAGTTCTCACAAAAATTCCATGTGGTAGGAGGCACCAGTATTATTATTCCCGTATACGTCTTGGCTTTCACTCTGTTCATCACTTCAGTTGCTCCAACATTAGTAACCTGGTGTTTAACAAGCATGCCTAATACATCAAGGGGAAGGGCCCCTGTGGTCTAAGTGACAACAGGGAAGTTTCAAAAGCTGTTGATATTAGAAGCCTGAGTAATTTATGAACAACTCTAAAATAGTGTATGGCTGAATTACTGGAGATGAGTGAAGAGGAACCTTTCTTTCTTGGGTGACCCATTTATGCAAGAAATGTAGTGCATTTTAAAAGATGAGGAATCAGACTGGCACCTGAGAAGTACCGTGACTGGTACTGTCCCAAGCTGATTGTAACTCAAGCTTAGCTCATGTCAGCCCTGAGACTAGGTCGATGAATTCTTCTAGGGCATGGGCCAGTTCTATTTATTGTTAAATCCCTGATGACTGGATCATAATAGGAGCATGATGTGTATTTTGGTTGATCAAATGTGGCAACAAATAAATATACACCTTTCAGAGATATTCTCAGGGGTATCAGAGTCAGATCGTGGTGAGCATATACCAAATAGAAGCACCAAACCACAGGATTAATAGATTATGATTGCTAACACTCTAAATCCATACTAGCAAGGTAAGCCTCACTCTGGCACTTTAAATTAGCCGTTATGAATTTCCTCTCAAGGCCAAATTGAATCTCTAGGGGTACTTTTATTGCATGCAGTCACAAGTACTTTGTCTCATAGAAAAATCTAAGTTAAAGATGGTCCAGTGATGTGGAACTTAGAGTACAGCAAACTTATTTAAAGACGGGACAAAAGGCACATCCCCCCTGTGTGTATTGTATTAAATGAAACAAAATAGTATCTAGATAAAGTCATCATTTTTCATGCCAGTTAAGAGTTAGGTTTAAATCCTAATAGCTTCTCAAATATTTATTTTTTATATTAAGGAGTTTTAACTTAGTATATACTTAATAATTTTCTCTATTTCTTTCTCTAATTGAATTTGAAGACAAACAAAGGCAGATAAATCATTAAGGCAACGATGTTGATTGGTTGTGACATCGACGTACTTCTTAATTAAAGCTAGAATAAATCCAATGGTGGAAAGACAATGCACAACTGATATTTTCATACCCTGCTTCAGCATTTACTCAGGAAACAACCATCAAAAGTCTTAAAAATGCTGTGCCTTTTGATTAGTTAATCCCTCTTCTTGAGATTTACCCTAAGAATATAGAGATAAATATAGGAAATATGGAAATACTAGGGGAAAAGCTCTCTGCAGAAAAATATTAATCACACGCTCTTCTTTCCATTTTTTTGGCAACTTATTTAGACAACAGTAGGGGGTAATTATGTATATATCAAATGACCCACTTAGTGGCATATAAGATAGCCATTAATAATGCTGGTTATTACAATATCCTGTGATAAACCATAACGGACAAGAATATAAAAAGGAATGTGTATATTTGTATAACTGAATCACTTTGCTGTACAGCAGAAATTAATACAACATTGTAAATCAACTATACTTCAATTTAAAAAAGGGAAAAAATAAAAATTATAACAAAAAAATGCTGGTGATTACAGCTATGTAGCACACAGGAAAATGCTCATGATAAAGTTGTACATAAAGTTGATACAACGTCTTAAATGCATTGTAATAAATTTATTTATATATTTTTAAAGCATGGAGGAAAATATCCTGGAAAATTGTACCATAATACTAACAGAATTAGGGTCCTGTGATTAGGGACCCTGTCTCTTTTCTGTTTTCCAATTTCTGTGTGTGGTTATGTTATATCAAGGAAAACAAAAAATAACAATGAAATTAATGCTTAAACTTTTAGTTAAAAATAAATCTTTAATTTTCTTTTCTTTAGGGGTAAATAACTTTTATTGATTGTTAATCATGTGCTGTATACCGGGCTTCCATATATCGTATTATTTAACTTGATTACTGTTTCACAGTGTGAATCATATTCTTACCTTCATTTTGAGTGGGAAATGGTAACTTAGAGAGTTCATTGTGTTAAGTAAGGTTAGGTAAGGAGGTAAGTACAGCATTGAGTGAAATCCCAATCCTGGCCAATTCCCATCAGAGCATAACCTCTTAGCCAGTGTACTTGTCTAACCTTAAAACTGGAACTGGGGATTGGGTGATAAACTTGAGACCTTTCAGATTAACTGTGTGAAAGAAAAAGAAGTATCTTCTAGATTTTGGTTTTGCATAAGCAGAAGTTTCCTGTGTCTGAAGTTTTCATTAGTAGTGGGGTTAGTAGGCAAAATGAAATCGGATGCGGGGGATTGGAAGTCAGAGCAAGGGAAGGTTCTGGGCACGTTTCCTCTTAACTAGTTTTACTTTTCCACCGCAGTCAATTCTATATCACAATCACGTGCTTGCCTGGTCTCAGGGATCACTGGGTTAGGTTTCTTGGGGACAAGAGTAGCTGGCCGTATTTGGTATTCCTGGACATCTTTCCATCTTCCAAATAGGAGAGTTTTTGGAAACATGCAGTCTGGGAACCAAGAGTAATATTTCCTGCTCAGTGAATTGTGAAAGGCAAAGTATTACTATAGCTTCAACCCTGATTCGAGGGCCAGCAAGAGAACCGATCAAATGTGACCTTTCAAGTGGAACTTTCAAGGAGTGGGTTGGTGGTATTTCCTTTCTCTTTCCTTAAGATGGTCTGACTCACCCTGTCTGATCAGCTGAGGCAAAATCCTCTAAGAACAACTCTGAATGAGAATTACAGTATCAGCCTTTGTCTGACAGGAAAGAGATTTTTCTGAGCCAAAGTGTTTGGCCTGGAGATGAGCCCAAAACAGTTTTACGCTAGAGCAGTTGAGTTTGTCTCAAAAAAAATTTGTTTGTACTGACTGTTTGGAATTTGAATGGGGAGTAGGAGGATCCATCTGGTGGCTGCGAAGTGTGACAGTGTTTATTTGAGTTAGATGGTTCAAAAAGGGAGTCATAGAGATTCTGGGAAAGAAGCTCTTTTCAGGTGAAAAGTCCACACTTTCAATCTCTGCGTGACTCTCCCACTCTCCTTTAGAATAGCTGTGACACTTTTGTTTTGGTTTAGAAACAAAAACAAAAACAAACAAGGAGACGAAGCTACTGTAATGTCTCCCACTATCTTCCTGTGATACAGTAGCTAAGAGTGCCTCATGCAATTACAGAAAGAGAACAGCACAGTTTCCATGCTGCTTGGAACAGTTTTAAATAGACCCCAAAGGTACCGTGACAAGTTTAAGAAAAATGAAGAACTGAGTAGATTTGGGTGGAATAATGCCCAGAATGGGTACCATCACATCACAGTGTAGTACTGTGCAGTGAGTAAAAACACAGCCACCCTTTCTTACATGTGCCACGCTCAACCCTCTTCTTGAATTGCTAGAATTTCACCTAGTAAAGGACTTTGTGGCCATCCCCAAATTCATATATTTTGTGCTCCTCCTGCCCCAAAGAGGAGCAATTTGTAACAATTTACCCAGTAATAAATAAATGATCCTATTGTGATAAAACAAATAGCTTTTAATCATGGAATTTTTGTTGTATCCTTAATGAACATTGATTACCATCATGATTATAATACTGTGATCTCTTACAATAAATTTTTAAGTAAACACTGCTACACTACATGCAGCCAGAGGAAGATTTGAAGTCAATCCAGCAACAAATGTTCTCTTTCTAAACTTTCATGTTCTCAACTGCCATTTGCTTTGAGAAGGATTTTAAACGAATATTAAACATTTCACAAAACTTGCTTTCTGTGCTTGATAATTTATTTCTTGTTAGAACAGTTTTTCTGGCTAGTTAAGATTAATTGTTTGTAATGAACAGAAACCTGGCATTCATAGATTGGCTTCAACTCTGAATTCTAAATGACTAAAAGAATAGGAACCTGGAAAGTATAAAATAATTACTTACTGTAATTTGCTGGTCAAAGAGAGTGTACATTCATGATTCAGATTACCACATATATTTGGGTTTTCTAAAGCAATGCCAATATTTAAAACAAATCTTGCTTGCAAATTGTGTTAAAAAAATTTTTTTTTAAAGATCACAGATTCAACTCGTGTGCATCTTGAAAGATTAGAATTTTTCTCTGAAATTTATTAGTTGACTTTCTTCAGAGATCTGTTTCTTTCCTTTAACTTTTTTTTTTTTTAACATCTTTATTGGAGTATAATTACTTTACAGTGGTGGGTGTGTTAGTTGCTGCTGTAAAACAAAGTGAATCAGCTGTATGTATACATATGTCCCCATATCTCCTCCTTCTTGCATCTCCCTCCCACCTTCCCTATCCCACCCCTCTAGGTGATCACAAAACACCGAGCTGATCTCCCTGTGCTATGTGGCTGCTTCCCACAAGCTATCTATTTTACATTTGGTAGTGTATATATGTCCATGCCACTCTCTCACTTCGTCCCAGCTTACCCTTCCTCCTCCCCGTGTCCTCAAGTCCATTTTCTACATCTGCATCTTTATTCCTGTCCTGCCCCTAGGTTCTTCAGAACCATTTTTTTTCTTTTAGACTCCATATACATGTGTTAGCATATGGTGTTTGTTTTTCTCCTTCTGACTTACTTCACTCTGTATGACAGTCTCTAGGTCCATCCACCTCACTGCAAATAACTCAATTTCATTTCTTTTTATGGCTAAGTAATATTCCATTGTATATATGTGCCATATCTTCTTTATCCATTCATCTGTCAATGGACACTTAGGTTGCTTCCATGTCCTGGTTATTGCAATGAACATTGTGGTACATGAATTATGTACCTTTTGAATGATGGTTTTCTCAGGGTATATGCCCAGTAGTGGGATTGCTGGGTCATATGGTGGTTCATTTTTAGTTTTTTAAGGAACCTCCATACTGTTCTCCATAGTGGCTGTATCAATTTACATTCCCACCAACAGTACAAGAGGGTTCCCTTTTCTCCACACCATCTCCAACATTTATTGTCTGTAGAGTTTTTGATAATGGCCGTTCTGACCGGTGTGAGGTGATACCTCATTGTAGTTTTGATTTGCATTTCTCTAATGATTAGTGATGTTGAGCATCCTTCCATGTGTTTGTTGGCAATCTGTATGTCTTCTTTGGAGAAATGTCAGTTTTGGTCTTCTGCCCATTTTGGGATTGGGTTGTTTGTCTTTTTGATATTGACCTGCATGAGTTGCTTGTATATTTTGCAGATTAATCCTTTGTCCATTGATTCATTTGCAAATATTTTCTCCCATTCCGAGGGTTGTCTGTTCGTCTTGTTTATGGATTCTTTTGCTGTGCAAAAGCTTTGAAGTTTCATTAGGTCCCATTTGTTTATTTTTGTTTTTATTTCCATTTCTCTAGCAGGTGGGTCAAAAAGGATCTTGCTGTGATTTATGTCATAGAGTGTTCTGCCTATGTTTTCCTCTAAGAGTTTTATACTGTCTGGCCTTACATTTAGGTCTTTAATCCATTTTGAGTTTATTTTTGTGTATGGTGTTGGGGAGTGTTCTAATTTCATTCTTTTACACGTAGCTGTCCAGTTTTCCCAGCACCACTTATTGAAGAGGCTGTCCTTTCTCCATTGTATATTCTTGCCTCCTTTATCAAAGATAAGGTGGCCATATGTGCGTGGGTTTATCTCTGGGCTTTCTATCCTGTTCCATTGACCTATATTTCTGTTTTTGTGCCAGTACCATATTGTCTTGATTACTGTAGCTTTGTAGTATAGTCTGAAGTCTGGAAGCCTGATTTCTCCAGCTCCGTTTTTCATTCTCAAGGTTGCTTTGGCTATTCGGGGTCTCTTGTGTTTCCATACAAATTGTGCAATTTCTTGTTCTCGTTCTGTGAAAAATACCATTGGTAGTTTGATAGGGATTGCATTGAATCTGTATATTGGTTTGGGTAGTATAGTCATTTTCACAATGTTGATTCTTCCAATCCAAGAACATGGGATATCTTTCCATCTGTTTGTATCATCTTTAATTTCTTTCATCAGTGTCTTAGAGTTTTCTGCATACTGGTCTTTTGTTTTCTTAGGTAGGTTTATTCCTAGGTTTTTATTCTTTTTGTTGCAATGGTAAATGGGAGTGTTTACTTAATTTCTCTTTCAGATTTTTCACCATTAGTGTATAGGAATGCTAGAGATTTCTGTGCATTAATTTTGTATCCTGCAACTTTACCAAATTCATTGATTAGCTCTAGTAGTTTTCTGGTAGCATCTTTAGGATTCTCTCTGTATAGTATCATGTCATCTGCAAACAGTAACAGTTTTACTTCTTCTTTTCTGATTTGGATTCCTTTTATTTCTTTTTCTTCTCTGATTGCTGTGGCTAACACTTCCAAAACTATGTTGAATAATAGTGGTGAGAGTGGGCAACCTTGTCTTGTTCCTGATCTTAGTGGAAATGGTTTCAGTTTTTCACCGTTGAGAACGATGTTGGCTGTGGGTTTGTCATATATGGCCTTTATTATGTTGAGGTAAGTTCCCTCTCTGCCTACCTTCTGGAGGGTTTTTTCATAAATGGGTGTTGAATTTTGTCAAAAGCTTTTTCTGCATCTATTGAGATGATCATATGGTTTTTCTCCTTCAATTTGTTAATATGGTTTATCACATTGATTGATTTGCGTTTATTGAAGAATCCTTGCATTCCTGGGATAAACCCCACTTGATCATGGTGTATGATCCTTGTAATGTGCTGTTGGATTCTGTTTGCTAGTATTTTGTTGAGCATTTTTGCATCTGTGTTCATCAGTGATATTGGCCTGTAGTTTTCTTTCTTTGTGACATCTTTGTCTGGTTTTGGTATCAGGGTGATGGTGGCCTCGTAGAATGAGTTTGGGAGTGTTCCTCCCTCTGCTATATTTTGGAAGAGTTTGAGAAGGATAGGTGTTAGCTCTTCTCTATATGTTTAATAGAATTCACCTGTGAAGCCATCTGGTCCTGGGCTTTTGTTTGTTGGAAGATTTTCATTCCTAGTTTCAACTTTAGTGCTTGTGATTGGTCTGTTTATATTTTCTATTTCTTCCTGGTTCAGTCTCGGAAGGTTGTGCTTTTCTAAGAATTTGTCCATTTCTTCCAGATTGTCCATTTTATTGGCATATAGTTGCATGTAGTAATCTCTCATGATCCTTTGTATTTCTGCAATGTCAGTTGTTATTTCTCCTTTTTCATTTCTAATTCTATTGATTTGAGTCTTCTCCCTTTTTTTCTTGATGAGTCTGGTTAATGGTTTATCAATTTTGTTTATCTTCTCAAAGAACCAGCTTTTAGTTTTATTGATCTTTGCTATTGTTTCCTTCATTTCTTTTTCATTTATTTCTGATCTGATCTTTATGATTTGTTTCCTTCTGCTAACTTTAGGGTTTTTTTTTGTTCTTCTTTCACTAATTGCTTTAGGTGTACGGTTAGGTTGTTTATTTGAGATGTTTCTTTCTTGAGGTAGGCTTGTATTACTATAAACTTCCCTCTTAGAACTGCTTTTGCTGCATCCCATGGGTTTTGGGTCGTTGTGTTTTCATTGTCTCTTGTTTCTAGGTATTTTTTGATTTCCTCTTTGATTTCTTCAGTGATCTCTTGGTTATTTAGTAGTGTATTGTTTAGCTTCCATGTGTTTGTATTTTTTACAGATTTGTTTCCTGTAATTGATATCTAGTCTCATAGCATTGTGGTCGGAAAAGACACTTGATGCGATTTCAATTTTCTTAAATTTACCAAGGCTTGATTTGTGACCCAACATATAATCTATCCTGGAGAATGTTCCGTGAGCGCTTGAGAAGAAAGTGTATTCTGTTGTTTTTCGATGGAATGTGCTATAAATATCAAGTAAGTCCATCTTGTTTAATGTATCATTTAAAGCTTGTGTTCCCTTATTTATTTTCATTTTGGATGATCTGTCCATTGGTGAAAGTGGGGTGTTAAAGTCCCCTACTATGATTGTGTTTCTGTCGATTTCCCCTTTTATGGCTGTTAGCATTTGCCTTATGTATTGAGGTGCTCCTATGTTGGGTGCATAACTATTTACAATTGCTATATCTTCTTCCTGGATTGATCCCTTGATCATTATGTAGTGTCCTTCCTTGTCTCTTGTAATAGTCTTTATTTTAAAGTCTATTTTGTCTGATATGTGAATTGCTACTCCAGCTTTGTTTTGATTTCCATTTGCATGGAATATCTTTTTCCATCCCCTCACTTTCAGTCTGTATGTGTCTCTAGGTCTGAAGTGGGTCTCTTGCAGACAGCATATATATGGGTCTTGTGTTTGTATCCATTCAGCCAGTCTGTCTTTTGGTTGGAGTATTAAATCCATTTACGTTTAAGGTAGTTATCAATATGTATGTTCCTATTACCATTTTGTTAATTGTTCTGGGTTTGTTATTGTAGATGTTTTCCTTCTCTTGTGTTTGCTGCCTAGAGAAGTTCCTTTAGCATTTGTTGTAAAGCTGGTTTGATGGTGCTGAATTCTCTGAGCTTTTGCTTGTGTGTGAAGGTTTTGATTTCTCCATCAAATCTGAATGAGATGCTTGCTGGGTAGAGTAATCTTGGTTGTAGGTTTTTCCCTTTCATCACTTTAAATATGTCTTGCCACTCCCTCTGGCTTGTAGAGTTTCTGCTGAAAGATCAGCTGTTAACTTTCTTGGGATTCCCTTATATGTTATTTGTTGCTTTTCCCTTGCTGCTTTTAATATTTTTTCTTTGTATTTAATTTTTGATAGTTTGATTAATATGTGTCTTGGTGTGTTTCTCCTTGGATTTATCCTGTATGGGACTCTCTGTGCTTCCTGGACTTGATTGACTCTTTCCTTTGACATATTAAGGAAGTTTTCAACTATAATCTCGTCAAATATTTTCTCAGTACCTTTTTTTTTCTCTTCTTCTTCTGGGACCCCTATAATTCAAATGTTGGTGCGTTTAATGTTGTCCCAGAGGTCTCTGAGACTGTCCTCAATTCTTTTCATTCTTTTTTCTTTATTCTGCTCTGTGGTAGTTATTTCCACTATTTTATCTTTTAGGTCACTTATCCGTTCTTCTGCCTCAGTTATTCTGCTCCTGATTCCTTCTAGAGAATTTTTAATTTCATTTATTGTGTTGTTCATCATTGTTTGTTTGCTCTTTAGTTCTTCTAGGTCCTTGTTAAACGTTTCTTGTATTTTCTCTATTCTATTTCCAAGATTTTGGATCATCTTTACTATCATTACTCTGAATTCTTTTTCAGGTAGACTGCCTATTTCCTCTTCATTTGTTTGGTCTGGTGGGTTTTTACTTTGCTCCTTCATCTGCTGTGTATTTCTGTGTCTTCTCATTTTGCTTAACTTACTGTGTCTGGGGTCTCCTTTTCGCAGGCTGCAGGTTCATAGTTCCTGTTGTTTTCTTCCCCCTCTTGGTAAGGTTGGTTCAGTGAGTTGTGTAGGCTTCCTGGTGGAGGGTCTGGTGCCTGTGTTCTGGTGGATGAGGCTGGATCTTTTCTTTCTGCTGGGCAGGACCAAGTCCGGTGTTGTGTTTTGTGGTGTCTGTGACCTTATTATGATTTTCGGCAGCCTCTCTGCTAATGGGTGGGGCTGTGTTCCTGTCTTGCTAGTTGTTTATCATAGGGTGTCCAGCACTTTAGCTTGCTGGTCGTTGAGTGGAGCTGGGTGTTGGGGTTGAGATGGAGATCTGGGGGAGAGCTTTCACCATTTGATATTACGTAGGGCCCGAGGCCTCTGGTGGACCAGTGTCCTGAACTTGGCTCTCCCACCTCAGAGGCTCAGGCCTGACACCCAGCCGGAACACCAAGACCCTGTCAGCCACACAGCTTAGAAGAAAAGGGAGAAAAAAAAAGACAGAAAGAAAGAAAAACAATAAAATAAAGTTATTAAAATAAAAAATAAAAAAATTATTAAAAATAAATAAAAAAGTAATTAAAAAAAAGAAAGAAAGAAAAAAAGATGAGAGCAACCAAACCAAAAAAGAAATCCACCAATGATAACAAGTGCTATAAACTACACTAAAGACAAAAACAAACAAACAAACAAAAAAACGGACAGACAGAACCCTCGGACAAATGGTAAAAGCAAAGCTATACAGACATAATCACAGAAAGAAGCATACACATACACACTCACAAAAAAAGAGAAAAAGGAAAAAAATATATATTTTTTTTTTTAAAAAAGAAAAGGAAGAGAAGAACCAAATCAATAAACAAATCTACCAGTGATAATAAGCTCTAAATACTAAACTAAGATAAACATAAAACCATAAACATATTAGATGCAGAAAGCAAATCCCAAGTGTACAGTTGCTCCCAAAGTCCACCGTCTCAATTTTGGGATGATTCTTTGTCTATTCAGGTATTCCACAGATGCAGGTACATCAAGTTGATTGTGGATGTTTAATCTGCTGCTCCTGAGGCTGCTGGGAGAGATTTCCTTTCTCTTCTTTGTCCGCACAGCTCCCGGGGTTCAGCTGTGGATTTGGACCCGCCTCTGCGTGTAGGTCTCCTGAGGGCATCTGTTCCCCACCCAGACAGGACGGGGTTAAAGTAGCAGCTGATTCAGGGGCTCTGGCTCACTCAGGCCTGGGGGAGGGAGGGGTATGGAATGCGGGGCAAGCCTGCGGCGGCAGAGGCCAGGGTGACGTTGCAACAGCCTGAGGTGCGCCGTGCATTCTCCCAGGGAAGTTGTCCCTGGATCACGGGACTCTGGCAGTGGCGGGCTGCACAGGCTCCCTGGAGAGGAGGTGTGGATAGTGACCTGTGCTTGCACACTGGCTTCTTAGTGGCTGCAGCAGCAGAGTTAGTGTTTCATGCCCGTCTCTGGGGTCCGCGCTGATAGACGCAGCTCGCTCCCATCTCTGGAGCTCGTTTAGGCAGTGCTCCGAATCCCCCTCCTCGTGCACCCCGAAACAATGGTCTCTTGCCTCTAAGGCAGGTCCAGACTTTTTCCCGGACTCCCCCCAGCTAACTGTGGCACGCTAGCCCCCTTCAGTCTGTGTTCACGCAGCCAACCGCAGTCCTCTCCCTGGGATCTGACCTCCAAAGCCCGAGCCTCAGCTCCCAGCCCCAACCTGCCCCAGCAGGTGAGCAGACAAGCCTCTCAGGCTGGTGAATGCTGGTTGGCACTGATTCTCTGTGCGGGAATCTCTCCGCTTTGCCCTCTGCACCCCTGTTTCTGTGCTCTCCTCCGTGGCTCTGAAACTTCCCCCTGACCTCTCCCCCATCTCTGCCAGTGAAGTGTCTTCCTAGTGTGTGGAAATTGTTCTTCCTTCACAGCTCCCTCCCAGAGAGGTTCAGGTCCCACGCCTATTCTTTTGTCTCTGTTTTTTCTTTTTTCTTTTGCCCTACCCAGGTACGTGGGGGAGTTTCTTGCCTTTTGGGAAGTCTGAGGTCTTCTGCCAGCGTTCAGTAGGTGTTCTGTAGGAGTTGTCCCACATGTAGATGTATTTTTGATGTATTTGTGGGGAGGAAGGTGATCTTCACATCTTACTACTCCGCCATCTTGAAGGTCTCCAAGACCTTTAACTTTATACTTTCAGATTTTCTTCCTTTCCTCAATTCCTCATCTAAATGACATTTTATAAGGAAAGGATGTTCAACTGACCCAATTCAGTGACCCTGGTTAAATAACATACTTTTATTTTCTATAAAGGCATAGGATTGAACCAGATGATCTTTTAAGGTCCTTTTCAGCTCTAAAATTCCGTAATTCCAGCTCGTGTTTTTTCATTCTCGGGTACTTTCATTGCCCTCTGAGTAACCTTCACGCCCAGGTTTGCTGTCTATGAAGATCCAACCCAGTGGTTCTCAGATCTTATGAGCAAGAAGCACAGAATGGGAGGAATGGTATTAAATGGCCAGATTCCTTGGCCCTGTCCCTGGTACTCATGTTTAATAGATCCAGAGTTGTCTTAGGAACCAGTGTGTTAAGAGACCTCCTGTGTAGATTTTACAGCAGGTATCCTGTGGTCCGTCCCTGTGGTCCGTCCCTGTGGTCCGTCCCTGTGGACTAAATGGTTTGGTTGTTTATTTACCAGTTTTATTTAGTAACACACCAGGAAGTTGCAGATTATGCAAAAACCAGCTGACTTAGTGCTGATCATCATCTATTACAAGCAGACAAAACATAGTTAATATCAAGAAAGCCAAACGTTAAAGAATTCTGCTTAGTCAAGATGTCTCTTTTTCTTGAAATAGCTTTTTAGGAAGGGATATAAAAAGGAGAGGACATTGAGACAAGAACTAAAACTTCAGTTCTAACTACTAGAAAATCATTTCTCAATCTCTGGAGAAAAATATAGTTCAAGATCTAAGATTCCATGTGGCTTAGCTAGGTTTAAATTAAGACGGCTGGTGAATTGAATGCATAGTTATTTTAAGCCATCAAAATGAGCTGGATCATTTTGTTTACATCCCATCACATTTTATTCTAAAGCACTTTGAGATATCTGGAGTTGGGCTCCTTGGGTCTGCTGCATGTCAGTACAACTCCTTCTTGCTGGCCCTGGGAGGACTCAGTAAACTCGACAACCCATGATCCTGAGGCTTATGGCACAGATTCTTCTCTGCTGTGTCCATGCAGGTTGTCTCTGTGGCCACTTGTGTGGTTGTCTTTCCTTTACCGTTTTCTATAGGAAATCCACTACCATCAACACTTTCCTGATTTTACAGACTTTTAGTAAAGATTTGAAGAGATTAGGGAGAGGCCATGTGTCATGCAGTCTCTGACTTCTTCACTCTGCCCATCTCTCTACTGTTCTCTCTCTCTTTGTTTAATCTTTAAAATAGAAATTGCTCTTTTGTGTCAGAAAGGACAGTATCCCTAACACACAACTTCTTTTTATCAAGACATGTTTTCTAGAAGATTTCAATGCTGCATGAAAGAAATTGGGAAGAATACTTCTCCTTTCCCACCTTGTTACCTATGGGGCTTCTACCACACTAATAGATATTCGTATCTATTATAGATATGGGTACCCCATATCTATAAAAACTTGTAATGCTAGTTTATTAATTTGTTTGTTTTAAAACTTTTTGAACCCCTTAATGGGCTATTGAATTGTATGCATTTCCAGGGGAGGGGTGAGTAAGAACTATAACAATCTACTTTAGCCAAACATTTGAAACATTTTGAAAAATAAAATTCTTAATAACATTTTTAGTACATTAGTGTCTTGTGGAGCAGTTTTAGAAAATTTCTCTTGGGAAAGACGGCACTGATTTTCCATTATGTGCTGATGGAGAATGTGAACCAGGAAGGAGATAGGAAGCACAGCCTGGCTTGGTGGGTTGCATTTGAGTTTCAGGCAAAGAAACAGGGTAAAATGGGACATTTTCACACACATACTTTGAAATGTACAATTTTCTCATCAGGATGACCTTATTCAGTGGTTCCCAACATTTGTGAATATATGAAGGTCCCCTTTTCACATCAAAATTTTTAAGTTTTTCCACATGATTAAATTATTGTACATTTTTTTCTATCTATGTGTTGAGAAAATATATTGCAATAAAAGCTACTATGGTAAAACAAGAATGAGATACAACTACATACCTATAAGAATGGCTAAAATCCAGAACACTGACAACATCAAATGCTGATGAGGATGTGGAGCAACAGGAGCTCTCATTCATTTGCTGGTGAGAATGCAAAACAGTATAGCTACTTTGGAAATAGTTACAAAATTAAAGTTTATTACAAAATTAAGCAGACTCTTTCTATATGATCTAATAATTGTGCTCTTTGGTATTTACCCAAATGAATTGAAAACTTATATCTACACAAAAACCTGCACATGGATGCTTATAGTAGCTTTATGCATAATTGCCAAAACTGAGAAGCAATCAAGATATACTTCAGTAAGTGAATGGATCAACTGTGGTGCATCCAGACAATAGAATATTATTCAGCAATAAAAAGAAATGAACTGTTAAGCCATGAAACTTAAATGCACACTACTAAGTGAAAGAAGCCAATCTGAAAAGGCTACACACTATATGATTCCAACTATATGACATTCTGGGAAATGCAAAACTATGGAGACGGTAAAAAGTTCAATGGTTGCCAGGTATTCAGGGGGAGGGAGGGATGAATAGGTGGAGCACATATATAATGTAATTTTTAGGACAGTGAAACTATTTTATATGATACTACAAATGGTAGATACATGTCATTATACGTTTGTTCAAAATCATAGAATGTACAACACCAAGAGTGAACTCTAATGTAAATTATGGCCTTTGGGTGATAATGATGTATCAATTCATCGATTGTAACTCTGGTACAGGATGTTGATAGTAGGGGAAGCTGTGCATGTGTAGAAGCAGAAGGTATATGGGAACTCTCTATTTGCTGTGAATCTAAAACAATTCCAAAAAAAGTCTATTAAAAATTAGATCATTAAAAAATATACTTACTATATGATCCAGCAATCACATTCTTGGACATTTATTCCAGAGAAACTATATACACAACACACACACATGCACGCGTGCACACACACACACACACACGCACGCACGCACACAGGCTACTCTGACCGTAGCAGTCCATCTAAGTTAATTTGCAGTCTGTTCATCAGAATAGCAGCTTGTGATTAGTTTGAAAACAGTGCTTGGTGCGTTGTAGAATGGGGGACCCCTTGGAGGTTGCTGGGGACTGGCAGATTGGGAACCATTGCCTTATGGTAAAGTGGCTTAATCTGGAATCCTAGCATCAGAGTTCCTGTCTTGCACAGGTTATATGCATCATTTTGAGATGCTGCACACATCTGCTATTTGCATATAGATATTTTCAGCCAAACTGTTCAATGTAGGAGAATGATCACTGAAACTCAGCATAAATGTCAGCATGAAGCACATACAGAACATCTTTCTTGAACTCCCTATTTTCAGAACTGAGGGCATGAAGCCTGGACACAGACATCTCAGGACCTCAGTCACTACTCACTGAGCCTCATGTGCTCTACAACAGCAAAACACTGTGAGAAGCTCTTTGTAATGACCTAATATATTGTTTGAAATATTTTGTTGACATATTTGCTACTTTGGGACTTAACGTCATTTGTTTCTGCCCAGACTTGTATCTGCTTACTCACTTGGTAAACATTTAATTTAACGCACGTTAGCATGCATTTATTGTTCTCATTATCATACTTGTAATAAAGATACCTTGTGTTGAGTACCTGCTATGTGTGTGCCAGGAGCTGTGTTGGTGGTTTATATATGTTATTAATTTATATTATTACCTACTCACAATAACCCTGCAAAATAGGTATGGTACCATTTTACAGATTTAGAGATTATAAGGCTAAAAGAGGTCAAGTAATTTGATGATGGTGGCAGAGCTTGTAAGTAGCAGAACTGTAATTTGAATCCAAGTCTCCCCAATATTTAAATAATAGTGATGGTGATATGAAGATTAATTTCCATAGTTTTAAACAAGGACAAATTCTTTCATGATGTGTTTGTTTATCATAACACCTCATAAGAGCCTCAGCTCTACACTAACCTGCCAGGATTGGAATCCTGGTTACACAACTTACCTGCTCTGTGATCTTGAGCAAGCTACTAATATCTCTATGCTTGCATTACCCATCTTAAGATGAGGTAATAATATACTTGTATTATAAAATTGCTGTGAGAATCAAATGAATTTGTATATGTTAATATGTTTTGAATAGCGACTGGCCCATGGTAAGCACACAATCTATATTAGCTATTATTATTATTAAAGATTTAAAAAAGCATTTTAGATATTACTACAACATTGCTATTGTAGAATGTTTATAGGTTTCCAAGTGCCAGTGACCACTGCTTGAAATTCTGATTACTCAGTATTCTCCATTCAATGTGGTACTCACTGGAACCGACAAGGTCCCTGCCCTTAACTGGTCTGATCGGATTCACCACTGAACACCTCCATCAGCAGCCTCAGGTTGCTGAGCACCCTGATTGTAGAAATGGCACACCTTTGGAAGGTGCTGAAAATGAGGCCTGTGGAGCCAAAGTTTTCTATTTTTGAAAATCTTATGAAGCATAAACTGCATAGGGTGCTTTTACTGCAGAGGATGTGAGATTATTCTTTTTGTTTGAATTTTATTTTATTTATTTTTTATATTTATTTTTTATACAGCCGGTTCTTCTTAATCATCAGTTTTATACACATCAGTGTATACATGTCAATCCCAATCTCCCAATTCATCCCACCCCCACCCCCCGCCGCCACTTTCCCCCGTTGGTGTCCGTACGTTTGTTCTCTACATCTGTGTCTCTATTTCTGCCCTGCAACCTGGTTCATCTGTACCATTTTTCTAGGTTCCACATACATGCATTAATATACGATACTTGTTTTTCTCTTTCTGACTTGCTTCACTCTGTATGGCAGTCTCTAGATGCATCCACATCTCTACAAATGACCCAATTTCATTCCTTTTTATGGCTGAGTAATATTCCATTGTATATATGTACCACATCTTCTTTATCCATTCGTCTGTCGATGGGTATTTAGGTTGCTTCCATGACCTGGCTATTGTAAATAGTGCTGCAATGAACATTGGGGTGCATGTGTTTTTTTGCATTATGTTTTTCTCTGGGAATATGCCCAGTAGTGGGATTGCTGGGTCATATGGTAATTCTGTTTTTAGTTTTTTAAGGAACCTCCATACTGTTCTTCATAGTGGCTGTATCAATTTACATTCCCACCAACAGTGCAAGAGGGTTCCCTTTTCTCCACACCCTCTCCAGCATTTGTTGTTTGTAGATTTTCTGATGATGCCCATTCTAACTGGTGTGAGGTGATACCTCATTGTAGTTTTGATTTGCATTTCTTTAATAATTAGTGATGTTGAGCAGCTTTTCATGTGCCTCTTGGCCATCTGCATGTCTTCTTTGAAGAAAAGTCTATTTAGGTCTTCTGCCCATATTTTGATTGGGTTGTTTGTTTTTTTAATATTGAGCTGCATGAGCTGTTTATATATTTTGGAGATTAATCCTTTGTCCGTTGATTCGTTTGCAAATATTTTCTCCCATTCTGAGGGTTGCCTTTTCGTCTGTATGTGTCCCTAGGTCTGAAGTGGGTCTCTTGTAGACAGCTTATATATGGGTCTTGTTTTAGGCTCCATTCAGCGAGCTGTGTCTTTTGGTTGGAGCATTTAATCCATTCACGTTTAAGGTAATTATCGTTATGTATGTTGCTATTACCATTTTCTCAATTGTTATGGGTTTGTTTTTGTAGGTCCTTTTCTTCTCTTGTGTTTTCCCACTTAGAGAATTTCCTTTAGCATATGTTGTAGAGCTGATTTAGTGGTGCTGAATTCTCTTAGCTTTTGCTTGTCTGTGAAGCTTTTGATTTCTCCGTCGAATGTGAATGAGATCCTTGCGGGGTAGAGTAATCTTGGTTGTAGGTTCTTCCCTTTCATCACTTTAAATATATCGTGCCACTCCCTTCTGGCTTGTAGAGTTTCTGCTGAAAAATCAGCTGTTAACCTTATGGGAGTTCCCTTGTATGTTATTTGTCATTTTTCCCTTGCTGCTTTCAATAATTTTTCTTTGTCTTTAATTTTTGTCAGTTTGATTACTATGTGTCTTGGCGTGTTTCTCCTTAGGTTTATCCCACCTGGGACTCTGAGCTTCCTGGACTTGGGTGGCTATTTCCTTTCTCATGTTAGGGAAGTTTTCGACTGTAATCTCTTCAAATATTTTCTCTGGTCCTTTCTCTCTCTCTTCTCCTTCTGGGACCCCTATAATGCGAATGTTGTTGTGTTTAATGTTGTCCCAGAGGTCTCTTAGGCTGCCTTCATTTCTTTTCATTCTTTTTTGTTTATTCTGTTCCATGACAGTGAATTCCGCTCTTCTGTCTTCCAGGTCACTTATCTGTTCTTCTGCCTCAGTTATTCTGCTATTGATTCCTTCTAGTGTATTTTTCATTTCAGTTATTGTATTGTTCATCTCTGTTCATTTGTTCTTTAATTCTTCTAGGTGTTTGTTCTTTAATTCTTCTAAGTCTTTGTTAAACATTTCTTGCATCTTCTTGATCTTTGCCTCCATTCTTTTTCCGAGGTCCTGGATCATCTTCACTATCATATTCTGAATTATTTTTCTGGAAGGTTGCCTATCTCCACTTCATTTAGTTGTTTTTCTGGGGTTTTATCTTGTTCCTTCATCTGGTAGAAAGTCCTCTGCCTTTTCATTTTGTCTGTCTTTCTGTGAACATGGTTTTCCTTCCACAGGCTGCAGAATTGTAGTTCTTCTTGCTTCTGCTGTCTGCCCTCTGATGTGAGATTATTCTTATCTGTTTGTTTACAATATTGGTACCTGGGATAACACAGTGTCAGTGCGGATAAGGACTCAAGGTGTAAAGTAAGTTTAGAAATAAGAATATGTCCTCATATTCTGTAAGAAAAATGTCTTAGAACCTCAAGGTTGCTCTATGTTAGTTTACATAGTTTGAAATTACATTAGTTATAGAAACATCAACTTTGTTGACATCAGATATATTTCTCCCTGAGAGGAAGATTGAAAACAGCATTATGACGGTTAACCAGAGCGAGATGCTATATTTTTGACACAACCTGATGTTCATTCATTCACTAGGGCTCATGATTATGTTCAACATCACACATAAAAAAATATACTCATTTATATTCATAAAACATATTTAACTTGTTTATGGCAGAATCTAGTAGACAAACTCTTTCCTTCATTGATCTGTTAAGATCAAAATTTACATTTCTAGAACTATGTTTTCAAATCATGACTGTTTACCCCCAGTTTGTACTTTTCTTTAATATTAAAAATATCTTTCTGTTTTTCTAACAGTAACATGAAAATACACAGTTACAATTGAGCTCCAACTCTGAATTCAAAGATGATTTTACACAGGCTAGATCTAATGTGACTGCAGCAAATAGCAGCATATGAAGTATATTTCGTTTTATGTCAGGTCATTAGTAACCAATATGTATGAGAGACTTTAGGATCTTAGAAGTTATGACCCAGAATACTGTTTTATAATTAACTTACAATTTAGTATTTAAAAAATAAAAGTTTACAAGTAATTTGGAGAAAACATTCCAGATACTTAGGTAAACAGGCCTTAGCTACTTCATCTCTTATGTATGGGACAAAAGAAATATGCCATGTGAGATGTGTTTAGTGATGGAAACAATAAAAGAAGATAAAAAATTCTTAAACTGATAAATGTTCCATAGGAACGAATCAGGTGAGGCCTAGAACAGATGCAGGCAGACTGTTTCTCTTTTTGCTCCCAGAACCCCTGAGGCAAAGCTTACATCAGAAAAGGAATGTGCATCTCATTAAAAATTGTTGCCTTGAATCTGTAGTAAATCTTTGATTTTTAACTCAAGAATGTAGTCCTCCTGCATTGTGACAGGGACAGAGAAAGGAAGCAAGGTTTTTTCTTCTCAAGTTAATTAAGAGTCTGCTGTATCTTTAAAGTGTTCTTATTCTTACAAAGAAAGAAAATGATGGAAAGTGTGTTTAAAAATGTAATAGATGCTTCTTCAAAGAAATTAACATAATACATTTGGGAATAGGATCACTGCAAAATGAAAATTTTAACTATCACACTTTAAACCCACATAGCTAGATGAGTATGCCTGGGGTATGTAAATTTAAATAAATATTCTGTTAATACCTGCTGCATTTGTGGAAACTTCTGAATGCAGTAATTGAGTCATTTAGATAGAGTGTGAAATATAGTATTTCTATTCTGTTGGACTCTGAGCTGGTGGAATATGAAATGAAAATTGTGATAAAAATGGCGTCAGTAATAAATGCATTTTGCAACAACAAAATGCTGTAAGATAATTACTATAAAATATTGGTAATGAATTCAGGAAATTGTGGTTTGTCTCTCTGAAAAGAGTTGATGGGCTCAATCTGGTTCTTAGCGCTTATTCTAAGGGTGTCCACTGCATGAAAATCTTCACAAAGGAAACACAACAAAGGAGCCTGAACAGAGCAACCAGTTGATTTACCTATTTTTTCCTCACTGCCTCTAGAATATCTGTAAAACTCTTGCCAATTAGGCCTGCAAAGGAAACAAACACATGTGTTGTCCAATTGGAGGAGTAAGAAAGCATTGATGGCATAGAAAAGCATATTCCAAATTTTGCCAGTGCTGTTTCTGTTAGTAATTATATTACAATCCATTTGGAATATATATATATATATTTCTAATCCAGAATAGTGAATGAACTATTTAGTACCAGTCTGCAAACTCTTTAGTACTGTTTGGCCCCTAGATAAATGTAGAAATTGCAAGTAAGTGTTTAGAAAATTTTATAGCAATTTAATAGGATAATTTTATGTTTATTGATTCTAATAATAAAAAAGGGTGGTATTTTATGTCTTTGTTCTTTTAATTTCATTTTTCTAGTAGTTCAACTCTTATTTTATTGAACACAGTATCGATTCTGCAACGAACTGGATGAAAACGAGACAAAACAAACCTGATTCTTTACCATAAATAGTTGAGAAATCTAAGTTTGGATTCCAGCTAAATTGAAGCTGACTGGATAAAGCAGGGGGTCAGCAAACTACAGCCTGTGGGCCTGATCCACATGGGGTTTTGGGGTGTTTGTTTTGGGCCCACAAACAAATCTGTCTTTACATATGAATGCTTGCAACTGATTTGATAATAGGAAATACTAACTTTAAATCCCAACTTAAGCAAAATGTTATTACCCTCCAAAAAAAATTCATTCTTCTCATTAGTAGATTTATATTACAAAAAAGTGTACTTGATTTTTATTAAATTCTCAATTTCAACAACAAAAATGTGTGAAAAAATTTCTCCCTTATTATATATGTACATAAATAATACCTTGATTTTTTTTTCTGGCCCACAAGGCCTAAAATATTTACAGTCTGACCCTTTAAAGAAAGTGTCCACCACTGAGACAGAGACATGTTTTTCAACTCGTAAGAGGTCTTACAGATACAAAAAAAAGTATGTTCTTCAAGTTCATCCAATAAATGTTTTACGTATACATGTAGTAATATAATTCAAATACACACAGGTATTATTGTAAAACAATCCAAATTAAGTTTTCTAAATTTAATGCTTTTTTCATTAGGCATTTTATTTTCATGTATTTATATACACATTTGCATCATAAAATAGCACATGAAAATTCTTTTTAAAAAAATAGAGGAGAGTATCAAATGAAAGCTAGAAGATTCCCTTCAATCTCTCTAGAGAAAACTTTGAAACATTTCTTTTTTCAATTCTGCTGGTGGTTACTACCATATTTTTAAACTGCATGCTTCTTTACAATTTATCAATTTTAGATATTACCTCTGAATTCCCTTCCATATAAGAGTAGAGGTTTCAGCTAATTTACCACTACCTCCTCTCACCCTCTCTCTTCTTAAATTAAGGGAAGTTATTATTTTAGTTTTTCTGTTGATATCATTAAATACTTTTAAATAATGTATATAAATGCTTAGTTTTTCTTTTGTTAGCAGCTTTAAACATTTCTTGATGCCCCAACTTGTTAAGGCACCTATTTTTCCCTACATATCTCTTCCTCAATTCTTTTTCTCATCTTCTGTTAGCTGTACCTTGATACAGGCAAGACTGATAACATTTGCACTCAGATCTGTAAACATATTAAATCTTTTTTTAAGCCACTTTTTTTTTTTTTTAATTAATTAATTTATTTATTTATGGCTGCATTGGGTCTTAGTTTCTGTGCGAGGGCTTTCTCTAGCTGTGGGAAGCGGGGGCCACTCTTCATCGCGGTGCGCGGGCCTCTCACTATCACGGCCCCTCTTGTTGCGGAGCACAGGCTCCAGACACGCAGGCTCAGTAGTTGTGGCTCACGGGCCCAGTTGCTCCGTGGCATGTGGGATCTTCCCAGACCAGGGCTCGAACCCGTGTCCCCTGCATTGGCAGGCAGACTCTCAACCACTGCACCACCAGGGAAGCCCCTAAGCCACTTTTAAGATTTGAAAGTAGATATATGACCTTTACTTTTTCTCCATATCCCTGGTACAGTAATTGCTTCAAGGACAGGCTTACAATTCGAGTTCGTCTGGTAAGATGCAATTCCAGGACTTTTAACTATTGGAAAAGAAGCACTTTTTCTAATAGTCACAGATCTCTCCTTCAAAAACTATTAGATGCTTATTGAACCATCTGGATCTAGCCTTTATTTCTCTTGATTTTTCTCTCATATTATTGCTTTGCCTTTTTATTCTAGAGTCTGGGAAATTTCCTACACTTTTTTTGCAGCTGATTAATATAATTAGCTCAGGGGATAATTACTTGACAACCTTAATTTTAATTTCTAAGAACTTCTTCTTATTCTCTGAAGGCTCTTTTCTCATAGCAACCTCTTCTCATTTTATAGTTACATGTGTTCTCAGATTCCTTAAGGAATTAGAATTATTTAAAGTTCTTTCCTTATTTTTTTTTATATTATTATTTTTGTTTCCCCCAGGATCAGTTGTCCGTATTGTTTGTGGTGGTGTTTATCTTTCATAATCCTGGTGTGACACAATGTCTGGCGTCCTTGGAGCCTGGACTATGGTGGTGTCTCCAGTGGTGCCTTGTACCATCTTTTTGGTTAATGGATCATTGTAGGTAGGATTTGCAGAGCTGGGGCAGAGGCTATGTAAGACAAGAGAGGATTGCCCTCCGCACAAAGTGAATACTCTTTTAAAGCAGCCACAAGTCAGAGGGCATTTCTGAGACAATGGGAGCAAAGAAATCCCTCAGTCTGACTTCACGTGGACAGTGGGCTCCATCCATTTGGATGCGTTCCAGCAAGAAGAAGATGTGGGGAAAATAGAAAGGTGTAATGAACATCCTAATTGCCTGAGACATAATGCCAACCCAGATAGACTGACTTTCTAGGTAGATTTATGACTTTGAACAAGCTGGCATGCAATGGAATAGCTGGGATCCACAGATTATCTCTGTATACAGATAGCACAGGGATACTGATTACTCCAGATAGGCTAATCCAAACCTACTGAGAGGCTCTAGTATACTCAGCCTTTAATACAAAATGACACTTCTCAACACAAAAGAAAGATGGACCACTCCAGATACACTGGACACATTCCAGAACCCTTGGGTCCCCTGCGCACACTGCCCTGGACGTCCTTACTGGGGAGGAGGTTGGACTGAGATCATTAGGAGCCCCCATGGACCACCTTTTATTTCCTCTTTCCATGTAGAAAATATTTAGAAACATTTCTCCAAGTTTCAGCTTGGCAAGGATTTCACATGTTCATTCAAGCCAATGTGCATTTAAACATTCAGTGATCATGACAAGACCATGCCAGTTTAGAAATGTTGGCAAAGAAAGACAAAAGGTCAATAACAGTCCCCCCAAATTATATGCATTTATAGGGTGTAATCTTTTTGAAATTAATTTGACAATTTGTACTAGCATGCAAGTTTTAAAATATCTGTCATGATTTTGATGTTAATAAGGTGTTTAATAACAATTTTATACCCCTTATTCTTATCAGTCTGCAATCAAGGATACTTCAGTAAAATTTGCCAATTCCTTCTGAATCCTGCTTTAGTCATTGACTGAATGTTACTCACCAAATACTATATTGAAAGAACAAAATGGTTAATTGTATTACCAATAAAATATGTGAACGACTAAATAGATATATTAATGTTACATTAGTAACAATTAAGAAATATTAGATAAAAAATAATGGCCATGAAGGTCTGATGACTGGCCTGATTATGGTAGCTGAAATCACTCTCACTCAGCAGCCAGGATCTATGTTAGAGATGATTAATTTCTGTGAATAAAATATTATCGATCTCAATTCACACTGTTAAAAACTTACTTGTTAAAACCAATATTAAAAAGAAGCAATATATTTAAAGCAGTATGAACACTCTGTACAGTCAAGTTAGAAAGGATGAGTTGAATAGATGATTCATTGTGTTCACTCTTCTTTCTCGCTCCTATTTTAAAAGATACAATTTTTAGTTGAAGTCTTAAATACTTATTGTATTAGACACCGTGTGTAACCAAACGACCTTTGGTTTGAAAAAGCGTGGACAGATACACAGCTGAACGAAAATGCATATTAAGCTTCTCACTTAGCATGTAAAAACTGATACACTTATGATATCTATATCCCATGTTCTTCTACATCCCGAGCAGCTGTCCCAATTCCAAAATGCCTTCTGTGTTATCATTTTTATGGTGCCTGGTAATCTCTCTTATCACTTGAAGCTATTCTTGTGAATCCAGTTATTGTTACCACACTAATTAGACTAAACCACACACTATGGTCTATTACTTGAAATTATACATGCATATTATTTTCTGGGATTGAATGACTTACTTTTGTGACATTGAAATTGTTATAATCTAAGTTTTAAAAGAAAGGGAAAGTTCTAATGACTATTTTCTTTTTTATTTTTGATACATTGTCAAATTGTTAGGGGCCACATGATGACTGTAAATATATAGCAATCAGGAATATACAGTGTTTTTATTTTAAACATGTAATTTGGTTTCATTATAAAATTTATCTAGACAACTAAATGAAAAAATAAAATCAATACAGTTTTCTCAATGTATGAGACTATTTGAATGAATATCTTCATTTTGTAATATATACATTCAAATAAAATATAGAAATAATATGTTCAGGATGTGTCATGATCTTAAAATTGCAGTAAAGTTGTATGATAACATGACACAAGGCATATCTTTTTCAGTGAGCATTTAAAAACAACATTTTAAAAACATTTAGTAGGTTGGACATTTGTCTCCAAAGAAATAAAAACTTTTAATAAAGGACTCTATTGCTTAATTAGAACTCCATTTAATTTGAAATTAAAGAGATACCCAGTAATATTCCTGACATAATTTTTTTTTTGTCAAGTACTTCTTGTTATTTTATTATTGGTAAATAATAGAAGAAAAAATGGTCCTCATTTTTTTATCTTTTTTTTTTTTTTTACATTATCATTCTTACAATACTCTTTCTTTTTTGGCTAATTTTGTTGTTGTTCAGTCTCCTGTTGCTCTTCGGTATTATAAAAAAATTTTTTTTAACATCTTTATTGGAGTATAATTGCTTTGCAATGGTGTGTTAGTTTCTGCTTTATGACAAAGTAAATCAGCTATACATATACATATATCCCCATATCTCCTCCCTCTTGCGTCTCCCTCCCACCCTCCCTATCCCACCCCTCTAGGTGGTCACAAAGCACCAAGCTGATCTCCCTGTGCTATGCGGCTGCTTCCCACTAGCTAGCTATTTTACATTTGGTAGTGTATATATGTCCATACCACTCTCTCACTTTGTCCCAGCTTACCCTTCCTCCTCCCCATGTCCTCAAGTCCATTCTCTATGTCTGTGTCGTTATTCCTGTCCTGCCCCTAGGTTCTTCAGAACAATTTTTGTTTTTTATAGACTCCATATATATGTGTTAGCATACGGTATTTGTTTTTCTCTTTCTGACTTCACTGTGTATGACAGACTCTAGGTCCATCCACCTCACTACAGATAACTCAATTTCATTTCTTTTTATGGCTGAGTAATATTCCATTGTATATATGTGCCATAATTTTTAAATCAGTATTTTCATTAAATTTTCAGTCTAAATTGTGACAGCTTATAGCCTTTATGAAAAAAAAGTATATATCTTGTTTATATATATATTTTATTTTAATATATAAATATATATGTATCTGTATCTGTATCTACATCTAATCTTATTTTCATACCCTGAAAAAATTATACTAAAGTGGAATGTACAATGCTGTAAATAACCGTCTTATTTTTTTCACACGTCACTTATTATAAATGTAGTTGAGCCTTTATAAGGAACAAAGCTCTTAATCAACCAACATGAAGAGGACACAGTAGTAATGAAGGCTTGCAGATAAGTTAGGTACACTTACCGAATTAGGAGACTGTCACATGGTAGGGAAAAAAACTTGCTAAAAATCAAATGGCATATTACTAAAAGGGCTAGGCTTATACAGAACAAACCCTAAATTTCCAGTGAGTTATTTAGAACCTACATCACACTGTTCCTGTATATTGCAAGGTGGCTCTATTGGTCAGCAGGCAACAAAAACTGACTGATTAAATTAAGCAGAAAATAAGAAAGTGGAAGGATATTGGAGAACTGACAGACCAAGGTAGAGTCTGGAAATTCAGGCTTTATAACCATATAGCGACCAAAGGAGTTGCAGACTCAGCCAAGGTCAAACCACAGGAACATTGTGGGTTGACTTTGTAGGACACTTAATGCTCTTGCCAGTGGACTCAGTACTACTCCAGGGGTACTACTGCGATTTTTAAAAAGTTAACTATATTTAACCTAATTTACGTAGAATAATATACACAATTTTAATGTGCAGTTAAATAAGTTTTGATAAATGTGTACACCTCTGTAACTACCATCCTCATCAAGACACAGAACATTTTCATGACCCAGAACATTCCCTTCACAGTCAACCCCCAATCCCACATCCCAGGCAGTACCTAATCAATTTCTATCACTTTTGATTAACTTTACCTGTTCCAGAAAGAAGGTCATATAAATGGGGGGGTATGCTGTGGAGTCTTTTGTGTCTAGCTATTTTCACCTGGCATAATGTTTTGAGATGCATCCATATTATTGTGTCTATCAGTAAGTTGTTTCTTTTTAGTGCTGAGCAGTATTCTATTATATAAATATATAACAGTGTGCATACGCATTCATCAGTCGAGGGACATTCGGGTTGGTTCTACCTTTGAAATATGAATAATGCTGTTATCAGTATTCTCATATAGATAGGCCTTTGTATAGATATATGTTTTCATTTCTCTTGGGTAAATATATAAAAGTGAAATGCTGTATCATATTGTAAGTATATCCTTTATATGAAACCGAAAGCTATTTTCAAAAGGCATTGTATCATTTCACGGTTCTGCTAGCAATGTTCCATTTGCAATTGCAGTTCCAGTTTTCACCAAAATTTCATATTATCACTCTTTTTAATTGTATCCATTCTAGTGGCTGTTACATGGATGTTACACAGTATAATATCATGGTTTTAATTTGTATTTCACTGGTAACTGATGATACTGAGCATATTTTCATGTCTTTGTTTCATGTGTTCATGTGTATTGGCCTTTGTCCATATTCTTTTTTGGTGTGTCTATTTGTCTTTTGTTTCTATTTTATTTGGGTTGTTTCTTTTATTATTGAGTTGTAAGAGTTCTCTTTATATTCTGGACGCTAACACTTTGTCAGATATATGTTTAAATGTATTTTTCCCAGTCTGGCTAGATTTAAAATTTTTCTTTATGATGATTTTTAAAGAGCAGAATTAATTTGAAGTCCATTTTATCATTTTAAAAAACGTTTAGTGCTTTTTGTGTATTCTCCAAGAAATCTTTGCCAGTATCATGACAGTTTTCCTATATGTTTCCCTTTTAAAACTTTGTTGTTTTGGATTTATATTGAGGTCTATAATACACTTTGAATTAATTTTTGTGTTGGTGTGAAGTAGAGTCAGGGTTCTTCTTTTTTTCTCCCCATTTGGATGTCTAATTTTCCCACTATTTGTTGGTAAGTCTACTGTCTCTAATTAAATTACTTAGATGCCTTTATAAAAAATTAATTGCCCATATGTATGGGCCCACTTTGAACACCGTGGTGTATTTCACTGATCCTTACGCCAACACCAAACTCTTGCTTACTGTAGCCCTATAATAAGTCTTGAAATAGGTAGATTAAGTCTTCCAATTTTTTGTTGCTGCTGTTGTTCTTCTTCCTTTTGTTTTCAGAAATTTTGTTTTTTTTTCCTATGTCCTTTGATTTTACATGAAATTTAGAATCAGTTTGTCAATTTCCAGAGAATAAAAAGAAGCCTCCTGGGATTTTGATTGGAGTTGTATTGAATTTATAGATTTTGGGAGAATGGACATCTTGTTAATATTGAGTCTCTCCAGTACTGTGCCCTGCAGATCCCAGTGCCTTCAGCAGTCTCTGATCTCCACTTCTCATCTCAGTGCAGTCATTTTCTGTGTGGGCTCCAGCTCCTTGTTTTCAGCCAGGAAATTGTTCCAGGCTGAAAGCTGGGGTTGGGGCTGGTTATGGGGCTCATCTCCTGGATCCTCCTTCTCTCAGGGATCACATTCTTTTGCCTGGTATCCAAAGCCTGAAAATCATTTCCTCATGTATTTTGTCCCGTTTTCGAGTTGCTTGTAGAGACATTTACTTCAGCATGACTGGAGGCAGAAATACCCCAGTGCTTCAATCTTCATGCCCGTCTTGTCAATGGATTTTCAAAGCTGCTTACCATGAATGCTCTGCCAACTGGGCCTTCAGCTATGGGCTTTAGTTTCTGCAACTGTAAAATGTGGAAAATAATAGTCTCTACCTCCTAAAGTTGTTGTAAAGATTAAATGAATAAAACATTTAAAACATGGTCTGAAACATAAGTATATGAATATTGGGTGTCATTATTTTTGAATCACTCTCTCAAGATTCAAAAGTCTGGAACCATGCAATTGGCAGAGTCTAGTTCATGTGCTCTAATGGTTCCCCTGATTCCAAGAAGAGGGCGTATCTTGTTCTTTTGACCTCTTAATCAGGCAGTCTCTTGAGAAAGGAAGGGCTTGAGATGTTGGGTTCCAGAAAATTGAGAAGTATACATTGAGGAAGGGGTTTGAACATAGAACCATGGAAATGCAAAATCAATGAAGGTCCCTGTGAAGGTTTCTACTCAGCATTGTTTGCCATCAAACCATAATAAAATAATTATATATATATGTATACATATATATAGTAGCAAAATATATGTATATATATGAGCTCAAAGGCATTTTGCTACAGTCTACCAATCTATCTTTTATATGATCCTCAAATTCTTTTTAAAAATTACATGTGTGTGTGTTTTAACACACAGCAGAATTCTCATGTTTAATAAATGAGACTGTCCCTCAGAGAACAAATAATCATAGTACTATGTTTAACAAATGAATAAAAATTTTCTTCTAGAATCCATTTTATATAGTTCAAAAGACTTTTCTCATTAAATATATATTATACTAAAGCATAAAGCATATATTTATCTGTTAATTTTCTCTACTCTAAAATGTTTAGATGCTGCTTTGAAAGAATCCTAAGGTATACAATTTTTCAAAAGGCTGCAAACTAGTGGATAATGTAGAAGAATAAAGCCATGATCAGAAACTAAGAAAGCTGACATGGAAAAAAAGAGAAAAAGATCAAAGCAATTGGGTCAATTCAGAGGAACCATGCCAGGTTATTCCTGTACTTTTGCTTGTGTGTCTATTATTTGTAGGTGTGTATGTGCTGAGAGTGAGGGTTGAGTAGGAAGGAAGAGAAAAAAACAATGAAGGAGAGGAAAATGAACTTACCTTCAAATATATTGGGCACTTTGATCATCAGTAGATAAGTCCACCATTGTCTCTCAACTTAAGGTAGCAACTTGCTCTGAAAGACCTCAGTAACAGAATTTCCCTGTTCTAAGTGAGCTCTAGTTTTCCTTATCATGGTAGCAAAAGCCAGGATGAATCTCATCACCTACTGCAAAAGCAAATAACCTCCCACTAGTAGATTCTGGCCAAATTGAATTGCTCTGGATCCCTTCACTTTTCATCTTGTTAACTGTATGCCAATTGTATGTACCCCCATGTCCATGAGTATTTTGTGGAAGCTGACTGCCTCACTCCATTAGAATTATAACACAATTTGGGCAAATGCAAATCGTGGAGACATTTTCTGCAGATTTCTTGGAAAGAAGTTGGATTGTTTTTCTAAGAAGTATACTAGAAAAAAGAATCTTTCTTCCTACTGAATATAATTAAGTATGTCTCTCCTGCTAGCAGCTGCACTCCATCTTTTAAACAGAAGGAGAGGTTTAGATTAAAGTTAAAGCCAGTTTTGGATTGAAATAATACTGTAGAGATGGAAGAAATCTGTCTTTGGTAACATCATTGTGCCACTTGACCAAGTCGTCTGAGCCAGTGATTTCCCTTCATTGTTTAAGACAATTTGAGTTTAATTTATCATTACATTGAGAGATTCCTAAATAATACACTCTCCTAGAATGATAGCTTCTATTCACTTTTTATATGAAAATATTTCTCAATAGAAAATTCCCATTTCCTTTTTTCCATTATTTTTAAGAAAAAACCACATTATTTGAAATCATAGCTCTTTGTCTACTCAAGTTCAAGTTCAGCCATTTTCTCAGCTAATAATGTAGTTTCGGTTCTTTCAACTAGATCCCATGTCTACTTTTAAATTTTAATTGTTCTCTTTGTTTTTGATATTTCTCTCACATAACTAGGCATTTCTTAGTTAACAATAGTCAGTTCTTCTCCCACTATTTCATTATATATGGACCTCCCATCTCATACCCTTATTTAGCAATGTTTCAATCTAAAATACAGAATCCCTGAGAGGTAATCAGATAGCTTCCTACAGCTACCATTTATCTTAAAAGAATAAAGGACCAAAGGACCAGTGAAAGTAAGTTTACATGATGGAGGAGATTAGCATTAGAAAATGAGAATTAGCAGCCTTTGTTAAAGAGAAAATAAAAGCAACAATTTTTATAGTTATTATCATCTAGATTAGAAGTAGTATCACATTTTGATTGTTAATGAAATGAAATATATTCAGTTACAAGTTAACTCTATTTTCCAACTCCCTTGAAGTCTCTATTTAATTTCTTAATTTCTCAATATCTAAAATTTGAGTGTATAATTGGAATATAAAATTGCTAGTTTGTACATTTTCATTAAAAGTATTTTATGAAAAGTTTTGATAGAAGAAGAGAGTTGAAAATTTTGGCCATAGACAAAGGAATAAACAATGACAAATTGCTAGGAAACAAAGTTACTAGCAATAGTTTTCCTAAAGCTATGATTGTGGCTCATAGCGGTCCATGAAAGTCTTCTAGGTTTTAGAAACTGATCATATATTTTATTGTTATACTAGTTTATCCTTACATTTCTATTATAAACATTTAATTTGTAATATTTAGGAAAAAACAGACTTCTTTATTATATTTCATCAAAGGTAATTTTATTCCTTATCAAAGATATCTCCATTCTTCCCCCAATTCAGGTTTTTTTCTTTTCCCAGTGCAATCAGGGATAGGTAAGGAACAGTGGTCTGTAGATTTGTCTATTCTAATAAAATAAACACCAGTGGAAAAAAGTTGAAGGTCCTTTGCATTAAAGGTGGCTAAAGCCTGTCCAAGTAAATGTAAAGCCAGAAGAAAATTAGGACTGAGGCTGTAGCATGCTTCTGTGATTGTGTGTCTATATCTTTGTGTGCACATGTTTTGTATAACTTAAGCCAGAGTAAGGAACCATTTTATAAATGCATAAGAGGGGCTTAAATACCCAAGGAAATAAAAGAAAATATTTGCTTTTTATGTATCTATATTTTATGACGTTATCTTTATCTCATTATTGAAATTTCCTTGGTATACGGAAAAATATTAAAAGGTGGGATGTATTGTCAAATTTTGAAATATACTTTGTGTCTGACATTAGACATTTGTGTGATAATAACAAAGAGCTGTCTGTTACAGAGGGAAAAAGCCCAAATTCAGTAGAAAATGTATGCTACACGTTTTTCCAGTCATATAGATGGATTTGTTTTGTCACCTCTCGGTCCTTAACTGAGACGAGATATATATATATATTTTAAAGTAGATGGTCAAAATGGAGGAAGTCTCTAGAAACAAGTGACCCAAAGGCCAACTGAATTACCTTGGTGAGTGGAAGTAAATGAAACACCTCTTTTGTGAAGTGAATGGGCACCTTTTTGGATGCAGCCGTAGAGCAGTATATGCAAATGTAATGAGACATTCCCCAGCAAGGAAATCTCTTCTAGAAAGGCATTGTTCTTGTCCAGTATAGGATAAGGGATAGGATAATAAAAGTCCCCCTTTTCTTCCTCTTTGCTTCCTTCAGTTTCTGTATTTTGTAATTAAAATAAAAAGATTAGCCACTATAGATAGAATTTCATTTTAATCATAATAAGGTATATTATTATAAAATCAGGTACTATATTTCGTGCTGGCAGATTAAAAAAAAAAGAAAAGAACAGTACTTTTTCAATCAAGTTAAAATACTTCTTAATTAAAATATGTTTATGACAGATGCCCTTTTTTGTCCATATATATGCACCCAATCCTGACTGATGTAATATTTACTGCTAGTCTTAAAACTTTATGCATACTTGTGAGGAGTTCTTAATGCTTGTGAGGCTTTGCAAAAGAATGCATTACCGCGAGCCACAACTACTGAAGCCCACGCGCCTAGAGCCCCTGCTCCACAACAAGAGAAACCACCGCAATGAGAAGCCTGCGCACCGCAACGAAGAGTAGCCCCCGCTCGCTGCAACTAGAGAAAGCCCGCGCAGCAACAAAGACCCAAACACAGCCAAAAATAAATAAATTAAATAAATAAATTTTAAAAAAAAAGAATGCATTAATGTTTGAAAAGGACAGTGGAGTTGACCTTGGGGGAGGGGTCTGAAAAATGTTTCACAAATCCAAATAGGAGTCCAAAAAGTGAGTGAAGGGTAGAGCTTGAGTGATGAGAAAATGAGGAAGAAAAGCAAGGTGAAAGTAGGAAGGGTTTCTGAGAGCCTATTAGCAGAAACAAGTTAAAATAAATCATTAGGCACCCAGTGTGATTATGATGTAATGAGATGAATATTCCTGTGTGGCTTATGGAACTATCTTCTTACTTCAGAATCACACCATGCTCTTAAATCTGCTCACATTTGTCTCATGCTGATCTCCATAGCAACAAATTTTCCATTAAGCAAAACTAAAAATATGGAAGTCCCAAGTTATGAACTTCTCAAGGGCAGAAATGGTGTCATTCATAATGGTATATCCAGTCCTTAATACAGTGTATGGCACATAGGGGACATTCAATATATATTTAGTGAACAAATGTATTAATTTAAAATAGAAATGTAGATATAATTAAAATTATAATTACACTTAAATTTTAATATCCAGAAGTTGTCTATTTTTCTGAATTTTAATTAATTTATTCAACATGGTTAATTTATCTTACTGTGAAACTATTTATTAAAGATAAGCATAATTTTAATTAGTTTTTCAGAAAATAAATAAAACTTTCTCAATAATTATTGAGCTCCATTCTTTCTACTAGCACTGAATGTTGTAGCAGAAAGGCCTTGGCTTTGGGTTCCTATTTCTGGGTTTGAATTTCTGATCCGCCACTTATGTCTTCCTGGGCAAGTTACTTAAAGTTTCTGAGCCTTTAAATGAGTACAAAATACCCTATAATTATTAGGATATTAATATTATTATATTATTAATTGTTAGAATTAAATGAAATAATGGGTGAGATGATATATGTGTCAACTCCTCTCTTTCTTCCCCTCTGAATTTTGAGGGGATTGACGGATAGGCAAGAACTGGCCTTGTAATATTCAGGACAGGAATTGGTTTATATTTAGTTGGACTTTATTATATGTCTCTACTTTTTTTTTTAATGACTGTTTCTATCTTTATTTTTAAATTTTTATTTATTTATTTATTTATTGCTATACAGTAGGTTCTCAGTTATCTATTTTATACATAGTAGTGTATATATGTCAATCCCAATCTCCCAGTTCATCCCACCCCCCCATCCCCCTTGGTAACCAAAAGTTTGTTCTTTACATCTGTGACTCTGTTTCTTCTTGTCTCTACTTCTTCTTTGAGGATGTATCAGAAATGTGTTCTTTTCTCCTTATCTCCATTGATCAAAAATTATTACTGTTTTTTCTTTTTAGAAATCAAATGCCTTTTGTTAAAAACCAGAATTCAACTGAGTAAATTTTAAAATTTTAAAGATCTTATTGGTGTTATTCGATAATTCATGAAATCGGGCAGCATCCTATCTAGCAGATAGAAAGGAGCTCCAAGGAGCTGTACAAAATGAAAAGACTTTTATTAGGCAGAAGAGAGCAGGAACAAGGAAGTTATACTAGACAAAAAAATTGGATTGGTTATGACAAGGTCACTTTCCTTGAGGGGATGGCAGGATCTGTCAGGCAGATTAGCTAACTAGTGTCAATTAGGTGATTCCTGATTGACTGGCTTAAGATTCTATTTCTTGAAGGGACCGAAACCATAATGAAGTCTCGGTTTGTGATGTGGGACTTATCATAAGTGACTCCATTTTGGGCCTGTTGTCTTGTTTTTAACACTATTTATTTGCTGAGAGTAGATTTATCTAGTGGAAAACAGTGTTTGGGGATTATATTCCTGCAGAAATATATTTAAATCGTTTTCTAGAAGTAAAAAGCGAAAGTTTTGAAAACTAAATGTCATTATTGTTTTTCCTTGTCATTACCTATTTGTCCTTCAATGCCCAACTCAAGTATCTCATTTCCACAAAGAAGCCTGCATCACCCCAGTCAAAATTCTTTGTTTCCTGAAGGCCTTGAGTTGCTATTTGGTTTGTTTCCAGCCATATGTGGTGATATTTTTATTTAATTAATACATATACATTAGAGGCCAACAATGAGTCAGGCTGGGAATATAAAGATAAATAACACAGACAAGGCAAAAGTATAAGTATTATATAGTGTTATAGTTACAATAGATATATTTATTTTGGCTCTACTTTTATAATTTAAATGGCTTATCTTTACTACATTTACAGAGGGTTGTGGAAAGCTTTGCTATATACCATTTTCCTATTATATTTTACAATGAAAAAAATCCCACAACTAAATTTCAAATATTTTAAACAGTGCTGCTTAGAAAGACTCTAACATTCTCATGATTAATTTTCTTTCTGAATCAGATTTATTGCAGTCTAACAGTTACATAGCATTGAGACCAAATTTTCAAGAAGAGTCTTACAACTTAATCTTAGCAAGGTCAAAACTAAAATGCTCAAAAATACATCAGATGGTTATCAACCTTATGCTATTATTTTCAGATGTCATTAATTATTCTGTTACTCATTCTCTCTATTCATATAGGAACAATTTTTTTTCAATTCAAATTTGAAATCAGTATTATTTTGCATGCATTGTATTACAGCAGAGTCTTTCATTTACCCTAACAGACTCTGGGAAACATTTAAAATTCTATAAATTACTTAGAAGTCAACCTCTTCCCTGTTGTAACCTGGATTTCAATATAATACATTTTAAAGACAAGTGTAATAGGTTAATATACATTGTATTCTTCATTCAAAAGTAGGTCCTCTTGGGACTTCCCTGGCATTCCAGTGGTTAAGACTCTGTGCTTCCACTGCAGGGGGCACGGGTTCCATCCCTGGTCGGGGAACTAAGATCCCGCATCCTTCACAGTGCGGCCAAAAAAATAACCAAAAAACCCCCAAAACAACCAAAAGTAGGTCCTCATGTGTATAATCATTCACTTATACTCGTGCTTTTGTAAACAAAAAATGCATCTCTTGCATGTTCATCACCCCCAAATTCATAATGAACATAGAGTAACTATCAGTAGATATTGATAATGAAGAATCCATTAATTCCTTGGTTATGCCTGCCTGATGTGCTTAATTTAAAATGCTTAACTATGTAAGTACTGTACTAACTTCATTTAATGTACTTTCTAAAATCCATTTTTAAAATATGCTATCTTAACTCATTACACCCAAGGTATGTTTCTGCTCTAATAGCTAAAAATAAGTGACCGTTAGATCTTCCTTTTGTGTGAGTTGCCATGTAACTGTCCTCAATTTTTTTAATAATCAAAAAATGGTGATATCAGTATTAAATTATATAATTAAGATAAAGAGACCCAGGGATATTATGAACAAAATTGAAATTAACATTAAGGGACACAGCTGACAGGGTTGCAACATTTTCTCTGGAACCTGTTCTCATGATAAAGGAAATGTGTGCAAGTAGCATCATCATAGGCAAAGTCCAGTGAAAATTTTTTGTAATCAGCCAGCTAGCAAAGGATTAAACATCAGTCTGATTTATGAATTTATGGATTGCTTAACCATAGACCTTAATATTTAGTCACCAGGTTTTAAGTGAAATTTACATATTAAGTTGCAGTCATTGTAGGTTATTAGAGGATATTAATAACTGACTTCCTCAGGGAGAAGATGTATGGGCAAATCTACCATATTTGTATCAATCTGTATCAATACTAGGGAAGGACAAAAATAGACAAATTATAATTTTCCTTTCTCCACAAAGTTAGGGATGAATAGTCATTGAAGATTCACTTTTGATGCCTATTTCTTGGCAAGAAACAATCTTTTTAAGAAAGTTGTGTGTGGGTATATCCATGTTATCACAATAACAATTTATTTTTTAATAGACTCGTGAAGGTATGTTGGCACTTCTGAAATTCACTTCCCCCCAAATGATAAAAGACATCTCGTTTTATTTAAATATATAATCATTTTATTATTATAATTTTGATATTGGCAAAGTAAAACCAAAAATTATCATTAGCAGAGTAATAAATGTACACGTGTGTGAACGGATTAAACACACTAGCAGCATCCTCTGTAGAGTTTGTGAAATTCCTACAGTGATGGCTACCCTATTACAGTAGGCTAAGAAAGAAAGAAAACAAGCCTCTGCATTGTGCAATGTAGTTACAGAAATATTTAACAAGTGGAAACAAATCATGGCAAAGGGGATTCTTCAATTGCCTTTCAAAGTAGTATAGATACAGAATCTTACTGGCGTTATCATCTGCCATTGAGTAATTAAACCTTTCTCTTCCAGCAGAAACTGGAAAAGAAATGGTCTAAACCAGAATGCTTAATTGTCTCTCTGTCCCAGAAAAGGTCTGAGCCAGAAACTTAGAGAGATAAGGAAATTCTGCTCCAGCCTCCTCTTTCTCATCAGTATGTTAAGTGATGCATTCCATTTTCAGCAATGAATTGTGAAGGTTAGAATACTGAGGAGAGTGAGACAGGTCTGACCCAGGCATCATTCCTGCTCCTCCTGATAGACCTTCCACATGTTTGCTTTCATCATTTCGGTTGAATGGCTGAACATCAATCATGCCTACATTCAAATGTAAATATGAAAGCATATTCCAGAATAAAATATAAAATGGATTTTGGTCCATTTGGTGACTTAAATTACCTGCTCGATTGCTTCCATCCATTAGTGGGGATAATAGAGAATTGACTGAACATCTTTTCTATACAGGAACAATCGAATTAGGCTTTCCATCTACAAAAGTGACTATCACAATTACTGAATGTGTTTAATGCCCACTATAAATCTTTCCTGAAAGTAGGGAAAGAATAAATAATAACTCTTTGAGGTATTCAATGGCTGGGAAAAGGGAAATTAAATACCACAATTAATCAAAATTATAAGAAAAAAAATGACTTGTGGGCTGCCCCAACTCTGGGAACCACAGTATCGTTTTATTAAGTAAACATAGGTTAGTTTCCTTAACAATAATCTAGTCACCACACCAGACCTTAGCTCCTAAATATTTATGAAAAATTTTCTAAGAAAGCAAGATGGATGTAGACTACACAAAAAATTCTTTAAAAAGATTCTGCTCTAGAAAACACTCAGAGCATATTCTCGAAAGGCCATCTTTTTAGTGGGAACTATAAAGAGCTTCTGTAAACCAATAAAGGCATTGTGATCCCATGCTCGTTAGGGGCATCATTTTGGTTATATGATGAAAGACCATGCTGTATCAACACACACAGTTGTACCTGAAGACTATCCTTCTGGAAAAAAAAAAAATAGAGTTGTATGCAATTGAAAATTAATTATAGTTTCAGTTTAGCCTTCTCTGTCTCTCTCTCCTTATCTGTCTCTACCTTTCCCGCAACAATCTAATATTTTGTTTAGCATCTCTATTAAAAATACTGCAAAGACTAAGACATGGAGAAGAATTAAGTATTTCTTCCACATCTCTAGATTAATATTTAAAACACAAGTAAGCTATGTATTAAATTAAAGATGTCATGGAAACAATCTCCAAGAGCTTGACTTCCACAATCTTGTAGCAGGGGTTGTTTATAGATGATTGACTTCACTCCTAGTTTTAGCCACTCAAGGCTTGTGGAGAACAATCAGTGTGAGTTGTTTGGTGTCACACAGCTAGGTGACAGAAGAGCTCAGCCTAGAACCCAGTCAGAACCCTGTCAATAAAATTTATTTCAAGGAGGATATAAAACATTGTGAAAACAAATGTCTTGATCTAAACCTATTTACTTCATTTTTGTTATTTAATAAATTTTTTGGTAATGCATTTTTTTTTTTTGATATTTTGAGTCTCTTAATTTATGAATATATAAGTTTGCCTTATCTGTCTTGACTTTCTACTATCTTTTTAGTTTGTCAAACTCATGTGTGATGAGGAACATTATATTTGCCAACTCAGTCAACCTCCAAATATCCAGTTCAGGATGCTGTCAGTAGAAGCACACTTGAATGTGATATTCCAAAGGTCAGGGTTGCATTTTGTTCATATTTATGTTCTAGCCACTAGTCATATGTGGCTATTTAAATGTAAATTTAAATTAATTAAAATTATAGTTAAAATTCAGTTTCTCTGTTGCACTAGCTGCATTTCAAGTGCTGAATAATTTGAAATAGCTCAGTCGCTCAAGTGTGACTAGTGGCTACTGTCAGATAGGGAACATCACCAGCATCACAGAAAGGTCTCTTAGACAGTGCTGGTAGAGATGAGTACTACAAAGAGAAACAGTATGTTAGGGAGAGATTGAAACGGGGTGGGGAGGCTGGGGAGAGAGATAGAGACAGTTGATAAATAGATCAGATAGATAGGGAGGGAGGGGGAGGGAGGAACAAAGGAAGGAAGAAAGGGGGGAAGAAAGGAGGGAAGAAGGCAAAAAAGAACGAGAAGAGGGAAGAGAGATAACTAGCTGATATTCTGAAATATTTTAGATATGTTCTGCTGTTGGGTAATTGTGTAAGAAGTTGGCTCAATACCACCTTTCTGAGGCTTATAAAATACATATCTGATCCACAGTGTACAGAGCAGAGAAGCCATGACTTATTATAGGCACCCCCGTCACCTCAGTTAATACAGCACGCCCACCGTGAGGTAAATGCTTAGAAACAGGGGAAGAAATAGTGGCTTTCAAATTCTTTAGGCAAAAAGAAGACAAAAGCAGCAGTAATGATAATTTAGGACGTGGAGCCTCTGACATTTATATTATGGCATAAGGATATAAAAACATCTGTATATCTCTGGTTTAAATCCATATTTATAACTTTCCCTTGAAGATTATATACTGCATTCTCATTATTCCCATCTTTCTGTCATTTTCTACTTGTTTTAAAATCATATTATTATATTATTCATAGAATGAATTTTAACATCTTACAAGCCATTTAGCAGAGCTAATATATAGCTGTTATTAAGTATCACATATTACCAATGAGGATTATGATCCTAGTCTAATGACTACACGTAAGAACATTTTTTTATTTCTGAGAGATATATAAAAATTTTAAAATGAACCTATTAGGTTACATAATCCTTTCCCAGAGCTGAATAGTTCTCCAAAGAATAGTCTCAGCGTTTCTTTCTCAGCCCAGTTGGAAATAGCCCATAGAATGGTGTAACTGTCTGCTCTCTCTTGGGAAGCTACAGTATCTAGAATTCAGGCTCAGAATCATCATAGATTCCTGTGGTACAGGGTGAGGTTTTCCCATCATACAATAAGGAAGAACATACACTACCTATAAGCAATGACACACAAAAGTCTTTTATTAAATATTCTCGTTAATCTACATTGACTTTTTTCTTTCATCTTATAATTTTTAATTGTTATTCAAAATGTTAAATCATACTAATGGGAAAGCATCTTACCTTTTCTTCAGGAATGATGGCACTCACATGAAAATATACCCAATTTCAGAAAAAAGTTTCCATTTAGATATGACAGTATACTGAAATATTTTAAAAACGCAACGATGTGACCCATGAGGCAAATTACACCAGTATTAGTGGGATACCATCCAGACTTAAGATCCATTTCCCTTCACAGCAAAGGATGCTCTCAATCCAAGGAAAGCTTCCAACTGATCTCTTTCTGTAAGGAGGCAAATTTCATTTTAGTTTTCATTCCACATGTTATTTTCTGTATGGGTTATATGTGTAACATTTTTTAATCCAATTATTCAATTAAGAAATATTTTGCTATGCTAGCTATATGCTAATTCTGGAGATGTGGGACTGAATAAGAAAGTTATAGTTTATGATTTTATGGGGCTTAGAATTTAGTTGTGACGAACATCCAACGCCTTCTTACATAAATATTTATTTTGTCAAAATTATAGTAGGATAATATCCTACATATATATCATATATATGTAGGATAATATCATATACATATATTTAATGAAGGACAATCACTGGTTGCAAGGAGAATATATAAAAGGTGGACCTAACCAGGCTGAAAGGTCAGAGGGGGCCTCCCTTGCAAGTAGCATTTAAGCTGGGTAGGTATTTCCATGTGAAAAACTAGAGAAGAGCCTTCCAAGAAGAGGGAAAGAGTCTAGAATGTTCTAGGAATTGAAAAGGTATGTGCCCAGAATGAAAAAGAAAGTGCTGAATTTTGCAGCTAGAGAGCAAGGCAGAGGCTGACAAAGGAGATTGCGGGAGGTGGAGCTGGAGGGAAGGAGGAGGGCACCAGGGTGGTACTGTGAAGCATGGAGCAAATGCTTCTGAGAGGTTCAGGGAGATGAGGACTCAGAGGCGCCCTGAGGAAGATGGCAAGTGACCTCAGCGAATGCCATCTTGGTGTAGAGTGGGTGACTTTGGTAAGCCATCATGAAATGGGCTAGGAGTAAATACGAGGTGGAGAGGAGGAGACAAAAACCGTGATTAATGCTTTTGAAAAAGTTGGCTTTGAAAAGTGGAGAGAAAACAACAGTTGCAGGCAGTAGCTTTGTTCTTATTTTTAAGGATGGCAAATACTAAATTAGATTTCAGTGCTGATGGGAAAGGTCCAGTAGAGAGAGAAAAAACGGAGATAGGAAAAAAAGAGAGAGAAGGGATAATCAATAGCATAAGAGAACCAACAGAATTGCATTTTAAATAGTTATGTTTCTTTCAAATATTATGCATATATTTCTGGAAAAATATTCTACTCTGTCTTATCTTATGGAAATTCTCTTTGTAGTTCTCTCTTTTATAATTCTAATTAATTTACTTAATTTTAATATTTAGTCATTTGGCATTAAATTGTTTACTATGCATTGTCCCGAAACTATTCACAATGCTCTTTATTAATAATTGCTTATATTAACTTAGCATTCCCCCATTACTAATAAATTTCTAGGTCATATCATTGCTTACATAACTAATGAAATTTTGGTTTAATTGGCCATTCTTAATAGTATATATCTGTTCTTAGGTGGAACCTTGTTCTTGGGACTAAAAGAACTCATGTTATGCAATGGAGTGAATCTCTTGATCCTCTGACTAGAAAGAGAAAAATAAAGCGTAAAGGAAGGAGACTGAGGGAAGATGGCAGCTCAATTAACCACCACTTGTGGTTGCTGGGACCAGCTGGGAGGAGGGTTGGGAGCTGTGAGCAAATAAAGCCAAGGGCTCCCTCTGGGCCTCTGGGTACAGAGTTAGAGCAGTACCTTTGTGTGCTAAAGGAAAGCCAAAGGAACAGTGTCCAAGGGCTCTGGGTGACAGTCCTAGAAACAGATTGGCAAAGAGCTTTTCTGACTCATGAGAGCAAAGATGGCATCTAATCATTTGACTGTCTAATCATTGACTCAGGAAGGTCATACTAATCTTCCAGAAACATGAAAAAGTCACAGGACCTGAATAGATACTCAGAATTCTCTCTACCCTTAATATCAGAGGATGTGAGCCTTTGAATATGGAATATTAAACCACCCCCCATCAAATGAATTGTTATATATCAGAAGTCAATATCTAGAATGTATAATTTTAAAATATTTTATTGACAGGAGAAGAAGAAGAAGGGAGAGGAGGAAGGGCAGGGAGGGAGGAGGAGAAAAACTTAATAACCTTTATGAATAATATTATAAAACCTTATTGAAATATAGTAAAGAATATCCAAATATATGGAAAGATAAAAAATATTTTGGATAGGAAAACTCTGCAGAATATTTTGGAAGTAAAGGTTGAATTTATATAAGGTTGGATCCGTGACCCAGCAGTTCTATTCACACATGCGTAGGCCAGAGAAACTCTGATACACAAATACACAAAGAGACATCATCATGATCATTATTGTCATCACAGTTAACATTTACCGAGTATTTACTGTAAAGGTGCAATTATAGGCATGTTGTATTAGTAACTCATTAATTAGGTTGCACCATATGAAAATGCTGATATTTGACTATTTTTGACCTACTAGTATTCTTCTTAATATTTCTATGAAGTAGATATTATTATCTCCATTTTAAAATGGGAAGCAGAGGCCCAGAGAGATTAAATAACTTTGCCAAGTTTGCTTAGTTAATGAGTGGACTGCCATATACCAAATTCATGCAGTCTGACACTGGAATCCATGCCCCAAACTCTGGTGCTGTACCACCTCTCAACCTGGAAAGAATATTCACAGCAACATACGTCAACATAGCAAAATGCTGAAAACAATATAAATGTCCCCTAGCAGGGGAATAGATAAATAACTAGATGTGTAGTCACAGAATACAAAACACCAAAAATGAATAAACTAGAGTTACTCATTTCCACATTAAGTGAAAAAAAGAGAGGTTCCAGGAAAATACATAAAATATGACCATTTTCATGAAGGTTAAAAACATGTAAGATGGTGTTATATATTGTTGAGGGACAAAGAGGTATATGGCACACAGTTAAAGATTCATTCCCATGAATGACAAGCACCAAATTAGGATGGTGGTTAATACATGTATAGCGGGGTGCCACTGGGGAAAGGATGAGGAGGAGGTATCAGCTGTCTTCGTAATGTTTTAGTTTTAGTGAGGTGGTGGGTACATGAATGCTTGCGTTCTCATTCTTAGGCAATTCTGCAGTCAGAGAGAGAGAGAGAGAGGAAGAAATACCCACAAAAAACAATTCTCAGAGAATGATATGAGGAATGAAAAAAAGTGATAAGAGCATTTACAGAGTGGGGGCAGTAAAAAAAGACAACATTAAACATTTCAAAGATGTACACAGGAAGTATGATATGATCCCATTTATGTAAAATCAGTCTGTATTTGCATACAAGCGGAACATGAAATAGAGATGCCAAGATCTTAACAGTGGTCATCCCAGTGTGATAACATTTCAAACTGATTTATACATTTTTTCTTATATTTTTGTGTAATTTTCAGATGTTTTACACTGTACTTACACAGTCAGAAAAATATATAGCAATGTAGAGAATGAAAAAGAGAATTGAGATAGGTAGATGGGAAGATATATGTGGAGTAGACCTTGAAGTAAGGCAGATAAATGTAGGGTTCTCTCTCATTTAGGGGTGATAAACAGTATCCTCCACCAAGATCACTCAAATGATCTTGACATGGTTCAAATTCCATGTCTGATGGGACCATCTAATTAATTATTTAACGAGCTCCCTAGGAATGGTTGGGCTGGGACCTTATCTTCTTCCCAGATGTGCTTATATCTTTGAAATGCATGGAAACCATTGTTTTTGTTTGTTGGTTGTTTTTTTTAAATTTTATTGAAGTATAGTTGATTTTGAAATGTCGTGTTTAATTTCTGCTGTACCCATTGTTTTAAACTAGAATGGTTGGGTGTGGGGGAGGGAGGAGCATCTTTCAGGCCTGGGAGGGAGAATTCTAAATTCAAAGTTGAGAATATATAGATTTTAGGGGGATAAATAACATGGGAGATGGATTATAGGAGGCTAGCATGGGAGGAGGGATTTGAAGTTCTAAGTGGGGATAGAATTTAGGAGAATAACATGAGGTTCTATCCTCCACTCATGGGAAGGGGTCTGTTCCACACATGCCCCTTGAACTGCGAGTGGGCCTTGGGTTACCCTAGAGAAGACCAGAACCTGGCCAGGCTCTTTTTCATGAAGAAGTGAGATGAGCACAGAAGCAGAACTACCTCGTTGCCCGGATAATGAAGTTTGGGATGTGTTAGAGAGGAAGCCATTCTCTCCACCTCTACCTGGAGCCTGGAGATTCTTTGTCATCACAAGGATGGGACTTCATCAGCATCTGGAATCAGTATCTTGCAGGGTCAGTGAACTTATCAAGAAGGGCAGATGAGAGGTAAAGCTTCCCCAGATGGCTTCCCAGGGAGCCAGAGCAAAATGCAAGTAAAATGTAAGGGAGGTTTGGTCTCCTGCTGACAGACCAGGTTGTGAGCAATTACTTTGAGAACTCCTAAAGATTACCGGAAGACATGGGGAAAGCTAATTTCTAATAACAGGAAGATTGATGATTTGTTCATTACAAGAGAATGTATATCATTGTATAAGTGAAAATATATCATGGTTAGAAGTAGGAATATGGGTTACACTTATTTTGTTAAATTTGTAACTAGGTGTTGTATAATGAAGAACGTTAGTAGTGCTTTTTAGTGTTGTGAGGATTATTTTTTAGAGAGTTAGTAGAATTGTCTTAGTTGGTTTAACTTTTTTTTTTTTTTTTATCATGGAGTGAGTGAAAGAGCCGTAGTGTGAGGGACAACAAGAGCTAGAGTAAAAGAAGAGAGACAGAGAGAGACAGAGAGAAAGAAATGCAGAAAGAAAGAACATCAGTTACACACAGAAGCAGACAGGATGGGAAAGAGAGTTGGAGACCCATAATAGCTCTTCAGTCTGTCATTAATAGAAGTAAACAATCCTTAATAGTGAAAACACAGAGCTGAAACTTTAGAGCTGAAAGGAGGCTTAGTTTTCATAAGTTCCAGAAAGCTCATTATACTGATTAGGAAACACAGTCTAAAGACTTCCTTACAAGAACAGTATCAGAATGAACAGATTTCTGTTGAATGTCATCTGTTAACTTAAGGCTTAATATATGTGTTGTTAGCATTTTCTGAATTGGGTTTTCGGCAGATTAGTTGCAAATGAATCATCCATAATTACCCGGGTTGGAGTCAAGGAGAGTGTTTTCCTACTTAAAAGGTAGGCTAGGGTCAATTTTATGTCAGTATTATTTATGTTTATGCATAAAGACATCTGGTGGCCTGAAATTTCCATTTCCATTTCCATGCGTTTTATGTTTTCACAAGTTTGTACAAGTTGAACAGAAATGCCTGGTTCCTGTTAAATTCATTAGAAACTGATATAAGGGTGAAAAGAAAGGAGGTAATGGAAAAGGTAAGGTATTAGAATTTGAAAGAAGGTAGAATAACAGAGCAGACGGTGGAAAACATGGGTGAAAAGAATTATCCTCATCTTCAGAATGGAAAAGCTAAGGCACAAAAAGCTAAGTCAGATATGTGCTCTGCTATATAGTGATGTACGCCCCGCAGGAGGATGGGAAATGCTGTCTTATTGTAGTTTTAACTTGCTTTTCTCTGACTGCTAATGAGTTTGAGCATGTTTTCATATGTTATGCATTCATTGTGCTTCCTTTACTGAGAAACTCCTATTCTTATCTTTTGCCAATTGCTACATTTTTTGTCATTTTTAAAAATTGATTTGTAAGAATCCTTTATATGCTCTTCATACCAAACCTTTGTTGGTTTTGTGTTTTGCAAACACATCCTTCCTATTTGAGGTTTGTCCATTCACTTTTTAGTGGTTTGTTTTCATGATCAGAGGTTCTTTATTTCAATGCAGTAGAATTATCAATCTTTATTTTATGGTTAGTTCTTTTATGTCTTTTTTTAATGTCCTATTCTGAGGTAATTAAGATATTCCTTATATTGTCTTTTAAAAGCTTGTGGTTTTGCCTGAAATATGTAATTCTTCCATCTACCTTAAAGTTACACATGTAAAGGATGTGTAGTAGAAATACAATTTTTATGATTTTGTATGTATAACTAAATGTGCTAACACCATTTATAAACAGTTTACCATTGAACTCCACGTACCATTTCATTAATGATTCATTAATGATCAGATTTCTGTATATGAGAGTTTATTTCTGTAGTTTCCATTCTGCTTCCTTGGTCTATTTGTCTGTCTCCAGACAAATCTCATGCTGTCTTAATTACCTTTGCTTTACAGTAAGGTTCGACATATCTGGTAATAAGCCCCCACCTTCCTTGGCATTTTACTGTGTAAATTTTAGAATCAGTTTGTCAAATTACATGAAAAAAAATTTTTTTTAATTGGCATTGTACTGAATCTGTAGATAAATTTGGGGAGAATTGACATTTTGATGATATTGAGTCCTTAAAGTCTGGACATAGTTTCTGATGGGAAAGACATTATTTTCCTAGTCCAATAGGCATGATTTTTTAAAATATTAAGATTAATTTATGTCTGAAGCAGAATTTAGTAAACTTGGATTTTAAACACAGTGAGCATTTATAAAAATCTGAAACTCTTCTCCAATTCTGGAGGCCAAGGAGCAGTTTACAAAACTGAGACACATTTTACAAAGCACTCCTTACATGAGACACTTGTTCTTTGTAAAATTCTCTGAGTTATAAGAAGAATCAGATTTTATAATTTTAAGGAACTTAATTCATCTGCTTTGAGTTTATTGATACTCAACTAATACAAAAGCTATTTCTTATAGGCTGCTAAAAGTCTAAGGTCTTTTCAGTTTAGTTATAATTCCTGTATGGAATTGCTTTTTTTTAAAAGCTACATTTTTCTAAAAATACATACATTTTGAGTAACGATGTCCTCCAAACATCTTCTTATTTATGCATTTCTGATTTTCTGCATTCCTCTCACAGTGAGATTAACAAGCAACTGAACTTAAAAGGGTCAAAACTTCAGAAGCCCTTTGTCTTGAAACGCAGGGCCCAAAATTCACTTACAGAGTTCTTATTTTTATTATTCATGTGTTTACATAAGCAAAGCTTCCTATTCCCTATATCCCATGGATAGAAAGCAGCTCTTCCAGCCTGGGTGAACACGGAGTATGTCAACCAGACTCCCGCTTCGTCCAGGGTGATAAGTGGGCACAAGGGGCTTGGGCGGCTTGGCTGAGTTGACTCCACTGAAGGGCTCCCGCTCAGGTGAATGCAAGAAAGGACAATGTCATTGGAAAAAGAATTGGTCCCCCCCTCACGAAGTGGACAAAGACCCAAGCTCTCTTACACATCCAAAGACAGGAAATTAGAGTCAGCCCACAGCACAAAAGCTCAGAGACTGAAAGAACAAGAGTGTGGGAGAGCTGTGAGGTTTTCTTGAGGGGAAAGTCCCCACTCCTATTAGTGAAATGGAGCCCAGTAGAACTCCTGTTCTCTGACCCCAGTGGGGAAAAGAAAGAAAGTGAGGAGAGTAGGAATAGGGTAGAAGTTCTCCCCCCAAAACCACCTGCTTGGAGCCCTGCACCTTAGATCAGACTAAGCCTTTCTTCCTTGTGTACACCTGAAATTGATCACCATGTCCACACCCAGTGTGCATGAGAATAGTGTTTGCTGGTCCGTATTTGTGTCAGTTCTTCGCATGCTACTCGTGTGGCAGCATTACTTTCAATTTGTGCTATAATTATTTGCTATGTCTTATGTTCAGTAGACTGAACATTCTCCGAGGGCATGGTTCACACCTGGTACGTGTGTTTCTTCCCCTGCACATAAAACACTGCTCTATCTTGTGAGGAAGCATGGTCAAACGTCACACTGGTCTCAAGGCCCCCCTGCACACAAGTCTGAATGCAGGTCTGTGAATTAATGCATCCTAAGGGAAGTGAGGTTATGGCAAACAAGACTATGTGACATCATGGTTCTGATGTCAAAGTGACATCATAGTTCTGAAAGAGACAGGGTAGTTCTGAGGGTCTAGCTCTCCGATTGTCCTCTGACTTAGTGTACATGAAACATACAGAGGAAAAACAAAAAATAAAACAAAGTGAACAAAATGATGGTGCACACAAACATATCTTTGAGGTGTAGAGGGTATAAGACGTTTCTGTCACAGAATACCAAGTGTCTTCCATGAATTGAGGGCTCCAGAGGATGTAGCACAGTTTCATGCGGCACATTCAGAACCCTGGTTCTTGAGTGACTGAGGCATGCCAGTCATCTGGAAAGCACCATCACCTGAGTTGGTACCTTGAGAGTGTAAGCTGACCCCACCCTTGGCACTGATGTCAGACCCTTCACTAGTTTCAGATGCCAGCTGAAATCATGAGATGCTTTGTGTCTTCTTGCACAGAAACGGCTTCAGTCATTGGAGGAAACAAAAAAATGACTTAACTTATTTGAAACATTTGTACATATAGGTGTGGGGAATTTTGAAGAGGACTGAGATCTCAAGGCTGGAGATCCATGGTGGTAAAAGGAGACAAAGAGGAAAAGTGCCAGTGGAATCCTAATATGGGGATGTAGCTAAAAGAACATTGGTTTTACTTGCACATGGTAGAAGCCAAAAGATATTTGTTGATAACAGCCAATCTTCAAAATTTTATTTCCACAGAAAACCAATTCAGAATTCTCAGAAAACCATCGAAAAATATAGTGATATAGAGGAAATTGAGTTTTACTTCTTAAAGCAAGTTTTCTCTATCTCTTTGATTGTTCCCATCAATTTTAGATTTGGATTTGCAGAAACAGATTTGTGGAGGCTCATTTATTCCTTCCTGACTCTGTGGCTACAATTTATTCAACAAATCTACACCTTGGGTTCTGACTATATGGATCTACCAACTAGATTTCCCCAGGGAGAAATAGGTAGATTTGAGAACTTTTATCTTACATTGCATTCAATTAACCTTTTTCTATGAAATATCATTATTAACTAAAGTAGTAAATATAAAATGCTAACTATATTAAATTATTTGCCAAAAAACAGATAGAACATAGAATATGGTTAAACAAATATCTAGATTTAAGTTCATCATATCTTTGGCAGTGGATGTGAAATTATTTCAATTACTGTTTAATCCAACCCTGGCTTTCCTTAGTCATTAAAGAAAAACAGTTCGTTTTTTCTCACTCTTCAGGCATCAGCAAGTCCAGAGACCTGGTCTGTCATAAAACTTCTTGGCTACTTCAAATAACCAAATCACAAATCTTGCCTGCTTCAAATAGGTGAGATTTCACAGCAATTTAATAATATTTAATGGATTTCTTAGGCTTATCCAAAAGATGATTTTGGTTTGCCCAGTTGACACTGTCAGTTAGCACTGGTATATTCTCTTCCCCATCTCAGCAAAAGGACCAGCTTTTGCTGGTCCTTACTTGCTTTTTGCATTGGTTATCTGCTTCCTTTCATTCTGGAACAAAGCTGGAACATTTAATAAATAAATAAATAAATAAATAAATAAATAAATAATCCTAACAGTTCAAGCATGTCCCTAAACCACAGTCCTTTATCTATTTCTTTTGTTGTTTTTAATCACAATCAGCAGATTTTGTTTTTTTCCTGGTGCCCAAGCTACCATACCACTTACTCTAATTAAAGGCTTAGGCCTTTTATATGCTATACTTCAATAATTAAGATTATGAAACAGCCAGCCTAGGAGATTCATAACACATATTTAAACTTGTTTCTTAATGGGGCTTTGCATTTTTCCCTCTCTGGCCGTTGTAAAATTCAGTCAGATAGAACCAGTTGTAAATGTTATTTTCAGGTCCTTTCATCTATTCTCTTACTTTGGTCCTCACTTGATATGTCTATTTTTCTTATTTCCTCCATTGAACAGAAAGAGTAGCCAACTTCTTTGTAGCTCAGAAAATATTAATGGCACTTTTTAAAGGTTAAATGATAGCCATATAGGATTATAAATTTCAGGTAGGGGTGTATGGTGTGACTAAGCAGATTATTTCAAAGAAGGACTTTGGCTTTAACATTCTATCAGTTGCTAAAATAGAAAATATAATTTTGGGCTCTTTAGTTGTAGAAAAACAATTACATATAAACCACTATTACTTCTTTAAAAAAACCATTTTCTATCACAAATCAAAGGCACAAAACCAAAATATGTCAGCATTATCAGTATTTTGGCAAAATGCACTTTTTCAAAGTCTAAAGCTTGCACTGCTTTTTTTTTTTTTTTTTTAATGATAATGAAGTGGCTCTTAGGCCCAGTAAGAAACTCTCTTCAGATGGTCTATAACTTTAGAAATACTTTAAAACATCAGTATTCTCTGCAGAAGTCTGATCTTTTAAAACTGCAAATTGGAAAGGCATAACAAACATCTTCCTGATGGTCAAACTTTAGAAAAAATAAAAATTTGTAGTACAAATCCAGGAATGGTTGTTTTTAATCCTTAGGTTCTATACACACAGCTTTTAAAAGCTAAAAATTACAACATTTTGATTTAAAAAATAAAGTTATAAGGCAGATATGTACCTTTTTCGCAGGGAGACATTGTGAAATTAAGAAATAGAAATATTCATGAGTAATTCTAGCTTAGTGCTAAACCTGCCATTTGATCTCAAAAATCAAGAGATGTTTAACATTACTTGTTATTTGTTTTCTCCTTGTTTATTACATAGTTCTTATTTAATTTATTTTTTTAAGTTTTTTTTTTGATGTGGACCATTTTTTTAAAGTCTTTATTGAATTTGTTACAATATTGCTTCTGCTTTATGTTTTTTGGTTTTTTGGCCGCGAGGCATGTGGGATCTTAACTCCCCAACCAGGGATCGAACCTGCGCCCCCTTCATTGGAAGGCGAAGTCTTAACCACTGGACCGCCAGGGAAGTCCCCGTAGTTCTTTTTAAAAAAGGGGAGTCATCTGAGTCTAGAATCTCTTCCTGCCCCTAGAACTCCAACATTTATGTGCCACTGCAGCAGTTTATGAATGCACGAGCCATTATTTGTCTTCATATGACCGACTTTTCTTTCTTAGGGTAACTTTGGGCAAAATTGGAAGTTAGGTTGTCTTTGGTATTTTAAGTTTCATCCCCTAACTAGCTTTAGCCTGGATGCCTGGAAACCATCACGCTGCCCTCCCCTCCCCCACCTCCATTTGCTCCTCTGACCTTCCCGGGAAAGCCCCCCAGCCAGCCCCACAGCATGCCCAGTGCTGATGGAGACTGGAAAAATGTTGCTGTCCTTGAAATATCAGGCTCCTTATTCCACTATTATTCAAGATAAACTTTGGGTGGCCTTACTGTTTCTCATGATATACTTGCCAGTTCTGGGACAATTTCCAGACCTGGCACATTTCTGACTGTCTGGAGACCAAACATTCTGGTTTCTCCGGGACTATCCCAACATAATTACTAATAGTGCCTCTTGCACAATCAGAAGTGTCCCTGTTTAGACAATTAAATTTTATGGCTGCCTTAGCTATAGATCAATACTTATCTTCAATTTTTGTAAAAGAACAAGTGGGTTGAGGTCTGAAAAGAGAACACTGGTTTTAGTGATTGGAATATTTTGCTGGTCTTTGAGAAAGCAGATTAATTGGGGATTTGGGGGCTTGAACTGAAATGGAATGAGTTGAAAAGTGAATGAGATATGAGGAAAGGACCATAGCTGGAGAGAAAGGCAGGTTCTTTCACAATTAATCAAAGCAAGTCAGACTCTACATTTCCAAAGTAACCTTCATCATTTCCTCCCCATCGCAGCCTACCAGCAGCTCAAAAATTTTTTTCTTTGTTGAATCTCCTATCTCTCATTGTCAGTTCCCTCCAAATCTATTCAGGCTCTGCACTAGAACCTACAGAATCTTGCTTCATTTTTCTTCCCCATACAATTAGTGTTTTGTTTCTGTCTCTTCCAATTCTGTCGTAAGATCTGAATCAAAGATTTTCATTGGTTTTGCCACTGCTTAGATTATTGTCATAACCTTTTTTAAAGAAATAAATTTATTTATTTTATTTATTTATTTTTGGCAGTGTTGGGTCTTCGTTGCTGCGTGCGGGCTTTCTCTAGTTGCGGCGAGCAGGGTCTACTTCATTGTGGAGGCTTCTCTTGTTGCTGGGCATGGGCTCTAGGCATACAGGCTTCAGTAGTTGTGGCACACGGGCTCAGTAGTTGTGGCTCGCAGTCTCTAGAGAGCAGGCTCAGTAGTTGTGGTGCACGGGCTTAGTGGCTCTGTGGCATGTGGGATCTTCGCGGACCAGGGCTTGAACCCCTGTCCCCTGCGTTGGCAGGCAGATTCTTAACCACTGCGCCACCAGGGAAGCCCTGTCATAACCTTCTAACTAACTAGTTTCTCCTCCCTTTTAATTCATCTTCCACGCTATTGACTATTATCAATATTTCCTGGAAAAATATGTATCATGTCCCAGCCTGCTTTAAAACTTCTGCCTGCTTACTATTGCCAATAAGATAAAGATCCAGCTGCTTAATGGAGAGTCAGAGATCTTTCAAAATCTGGTTTCAAAGTACATTTTCAATTGTGGTCTTTGTCCTGTTCTTCACTAAACTGAAACTCAGGCCATGCTAAAGCCTGTTAGTTCCTAAAGATGCAAGTCTTCTTCTCTGTGTTTCTTTGCTATTTTCTTTGCTAGAACATCCTCTTCTTCCTCATTTCCACCCCCATCCTTCTATGTCTCATCTATGTCCACATAGCCTTCAAGCCCAACTCAAATGGTATCTTCACTCTGAAGCTTCTTGCAGCTCTTTTTAAAGCAGAAGTTTGTGTTACTTTCCATTGCACTTTTAAAATGCCTTTATTCCATTGCTTATAGTCAACGTCCTGTTTAGTGACTATCTTACTTTCTGTTGTCAAACCTTTGAGGGCAACGGCCAAGTTTTATTTGTCTCTGTATGGACAAAACTTAACAAATTCTAATACATAATTAGACCTCATTATGTATTTGATGATGAAGATTAATACTCATCATAAATTTCACCCAGAGTTCTTTGTACCTAATTTCTACCTTCCATTGAAAAGTACGTATTCATTTTAATGTTTATTTTATGTGGACTCTGGTTCCCTTCAGTCTTCTGTCTTTTTGTTTCTCAAACTTAAGAATTTGCAGAGTCCCAAGATAATCTCAGGGGTTCTGCTGATCGCAGCTGGAGGAATGTAACATAAATTAATGTTGATATTTTAGGTGATCATTTAGAACTACAGTGATAATATACAACAATGTCTATGGTGGGTACTGAAATTTCATAGCAATACACAATCATAAGATGGTCATCCAGATGATTCAGAAAATGCTCATATTAATTTTCAAAACATTTTATCAAAATTAAAAATAAAACACAAAATAAAAAAGACTCTTACAGAGAATCCCCGGGTCCCTAACAGATCTCCCAGTGCTATTTTGAGGACCACAACACTATGGAGAATTCCCTTCTACTTCTGTGCATTGCCAGTTAATTATCCAGAGAACCTATCAAGGGTCACAAAATAAATGCTATGGATATTTGCCTACAGAGGGAACTTATCCCATCCTCACAGTCACACCTCACCAAAGAAGAGACAGAGTTTGACTATGGAACAGAATTAAGACTAAAAGAGAAATGAGTGGAGAGGAGGAAAGAAGGGAAGCCACGGCAGCAAAATAGAACTTCACTGGCTCTGGACAGAGGCCGAGCACACGTCCACCTCGCTGAATTTATCAGGGACACGGTACACCACAGGCTCTAAAAATCTGCCTTGTGCCCCCGGCTCTAATGTTTCTGCACCTTTCTGCTCGATCAGAAATTTCAGTGTTCAATGTAAGAGTCTATTTCTTGCTTTAGGTGGGAACATTGTCTCTAGAAATTCTCTGTAAAAATACTGTGTTACAGGAAAATAAAAACAGACCAAGCATTCTGTTTAATTTTCTACAGTAATTTGTTAGTTTAGATTGACTTCCTTTTAGCCAATACGATCTTCAGAGGTACAAGGAACTGAGGCTATAATTCATAATAGCAACAACATCAAATATAATAATACATCACATTTGTTAACAGCCTAAGTGCCAGGGGATGTTCTATATTTTACATATATGAAATCATTTAGCCTGTAAAATAACTCTATGATTAGGCGCTATTATAACTCATTTTGGCGATGGAGAAACTGCCAAGCATCACATCCACTGATTTTGCCATTATGTTCATCCAGTCTCTTTTCAATAGAACCCTTGGTCATGAAGAGGGCTAAAGACAAGAACAAGCTGCCTCAGAAGAACCACATCTGTACAGTTGTAAATTCTGAGCATATACCTTATGGGATATGAATATTTTTGTTCAATTTTCCCAAAATAAACATTCATTCAATGTATATTAAGCTCAAACTTATAGGCACTGGGCTAGGGGCTGAGAATAGACAGATGCAATAGAAATAATAATTGAGAAATATATGTGAAAATACCTTGTATATGAAAAGCAATGTATCTTCAAGGAGCAATTTTTATGCAAAAGGCTTTAACTCCATCCCACAAGCTTCTAGTCTATTCTTTCTACCCCATCAAGGAATTTACCAAGCAAAAGCATTTTCACTTCAAAATAGGTTCTTTCTATTTCTTCTGTCTGAAGACTGAAACTCTATTTATTGCTTGCGTTTTGATAGAATCGACCAGAGAAATTTGCAGTATATTTATTTATTTATTTAAAGAATTTCACTTTTTAAAATTAATTAATTTATTTATTTTTGGCGGTGTTGGGTCTTCGTTTCTGTGCAAGGGCTTTCTCGAGTTGCGGCGAGTGGGGGCCACTCTTCATCACGGTGCGCGGGCCTCTCACTGTCGCGGCCTCTCTTGTTGCGGAGCACAGGCTCCAGACGCACAGGCTCAGTAGTTGTGGCGCACGGGCTTAGTTGCTCTGCGGCATGTGGGATCCTCCCAGACCAGGGCTCGAACCCGTGTCCCCTGCATTGGCAGGCAGACTCTCAACCGCTGCGCCACCAGGGAAGCCCCTTGCAGTATATTTAAATAGAACTTTCATTTGTCCACTCAAAAAATTTTGTTGAGCGTCTACTATCTGCCAGGCTCTGCTAGGTGCCATTTAGATAGCAGTGAGCAAGACAGAAATGGTCTGAGTCTCATGGAGTCTACTATTTAACGTATGCTTTGGTGGGCTACGACTAAGTGAAAAAACATCTGCTCTAAAGCAACAAAGTTATTTATTCAAATTTCCAGCCGTAAGGTGGCACACCTCCAGTAATTTATTGTGCGGGAATCCCCCTTGCTGTGCATGTTCCTGCAAAGTCTCATTAGGACCTTTAAACTAAAGATATCTGATCCAGCTAAATTTTGGAAAAGGAAACTATTATTTGAAGAGTTCATTTTCAGCAGCTAAGTGCCTCAGGAAGTTCATAATGCCCTATGGAGCTTTGTGCTTCTGGTGCTCTCATATGAAATCAGCAGAGGTTGGAACAGTTCTTAGTTATTAACATCTAATGGCTGTTTTGTGACTTCTCAAGTGCGTTGGACTCTGCCTCCCAAGTCCCAGGGAAAGGAAAGATACTTATTTGAATATAATTAACTCAGTGGAGATTCAGCCTAAAGGATAACTATTGCATATACTTAGCACTGAATGTTCCTACATCTTCCCTAAAACTTAAAGATGGATTTTGTTGGACTGCTATTTGCTGGGAGAATGTGGAATAAAAGCCCCACGGAGAAGTAAAGCCAAGGGCAGGAAGTATCTGTCACCACCATTCTCCTTTTGTGATTAGGTTATGGTCTCACCTCTGTCTGTAGCCATCTTACCACAGAACCCCTTTTGCAGAAATACCCCTTGTGTTCCAGGTAAAAGCTCCATAAAACGCAGAAAAGAATGGCAACAAATGAGATTTCCAATCTGTGCTTTTTCTTTGAGGCAACTTTTCAGTCTGTCTTTTTCTCCTAAATGTTTGAACACACATGTCACTTTGCTAATTGAAAAGATACTTCCATTTTGATAAGAGTCTTCAATAACTTCCTTTTGACCACCCAGATTCTAATCTAGACTGATGAGAGGCTGTACGTAAATATCATGTTATTTTGTAGATGCTGTGAAAACCTGTAAAAGTAATTTGTTTACATATTTATTCATTCTCAAATATTCTCAAATATTTTTTGCAGACATGCTGTGTGTCAGGCATTGTGTAAGGAAGTGTAGGCATAGCAGTGAGCAAGACAGGTATAATTACTGCTCTTATGGAGTTTATAAACTCACACATATGTTTATTTACTCACCTATTTAACTAGTATGTATCATGTGCTAGGTCCTGTTTAAGTGATCTGGGAAGATTCCAAAATGACTAAGAAATCATTCAAAGGAAAAAATGCAGGGTCCCTGGACTAGGACAATGGCAGTGGGATCATAACAGGAAGGAAAAGTCTTCAAAGATAGTTTGGAGGTAGAATCAACATTGGATGATTTTCAGAGCTGGAGAAAAGGTAGATAATGATGGAGAGGAATTTAAAGTATTTCAAAGTTTCTACCAAAGGTGTTTGTGAGGATTGCTGGTGCCATTAAACCAAGTTAGAAGATGAAGGAGGAGAACTAGCTCGAGGGCAGGTTTAGGGGAGAGAAAACAGTAAGAATAGTGAGAGGAGAAGGAAAGCATTGAGTTTGACTTGAGATAAACCAGATTTGAGATGATACATCCATGCGTGTCCTTTTGGATTCCAATGAGAGACTGCGAGCTTCTCTAATCTCAAAAAAGAACTGAGTTCTCTTCATTAAATGCACATGTTAGATATTATTTATATTTTATTCCAAATCTTGTTCCCCAAAAAGTTTTGGTAGTTTAAAAAGCCATGCAGGGGGCTTCCCTAGGGCGCAGTGGTTAAGAATCCGCCTGCCAAGGTAGGGGACACGGGTTTGAGCCCTGGTCCAGGAAGATCCCACATGCCGTGGGGCACCTAAGCCCGTGTGCCACAACTACTGAGCCTGTGCTCTAGAGCCCGCGAGCCACACTACTGAGCCCGCATGCCACAACTACTGAGCCCACGTGCCACAACTACTGAAGCCCGCACACCAAGAGCCCGTGCTCCGCAGCAAGAGAAGCCACCGCAATGAGAAGGCCGCGCACCACTGCCAAGAGTAGCCCCCGCTTGCTGCAACTAGAGAAAGCCCGCGCGCAGCAACGAAGACCCAACGCAGCCAAAAATAGATTAAAAAAACCAAACAAACAAAAAAAGCAAGCCATGTAGAATAAAGTAGGATAAAATAGAAATAAGGACATCAGGGCTCTGGTGGGCATTTCTTGCCTACGAAATAAATCTTTCCCCCAAATTAAAAGCCATTCTTTTCTGCTGCTTATTTCTCTGGAGCTTCCTGGATCTCACCCTATCCAAAGTCTGGTTGTTTGACTTTTTCTTCATTTCTGTGAGCTAATCTAGACCTTTTCAAAAAAATTATTTTTTTCTTAAATCAGCCAGAGAGAGTTTTTCTGGTTTGAACCAGAGAAACCTAACCTGCTTTTTAAAAGATTCCTGGTAGTAAGCTATTACAAATCACAGAATCTCAATTGTATCACCAATTGAGCTAAAATAACATGAAGCATAATGAAAGCCCTCTTCCTGGCTGGGCAGTTGGAAATCCTATGATATAGTAGCAAAGTGATTGGTTAACTAATTGCCTTGGAAATCAGTCCACATACTTCCTAGATAGAGATTAATATTATGGTAGAAAAATAACAGGATTTTGGCATGTGTTGACTAATTCTCAAAGGTTCTATAAAGAGACAAGTTTTACTTTAGTTAAAAACTGAATCATGTAAAAGCATAAAGAAAAACAAAAGGAAGAGGTGAAAATATTTTGTTTTGTTTCTCAAAGAGTCCCCTTCTGGGCTGTGGCTGGAAGTCTGTGGTCGCTGAGAGATTGAAGTCTTGGCAGGTGTAAAGCTAGGCTGATGGGCTAAGCTAGGCCAGTGTCCCCAAAGTAATAAGATATAAAATCGAGCAGAGGATAAGATGGGACCTCAGGAAAGATAGATGTGTCAGACCCACCCAAGCATCTCCTGGTAAAGATCTTTACTATAAAAAGCCTAGACTGAAATGAAGCCTGAAGACAAGGTATAGGTAACTTTGGACTCCTCACTTGAGGCTTATGTTCTAATGTTCTGGTATATGCCCAGATGAGCCCAGTAAAGTGGGGCAGCTCCAGATGGAGAAATCCTATCTAATGCCATCTCAGATGTGACGATGAAGGTAAATAAGTAAAGAAGATCCTTTCTGAGAGAAGAATTGGAAAAGGCAGGTTGGCTAACCAAGAAGCCCTTTTTGCTGGGAGGGCTCCAATGCGTATTTGCTCTGCACCTGTTACCCGTTCTGTTCTTTCCCTTTGGCTCCTTTTCAAAAGAGGAGGAGGGATTTGTTTTGTTTTGTTTTGTAATTATGCTTTTTTATTTCCACCACTGTATATTATGTATGTATATTGGTGTTGGTTAAATATATAATTTACATATATTTAAATGTATCATTTAACCATAAGTTGGTCCACCAGTAAAAGCTAATCTGGCCTTGACCTAGTGGAATTCCTGTCACCCAAAAATCCTGACCTTGGATCTGGAGGCAGATCCTTGTTCAGAGAACAAGATTTTATGACCCCCTTCCTTGGGGAGGAAGTGAGTGGATTTTAGATGTACAATTAAAATGTGCATTAAATTTGGTATGAGCTTTTTTGAAATTTTGAAAAGAAGAATCAATGTGCATGTCGGAATGAAAAGTTCAGTATTGTGAACATCTGTTGTTTTTGCCGATTTTTTCAGTCAATTTAAGCTAAGAGTTGCTTCTGTTACAAACCTAGAATTCAGTGGCTTACAACAAAGGCTTATCTGTTGCCCACATTGCTTATTCATATGAATTAGCTCTGAGTCTGCTCTCTGTCATCTTCACTCCAGGACCCAGACTGATGGAGCTGCTCTTATCTGGGACACTGCAGTGGGATGAGAGAGCATAGCAGAACACGCCCACATTCTTAAAACCTCCGCTCAGAAATGACACATATCACTTCTGCTCACATGTCATTTGCCAAAGTAAGTCACAAGCCTATGCTGACAACATTGGCGCAGGGATGGATATCTTCCTGAGAGGATAGGCATCGTAAGGAAGAGCGCTGAATAGTCCTCCTTTTTTCTGGTAATAGCACCCAATTTTCTCTTGAAGAATAATCCCTTAGTGAATGTGAGTTTGACAGGGTTGATTGAGATCCAGAGAGGGCATGAGAGAGAGCTAGCGTTAGCTAACCAGAGTTTTCCATTTCTCTGGCCAAAGCAAGTCCAATGAAATTCAGTTCCTAGATGGAGAAATTCTTTTTGTGTTGGAGTTGCTAAGAAGATAACCTATAATCCTGGAGCTACAAGGAACCATCTAGGTGGAAAAAGAGACTAAGAATGAAATAAGCATAGAAGCAAACAAAACTGAGAGAGAGTGTGTTAAACTCAGGCCTGATGTCACTATTTGAGTCCATGTCCCCCGCCATGTCAGAAGGAAAAGGTCTACATCTGGAATTCCAAAATATGTAAGTCTGTATTTGTTTTCCTAGGAGTCAACTTAGGTCTCTGTTACTTGTAACTTAAATATTCCTTATTTATAAAGAGAGGGGTGTTAGTGCCTGAAATACATTTCATGTAAATGGTTCTCTACACTTTGCTGAAGTGGCCCACAATTTTGGTAACAAGCTCCCTAGCTACCAACTCAAAGAGAAAAAATTTGATTAGTATACCATACCATTACTATACTATATCTATATTACAAGAAATTGCCCAATTTATGTTTAAAATGATCAAACATTGATATTTTCCTATGGCCCAACCCAATGCAATTTGCAGTACTGCATAGTGAAAACAAACCATTTTCCCCACAATCACAGTTTTTCTGAGAGTAAATTTCCACCACGGGACATCGATAAAACTTGCTACACAAAGTGTGGTGCACAGACCAGCAAAGTCGTTATCACTGGGAATTTGCTGTAAATGCAGAATCTTAGCTCCCACCCAGACCTACTAAATCAGAGTATGCACTTTCACAAAGTCCCCAGGTGATTTTTTTGTACATTAAAATCTGAGAGGTATTTATAGAAGATGTTATGTAATATGGTAAATATCTTCAAGGGCACTCCTATAATAAATGTATTAAAATATTTATAAGATTGTACAACATTTTTCATTATAACTTAATGGCATAATGTCAAGTGAGTCTAGGAAAGGTGAAAAAATCCTACGAGGTGGTCTTTGGAAGCAGTTCAGATAATATGATCCACGAATTTATTACTGATGTGTTTCCAAAGACCAAAGAAACTCATATAATCAACCAATTAGTCACCCCTGTATTATCCCCCATATCATAATGAAGGGAATCCATAAACTTCATTGATTCAGATAAAATGTAGGATTACTTTAAGGCATGGTCCACTCCCCACTTCAAATCTTTTCCAATCTGGGCTGCAGTTGACTTCATCTGACGGCGATCGTCCACTTGCATTTGGATACAGATAGATATGCTGGGTCTTGCAGCTCACGGTGACTCCCAGGATAGCAGTAGCAATGTTAGCTGGTGGCCCCAGTTCATCAGCCTGTCAGCCCCATCTGGAGAGATTTGGCCTGGACAATACTGGGAACTGGGGACCGACTCTCAGCCTTCGTGCCTCCCCAGAGCAGCCAGCCCCGTCACAGCCCTGTTTTTGCCCTCCATCCTGCTTCGTTTTTCTCCCCCCACCGCCCCACAAGATAGGAGGGTGGATTATGCTGCTACCCACCAGGCAGTGGTCTATGTGAGCACAGCTGAGCTGGCTTCATGTGGAGCTCCTAAGCACCAGGCACCAAACAGAGGTACACAGCATCTGGTGAAAATCATTTAAAAAATAATTAGATTTTAAAAATCTCTCTGCTTCAGCTCCTAGGATAAACTTGCAGTTGGGGAGATCTTTAAATACAGACTTAAGCTTCTAATTAGTGAAGGTAACATTTGGGTATAAATCTGGCATAAGTAAACATTCTGAACTCTTTCATTTGAAACCAACAAGAGCAATATTTCTTCTTTTCTGCTGTTGCTTCTTCTGACTTTTTTTAGGGAGTTAACTTCAATGTCTCTGCCATTTGAAGAAAGGATGGCACTAGAGAAGCTTACTTTTCTGGGTTAGAATCTATTTCTGTATTTGATTGGGACTAAATAATGGGATGAAAATGATGGTGCAGATTTCTTTTCCTCACCATTAATATGAATGAGTATTTTGGACATGAGTTTAGATCCTTCTACCAGTACAGCCACTCAAAATCAGAAGGACCAAATGCCAAGAGCTTGGCAAGTGTGTGTCTAGTCAATTTGCTTCCTCTTCTATTCCCTCTGCATTCATGGATGCTAAATCGGGTGATGTGGAGGTGTTGGTTCACAAGCATCCCAGGAGCAAACGTGGATGAGCGTGGTGGTCAGAGATGGGCAGTATTGGGGGTAATGCTGACTTAATATTTTTAAAATTTATAGAACTTCACTTTACTTTTATAATGAAGTAAAAATTTTCTGGGTAATTAGTTTTAACCAACATTTTTTCCAAACAACTGTAAATTCCATGACTGAGGGATTGGTCTGAGAAAACTCTATGGATATTCTTAACTAATTAATATAGCCATTTTGCAAAACTCATTGGAAGAAATAAGACACTCATAACAGTAATAGAAGGAATATACAAAATAGGAATAGAATCATGTGAGAAATACTTTATAATTTATTGAAATATAAATATAGTAATCCTACATTTTAGAAATCAAATATACACTAATTTTAATAGCATCTATTGGTTCTAGGTATTTTTGTTGTAAACTTCTTTGCTATAGACATCTTTGCTGTAAGCACTTTTGCCACAAATATTTTCACTGCATAACTAATTAGATATAAGGCAATTTTGCCATAGGAGATAAAATAACAAAAATAAAAAAGAGAAACATTAAAAAGTAAATAATAAAACATGAGAAATGAGTATCAAAATAAAAATACTTTATTACAAAATACAAAATATTCAAATACATTTAAAATGTGTATAGATTCATGGTGACTGTGCAAATAACTTTTATTTTGTGGATTGTACCTAAGCACTCATCTTCCAAGTTTTTATACTTTCTTTTTGCTTGTTGATTTGTCTCCTTGTTTAACATTGCACTTTTTCTTTTTTGCTAAAGTTTCTTCCTTTGTTAAGAGAACTATCAATTTCCAAATACTAGGATGCATGTTTGTAACTGAGCTTTGTATTGTATTGTGAAAGCCCCTACACAGTTGAATGTTCTTGGCAACACGTTCATCGATAGATGTTTCAAAGTTTTTTTTGAAATGTGGGTTCAACTCTGTGCCTTTGAGGCCCTCAGCCTCTTTCTCCTCAAATGTAGTGTGTTTCAAAATAAGAAACCAACTCTTGTGGCAAATCTTTGTCATCTGTCATAATTTTTGTATTGTATATGTCAATGCAACTGTCAACCAGTTATTTAATCTTTTATGGCAAAATTGCCTTACAACTAATTAGTTATGTGGCAAAAAAGCCACAGAAATTGTTGCAGCAAAGATATTTACAGCAAAGAAGTTCACAGTGAAAAATATCAGACATGGCATTTATCCTTTCTTCTTTCTTTTCTTTCTATGAGTTTTGTTCTTTTTCTTCTAGAGAATCTTGATAAAGTCATCTAAAAAAATAACTTGGAAGGTCCAAAAATCAGTGTTCTGGCGCATATCCTTAAACTCACAGAAATAATTATTTTGATGGGACCAACATATCAAGAGAAACATTACATACATCATTATATAGTTAGAAAAATATCCATGTTCATGCCTTATTAAAAATGCTGTCTTTTTTTAAGACAAAGGATACTGTATTAATCTTCAATGCATGTTTTATTGAGCACATACTATGTGCCATACCTCTGCTTCCATTGCCTCAGTTAAGTTTTTTTTTTTTTTTTAATTAATTTATTTATTTATGGCTGTGTTGGGTCTTCGTTTCTGTGCGAGGGCTTTCTCTAGTTGTGGCAAGCGGGGGCCACTCTTCATCGCGGTGCGCGGGCCTGTCACTATCACGGCCTCTCTTGTTGCGGAGCACAGGCTCCAGACGCGCAGGCTCAGTAATTGTGGCTCACGGGCCTAGTTGCTCCGCGGCATGCGGGATCTTCCCAAACCAGGGCTCGAACCTGTGTCCCCTGCATTGGCAGGCAGATTCTCAACCACTACGCCACCAGGGAAGCCCCCTCAGTTAAGTTTTATACCATCCTTTAGGAATTACTTTTCCTTTGAGGGGGGAGGGTCTTGGAGAAAGGTTCCTCTGGGCAGGCAACCATGACAAGGTTATGTGATTTTCCAGATGGGGGTAGTGAACAAAAGTTCTCAAAGCAACAGATTAAGTAACTGAAATGCAAAGAGATTCCAAGTGCAAAAGTAAAGATTTGATGGCGGACTCTCTAATACTGAAGCTTATATCTCTAGCAAGACCTCTTAGTTTCTTGAAAGCAAAGGATTATGTGTATTCACCTTTAATTGTTCAGTGCTAGCACAGCACCTGCTAAGTGTTCAGTAAGTCTTGTGAATTTTCTCTTTTAATCGTGTTTTCTTACTATTCCCTCTGCTTCTTTCAAACCTCACTTCTGACACTGTAGGTCATTCCCTCATGTGAACAATTGCAATCATCCCTGAAGTCGTTTTCCTGTCTTTTGTTTTTTACCTTCAATCAATCCCCCATGTGATTTATGCCCTGCCTACCTCTTCAGTACCTTCTCAGACTACCGTACTTTACAATGGACCCATGAAGCTACTTCGTGTTTTCTGAACACCCAATGCAACTTTTTGACAATACTCCTCCATGACAATACTCCTTGTTCTCTTTGCTCAAATGACCTTGTCTACCTGAAAAAAAAAAAAATCTGACTTGTCCTTCAAAATTTATTTTAAAGTTTCCTCTATGGAATTGTTTGAATCTCCCCAGAATTGGCTGGTCTCTTTTCGCTAGTGTAGGGTCTCGTACAAACACTGTTGCAGCGGATGTGACACTGTGTTGTAATAACTTGGCTTTATGTCTGTTTCCTCTACAAAGCTGGAAGTTCCTGGAGGCAAGGACATGTTATTTGGCACTGTATCCTTAGAACACATGCACTTGAGTTCAGTAAACGTTATTAAATGTTGAACAAATGAATGGATAAGTCTACGCTTGAGCAATAAGGCACTAACTAGTGCCAAAAGGACATTGTTTTCCTTAATAGAGGTTATAATCTCTGACAAAGAAGCTTATCTACAGACTGAGCATGAACTCACAGAACACTGAGCCTCTTGGCATGCTAGGAATAGCAGTGTGACACCAAGTATCTTGGGAAATTGTGAGCAGGATGACATATTAGCTTCTTACACTACCTAGAAATCCACACAGATTACACCACATTTCCTAAAATCAACATCGAAACCCCAAGCAAGAAATTGCTCAGTGGAATGGTATGATTAGGTCAAGAGAGCACAGTACACATGGAAGAAAATCTAAAAATAATGGCCTGAGAATTGACAGCATTTCCCTCTAAGATATAATTGTTTCAGAAGGATATTTCTTACTACTGGCCAGTTGAATAAGCTTAGAATCAACGATCAAAGTTGGGTAGAACCTTAGGACCCCTTGATTTCAACTTCCCATTGCTGGAAAGATGCTGATCCAGATTCAAATTGAATACGTCCAGTGATGGGAATCTCGTTGTTTTGGAGGCAACCATTGAATTTTGGATTTTTCATGCTGAGTTGAAATCTGCCCTTCTGTAGTTTGATCCGTCGATCCTGGTTCTTTATCCTGAAGCTACATCTAATTGTTTTTCTATATGACAACTTTTCATGTATTTGAACACAGCTTTCATTTTTCCCAAAGCTTCCTTTTCCCAAGATTAGAAACACTCCATTTCATGTGCTAATTCCTTATGTGATGTTGGTGTAAAGCCTTTCAGCTCTCTGTCTGTGATCATATTCCAGTGGATACACTCCAGTGTGGTACCCAAATATGAGTGTAGCACTACAGATGTAGCCTAAGAACTGCAACCTATAAGAAGACATTCCTCACTTTATCTGTTTATTATACTTCTTTAGTATGATCAAATATTGTATTAGATCCAATGAATACATAGATCAAAATACTATATGCCAGGAGTTGTTCTTGGGGTTGGGATAGAAAGGCAAGTAAGACAGTCTTTTGCTTTAAGAAGCCCACAACTAACACAAACTACAAATATCCTCTTAATAAATTGTGATATTTTATAAGTACTGGTTTTGAGGTATAAGCAAAATATAATCATCAAGTAACTCATATATTAGGTTTTTAGACAGCTGAAGATTTATGCCTATTTTATATTCTTTTTTGTTCTTTTTTTAAAATTTTTTATTAGAGTACAGTTGATTTACAATGTTGTGTTAGTGTCAGGTGTACAGCAAAGTGAATCAGTTATACATATACATATATCCACTCTTTTTTTTTTTTTAGATTCTTTTCCCATATAGGCCATTAAAGAGTACTGAGTAGAGTTCCCTGTGCTATATAGCAGGTTCTCATTAGTTACCTGTTTTATATATAGTAGTGTGTATGTCAGTCCCAATCTCCCAATTTATCCCTCCCCCCCTTAACGCCTGGTAACCATAAGTTTGTTTTCAGCACCCGTGACTCTACTTCTGTTTTGTAAATAAATCCATTTGTACTTTTTTTTTTAGATTCCACATATAAACGACATCATAGAATATTTGTCTTTGTGTGTCTGACTTACTTCTATGCCTATTTTAGATGACTTAATATTCATCAAGATCACTCTAATTCCACCCATGTGCTGTTGATTTTTAAAGATCTAAATATCGGACTTTATACATCTTTCCTAATTTCATCTTGTTGATTTTGTTATAATTCCAGCGTATCAAGGACTTTTACATCTTTATTCTGTCATCAAATATGTTAGTTTTACTTTCTCAGCTTTGTCACCTCTAAGTCTGATAGTAACAGGAAAATTGGCTGCTTTTTACATGAACAAAATGGTTTGTGTTCTGCTTTCCCAGCAGAAGTTATGTTTGGGAATTTGGTTAATGGGAAGTGGTAAGGCATATATTTAGAAAAGAAAGTTCATTCCACTCTAGACAAATATAGACACTTGGAATTCTATCCACCATGACTCACAGAAAGTGCAGAGGTTTCTCATCCTGAGCTACCACATGGTGTTAGCTGCTGGCATATGGTGAAGTCCGGGCCTGAGAGACAGACTAAAAGGAGACAATGGCTGATTTTTTTTCACACTAATTTCTGATCACCAAAAGCCCTACTGCAAGCTGGAAGGTCACCTTTACTCCAGCCACCCAGTGGAACATATAATATAATAAATTGTGGTATTATATAAGTACTATTTTTGAGGTATAAGCAAAAAAAGTTTATAATAAACTTTTCCTACGTCTCTGCTTGAATGACATCTTTCTAGAGTGGCCTCCCCTGACTACCCTATAGTAAATAATAACATCTCTGCTTCTGCACTCCCTCAGTCCCTTGCCCTGCTTTGTGGTTTCCCGTGGCTCTTAGCACTCTTTGGCGTACTACATACATCTATTTGTTTAGGCTCTCTCCAGCCCTATGCCCACATGTGCTAGGATATAAGCTCTATGAAAGCATGGGCTTTTATTGCAGTGCCTCTGTGGCTTTGAAGAGTACCTGACACTAGCACATGTTCTACTGGTGTGTGCTCAAATAAATATTTGTTTAATAAATTAATGAATCTGGGGTAAAATGGTGGTAAGTTATTCATGTATTTAGCTGGCAAAATATTTAAAAAGACAATGACAAACAACCGAGAAAGTCATGTTTACTTGATCCTTCCTACAAAGATGATTAATTATACAAAGAATTTTTAGCTTCTCTAAATGAAAGAACTCTATATGTACTTTTACTGTATGCTGGTGTTGCTTAGTGATGTGTAGGTAGAAAAGAGTTTTGGAAAGAGTAGTAGTAGATACCCATCACCAAGTACCAAGTAATGGACTAATTGCTTAACATATATTTTGTCATTAAGCATCACAATATTCTCATAAAGTAGATTTTATCGTGCATCTCATTTACACAGAAATGGAGGCTCAAAGGACTTCAGTCATTTATCAACGATCCCCCCGACTCAAAGTGCCAGAGGCCAAAACCACATCTGTTTAAAATTCTCCCACCTTGAAACATTTTCTCTAGAGTAATAAACAAAGAAAGATGTGTCACTTCTTTTTATGAAACTTTCTGGTACAGTTGCCACACAAGCTGGGGAATTTTATCTCCAGGTGAGGCGTTTGTGATCCAGCCGATCAGAGTTCTGTAATGAGTATAACTGCATAATCGAGATGGTTATGCTTAGAAAAGTGACCACCAAAATGACAGCTGGATATTTTCTACTCCTTGCTTTTCTTGCAAATCAAATTTGCCAAGAAAGTCAGGTAAAGTGATATTTTTGAAGCTGTCAGCATTCTTTACATCGGAAACAAGTTATGTGTTTTCTATCACATTCATCACCCCTCAATAAAGATTTTGTCATTTAAATGGGAGAGCTGTGTGAGGAAAAGTTTGTACTTCTCTCTTGCTGGCAATTTTTTTAAGGTAAAATAAACTGCAAAGCTTGCTCTTCAGACCCTCTCTGAATTCTGAAACTCTCACAGAAGCAATATTCACCCAGGGGTTACCAGGAGGAAGTAAAGGGATTGCCCATAAACCGACAAATATTACTGAGAAGGGACAGAAAACAGGAAAGCACTGTGACATGGGCCCTTTGTAGAGCTATTCTTTCATCTTCACCCATGGCAAATTACCTAAGGTCAGTGATGTCTTTGGATATCTAAGCTTTTGGAAACCATTAGAGAGACATCCTGCAGATTTTGCACCTCTAGTGCATGTCATAATTATTGATCCCTCTCTCATACACTTTGTTAAAATGTATGTGGTTTGCACTTATATTCAGGTCATAACTTTCTTGCTTGGAAACCCTCTCTTTCCTTACTTGTCCAAGCATCATGTGTTTCCCATCAGCACCACTTTCACAGAGAAATAAAATGGATGAGAAAGAAGTAGGAAAAAGTTGACCCTCAGCAAAGACCACACCAAGGTGCAATTCTTAACACAATTTCTTCAACATTGCCCTTGGAAGTCCCTTGCCTATCAACAGTTCTGTGAAGGATGAAAGGGTTCTCATAACCGCTGCTGTACCTTCCTCATCTCTTTTGGCAGACTTAAAAGTATTTGATTTAAGAAGGCTTGGGGGCTTCTCTGGTGGCACAGTGGTTAAGAATCCGCCTGCCAATGCAGGGGACATGGGTTCGAACCCTGGTCCGGGAAGATTCCACATGCCGCGGAGCAACTAGGCCTGGGCGCCACAACTACTGAGCCTGCGCTCTAGAGCCCGCGAGCCACAACTACTGGAGCCTGCACGCCTAGAGCCCGTGCTGCTCAACAAGAGAAGCCACTGCCGTGAAAAGCCCGCACACTACAACGAAGAGTAGCCCCCGCTCGCCGCAGCCAGAGAAAGCCCGCGCGCAGCAACAAAGACCCAACGCAGTCAAAAATAAATAAATAAATTAATTAATTAATTTTTTTTAAAAAAAGAAGAAGGCTTGGGTTTCCTCCCGATGGGCATCTCAGGCCCTGATCTTAGTTACGACAGGGAATAGATATAGGTTACTATCCAACAAGAGTTGGATAGTAGACTTGCTCTGGGCTAGTCTTCTGAAGATCTTGTGACAAAAGATGTTGAGCTTATTAACATATAGATTAGAGTATGAACAAAAATAAGACCAACTCCTGTGTAAGACTTATCCTCAGATCTCAATCTGGCAGCCCACTCCGGAAAAGAGTAGACCCAATCTGTTTCTCTTCATCTAAGCAGAAAGTGTAGAGAAAGGTGCCCAGAAATCCTATTTCCAAAATAGGCATTGCCATCTTGAAAGCTGTGTAGCAGACCACAGTCATGCATCACGACTCCAAAGCCTTGATCACTAGGCAGAGTCATCCCAGAGGACTAGAATTTTCCAATGCAGGGTCAGTGGAAGAGGTTGCAATCACAGTCTCCTTTCCCTGAACCCTATTTTCCCTCCTTTACTACAAGATTTGAAAATGATAATAACATATCTAGTGAACAGAGTAAACACAGTAACTTCAAAACTCTTTATTCATAAAGTAAAAACATTACTAAGTATCGACTATGTGTGGGACATTGCATAAACTTCTAGGAGTGATACAAGGGTAGAATAAACACAATACCATCTCCTTCAAAATCCTGAATTTTTCATGGGGAAGGGAGACTTGAAAGCAGAATTGCCAGGCGTTCACTCGTCATGCCATTTTTCTTCTGTATCTGTGAAAGTTGTCCCCGCATCCTCAGCTTCCTTGTGACAAGTCAAGCTCTTTGTCCTGGCGGAGGAGATTGCCCGTGGTCTGTCTGGTCCAGGCTGCCTCTCCAACAGCCTCTTTCCCTTTGTTCTGCTTGGCATCCTAAGCCTCAGCATCACCAACCTGCCCGTACTTTCTTCAGTGTTCCACAGTGTTTTCATCTCTGTTGCCCCCTTCACCTGGAATGCCTTTCCCTCATTTATCTCAAATAAGTTCACATTGTTTAAAGACTCAATTTCAGCCTTCTTCTAGAAGTCTTCTGAGTTTCTTACATAGACTTGAACATTCATTCCTCAAATCCCTTTAGAACCATTATTTCCATCAGCGTTTGAAAGAAACTTATTACAAGTTATTGTCTTCACAGTAGAATGTGTGCTTCTGGAGAATGAACAGCCTCTATTGTCTCTGTTTCCTTAGCATGGATCCCAGGGCCTACTATCCCACAGACCTTAAAAATACTGTGAAAAAGTAATGATGCAAGATATTTAACAAAACAGAAAAAGAATGATGGCGTTAGATGTAGTTGGGAAGAAGGTGGAGTTCACAATGTATTGAAGGTTAGTGAAGCTTGGCTTGGAAAGGTGGATTTCCACAGTACCTTAAAGAATGGGCAGGATTCAGGAAGGGAGGAAAAGTTTTTTAAGACAAAGATTCAACATGGAAGAAATCAGAGATGTCTGAAACATTCAACTGAATAAAGGCTTACAAAATAAGACGGCCAAAACGGAGTGAGGTTGCTTATGGTGAGTTAAGTCTATCATGAAAGTTTGTGGTCTTTGTTTAGAAGACAACTGGGAGCCATTGATGGTTCATGAGGAAAAAAAATTACATAGTATAGTGCTTGTTTTAGGAAGAAAATTATGGTAGCAATGTGCAGGATGGTTTAAAATTCAGTGTCTTAGAAAACCAGGAAAGAAAATATTTCAAAAAGGATGTCGCCAGTGTGAAATTGAATGAGAACTGAGAAGAGGCCACTGGTGGCATAAGAAAGTCAGGAGTGTGGAGGGGAAGAATAAAAATCTTACCAGGGTTAAGTAGAAGAGAGCAAATGGATTGCGACTGCAAGCAAAGTGGAAGAACTACCTCTGGAAATTAGTGTAGATTCTTCCCTCTGAGAAAGAAGAGGAGGAGGAGAAAATGGTTGAAAATACAGGACTGAGTTAAAGCAGGGTAGAGAGGATTTTAAATTGATAATTGCATATTAAATTAGGATATCTTTTATATTTTAATTTAGGGCAAGGCAAAGTCTTGTGGTGATGGTAAGGAGAGAGAAGGATGTGTTTTGAGTTTGAATGGAGTAGGAAAGTTCCAGAACAGTGCTGTCGGAAATAAGAAAAGGAGTTAATTAGTGTGCAGTAAAGAACTAACAAGACCACTGAGGTTTTGCCTGAAATAACACAGCATAACGTATTGTTATTTTTTGTGGAGGCAGCCACCGTAGTTCTGGTTATCTACTGCTGACTAACAGACCATCCCAAATTCTGTGGCTTACATCAATGGTCATTATATTATATTCATAATCTCTGGGTCATAAATTAGGGCAGAGAAAGCCTGAGTGGATCTTTTGCTCCACGTGGCATTGACGGGTCACTTGATTTATCCAGCTGGTAGCTGGTGGGATCTGGAGAAGCCTTCACTCTCATAGCTGGCACCTTTGCAGGGATGGCTGGAAACTCACACACCTGCATCCCTCTCCATGTACTCTTGGGGTGTTTTACACGGCCTGTCCATCAGATTGTCTAGACTTCAAATAGAAAAGGAATTATCTAGGCTCTGCAGGTCTGGGACTGGAAGGCAACACAGAATCACTTCCACAATTGTTTCTTGGTTAAAGTGGACTGAAAGCCTGCCCAATTTCAAAGAAAGGAGACCCGCACCCCACTTCTTGCTGGGGGGCACTTCTAGAATTTGGGGCTAGCTTTTATTTTTTTCCTAGCATGAATCATTCTAACATCAATCTAGCATGTTTATCTTCTGTTTTCTGTCATCTCCCCTGGAATGTAAGTCACATAGATCAGGGAGTTCTGTCTGTTTTGTCTCAAGTATCTGGTGTGCAGTAGACAATAAGTATTTGCCACATGTGTGACAGGAAAATGTAGACAGAGGAGCGGATAACATGGGCATGAAATACCCAGGGCTGTGGTCTCCCAGGAAGATAGGGAAGAATGACAAGAGGCTACGAGGTAATGGTTCCCTCCACATTTGTGAGGCTTACAGCATTTCCTGTCAGCATCAGTGGCTCAATAAGGCTTGGTTTTCACCTCCAGGGAGCAACCATATCAACCTCTTCACGACATGTGCTCCAAAGAGCTAGTGAACAGATTTATGTTTATCCCAATTGGAAGTCCTCCTTCAGTTAAAATTATGGCATTGATGAGTTACTAATTAACCCTACAGTTTGGAGGAGTCTTCATCTACACTTCATAGAGTGGCTTTGGGGGTTGATGAATCCTCTGAAATCGTGTGGGCAAATGCATCATCTTAGGTCTTATCAGTTTCTCAAAGGGAAATCTGAGCTCAAAATATTAAAAAAGCACTGTTAGAATAAACTATATTTGGACTTTACCTTTTAAATATAAGAAGCTAAGTCTTTCAAATACTATGAAGAAAAAAAATCACCTGGAACAGGAAAAAAAGACACTTCTGACATTAGCTAAGGCCACATATGTAGCAAGCAAATCGATGCAATAATCTTTAATGATTCCCCAGGAGCTATTAAGTTTGATTTGGTTAGTGGCACGTGAACCTGGGGGATTTATGGGTAAAGTTACTCTAGCTACAAAGAGAAGCCACGTCAAAAAGTCACTTTAAAAGAAGAAAAAAGATACTTTTGGAGATTTAGACTATAAAAAGATATGTTTCCCAATTAGTGCTTAAAAGCCTCTGATTATAATGTGGTATTTCTTTAAAAAAGTCCCCTAAGTATATGTTAACAATTGAACTTGAACTAAAATTATAACTCTATTATTTGAAAATACTTTCATACACTTTTCTTTCCTTGTTTTCCATTCCATTACTTACTAAAAATAAGTTTTTTAAGTTTACTGTTGTCAAACTTTAACAACATACCAACATAATAGGGATATATACAGTCAAGTATTTTAAAAATTGAATAGTTTATAAACTGAGGAGGCTCTAAAGACATCAGGTAGATTACATCTAGAAACATAAAATCTATAGATAAGATAATATAGGTTTAAAGTGGTGCAGGAATATTAAAATGCACAGGACTTTTAAAAAGTTTAGTTGTTTTCTTATTTTTAAGTGTAACTACTTAAAGGATATCACCATAAAGAATTTCTTGTCATGATCTAAATTTCAAGCAGGCTAGAAAGCTAAAGGCTTCATCTCAGTTGTAGCCAGAACCCTTTCTCAATGCCTGCATTTTGTCAAATGAACAACCATGGCACCACCCTTGATTCCTTTCTAACCATGTAGATCTGGTACCCTCATCTTCTAAGCTGGGACCTCAGATTCTGCAGCCATCTGGGTCATATAGCTCAGGCAGGAAAAGCACAAATATGGTACAAACATGGGTCTAAAATAAACACACTTGCACACTCTGTACTTTGATTTATTCCTTGTTCCCAATCTATAGCTCAAATCCTATCAGTTTTCCCCCTCCACTGAAAAGTCCACTGCCTTAATCTAGATCTTCCTGATTTTCCTCTGAGGTAATACCTTTACCTCATTTTCCTGATGGTGCACTACTTAGTTTTTTCTTTCAAATGCTGCTGAGACACAAATCTCTGGAAAACAATCCATTTTTTCTTCAATTACAAATAATGATTTCTCATTGCTCAATGAATCAATAAATCAATACTATGCCTCTTCTGTCTCTCACAACAAGGCATAGAAGACCTGACCAGTTAGACAAGGGTTAGTGAGAATTAGGTTGTAATTTATGATTGATTGGTTCACAATTAAAGATCCAACAAGAGTATAGAGGGAGACTTCTTGTTTTCTTTTGGTCTAGCTTAGGATCCAGGATCTAGGAGTCAGCTATGTCAAGATATAGTACTAGCACAATGTACATAGAGTGAGTCTGATTCTGATGCATGGCACAGAAATTAAAAGATGTATTATACTTCTTGGGTCACATGAACTTATACAGGATCTAAGTACAGGTTGCTCTGGATCTAAGTATATATGCTGTGTGTGCAAATGGTAGAGAAACTTAAAGGTGACAGACCCAGCATCTGTATCTTAGTTGGACATTTGCATAAGAATAATAATTACAAGAGGAAAGCATGGAAACTCTATGGTCAACCTTATTTTTATCAGCCACCAACATATACTTTCTCACCTAACTGGGATAGGCTCTTTCCTTGGCCCCCGAAATGGTAAGCTTACCTTCTAATCTATATCTCTATTAATGCTGTAACGCTTCTTTTGAGATATCCCTTCATGTCTTCTCCACCTAGCCAAGTCCTTTCATTCTACATTGTATTTTGTTTCAAATGCTGCTGAGATCGAGCTGGGTTCCATTTCCACTTCATTCATGAAATCATCTCCAACTTCTTCACATCGTTCTGATCTATCTCTTCTCAGAACTTCTGCACTAACAGTGAATAATGGCCGTGTCAGGTATGATTAGTTTCATAAGTGGAGAGTAGGCAACATGTCTTTAACTTGTTTTGTGTCTTATTTGTAGCCTAGCATAAGGCTAACAGCAATAAATAACCTTTAGATGATTGTTTTAATCAGAACTCAAATGTTCCAAGAAATTACTAAACTTTGGGGATTATAATTTTTTTTAAAAAAGGAAAGAGATAAATATTATAATCATGAAACCACAGAATTTAAGACCCAAGAGTAATGTTAGATATCATCTCATTTGACCTCCAAAATTAATGAAGGAGGAAATGATATACCAATTTGCATAAAGCTAAGCACTAAACTAGTGACAGATGCAAGGCTAGAACTCAGGACTCGAGCCCCATTTCTAATGCTCATTGCTAAACTGGACTATAGTATATACCATATAGCATCTGCAAAATTGAATGAAAATATTTTAACTATGCTTGCCTTTTGAGATTATGAATGACATGCCTTCTTATAAGCTTCACAGTAAATAGTTTCAGTAGGACTGTGGCTGACACTGCTGGTTGACTATAAAATGTGCATTTCTCTTGCTTCCTTTACTACTTTAATACATCTGCACACAAACACATACAGAGGGGTGGCTATGTGCCTAGTTAAAATCTAAAACCTCCCAGTCATCTTTGTGTTGAATGACCATTTGGTATGTGTCTTGCTAATAAGATATAATTGAAACTCTGCTCGGAAATGATTACATTTCCAAATAAAAAACAAAATCCTTACGTGGAGAAGGTTTTTCGATCATTATCCATTTGCCTTTTTTATGTTTGGAATGCAGATGTGGTACTGGAAGTATAGTGGCCATCATGTGATGGTGAGAAAGAAAGCCATACCAAGGATTAGGAACAGCATGATAGGAAAAATCTGAGTCCTTGATAACATTCATGAGGATCAGACTCTGTCTTGAGTCAACTCCAGACTTCTGAATGAGAACTATCAATCTCTTCCTTGTCTAATCAATTAGTTATTAAGTTTCCTGTTACTTTTGTCTAAATACCCTCTTCCCACCAAAGATAAGATCACAAAATATGTTAAAATGCAATGGATCTAGTGACCAATTCAGTCATATTATTTGACTAGCCCTTTGGCAGTGACTTTGCTCCAGTGCTGCTTTTTAATACCTAACAGCATAGCTGTTGTTTTAAAATGGCTTAAGTATGCTAAGCACTATTCTAAAGCCCTTGAAATATATTATCTTATTTAATAATCACTGCAATTGTATGAAGGTTGCATTGGTATCCTCATTTATACAGATAAAAAAGACAGTTTAGAGAGGTCAGTTATCTTGCTTATGCTCACATGGTAAGCAGTAGATGTCCCTGGGATACCAATGACTACGTTCTGTTCATCTATCACACCATGTAACAAACCATGTGAAGTGCAGCTCTGTGAATCAATGTATTGTTTGAAAATTTAAGATAGTTGATTAACAACCTTGTTTTCTTCTCTCTAATGAAATACTAAAGCTGTAGTGAAAACACAAAACTTGGACAATCTACATGTCATCCAAACAGAGAATCAGTTAAAGTTGTATAATTGGAAACCATTAACTTAATAATTTCGTAAAGAATCCATTATATAACTGATTGTATTTTTTGCTTTGGCTCTTGAACTTGGCCTTGCATGCACTGGTAATTATTCCAGGGATAGCAGCTTCAAACAAACAAACGAAAATATTACATTCCACAGCTTTTCAGCACTTCAATACCAGCTCCACTTAAGTAGAATAACTTCTAGATTTGCTTTCCTCCTACAAAACCATGATTTAAGTTCAGGTTCCAAACCCCTAAATCCTTCAGGTAATTCATGGTTTCTGATCTTTTATTCTCTAGGGATTATTTTGTTCATTTGTTCCCTCAGAAAACAAAGGCAAGCGTGAAAATAAAAGGGGTGTCCCTCGATGAAAGGATTAAGTAAATACATATGATAATAAAACAAGATAACTGATTACTTACATCATTAAATAGCCACTAATTAGAACAACTTTTAAAAAGGTAATTATAAATCTAGTTGTATTTGCTCAACTGAGAGAAGTGATATTTTGAAGTCAATTGTAAATATACTTCAAGGTAAAAAATATCTTCCACTCTCTCATTAACACTAGACAATTAAGACAAAATATTTTTCTGGTTTGAACTTCTTGTATATTTGCCACAGTAAACTGGAGACACTTTCTCATGGCTATATGGATAGCAGATTTAGATTCTTTATCCAATGGTCAGCGTTTTGGATGGGAGTCAAAATAAAACTCGCCCAGATTTGTAGTTTCAGGAGAAAACTTCTGGAAAACTTAGAGGCTATGAACCCAATCTAATACCAATCAGATTAACTGATGATGAGTTTGTTTTTAATGTGCTGTAAGAGTCTCCACTGAGATCCCTTCAGAAGGCACTTCATCACCTTCGCTGAATTTTCAGATGTTCCCCATAATACAGTTCCATTGGGCTGAACACACACCATGTGTTTTGGCTGCTACATGACCTCCAGTGGAATTATTTTCCACTGGAGGTAATTCCTGCTAAAAAGAAAATCCTGAGTCCCCAGGGACTCTTATCACCCTAGCAATCCATTCTTCCCTGTTAGGGAGAGATGAGCTGTAAGACCACAATGGGTTAGCTTAGTGGAGAGACAATATTTACGAACAACAAAAAAAATAACAGGAAAATAGAGAACAGGCTATATCCATGAGTGAGTTGAGTGACACAAATGAGAAGCATGGTCAGACATCAGTGGGGAGAAAGGTCACTGCAGTCACAAACCTTGGGGACTGTGCATGCTGCCCTTTGCGTTCATTCCCTCATCCATTTGATGCTCACTGGGGAACCACTGTGTGCCAGAGGCAGTGTTAGACTCTGACAGTAGAAGAGTCTGTGACCCCAAGGAGTTTGCAGTCTAGTGGAGATCAGAGGAAAAACCAAGTAAGTGAGTAGTTGTGATGTGATGTGATAAAGGCTGTGCTAGAGGAATGTGCAGCTTCCACGTGGCAGAGGAGAGGGAGCTTCTCAAGACTGGCAACATGGTGAAGCATGTGCTGAGAATAGAAGATAAGCAATTCATTGAATTAAGGAAACGTTAGCTTTGGATAAATAACCAGAAGTGGGATTGCTGGATCATATGGTAGTTCTATTTTCAATTTTTTGAGGAACCTTCTTACTGTTTTCCATAGTGCCTGCACCAATTTACATTGACACTAACGCCGTACAAGAGTTTCCTTTTCTCTACATCCTTGCAGACACTTGTTATTTCTTGTCATTTTGATGATGGCCATTCTAACAGTCATGAGGTGCTATCTCACTGTGGTTTAAATTTGTATTTCTCTGAATGTAAGTCATGTCGAACACCTTTTCACGTGCCCGTTGGCTATTTGTATGTCTTCTTTGGAAAAACGTATATTCGAGTACTCTGCCCATTGAAAACATCAGATTGTTTGGTTTTTTGCTATTGAGGTATATAATAAATGAAAACAGGATCTGGAAGATATCTATACTTCCATTGCAGCATTGCAGCAGGATATAGAAAAAAACCTGTCTGTCAGTGGATGTATAGATAAGGAAGATGTCATACATATAAATAAATAAATAAATAAATAAATATATATATATATATGATGGTATATATATATATATATATATGAATATTATCCAGCCATGAGAAAGAAGGAAATCCTGCCATTTGAGACAACATGGATGGGCCTTGAGGGCACTACACTAAGCAGAATAAGTCAGAGAAAGACTAATTCTGTATAATATTACTTATATGTGGAATATAAAAAAGCTGAGCTCCTAAAAACAGAAAGTAGATTGGTGGCCGCCAGGGGCTGGGAGGGGTGAGGAAAATGGGGAGATGCTGGTCAAAGGGTACAAGCTTCCAGTTATGAGTAAGTTCTGGGAATCTAATGTCCAGCATGGTGACTACAGTTAATAATACTGTGTTATATACTTAAAAGTTGCTGAGAGAGTAGATGTTAAATGTTCTTACTACAAAAAAAAAAGGTACTTATGTGACACAATGGAGGTGTTAGTTAACACCACAGTGGCAATCATTTTGCAGTATTATAAGTGTATCAAATAAACACATTGTACACCTTAAACTAACAGTGGTCTATGTCAACTATATGTTAATAAACCTGGAAAAAACAAAGAAATATTTATTGAGCATCTAGTCTGTGTGAATTCTTGTATAGTCTTAATGAAATATGTTAAATTTGAGGGTAAAGTGCTTTGGGAGCTAAAAAAAAAAAAAAAAAAAAAAAAAAAATGGGCTTCCCTGGTGGCGCAGTGGTTGAGAGTCTGCCTGCCAATGCGGGGGACGTGGGTTCGAGCCCTGGTCTGGGAAGATCCCACATGCCGCGGAGCAGCTAGGCCCGTGAGCCACAACTACTGAGCCTGCACGTCTGGAGCCTGTGCTCCGCAACGGGAGAGGCCGCGATAGTGAGAGGCCCGCGCACTGCGATGAAGAGTGGTCCCCGCTTGCCACAACTAGAGAAAGCCCTTGCACAGAAACAAAGACCCAAAACAGCCAAATAAATAAATAAATAAATAAATAAGTCAGGAGCTCTTTAAAAAAAAAAAAAATTAAAATTTACTCTGCCTTTAGGATAGAGGATTTCAAGTAAAGGCTCCAAAAGGGAGAAGACAATTGAGCTGAGCGCATTTTTTTAATAGAGAAATTAAAGATCATTAGAATAACAAGCGCAGCAGTGTGAAAGAGCATCAGTGTGGAGAATAGAGGAATTCCATTCTGCCAAGATCGAAGGAGGCAGGAGTGAAGGGAGAGGAGGAAAATGAGGCTGGAAAGTTAATTTGGGGTCAGATACTTTAGGCCTTGTAGCCGCTTAATGAGAGAACTAGAAGTCAGCCACCAAGAGGTTGATATGAAATCCATGAACATAAATAATGTCTTCAAGGAAGAAAGTATATATTAAAATCGAAGCGCTAAGAGTCGAGAAAGACTAATCCACTTCCTTTCATAAATGTGCTTAGGAAGGCCAGGAAGAATTGCCTACATTAAGTGCTAATTTAACTGGTCTTCACCTATGACACAAAGATTATTGATGTACCATCGGTAGGTCTCAGGCTTAGTGGTTTCCCCAGCAGTGGGGATGAATCTGCACTATATGTCAAAGCTGCCTTGTTATCACTTTTTCAAGAAGGTTGGGAGTTACTGAGTTGTAGGTTGGGGCTCAGACACAGACAAAGTTCAGAAATAGGCAAAGTTGTTTAGTTTCCACCAAATTTAATGAGAGAGAGAGAGAGACAGAGAGGGGATGTTGAGAAGAGATGGCACAAAACAAATTAACTTCCCCTTTGAATTACGAATCGGTATACATTTCAAGAAAAATGTAACCTATTTCTAATTAAAATAATTATAACTCAGCAAAATTGGATTTGGCAAGAAATCAGAACCCCAGTTCCTTACAACTTCTTTTCTAAAGCTAAAATCTCTTTCATTTGCAGTTAAAGTTCATGCCTTGCCAGCCCTGAACCTGCGGGGACTGAGTTTTGTTCCCGGCACTGGAGTAGCTAACTACATTCTGCTACATCTAATTCTAAGAGAAAGAAGGTTCTTTACAGATCATTCTGAATATAAGGCAAGTATATATGAACAGTAATTTCCGAAACACAAACGCACAACTGTGAGTCAATTTCATTATTCTGAGATGGGCGTCAGAGGGAAACACAGAACATGGAGTTTACTAAAATAATAATGAACAAAGCCCTGTAAAGCAGCTACTTTGGTTCTTTAGGACTGGCTGGCTGCCTAGGAGGTGACCCTGGGCAGTTTCAGAAGCAAAGAAAAAGAGATTTGAACCAAAAGATGGTGAAGGGAATGGGGAGTGAGAGGGGAAGTAGTTATGCATTTCTGAACTGAAGCTGTGAATGTTCTTTGGTGACCTAGAACTGATTGCATATATTTATGTTTAATTTTAATATGCAGCAGTGGAACAATTGCTCATAATAATATATGTGACATCTCAAATTAACTTTTATTCTCCACTGATGGTTTTTGCAATATATTGTTGTTTTCACCCACGTTAATGAATGTGACAATCTATCAGTTCTGAGAATAAAAATATTTTGGCCCATATTCATCCTTAAATGAATTTATTAAAAAGCTCTGGATATTCCCTAGATATTCATATTGGGAACAACCGATTTTAATTTGTCTTTTGACATCTTCTCAGAAGATTCATTAAGTAAGGCAGTGGCTGCAAGAATTCATACATCAAGGATTTGATGCATGACAAGTTTTCTTGAAAAAGACTTAAGTCTTTTTCGGAATTCTAGAAAACATTTACCACCAGATAATTGCAGTTCATTTGCATTTGAAAAAAAATGTATGTGCATTTGAGTCAAATTTAAAACAATGCTGAAATCTTCAACTTGCCAAGATGCAAAGTCAGGAATGCAGTCTGTACAAGAAAGAAATAAAAATCATTTACAATGTAACATTTATCATTTCAGAAAAAAAGCATGTTCAATATAAAGAAAAATATCTGTGCTGTGCAGATAGTGCTGATAATTTCCATTATTTGTTCAGTAGTAGAGAGAGAATCATGATGAATGATGGATGGGAGAGTTGCAGTTTTCAGCAAATTCATAGTTTTACTGCATCTTAGCAGATGAACTTTAAATGAGAAGTTGTGTTGCTTACTTTGAAGTTTTTAAAAATAGATTTATTATAGATAATGCTACTATGGCATATAGGTTCCACACTGCATCCAGTGTCTCTTCCATTCAGGACATTCATTTAAGCTCTTGTTATTTCCTTTATTTATTTATTTATTTAATTGAAATATAGTTGAATTACAATATCATGTTAATTTCAGGTGTACAGCACATCTATTCAATTATATTATTCTTCAGATTCTCTTCCCTTATAGGTTATTACAAAATACTGAGTATAGTTCCCTGTGCTATACAGTAGGTCCTTGTTGCTTATCTATTTTATATATAGTATTATATATATATTAATCCCAACCTTCTAACTTATCCCTCCCCCCCCACCCTTTCCCCTTTGGTAACCATAAGTTTGTTTTTTGTTTGTTTTTATTTAGTTAATTAATTTATTTATTCATTTATTTTTGGCTGCATTGGGTCTTCATTGCTGGGTGCACGCGGGCTTTCTCTAGTTTCAGAGAGTGGGGCCTCCTCTTTGTTGGGGTGCGCGGGCTTCTCATTGCAGTGGCTTCTCTTGTTGCAGAGCGCGGGCTCTAGGCACGTGGGCTTCAGTAGTTGTGGCACACGGGCTCATTAGTTGTGGCTCGCGGGCTCTAGAGCACAGGCTCAGTAGTTGTGGCACACGGGCTTAGTTGCTCCGCGGCATGAGCGATCTTCCTGGACCAGGGCTCAAACCCATGTTCCCTGCATTGGCAGGAGGATTCTTAACCACTGTGCCACCAGGGAAGTCAAGTTTGTTTTCTATGTTTGTGAGTTTTTGTTTTGTAAATAAGTTCATTGTAATTTTTTTTTTTTTTTTTAGATTCCACATGTAAGTAATATCATATGATATTTATCTTTCTCTGTCTGGCTTACTTCACTCTGTATGACAGACTCTTGGTCCATCCATGTTTGCATCCATGCTTCAAATGGCATTATTTCATTCTTTTTTATGGCTGAGTAATATTCCATTGTATATATGTGCCACATCTTCTGTATGCACTCCTCTGTGGATGGACATTTAGGTTCCTTCTGGGTCTTGGCTATTGTAAACAGTGCTGTAATGAACATTGGGGTGCATGTATCTCTTTGAATTATGGTTTCCTCTGGATATATGCCCAGGAGTGGGATTGCAGGAGCATATGATAGTTCTATTTTTAGTTTTTTAAGGAACCTCCATACTGTTCTCCATAGTGGTTATACCAATTTACATTCCCACCAACAGCACTGGTCATTACACTTCAGCAGGCCTAATGGGCTGGCTATTATCTGTTTGTCCATCCAGACTCAGTCTCTACCCTTCTGCAACTTGTTCTCTACGTTAGGAGGCTGATCTTTAGAGACTTGCATTAATGATCTCTCTTGCTCTCTGCCTTCTGACTGGGCTCAGCCAGTGGAAAAGTTGGGCAGATTATCAGAAGACACAAGAATCTTGAGATTGAGATTGGGATATTTATTCCCCAGTTCCTTTCCTACAGAGTAATGTCAGTGGCTATGCTCCTATACAAAAAGCCACAGCTCCTTTTCAGCATCCCTCCGCTATAGCTGCAATTCCCTAACTTTGCTCCTTCGAGCCCAGGAGTCGTGATGACTTTCTGCTGTTGCCAGGATGCTTCCACATCCCTCTTTGGTTTCTATAGCCCTGCCCACATCTCTGTAAATAGACTCTTTATTAAACTCTCCTCCAATATCCTGTTTGAATAGGCTAAATGTTCCCTGCTGGGACCCAATAGCCTTGAACTAAGCCAGGTCTTATGCAATGTCAAAATACAAACCATGACTAAGCACTGTCTTCATCTACATTCTGTGATTAGGAACTTAGTGTGATTAGACCTTATCCCCAAAGCAATGCCTCCCTGTAATCCCTCAGGTATTGGCCTGGCCACTCTGCCCTCACAGGACATGCATCAGTCCAAATTTGGCAACTTGTTTGTTTCATGTATGGTAATTTTTAATGATTGTTAGGACTAAACAAAATACTTGCATAATTAATGAAATTGAGAAAGTTTTGTAAATATATACTGAATTTAGATGATATGAAGCATTTATTTAGTAAGTCGGGCATCCAATCAAAATTTCTCTTAATTACTAACCTAACTTGACAAAAACATTTTCCTTTAAACTTGAATAGCTGAAGTAATTAAATCTATGATGTGATTCTAGACGGGGCTCTAGGCTGCGCTGAACTCAAAGAAACGATTTGCATGACTGTATTGGGTCTCATCTTGCAACCATGTATTTGTCACATCAATAACAACAAAACAACATTCAAAACAGCTTGTGTGGCCGGACATAAAATATTTGTCTAATAACAGATTCTTTCTTGTGAGGACTGTAAAATTTGGTTAACATAATTTCTTCATTATCACTTATGTGTTAATAATTCAGACATTATTACATTAATTTTTCTTGATTCCTAAATTTTAGTGTTTGTTTCAACTTTTAAGTCTTAAGTATGCATTTACAATTGCAATCCTTTGTCATAGGAAATAGGCAATATTATCTTATAATAGACAAGTAATATGAAAATGAATAGTAGAATGCAGATATTTAGACATATAAAAAGTATTAATTTTCGTAAAAATATAAGATAAAATTGTTAGGCGAAATACCCTACAATTATTCTTTATGATAAAAGTTCATTAATATATACTTGCTTGTTTCAAGGCAGGGCATATTGTAACAACAATATAATATCTACTTTTAGTAGGCTGCTTTGGCTTATGACTGAATATAAAGTCCTTTGAGATCCTCAGAAGAACAAAGATATACAAATGGAAATTAGTAGAAAATCTATGATGCCCTGATTGTAAAATATATGATATTCTACTTATATCCAATCACACTTCCTTTTCTCCAGTCTCATCTAATACAGGTCATAGCATATTTGTGTTTACATTACGGAGAGGGGGGAACGTAACTCATGAAATCTTTCCTGTATTCTTCACTTCTTTTAACTATTGGGAATGTCAGGGCTTCATGAAAGACACTAATGTTGACATTAATTTCTATGTATCGTGCAGACATTCTTTATAAAGTCAAACATTCTGGGTCTTCTAATTTGGTAAAAATTTTATTTACTCACATCATTTATTATTGCTAAAATTTTGCAACCTTATAATAGAAATTCACACTAAATTCAAGCAGTGAGCCTTCAAAAGTATTCAAACAACTCGAATTCCAAATTCTTGTCAAGTAAAATAAGTTGGAGGGCACAGACAAAAAGGGGACAAATTAGACTTTTCCTGTGGAGATAGAACACTCAGTATGCAATGAAATCAATCAAATTCCAGCAGCCACAGAAGCCTTGCACTAATGGAAACACTTTGTGTGTGTGTGTGTGCTCCTGAGATTTCATTTGAAAAAGCAAAGGAGTTTAATTAAATGTGGATTGAGACTCCCAACCACCAAGTCAAACCCATATGATGATAGATGTAAGTAGCTTTCTAGGTCTAAGACTACACACTTAATCCATCTATATTTTTCAGCTGCCAGAAATTAAATAAATAAATAAATCCTGCACTTAACATTTACTTGATTCCTTGCTTTTTTAAAGACTGAAATGGCAAGTCAGATGAAGGAAAACATAGCTAAATAGGTCATGGTTGAGAGACCCCCATCTGTTCTGGGCCCCCTCTCTTACTCTTGCTGAGAGGTTGGCCAACACAATGCGCTCATGTTCATGCTCACCGTATCAGTGTAATAGTCTCTTGGGGCTATTACTTCACTGCCCATATATTTTAAATGTAGATTAGAACACCTACTGAAATGGATTGAAAAGAAAAATCATAAGATCAATTTCACAGGCCAAAGGAGAGCAAGCTAATAATATGGATATTCAAACAATAGAGCACATAAAATAGCAAGGATGTTAGGCAATTTGCCCAAAAGTTACATATTCTGGATGACCTAAAGTCCATTTGCATATGCCGCTGTGTTGCCATTGTAGTGCTTTGTTTTTTTCCTTCAGTAGTTTTAGGGCTCTGTGGAGATTCAACCTATGCAGTTTATAAAAAGCCTTCTACCATGCACCTTCAGTTAAAAATTGCATTAGCATAACAACAAATGTTACAGGTAATCACGTCAATGTCATATACTTATTGTAATCATCGTGGAACTCTGTGGATCAGAGTCCCCATGCCCTGTGGCAGGAGTTCCTGGATGTCCCTCTGGAGGGAACAGCCAGATGCCTAATGAGAATGGCCAGCGCACAGATAACATTGTTTTGCTTTGTTTTTGTTTTTCATTCCCTCTGATCACATTCCCAGTAACATCCATTTTTAAAAAATTGAGGAAGAGTTGACTTACAATATTACATTGATTTTAAGTGTACAACATAGTAATTTGATGTTTTTATAGAATATACTTCATACATGGTTATTATAAAATATTGACTGTATTTCCTTTGCTGTACATTACATCCTTGTAACTTATTTATTTTATACCCAATAGTTTGTACCCCTTAAACCTTTTCACCTCTTTTGCCCCTTCCCCCACCCTTCTCCCCTCTGTTTGGTGTATCTGTGAATCTGCTTCTGTTTTATCTGTTCATTTGTTTTATTTTTTGGATTCCACATATATGTGAAAACATACAGTATTTATCTGTCTTATTTCACTAAGCATAATACTCTCCAGGTCCATTCCTATTGTCTCAAATGGCAAAATTTCATTTTTAAAGTTAGATATAAGGCATAGATTTAGTGATTCTGTGCATACACTTTGGAGTTATGTGCATCTGGGTGTGAATGATTGTATCCTTTGCCAGCCTCATGGATGGGCAAGTGACTTCACACCATGAAGCCTTTCTCATCTATAAAAGGGAGTGATGGCAATGACACTTAACCCACAGGGTGGCTGTGAGGATTAAATTAAATTACACATGTAGGTAGTCTAGCCAGCTGCCCAGGGCTATAGAAGGTAGCTGATTTTATAAGTAGCTTCAATGTTGTTTTTCTTCCTGCATCTCTCATTTGCTTCCAATCAACCCTCCACACTGTTCATTTCTCTCTCCTGCTTTCCCACATGTGTCTTTTAGTCCACAGGACAAAGGTGCAGAGTCCTCCACGTCTAGACTCAGGCCTCCATTCCAGGGTCACCTCCCATCTGTGCCCCCACGAGCTCTGCCATCCAGACCCACTGAGGTTTTCACCATCTGCACCACTGAGGGCCTCTCCTGGATCCACGTCTTTGTGTGTGCTGCTCTCTCCTTTGTGTGAACGAACTCTGGCTCACTTTCTAGGACTGTACTCAAGTGTCACCTCCTCTTCTCCATGTAGGTTTCTTTTTTCTCTGTATTCTCAATGACCTTGACAGCACTGATCTCCTTGTACTGTAATTACTGCCTATGTGTTCGTATCTTTCACCAGATGACACTGATCAGAGATCAGCTACAAGTATCTCTGGAATTTTGTTCTTTTCACTTTCCTGCTCTTGTCCTAATGTACTGACAGTCATACCACAGGAGTTTAATACATGTTTGTTAGAGGCCTGGGCACCTGTGACACTGAAATGGGGAACAGCCATATGCTTCTGTTAAATTCAGTGTTGTTCAGCATGGTGACTATAAGTTAACAATACTGTATTGCATATTTGGAGGTTGCTAAGAGAGAAGATCTTAAATGTTCTCATCACAAGGGAAAAAATTGTAACTACGTCTGGAGATGGATGTTAATTAGACTTCTTGTGGGTGATCATTTTATAATATATACAAATATCAAGTAGTTACATTGTACACCTGAAACTAATATAACGTTACATGCCAATTATATATCAATAAAAAATAAAAACAAGACAAAAACCTTGATTGCCAGCCACCTCCCAAAAAACAACAAAATTCAATGTATGTTCATGCACTATTCACGAGTAAGGCAATCCCTGCCCTCTAGACATTAAATGTTTTCAAGGAGAAATGAACATGTAAACAGATATAATTGCAATATAACATACAGTGAAAAAGGCTGTAATGGGAGCTCAGGGGAGGATCGCTTATTTCAACATGAAAAACTTAAAAGAAGTGTTCTGAAAGAGTGGAAACCTATGTTTCAAAAGAACATCTCTAGAGCATTATTGTTATTGTTTATCTTTTTTTTTTCAAATTTATAAGTACAGCAAATTGCAAACATATGATCAGTGAGGATGTCTATGAACTTAATATTCTGGTTAACATAAGCCACTATATGTAGAGATTATTAGTCTTGCGTTACAATTTTAAATAATTCATATTAACATATTCTTAGCACTAAAATTAAATTGACCGTAACTGCATCTTTGATAGTTCAGAAGGCACTTTAGAATGCTGCAGTGGCTCAAGGTCAGTGTAAAAGACTTGTAACATATAAAGAAAATGGTTATTTGAACATTGTTTGGATTATCTTTAAGTAAGCATTTATTGAAACATCTAGAATTTTGCCACCCAATACATAGGATTACCTAGTTGAATGTCAAAAGGCCATTTGCTGTTGTAAATAACATAATAGCATACCTACTCATATGCCCTCTTTTCCTGCCTCTCCTCCACATTTAAGAAAACAACTCTATAGGACTAGATGTGTGGACATGAGGAATTTCTGCAAAATTAGAGAGATGACCATTTTGTTAATTTTTATCAAATTCTTTTAAAAGTTTTATTAAATTGACACAGAATAAGTAGATGGAAAGATTTCAGATTAATCACTAAGGTAGTGAATAGCTGGAATAAATTTCCATTAAGAATTGCACTTCTGTTTTCATGTAACTCTTGCTGGGTTAGCAATTCTTTGAGAACTCTTTCATATTAAATGTCATTCATATACGGAGATAATTAATTCTTAACCATTTTTTCTTAGCATTTTTTTTCTGTCTACTAAATCCATTCAGGAAGTGTTTACAATTTATCTTTCCTTGAGACTCATATTTTTTCCTAAAAATTTTAGAGGAGATTACACATAAATATTTAGTCTACAACCCCATTACTAATATCTGTAGGAATATTGAGAGTCAACCAGTCATGAAGCATTAAGTGGAAACAGAAGTAACAGTATCTTTTATATTTTTGGATATGTGTATTATGTATTGTACATATTTTGGTTTGGATCCATGTGTTAGCCATATGAATTATGGCTAAATTATGCACCAAACTGAAAGTGAGGTATATGAAAAATAAACTAAGGAAATTACAGATCATTATGAAGAGTTAATTAACATCCATAAACTTGCTTCTTTTTACTTGCCTTTTGTAAGACTGACATTGCTATGTCTTCCTTCTCTACAATAAACATGGACACCCTCCTGAGCCTACTTCGGGATTCATCAGGAACAGGGACCATATACATGATTACACAGCAAATGAAAACATTTAGTGTCACACAAAATGGATTGACTTCACTGCATTAATGTCGCTCCTTCCAAAGACAACAGTAGCCCAAGCAGAGCATGAACACAAACAAGCAGAGGGCACCAGCTTCTGCTGCCGTGTCCCTGCGGCTCCTGGCAGACGCAGGCACCTGCTGCTCTCCGATTACAGCTACAAGCGTCCAAAAGCAGCTGTGGGCGGAAATAAGTTTTAATTCTGAGTGAATACAAAAAGGACTCTTCTAAAAACGTTCATTTTACGGTACACAGTAGCCTGGCTAAGATAGCAGCATTCTTTTTTTACTCTCATTCTCGTAAAAATGAAGACAATAATTGGAAAATACACAGTAACAAGCTATTATTCTCCCTTTCTATCTTAATCTGCTTCCAGAAGAGGGAGGTGAAAGAAAGCTCTTTTTGTGTGTGTATGTTTTATTTTGTTTTTATTCAGTAAGATAAAAATACTTTGTTTTATAGGTTTTTTTTTTTAATTCCCGTGGCTTAAAAATCAAAATGACATATAAAGCATATAAGTGGGAAATAACCACATTTTGCGTTTCTTTTGTATCCTTCAGTGTTTCTTTATATATGAAGATATATTATTTCTCCACTTGCCTGCAAAAAATTGCATACTACAAAGATTGTTCTACACCTTTTTTGCCTGTATCTTGAAGATTTCTTCCATATTAATATAAATGAATGCACAGTATTCCATTTTGTAGATATGCAACTTTTTCTGCAATAATTACTTTTAGGTTAGAAAAATGCAAGCTGTAAGGTTCATGCATTTCTTTAAAAATAAAAGCTTCTAAATTTGATGAGAATATGTTAGACCAAAGATGAAAAAAGTTTAAATCCACTGCTCTAAGATCGTCAATGAATGGTACAGCCACAAATCAAGAGATGATAGCTTCATGTTCATATTGCAAAATATTATTGGTCCCATGCATAAAAAGTAGGCACACACGTACACTTTATATACCAGTATGACAGCTGCTATCTCTGAATACAAAGATCATTCAAGAACCGGCCAGAAAAGCAATTATTTAAAAATTTATTGAGATTATACTTTGCTTCATAATACTGTATTATTTTTAATGACTTGTTATGTTAATGTTTTTTTCTTTCCTTCTAAGTTAATAAACTCTTTCTCTTCTATGTCTGCTGTAAGTACAGGGCAGAGCTGAGCATTTTGAGAAATTGCAAAGAAGTTTAGTCTTTGTGGCAATACATATTTTTCTGGATATTTTTAAGACTATGTTATTTTCTTGATATTCTTTTGGATTATCTGAACCACTAGTTCTCTCTATAGAGTAAGTAAATTAAAACTGAGGATATCCACATAATTCTCAAAGAGACTTGATGATATCCAACAATAAATAGAGAAATGCAAATGAGAAAAGGACGTTTGGGACTCTTTATCATTTTACAGGTAATTCAACCAAGTGCAGAGCAGTTAAGCAAAATTGTCCAATGTAGAGCTGGGCCAGGATTTGGTTTCAGGAATGTTGATTCTGACTGGTCCTCTGGTTGTTAAGAGTCACTGCTTTATCAGTAAAGAGTTTGAAAACAAACTCTTTAAGCACTAGGGCAGATAGAACCAGGGGGGACCATTGGCAGGCTATTGCCACACTCTAAGCAAGAGATGGTGGTAGCTTGCACCAGGTTAGTTAGCAAGCTTGAGAGATGGTTGTGTTACAGACATACTTTGAAGGTAGAGCAAATAGAATTGTCCAATGGTTTGAATATGGAGTGTGAGAAGAAGAAAGATGTCAAGAATAACTCAAATTTTTTGGCCTGAGAAGTGAGAAGGATGGAATTGTTATCACCGTTGGTGAGGATGAGAGTGAGAAAAAAGATGTAAGAGGAAAATTAGGAGTTGAGTTTAATTTGCTATTGTCACAACCAAGGCATGTAACAAAGCATTACCAAAACTGAATTGATTTAAAGAACAGTCATATATTCTTCCTCAGCTGACTGAATTGGCTGGTGTCAGCTAGTAGGAGCTAAGCTTGCCTGTGTGTGGCTCTACGCTATGGGTTAGGGCACAGTTGCTCCACTGTCTCCTTGGACAAGCAGGAGGGTTGAGGCATGTTCTCAGGGGGCAGAAGACACAATTTTTCTTAAAGCCTAGGCCCAGAACTTGCACATTGCCACTTCCCACCACACTCCATTGACCAAAGCAAGTCACCCTATCAAGCTCAAAATCAAGGGGCTGTCGCTAGATGGCCAAGTGCAAGGATATGAGTCTGGAGTTCATGGGAGCAGACTGGGCTGCAGACAGAAACTGAGGCATCTCAATGGTGAAAAACTGAAACCATTTCCACTAAGATCAGGAACAAGACAAGGTTGCCCACTCTCACCACTATTATTCAACATAGTTTTGGAAGTTCTAGCCACAGCAATCAGAGAAGAAAAAGAAATAAAAGGAACCCAAATCGGAAAAGAAGAAGTAATGCTGTCACTGTTTGCAGATGACATGATACTATACATAGAGAATCCTAAAGATGCTACCAGAAAACTACTAGAGCTAATCAATGAATTTGGTAAAGTAGCAGGATACAAAATTAATGCGCAGAAATCTCTTGCATTCCTATACACTAATGATGAAAAATCTGAAAGTGAAATTAAGAAAACACTCCCATTTACTATTGCAACAAAAAGAATAAAATATCTAGGAATAAACCTACCTAAGGAGACAAAAGACCTGTATGCAGAAAATTATAAGACACTGATGAAAAAAAAAAAAAAAAGACACTGATGAAAGAAATTAAAGATGATACAAATAGATGGAGAGATATACCATGTTCTTGGATTGGAAGAATCAACATTGTGAAAATGACTCTGCTACCCAAAGCAATCTACAGATTCAGTGCAATCCCTATCAAACTACCACTGGCGTTTTCCACAGAACTAGAACAAAAAATTTCACAATTTGTATGGAAACACAAAAGACCCCGAATAGCCAAAGCAATCTTGAGAAAGAAAAACAGAGTTGGAGGAATCAGGCTCCCTGACTTCAGACTATACTACAAAGCTACAGTAATCAAGACAGTATGGTACTGGCACAAAAACAGAAATATAGATCAGTGGAACAGGATGGAAAGCCCAGAGATAAACCCACGCACATATGGCCACCTTATCTTTGATAAAGGAGGCAAGAATATACAGTGGAGAAAAGACAGCCTCTTCAGTAAGTGGTGCTGGGAAAACTGGACAGGTACATGTAAAAGTATGAAATTAGAACACTCCCTAACACCATACACAAAAATAAACTCAAAATGGATTAAAGACCTAAATGTAAGGCCAGACACCATCAAACTCTTAAAGGAAAACATAGGCAGAACACTTTATGACATAAATCACAGCAAGATCCTTTTTGACCCACCTCCTAGAGAAATGGAAATAAAAACAAAAATAAACAAATGGGACCTAATGAAACTTCAAAGCTTTTGCACAGCAAAGGAAACCATAAACAAGACGAAAAGACAGCCTCAGAATGGGAGAAAATATTTGCAAATGAAGCAACTGACAAAGGATTAATCTCCAAAATTTACAGGCAGCTCATGCAGCTCAATATCAAAAAAACAAACAGCCCAATCCAAAAATGGGCAGAAGACCTAAACAGACATTTCTCCAAAGAAGATATACAGATTGCAAACAAACACATGAAAGAATGCTCAACATCATTAATCATTAGAGAAATGCAAATCAAAACTACAATGAGGTATCACCTCACACCAGTCAGAATGGCCATCATCAAAAAATCTACAAACAATAAATGCTGGAGAGGGTGTGGAGAAAAGGGAACCCTCTTGCACTGTTGGTGGGAATGTAAATTGATTACAGCCACTATGGAGAACAGTATGGAGGTTACTTAAAAAACTAAAAATAGAACTCCCATACGACCCAGCAGTCCCACTACTGGGCATATACCCTGAGAAAACCATAATTCAAAAAGAGTCACGTACCAAAATGTTCATCGCAGCTCTATTTACAATAGCCAGGACATGGAAGCAGCCTAAGTGTCCATCAACAGATGAATGGATAAAGAAGATGTGGCACATATATACAATGGAATATTACTCAGCCATAAAAAGGAACGAAACTGAGTTGTTTGTAGTGAGGTGGACGGACCTAGAGACTGTCATACAGAGTGAAGTAAGTCAGAAAGAGAAAAACAAATACCATATGCTAACACATATATATGGAATCTAAAAAAAAAAAAAGTGGTCTTGAAGAACCTAGGGGGAAGATGGTAATAAAGACACAGACCTACTAGAGAATGGACTTGAGGATATGGGGAGGGGTAAGGGTAAGCTGTGACAAAGTGAGAGAGTGGCATGGATATACATACACTACCAAACGTAAAATAGATAGCTAGTGGGAAGCAGCCGCATAGCACAGGGAGATCAGCTCGGTGCTTTGTGACCACCTAGAGGGGTGGGATAGGGAGGGTGGGAGGGAGGGAGACGCAAGAGGGAAGAGATATGGGAACATATGTATATGTATAACTGATTCACTTTGTTATAAAGCAGAAACTAACACACCATTGTAAAGCAATTATACTCCAATAAAGATGTTAAAAAAAAAAAAAGAAAGAAACTGAGGCATCATTAGTGTACAAATAGTATTTATGTATTTTTTTTGGCCGCACCCTGCAGCTTGCAGGATCTTAGTTCCCCGACCAGGGATCAAATCCACGCCCCCTGCAGTGGAAGCGTGGAGTCTTAACCAGTGGACTGCCAGGGAAGACCAGTATTTCATGCTTAGAGATAGGATGAGATTAGCAAATAAGTGAGTGTGATGGAGAAGAGGTTCAAGGTCTGAATAGCTTGGAACTCAAAATTTATATAGTCAGGATGAGGAGGAAGAACTCAAAACTGAGACTGAAAAGTTGCTGCAAAAGAGGTCAGGTGAAAGCCTGGAGAGTGTTATGTCCTGGAAGCCAAGTGAAGAATGCATAGTAAGGGAGAAAAAGTGATTGACTGTGTCAAATATTGCATATGAGACAAGTAAGCCTGGACTTAGAAACGCTGGGGTTGTTGGTGACATTGATGAGAACAATGAGACAAAACTCTGATTGGACTGAATTTAATAGAAAATAGGAAAAGAGACTTGTTACAATGAATAGAAACATTTTAAACTAATTTTACTATAGAGATGAGAAAGAAAATTGGGGGATTCGACAAAGGGTAAAGTGGGACTAAGAGATATTTTGGGGGAAGAATAAAAGCATGTTTGTATAGTGTTGGGAATGATCCAATAAAGAGGGAAAACTGCTGAAATCAGTGATACAGTAAAGTGCAGAGGGAAGAATTATGGAAGCAATGACCTTGAATAAAGGAGAAGGGCTAGATGTAGTGCCAAACTTGAGGGCTTGATTGTAGGAACACACAGTTTATTTATAGCAGTGGTTCTCAGCCCAGGGAAATTTTGCCCCCATCCCCACCCCAGGGAATATTTGGCAATATCTGGAGATATTTTTTGATTGTCACAATTGAGGAGTGCTATTGAAATCTAGTGGGTAGAGGTCGGAGATGCTGCTAAACATCTTACAGCACAGAACACAGCTTCCCCACAGTAAGAGTTATCTGGCCCAACATGTCAGTAGTGCTGAGGTTAAAAAGTCCTGATTTAGAGTGACAGAAGGAAACAGAGAGTATATGGGCACTGATGCTGGTGGGAGGCTAGATGTGGTGATGGGAGCTTGAGAAATTCTCCTTCTCATTGTGTGGTGGTTAATTTTACGTCACCTTGGCTAGGCTATGATGGCCTGTTGTTTGTGGAAACACCAGTCTAGATGTTGCTGGAAGGGTTTTGTTTTTTTTTAATGTAATGAACATTTAAATCAGCAGACTTTGAGTAAAGCAGATCCATCTATATAATATAGGAGACATCATCCAATCAGTTGAAGGCCCTAAGAACTAAGACTAAAGTTTCCCAAAGAAGAGGCAATACTGCCTCAATACTACAATGTAGAAACCTTGCCCCAGTTTCCAGCCTGTAAAATTTGGACTCAAAGCTGCAACATCAACTCTGATCTTAATTTCTAGCCTGTAGATTTAGGAATTTCTACAAGCTCCCACAATTGCATGAGCCAATTCTTTAAAATCAGTCTCTCTCTCTCTCTCTCACTCTCTCTCTCTGGAGAACCCTGAATAATACCCATTCCTCCTTTTTTTTTTTTTTTTCAGAGAAATAAGCAAAATTGTCAGTGAAAGTGAGCATAATAGGGAAGTACTGCAGGTTAGAATGGATAAGGGGGAAGTCATTTGATTGCCTGGCTGTTTTAAATAACAACTTGACGTTAATGGTCATACTTTTGAAATGATTGCAGTCAGCATGTATGTGTGCTTTATTGTCATCCTGTTTGACCTTGGGGGGAACAGATGTAGGTTGTTCACATGTAGCTGTGCTGGGTGGGGTAAATAGAAAGGTAGATATGATCAGTGTTGGTTTTGCTAGGGAACTGAGATGAAAAAAGGGGAAGGGAGTTGAAGATGTGGGTATGGGAGTGATTATAAAAGATCAACCATGTAATTTCATCTGGATAAAAAGGGGAATCAGAACAAGGAGTTAGAGACAGTGAAAAGGTGAGTCCTTTAATGAAATGCAGGTTCTTGTGGGGTAGAAGAATTGTGTTTTAGAGAAAGTATTCTAGAACAATAAGAGGTAGTGGAGGGAGCATGTGACGCAGGAAATGAAGATTATGAGGAGTTTGACAAAGTCTAGGATATGACAGTGAGAGGGAGGAGCTAAATTAGGGAGGAGGTCAAGGGCATTTGAAAGGAGATCAAAGTGCCAAGTGGCCTGTTTTAGGGGGATTATCCATGTGGATATTGAAATCACTAAGAATAATGAATCTATAGTATGAGAAAGAAGGTCAGGAAGCCAGGAAATAAGATCTTCCAGGAATGAGAGAAGTGAGCTGCCGGTCCTAGCTGCCTACAACTCAGAGTGGTAGTAGGTGGTCTGATGCCATTAGATTCCAAGCCTGGAGGTTTTATGGAGGAAAGAGGGAAAATCATCTAGAAGGAGCAAGGAGGAACAAGAAGGTCCCCACCAGAAGGCCTATAGGTATTACATTTGAAGGAGAAAAACAACATCACTCCGAAGGGCTGAGGGAGGAGCAGTGTCTGGAAGCGTAGACAAAGTTCAGTAGAACCAGAGAGCAAATAATCTTTTTTTTTTTGGTTGTGCCAGGTCTTAGTTGCAGCAGGCGGGCTCCTTAGTTGTGGCAGGTGGGCTCCTTAGTTGCAGCTCGCCAGCTCCTTAGTTGTGGCATGAGAACTCTTAGTTGCGGCATGCATGTGGTATCTAGTTCCCTGACCAGGGATCGAACCTGGGACCCCTGCATTGGGAGCACAGAGTCACAACCACTGCACCACCAGGGAAGTCCCAGAGAGCAAATAATCTTTTCTGCCAGCTCCTTTTATAAAAGTCTCAAAAGAGAATTTTAAATTGGCCCAGCTTGGGTCACATGTCCATCCCTGGCCAGTTGTGTCCAGGGGGACAGGGTATTAAAATTGGCAATACTTACCAGCACCACATTTCTTGAAAGAGTTAAATGTGAAAAACATTAAAAAGAAAGGGAAGAGAGTAAAATTAAAGCAGACCGAAGTAACAGGACACAAAAAAGCTGCTTTTTTCAAGAAAAGATGTATAATAATATAACATAGTCTGTAGTATGGGTAGCAATACATCCTTATGTTACTTGGGAGTTTGGGAACAGGAAGAAGAAAGAAGTGAGCCAACATACTAAGAATATTAAAGACCCTGAATCCAAAATCCATAAATCCTAACTGTTCCTTGAATTTATTTTATTATTCTTTTCTCATTGATACACTGCTGTACTCCCTTTTAAATCGGTAGAGTTCATCACTGTAGACATATTCTGAAAGGTGGCTCTTTTTAGATTATGGAAGTAGTAAATTCAGAGGCAGTATTTTGATAAAGTAGGTAGTTGTGGCTTGTTCCAAATCTATATCACTTAAGTGAAGCAGAGAGTTGCATAGCATTGCTCAGTGGATATTATGAAAAAAATTGATTGGTCAGGTTAGGCTATTATCACCTTCCCCAAAGAACTGGAGTTCTAATCCCATTGCATGATTATTCAACCTCCCAGTTCACCTGAATATATGCACACAGCTTTTAATGATCAGCTTCTGAATAGGAGAGGGGCAAATTGGAAGAGATAGAAAATCAAAGTGGATGTCTATTAATGCAACTCACAGTTCAAACACCTAGGGTGAAACAGGACAGCGATGGAAAAGAAGAAAAGTTAATAAAAGATGCCAGCTCCTTGACCTGGAACAGAAATCTCAGTATTCATCACAGGCAAGGAATTATACCACAGGAATCCCTTAACGTATTTTTAAATGCCTTTTCAGCAGATGTCTTAAATTTGAGTCTAGTCTTGACTCCGGCTAATTAGTTAACTGGGAGCAAGCCACTCACCATTTTTGAGCCTTGATGAATGAATTTCAAAAATTGTAAACTGATGTGAAACGTTAATTATTGCTTTTATCGTGATATTCTACAATATATGGTTATACGATATATGCGTGTATATTATATATATATATATACACATACATATATATTAGATACGTACATGATATGAGCTGGGGATATTTAATTTTATTTAGGGTCTATGCACTGCTTATTAACTGTAGCTGTAGGCAACAGGCCTGACCTCTCAGAGCTCATGTTTCTCCATTTGTACCTATGCAGAGTTGTTTGGAAGGTTACACAATTTTATATAATTTCTGCCACATATAGGTACTTAAAACAAGAAATTAGTAATGTATTTTTCTTCATCTAGTTTCATATTCCTTCGCTTTAAATGTTATCACATATTTGAAGATTTGGAGTTATCTAAACCTTCTACCCTTCGTTTTTAGCTCTAAAACGCAAAAGAGGAATGATACTATATACATTTCCACTATCGGGCTTTATATCATTATCTCTGTACTGCTAGCACTGGATGGAATAGAAAATTAGAACTTACTGGGAAAAATTGTGACTCAGAAATAGGAATGAATCATATCAAGTACTTCTCGGAAAAGTGTGCCATGAGAATGAATGGTTACACTTCTACAGCCACAGATCACTAGGCTTGAGGCAGCGTGTTCTGGTAACAGCAGTGATTTTTCTAAGTAGATCAGGATCTTCTGTCAACTGTGAAAGAAACTATCTTTAACTCTGTTTACCATCATTTCTGGCAGAAAAATGTGGAAGGACTCCATGATCTCTTACTAGGTTCCTTTAAAAATTAAATGATACTGGCAGAAATACAGAAACTGGATTGGCAAGCAACTGCCAGGCTCATGACTGTACATTTAAATAAATGATGATACACTTAAAATAAATATAAATATTATGATACATAATTCAAGTATTTTATTCTGATGTAATTTTAATATACCATTATGTGCTCATACTTCAGTGTAATTTCCATTGTATTTTTGTGTAAATTTTTTAGCACCTTTATTGTTATATAATTGATATACCATAAAATTAACCATTTGAAATTTACAGTTCAGTGGTTTTTAGTATATTTACAGAGTTGTACAAGCATCACCACAATCTAAGTTTGAAGCATTTTTATCCTCTCAAGATAAACACCGTATCTGTTCGTATTCACTCCGTAATCCTTCCTCCCCCACTCCCCCAGTCCTGGTCACTAGGCTAATTTTCTTTCTTTACAGATTTGTTTGTTCTGAACATTTTATGTATATGGGATCATACAATATGTGGTCCTTTGTAACTGACTTCTTTCACTTAACATAATGTTTTCAAGGTCCATTCATATTGTAGTATGTATTGGTACTTTATTCCTTTTTGTTGTCAAATAACATCTGAGTATTTATGTATCTATTCATTAGTTAAAGAATATCTGTGCTGTTTCCACTTTTTGCTACTTTGGATGATGCCACTATGAACATTTATGTACAAACTTTTGTGTGGACATATATTTTTAGTTCTTTTGGATATATACCTGGGATAGAAATGTTGGGTTATATGGTAACTCTGTTTAACATTTTGAGGAACTGCCAAAATAATTCCAAAGTGGCTGGGCCATTTCATATTCTCATCACAGTAAATGAGGATTCAAACTTCTCTACATCCTTGCAACACTTATTATTGTCTGTATCTTTGTTTATAGCCATCCTAGTGGGTGTGAATTATTATCTCATATGGTTTTGAGTTGCATCAGTTTTAGTAGCATCAGAGAACTGTGGAAACACCACGTACTAGAGGGACTGTGGTTCAGGAGAGGAGAGAACCTTGAAAAGGTGAGCTGATTATCTGCAAGGATATTTTTTGGAGAGCATTTACAATGTTGGATGTGATGGTCTGAGAATATGCCCTTGGCCTGTGTTGAAAGCCTTAGGGGCAGGGAGCTACCATGAGAACAGGAATGAACCAGATAATAGACTGAGTCTTAATAAAGTGAAACCCAGGCTTTACTCGGCTCAGTTTTAAGGTGACCAGTTCCCCTCTCTATTTGTCTAGCAGAAGAATGTGTAAAAGCTCTCAAACTCAAAATTTTTTTAATATACAATATTTTGGTTTTAAAAATATTTCTGGGTTTACTAATATAAAGAATCAGATAATATATACCAAGGGAAAGAATCAACAGACCTAAAAAGACCTATAGACGACTCAAATGTTAGAATCAGCAGACAAGGGCAAGGTAACTATGATTAATATATTCACGAAAAAGGAAAAGGTGGGAAATAGATGAATAGATGAAAATTTGCAAGATAATTGAACTCCATAAAATGAATAAATGGAAGTATTAGGATAGAAAAATTTACACCAGATATTGAGGACTCTATGGATGAATTTAACACAAGAATATAGAAATCAAATGTCAATATACAACTGAATTTTTTTCTACACTCTTGGATATTAAATCATGTTTCTAAAAAATCCATGGGCCAAAGGCAGAAATAAAATTAGAAATTAAACAACATTTATACTGAATACCATTGAATACATTAAACCCATTAAACCTGTGAGATGTAGCCAATGCAGAGTTTAGAAAGAAATTTACTATTTGAGTGCGTATTTTAGAAAATAAATACTAAAAAAAAAAAAAAAAAAATCAATGATCTAAACTTGATTTCAATAAGCTAGGAAAGAAATCTAACCTACATAATGTAGAATGAAGCATGCAAATAAGCTAAGAGCAGAATTCACTAAAATAGAGGGACTTCCCTGGCAGTCCAGTGGTTAGGACTCTGCACTTTCACTGTGGAAGGCCCGTGTTCAATCCCTGGTCAGGGAACTAAGATCTCACAAGCTGCGTGGTGTGGCCAAAAAAAAAAAAAGAAGAATTTACTAAGATAGAAAATAAATATACAATAGAGGAAAATAAACAAAGCCACAGTTTGGTTCATTAAAAAAATTAATAAAAGTGATAAACTGCTATCAAGACAAATCAATGGGCAAAAAAGAAAATACAAGTTACCAGTATCAAGAAAGAAAAAACTTTAGCATAAAAACTAGATTCACTAAAAAGAGAATGCGAACATGTTCTGAAAGAATTAAAGTCAGTGATCTAGTCAGAGTGTAAATTGGGTCTTGTCATTTTTCTTTTCAAAAATCTTTAAAAATTTTCCCATTGTTCTGAGGATGAACAAGGGCAAGTATGATCTGCTCTTGTACATAAATTCAGCCCATCTGCTGTTACTAGACCTACTCTTCTCTCTTTAAGCTGCAGCCAGACAGGCTACTGGCATCTTTCAGTTCTTTAGACATTCAGAGTTCTAACCAGTGTCAGAATTTTCAGAAATGCTGGTGCCTCTGCCTTTGACTGGGTTCGATGAAGAATCGTGAATGGTCCCCTTACTTCTGAGAAAACTTGAGGGTGTATTTTCCTATCTTGGTTTCACGTAATATGATTTTCTGGGATATAAAATAGTCTATAGCATAATCTCTAAATATATTATTGCAATGAGCAATTATTTATTTTTATTGAATTATAATTTATTTTTATTGAATTATAAAACTATTATATAATGATTTAAAATATAGTCAATAAATACATAAAAGTAGAAAAGAGAAAAAATGCCAATCCAGAAAGATTGGATCCATAATCCAGTCTTCCAAAAGAAAAGTATTATTAACATTGAGTAGAGTTTATACTATATATTTTTATATAATGTAATTTAAAGTAATTTTCCACATTATTATACTTTTTATGAGTGTATAACATTCCATCGTACGGTAATATCATAAATAATCATTTTCTTTCTGATGAAAATTGTTTTGAGTCTTTTTATTGTAAATAATGCTTTGATAAACATCTTTTTTCATGAAGCATTTTCTGAATTTAGGATTATTTTCTTAGACCATATTTCCTAATTGTGTAACTACTATGTCAAAAAATATGCACAGTTTTGGAGTGATTACTACATAATACCAAATTACTCTCTAAAGAATAGTGCTACTGCCCACTTCATTAGAAGAGTATGATAGTGCCTGTTCCTATGACTGGGTTTCCTCAATTTTTAAAATATTTTCTAATTGAGTAATAGAAACCATATTTTATTTTAAAGAAAAAATTCTATTTATTTTATTACAAGTACTTTCTATAGAGGTTCATAGTTGAGTTGCATTTTCTTTTGTATGTATGTTTTTATTCATTTTTCTATTGCAAGAAAATTGTCTAACATAACTTTTCAGACCACTTGAAATCATGAGCGGTTAAGTTACATAGCCCACATACGTAGAATAGAAAATAATGAATAGATGCCTTTTAGAAGAGAAGGGGGTATTAGTTTTCAATGAAAAGCACTTGAATTGACTTTCAAAATATTCATCAAGTAGTTTATAGAAACTAACGATTCCTTAATTTGCTTTTCTTTACCCCCCTCATAAAGCACTGTATTAGGCATAGTTAAAAGTGCAAAGTTCCTAAGGCATGTCTGCTATGTACTGGGGAGAGGTTGCTGATAAAATTGTTAATTAGCAGCTTATCAAGATATCCATGTCACTGTGTACTGTCAAATGCCCATGGGCCAAATGTAAATTATTCATAAATTAACATAGGAAAAGCAAAAGCTAGGTCAGCAAGTTGAAGATCTTATCTACCTGTCATACTAAAATGCTAATCAACCCATGATTATTAAAGATGCATATAAATAAAAATAATCTCTTCTGAACAAAAAAATGTACATTATAATGTACCTTAATTAGCTTAATAAAACTTCCAAATTAAATTTATAAAATTGTTAAAGATCAGTCACAATTCCTCTTTGATAAATCTAAAATTTTTCTAGTGAAACCTACACAATGCAGTTTAAATAAAAAGAATTTCAGTTAGTTATGAAAAACACTACAGGGAAAACCAAGAAGAACAAGGATCATTGTCCTACATCTCTTAATTCCTATGAACTTTTTCTAAATTCTCTCCCATTAGTATCATTTCTAAACACTATTGCAATATTCAAAAAATTCATGTCAGACACATAGAATGCCATAAATTGGGGCATTGGGGAAATCTCACAAAATTTATTTTCCACCAGTAACAAAGAGAAGAAAGACATTGTTCTGATTCATAAATGCTAACTTATACCTGCTTGGCAAACAACAGTACACCTGTACAACAATATAGATATCTGTCACTCTCGGTTAGATACTTACAGTTTTCATTAAGAATTAATTTTATTCCCATATGAGAAAAAATAATATTGGCGTGCGGTAGTTGCATTTCAGATTTTCTACTATTGTAAACAGTTTATTATTAAGTATGTCAGATCATTTCAAATTAGTCAATGTCCATCGTGCCCTGTACTGTACTGTTTCCAGCACTTACTAGCGACTAACATTATCACAACAAAAACAGCCCAGGTACTGCTCTCCATGACATTGCAGTACTGGATATGTTGCTGATGGAACTGGGCCATTAGTTCATTAAACATCCTGTTAACAGCTTACTGCCACCAGAACTGTGCACTCAGCTCTGCTCCAAGAAACTGACCGAAGTATTTAGGAGAGTACAAAAGATACTCAAATGGGTCCAAATCAAGAACTAACAAAAAATAGTGTGTTTTATTTATGGAGCATTTTTCATGTGATCTATCCAGTGTGGAATTCTTTGATTTATTGTTATTATCATTATAAATTTGCTTTAGCCCTTATAACAATCTGGAAGAAAGTTATTTTTATGAAAATCACTTTATAGGTAAGGAAACTGGGGCTTTGAGGGGTTTATAATGTCACCAAGATCTTAAAACTAGTAGTAGGTGCTGCTGAACCAGCTTTCTGGTCCCACAGCCTGTAGTTTTTGCCATCGTACTACATCTGTAGTGTTCAAGAGCATGGTCTTCTTCAAGGTCAGGCCACTGACTTCAGTGCCGCTTTACTCTGACAACAAGATTCAACATGTTGTGTAAATTGCTCTCTCTATAAAGAGAGTAAAAAAATAACCTGATCTCTTCCAGGAGCTTCCTGACTCCTGTTTGTGATCTACAAAGCAGTAGGAATCTTTCCACTCCTGCTTTGCACTCTGATTAATATTTCATTTCATTTCTGTTGTAGTGAACCAGACAATCAACTTTGGTCTGGTGCCCATCAGAGAAAGTGGGAGAAGGTTTGTGTTAAAATTTTTGAATAATAATCTTAATGGAATGCAGAATAAAGGATCAAAACAGTGGGAACATGAAACCCTATGGAACAAAATCAATATAATATTTCCACACATAGCAGACACTCAGCGTTGAAAAACTTCAATAACCTGTTGATGGAATTGTATTTCTAAGGGAACAAGTCTGAGTTTCCGAGTTTTACTGAGCATTCACAGTGTTAAAGCAATTTGCTTATTCCTCTTTAATTTATTCGTATTGAATAGAACTTATTCAACCACCAAGAAGTGTGCTCAGCCTTGTGACAGCTAAGACATAGAGGTGTTTGTGAACACTTTTGGAAAAGAAAGGTTCTGTCGATTAAAAGCAGAAGAGAAAGAAATCAGGGGTTTTGAGGATAGCAAATAACAAAGTAACCAAATCTGGTAACCAAGAAATGAGACAGAAAGGGAGCTTTGAGAGAAATCAAGTGAACTTGAAGATGCCCTTCTTGTCTCCTTGTTCAAATTCCCCTTCTTACCCTCAAATTCACAGAACTTTTGTGGAGGCCTTGGCCATCCCCAGTGTTTGGGATGGGGCTTGAGGCAATCTCATGTAGATTCCAGGGGCTGGGAAATGTCAGCTGATGTTAGGAATACACAGGCACAACCAGAAGTGTGTAGCCTGCGTGTTAGGAGGTTACCTGGCAGAAGGGGGTGGGAAGAGAAGAGAATGATCACTTTCATTTATGATACATTTCAGTCCATACGGAGATGCCTTGCCTGCTGTTCAGGTGATTCACTGATCTGTCCCATCCATCTACCTCTCTGGGTCATAGATTCACAGTGTTTTATGGTTATTGGGTCTGCTGGACTCCAAACACAAGCCTCTTTTATGGATGAAAGGCAAATTTATAGACAAAAGGACAAATAGGATGCTTGGAGATAGCATCTTTTGGCCTTTATAATCTTTCTGGAAAATTCAAGTCTATAAAAACATTTTCATAATGTACCAACAATCCAGAACCAACAGCATTACATCCAGTTGTTACAGGGCTCACATAATAAGACTGTGGCACCTCTAGTCCAGTAAAAGTGTTTGGACCTGTCATCGCCCCCACTAGCTTTTGTTTTAAAAAAGATTCAACCAGTGTTTTTGGGAAAACACAACACAAAATGTTAGTAAATGGGTATCTTCGGTAGTTTTGTTCTCTCCCTGATGATTTCTAAAGATGGCCTGTACCTTTACACGTGGTTTATGGGTCCATAAAAGACTTTTCTTTCTTTTTTTGCTAATTTTAAGGAATGTAATTTCTTTAAAGTACAATATTTATCATAAAAGATCGAATAAGGAAATTCAATGGAGAAGGCAAAATATCCAACCTGTAGAAACATACTAAATAGTTCAGGAAAGTACATTTTGCAAAATTAATTGAACAATCTGCGGACAGGTTCCAGATGGTCAGTCCTCCCTCTGCTCGAAGGCAGTGAGAAAGGCATGTGGGGGAAGGACTGTGACAAAAAACTTGAGGACGACAGTGCCCATGGCTATTCAGTCATTAGCGAGAGTCTTTCCCTTGGCAAAATGGACAAGTACCATGGATTTTTATGAAATTTGAGACAGTTGCCAGAATTTAAAAAATTGCAACATTAAAAGAAAAGTTGGCTAAAGACTCTTACACTCATCAGGTGGGGAGTGATCATGGTCTAGAACGTGACATTTGTTCCTTAAATCCTATAGCCAAGGGAGTTTTTGTAACAGTAAAAGTAACACATGGTATCCTTATGTTAACAGCATTCAACTAGAGTCCTGCGAAACACCCTTGGTAATGAACGTTTTGACCTTTGCAAATAATTCTCACTATAATCATTTTGTGTATGCGCTCTGAAGCCACAGAGCAGAGTTTCAATTCTGGCTCCACTCCTCAGTAATTGAGTGACTCTGTGTGTCAATTAACCTCTTTGTGCCTCTGTTAATTCACCTATAATGTGAGGATAATTATAGTATCTAACTCATCTATATGTGCAGGGATAATAATAGTATCTTCCTCATAGAGTTGTTCTGAGACTTAAGATAATGTGTGAAGCATTTAGAACATTAGATACTTAGCAAGGCCTCAATCATATTAGCTATTAATATCTTTCTGAAATCCCAAATTTACAAACAAGCAAGCTGAAGGTCAGAGAAGCTATATGCTTCAAATGATGGCTCCAGGAAGTGACAGGGCAGTGAATAAGAACCGTATCTACCTGATTACAAACATTTATTCTTTTCTACATCATCATATCATAGGTCTGCATATAGGTCCAAATAAAAGAAGCAAAACAAGCAGGTCCTTGGTTAGGTTAGGTGAATGAGAAGGGGAAAAGGAGGGCTGATTATGGTAGAAAGGTGAGTTTATGACTCAGCAGTAAGGTTGTTTGAGCTGGTGACTTGGTCTGGGATATAAGTGTGGGAATGACTTAAAATGACAAAAGAGTGGTTACATTTTGAAGCTATCCAAAATTTCATCTTACCTGGGTTGTGTGATATAGGATTGTAAATGAATCTCTTAATATTCTGTCTTATTTTTGTCATTTGTAAATTCGAAAGAACAGACCAAAATCATCTTTTAGCCCCCTTTCACATTTAAATCTTGACTCAGTTATATACAATAAGATTAGCTTTTTGTCTGATCTAAATCTAAACTTCTTTCACATTTTAAATGAATCCTTGCTACTTTATTCATGAATATTTATTGAATCCTTACTAAGCATATAAACTATGACGATTATTATAAAAGTTAAAGAGATAAATTAGTGTTAATCCTGCTCTGAAGAATGTCACATTCTAGTAGGAAGGGCAAAGCATATGCACAAGACGTTCAATATAAGGTAGAAAGCAATTATTTCTCTTATGAACATATAAGTGAAATGCCACTGAAATTCAAACCTTGAAAGATGTGGGGTTGGAGCAGGGTCTAAAATTGGAATGTGCAGACATAGAGGAGAAGAGAGATACTTTGAACAAGTTTAGAGAACATGAACTGCATGAACCAAACAGCTTTGGTGAAGTGTAGGGGGTGTGCATGGAGAAATAGAAAATGAGGCACGACCTCTCGATAATAGGGACTGGGTCCGTGGGGTAAGGATAAGTACTTGAGAGTAGCCTGGGGAGAGTAGGTAGCCATTGCAAGTTTTAAGCAGAGGATGACCAGATTAGAGCTATCTTTTTAGGAGAAGAATCTGACAGCAGATGGTATGGCAGGGGAAAAGGAACTGAAGGAAGGTCAGCCAGGAAGGAATTGCCATAATTCTTAATCTACATCACTGAACGGACAAATATGTGTCTTTGATTGGTGGACCTGGTTTAGCCCTTTACCAGCCCATTAATATACTAATTGAATGAATAAATAATGTTTTAAGATTAGAAAAAAATGTAACAATGCTCTGCTGACCCAAAATAAAACTCAATAGACTTGAGCTGACAAGGATTAAGGTAATCCTAACGAAAGTATAATAGCATTATAGAAAGCAGATTAAAGAACAGGAGTGTTTTTGTTCACATGACCAAAAATACCATCTAATCCATTAAAATGTCCATGTTATTTGCAGAATGTACCTGTTTAATATTTTATTTTTACTCATTTCCATACATGCAATCAAAACTCCAATATATTTCACATCCAAGCTTGTGCTGTGAAATATGATAGTCTGTTCAAACAATATTATAATAAAACAGCCTCAAAAAATTTACACAGAATCTTTCAAAGAGTTTCCTCCACAATCTATTTGTTGTATAATAGGTTGGTGGGTCCATTTACAACATTTCTCCCCTGCTTCAGTTCAGTTTTGGGAGTGTGTATAGAGGGCCCAAATTAAATAAAACTAGATGAGGTGAGTCATTTAAGCGCTACTGAGCACGAGTCTTTACTGATGGCTATATAGGAGCCTGGTAAATATAAGGACTGTATTTAACAGGTCTCTTCTCCTTAAGCAGTTTATCTGACACTATTAACATGAGTAAAACATATTTTTTCTGCTCATCCCAGGACTCTTGGTAAATGATAACTTGCAAGCAAACACCAGAGCTTACAAAATTATCAGCTCTTATATAGTTGATTGATATTGCAATTTAAAAATATGCCTAAATGTCTTTGTAGTTTCCATATCTTTTGTTATGTGACCAACTTTCTTGGAAAGAGGGAGAGATAGGTTCCCCAGCCTCTCCCTTAGAACCAAAGAGACATTACCTCTCTTAGAGAAATGCCTCTCCCATCCCATTTTTACCTGCCCTTTTATCGTGAGTCACAGCCCAGGCGAAGAATGTGAAGGTTACCTGAGTGGTTACTATGGAATGTCTTATACAGCTCACTGTCTAGGAGTAAATGCTTCTGGTGTTGAGCAGCTTGCCCATTTTGCTTCTCCACAGCCATTTAAATGCATTTGGAGAGGCCCTCTTATCTGGTTCAATTAAGTCTTCTTGCAAACTGGTTATTTGAAAAAGTTAGCAAATGGGAGTCATAAAATATGATCTTATATACTTTGATATTTTATCCATCTATCTATTTATTTGGTTTTTAATTTATTATCTATTTAATTGTCACAGATTGGGGAACCAATTTCTTTTTTTCATAAATCAGTCATAATGCATCTTTGTAATTTTAGAATTATGGTTTCTTTAGAATGAATTAGAGCTTAATGACAATCACACAGCAATATGGATGCAGAATTCTAATGAACTTTCTCCTCCATACCAGTCTACTTCAGTTGTCTCGCTCAAGTACAATCAACAGCATATTTTAGCGGTTTGTGTTCAAAAGCCTTTAAGTGAATTTTTATTAGTGTTTATAGAAATAGCAACTCTTCCCTTTTGCACTCAAATTTTACCACTTATTTATTAAGTAGCTAATTAAAATATCTAATTGTAATAATAAGTAAGCCTGGCATAAATAAATTTAGGAAAAATATGAGTAGCACTTGCTAAGCATAGAACTTAACTAATGGGAGCAGAATTGCACCATGAGGGAATTCCCTGGCAGTCCAGTGGTTAGGACTCCAAGCTTCCACTGCAGGGGGCATGGGTTTGATCCCTTGTTGGGGAACTAAGATCCCGCATGCCCCACAGTACAGCCAAAAAAATGAAATAAATAAAATAAAATAAAATAAAAAAAGAATTTCGGGCTTGTCTGGTGGCACAGTGGTTGAGAATCTGCCTGCCAATGCAGGGGACACGGGTTCGAGCCCTGGTCTGGGAAGATCCCACATGCCGCGGAGCAACTAGGCCCGTGAGCCACAATTACTGAGCCTGCGCGTCTGGAGCCTGTGCTCCGCAACAAGAGAGGCCACGATAGTGAGAGGCCCGCGCACCGCGAGGAAGAGTGGTCCCCGCTTGCCACAACTAGAGAAAGCCCTTGCACAGAAACGAAGCCCCAATACAGCCAAAAATAAATAAATAAATAAATAATTAAAAAAATTAAATAATGTATAATTCAGGTGTACTTTAAAAAAAAAAAAAAAAAAAGAATTTCACCATGATAGTGGAGCATAACGACCAGCCACACGATTTCAGTGGGCTCTGGCAGGGTGTTTACCAGAATAAATAAAGAACGGTAATTAAGTGTTGAGTTAGTTAAGTAAAGATTGATTACATAAGCTATTCCTCCCTAGATTTGTCAACCCTTGGGCATCTTTGCTGACAAAGATTTGAATCTCTGAGGTAGTTGCTTATTTCAAGAACATATAATATATATGAGATATCTTGATCCTGTGTAATTCCCCCAAATAAAGTTTCTTTCACCTTTAAATAATTGGTAGATTTCATAACAAACCAAATTGTAGCTGAGAACTACTAATTATTATCAAACACTCGAAACTTAACAGATACTCTTCTCAGTGTTTTTTTTTTTTTTAATAAATTTATTTATTTACTTACTTTTTTTTGGTCTGCATTGGGTCTTCGTTGCTGCGCGCGGGCTTTCTCTAGTAGCGGTGAGCGGGGGCTGCTCTTCGTTGGAGTGCGCGGGCTTCTTATTGCGGTGGATTCTCTTGTTGCGGAGCACAGGCTCTAGGCGCACAGGCTTCAGTAGTTGTGGCACGTGGGCTCAGTAGTTGTGGCTTGCGGGCTCTAGAGCGCAGGCTCAGTAGTTGTGGTGCACGGACTTAGTTGCTCCGCGGCACGTGGGATCTTCCCGGACCAGGGCTGGAACCCATGTCTCCTGCATTGGCAGGTGGATTCTTAACCACTATGCCACCAGGGAAGTCCCTGCTCAGTGTTTTTAATCAATTATTTTATTTAATCTTTTTAACGACCCTATGAATTTAATACTAGTGTTATCAGCATTAGCAGATGAAGAAACTGAAGCTCAAAAATGTAAAGGTACTTATCAAGAGTCTCACAGATAACAGGCAAGTGCTACAGATTAAAATTTACATTCCTATGACCATGAAGCCGAAGTTTTAACCATTATACCATTGTTTACTATTGTCCCATTTGTTTATTCAGTATTTAGAACATCTACATTTGGGGATCCTTTTAATGGATTTCTCAGCAATTAGGTTCTCAACCTTTTTTTTTTTTTTTTAATTTGGCCGCACCACGCGGCTTGCGGGATCTTAGTTCCCCGACCAGGGATGAACCTGGGCCACGCAGTGAGTGTGCCAAGTCCTCACCACTGGACCGCCAGGGGAGCCCCTAGGTTTCTCAACCTCAGTTGCTTTGCTTAGTCTTTCTGTGAAGATATTAACCTTTAACTTCTCTGTCTAGTGTTAGTACTAATTTCTAAATTTAAATGATCAAAATTCACTCAGTTTTCATAGCAGTATTTTCACATCTCACTCATTTTTTAAGGATCCGAAGGTTCTTGAATTCCTGTTCTTTCTTTTTCCCCCTCTCCCTCGCATCCTTCCTTTCTTCATAAAAATGGTGCACATGATGATGTTCATTAGTGTCCTAACTGGCCTCTCCTGCTTCCAGCCTATGTTCCAACAGTATCCAGAGCACAGTAGTCAGAGTAATTTTGCTAAAACAGAAGTCTGACCATATCACTGGTCTGCTCTGACCTTCCAGTGGCTTCCTGACTCAGCTAGGATGTAAATCAAAGTCTCTAGAAACATCTGAGGCCTTAAGGGGTTTGCTCCACGTCCTCACCTTCTGGACTTCACCTTCTGCTCCTCCGTCCCTCGGTTCCAGCCGCCACCCTCCTTGCTTCTGTTGAACACATCTGGCACACTTCTGCTTCCGGGTTTCTGCATCTGCTCATCCCCTTCCTGGACCCCACTTCTCCCACATGTCTACTCTCTCACTACATTCATTTTTGGTCCAAATGTTATCCTTTCATTGGGATCTTGGTTGCCCACCCTAAATAGTATTATAAACCCCAGCATCTTCTGTTCCCCTTTCCCACTCACTATACTTTTCTCCATAATACTCATCACCTTCTGATAATGTGTTTTTTTTACTCATTTGTGTTGCTTGTGATGTTTAGGTCTATCTGAGCAAAACATCTCTTTGTTCCACAGCTGCATGCTCAGAGCCTAGACCAGTGCTCAGCATAGAGTAATGCTCTACATTGTGTTGGATGAATGACTATAAGAATAAATTATGATTTTAATAAGCATATTTTATCAGATCATAATGTATGTGGGTAGGAACCTGAACATGTTTAAAAGCATTTGTGAAACTGTAGGCAGTTTAAAGATTAGATATTTAGACGACATTTATCATAAGATACAATAGTATTTTACTTTGACAATTCAAAATTGTTATTGAATCATAGGAAAGATTTTAAAATGCTGAGATTTTGTCACCTAGTGATAGTATAAAGGAAAATATGTCTGTATAACATACATATAAATGACATATATATGTGTGTGTATATATATGTATACACACACACACACACACACACACACACACACACACACACACACACACACACACACACACACACACACACACACACACACACACACACACACACACATATGCATACACACAGAATCACTGCTCCGTATTAGAATCTTAGGAAATATATTCTCGGGTTATATTCAGCAGAAAACATCACAGTATTCTGTCTTGTAGTAGCTTTATAATTGCCAAACCAACTTCACCTAAGTCTGTTACAATTAAGGGACAATGAACAGGTATAAATGGACTGTATCAAGGAGTTCTTCAACTTAAAAGCTTGACTTAGGAGGGAATTACATCAACCTGTTCTTAAGGTCTTGAGAGTCTTAAGAGTTCAGGTTGACTAAATTACACAGCTGAAGGAAACATTTTCAAATCATGCTTGCTATATGAGTTTCCCTGGGAATTGCCGAGACCAAAAATAAATAACCAGCCTTAACTTAGCTCAGAACAATGTCACATGCTTGCTAGGTTAGCAGACATGGAAAAATTATACCCATTGTGGCTGTTTAGAAGAAATATTCTGGTTTTCTGTTCTGTATTTTTGCCATAATAACTCCTACTCATTTGGTGAGACAGATATATCAAATGTAATTTTAAGATCAATATTAAAGGGGAGGCATTTTCACTCACAGAACAATCCAACTGTGTCCACATCTGTCTTAGTAATACAAGGGTTTGAATTAGAAAATCTGTATGTTTCTTTCCAATTCTATTGTGGTGTGATTCTAAGAAATCTCAAAATTCACAATTTGTCTAAGATCTTAAGTTTTTTTGAGGCCCAAGCCATGTCCTCTAACTATAGCCACACTATAGCCCTGTTCATAATTTTCCGTGAACTTTAGTTGTTCTATAACGTGATCTTTAGAAAACTAGTAAACTAATAGATCATATCAGCTATGTCACATTCCTAGTTTACTAATTATATTCGGTAACCTGACTAGAAAAACTCCTTAAAAGTCATTTCTCCAGGCAGCCATGTGAACAAATGAAGCTTGGAGGATAAATCTCTAGAAGGTTTAGCACAAAAGAAAACTGCATTTGGTTGAAAACTCCACTTTTTGCATGTTCAATTCTGAGTTGCTTCTGGATAAGCAGAGAAACTGTGTCTCATTTTTTTTCTTCCAGTTTTATTGAGATATAATTGACATACAGCACTGTATAAGTTTAAGGTGTACAGCATAATGATTTCACTTATACACATCATGAAATGAATATCACAAGTTTAGTGAATATCCAGCACCTCATATAGGTAAAAATTAAAGACACAGAAAAAAATAATTTTTTGTGTGATAAAAACTCTTAGGATTTATTCTCTTAAAATTTTTCATATATAACATACTGTAGAGCTAATTATATTTATCATGTTGTACATTACGTCCCTAGTACTTATTTGTCTTATAAGTGGAAGTTTGTACCTTTTGACAGCCTTCATCCAGTAGGCAGAAAAAACAACAATGTCTGTTTAATCGTGTAAGGAAGAGAGTCTACCTCACTCAAGTTTTCAGTAAGTGGTAATATAGAATAGGATTTTATTGAATTGAGCATGTTTCAATTAGTTTGTGTCAGCTTCTAAAGCTTTATGAACAATTATTGGAGAAAAAGTCTTGAAAATGGGTCAACAAATTTAGTGGGTTTTTTTGAAAAATGTTATAGATTTTTAAAAATGAGGCTTACTACATCACTGGATCTGTTTCTGTTCTTGGATTTAGGCCCATGTAGGGCAGCCCTAAGTGCTCTTAGAGGGGAAATCAGATTGAGTGCTTTCTACACCCTCCCCTTTTTGACTACACCTCCCCTTTTGGCTCCTTTATTAGCCATGCTGAACCAGTTATTTTCCTGGCTACCATTCCCTACACCCATATCTGGCTCCTTACCAAGTAAATACATTAGGGACAAAGAATTTCAGGCAACTCTTAACTAGTCATCTTTTATAAATCTCAATTATACAAAGTTGAGTTGGGAGTGGGGTGGAAAAATGAGTGTTTCTCTTTCTAAGATCTCTTGCTGACCATCACCCTACAAAGCATAGCGCTTTAAAGTTTAGGTGCTTAGATGTTCCCCTGGGCATTCTCTAGCTTTCATACAGACCTCCGTTCTTTTCTTCCTCACCATCACCTTTTTCTCCTCAGTTCTTTCTCTGAAATCCCAGTTTTCCCCCATGCACCAGATGCATTATTCCATTTCTCAGTATTCATGGAATCAAAACTCCACCCTTAGATTGTGTAAGCTGTTGCTTCTTCTATCACTGGTTATAAGTCAGAATTATTCTACCTTCTCCTTCTACCTGTAAGTGGTTTCTTTTCTGAGTGTGGAAGGGACGAGAGTGAACTTCTAGTACCCTCAGTCTCAACTTGGAATTCATTCAAATTTAATTTCCACTCATCACACCTTTCACGATACAGCTAAAGATTCACCTTGTCTAAAAAGCATTCTTCACTGATCCCTCTCAAATTACTTTAGATTTTATTAGACCATCTCTGAATTATTTGTTCATATTTTTAATAGTTTACATACAAATTTTTTATTTCCCCATCCATAAGATTAAATCAAGGAAAGAGACTTTGTTCTCTCATTTAGAAATTTACATTTAGAATCATAGAGTATTAGACCCGCAATTCACCTTAGAGATCATCCAGTTCAATGGCCTCATTGTAATGATGAGTAAATGGAATTATTTTATAGCCTCCCGTTAACATATAACACAATGTACACAGTAAATATGCAACAAGTGCTTGTTGAATAAATGAAGTTCAGCTGCTCATTTAACTGCTCTCATTACCTTTACATGGTTGGGGGCATTTATTCACTTCTATGTGAAACAGTGGTAAGTGCTAAACAAATGGAATTTAAGTGAAGCAATCACAATAGGAGACAGATAACATTGAAGCAGGCGACTCTATTAAAGCTGTAATCATGGTGGAGTGGTTGGGATTGGTGTGACATGCCGGTAATAAGGTGACTCAGGAAATTTCTAATGGGGAGTGTATGTTGCAAGGAACCTTCCAATCCTCGGCACATTAGTAAAGACTGATTTAATTGAAAGAGTAAGATTTTAAAAGTTGAATGATAGTCCTGAAGCATCCAGGAAGATGAAGTATTCATTCATTGTCTTGTATGCTCTGTTATTAATTGGTAAAGTGGAGGACCAGTTCTCTAGAGAGCATGTATTCTGAATTATATTTACATTCCTAATTAGTTCTATTCTTTCCTATAACATGATTCTTCCAGGACAGTTCTTCTAATTGTTGAATCTATAACATGCATTTATGGTTATTAGAGAAACCATCCTTATTTCAAGTTCTGTGTCTCATGTTGGAAGTATTTAATTTAAGTATCTAAGTTAAAAATGCAGTTAATTGGTCTCTGGCTTAAGAGAGAATATGCTTTAAGCCATGCTCAAGAGATGGGAATGATTGCCTAAATCTTTTTAATCATTTTCTTTCCTGGGAGAGGTAAACTTTAAAGTTCAAAAAAGAGAAGAAAGGCAGAATAAAGTAGAAAGCTATTTCAGACAAAGGGCAATGAGTATATATAGTTAATATGTCTGCATTAGAGAATTAATGACTGAGTAAATACAAATATCTAAGAAATTAGATAGGCAGAACATTTGGGATGCAAAGTAAATGCTATACACTATAGAAATACAATTTTTTTAAAGTATATAAAAAAAAAGTATAATACACATTCATGAAAAAATTCAAACACTGTGTAAAGGTGTTTAGAAGAAAGTAAAAGTCTCATTTCCCACATTTCATTTGAACTTCTTAGAAACGACATTTATCAGTGTCTGTCGTTTCCTTTTCAGAACTTCCCAAAGATACCTCCTTCTCTGTTTCCATATCTATCTACCGACCATCCTACCTACCTACCTTCCTACCTATCTACCTACCTATCTATCCATCTTTTAATTTATATATCGCTATAGATACCAATCTATCTTTATGTTACTCTGTCTATGGGTACATGCAGTTTTAACATAAACGAAATTGTTACACATTTCTCTCTGCAACTTTCCTTTTTGTTTTAAAAGTTAGCAATGTACCTTGATAACTTTTCAAATCAGCAATCATATTTTATCTCCCATTTTTTTCATTGCAAAATATTCCATTATATGAGTGTACAATTTTGAAAATTTAATCACTTCCTTATTTATAGACATATAGATTACTTTGTCTGGGAGGAAGTTCTTTTCCTCCACCCTTCTAGGTTCTTCTGGCTGGTCTAAAAATTAAATTGACATGAGCTAGCTTAGCAGGAAAAAAATCCATTACCGGCTTTTCTCTGGGGCCCCTTAACTGTGCTTTAGGAAAGGAGAACATCAATATTGTGAAATTAGAATATTTAAACTGGATTTTTGTTTTTTCTTGAAGGTGGTGTCATGGGCTACTTCTGTTGTACAGCTGGTGCTAAGTACAGTGACCTATTCTCTCTTTAAAAAGAAAAAAATCACACAAAAGTTTAATAACCTGTATACATGGAAGAGACCCAGGAAAGCTGAGTAACTCGCAAAAATGGCCAAAACCCTCACCTTAAATATTACCTTTAGCTAAAGACAAAAGAGGATGTTGGGGGTAGTGGTTTGGGACTTCAAAGGGGAGGAAGGCAATTGACATGAAGACGGAAAAGCAAATGTTTGGTGAATAAATGTTTGCTGGTCCAGGAAGAAACAATGGGACCCAGAGAGGAATTTTAACAAACAGACTTTGCTAGGTTCCTCCCTGTCTACACACCTAGTTCATACCATAGTTATCTGTGATCATAGTTCTCTTCCTGGAACAAATCCTCTAGCTACATTCTTTTTTTTTTTTAATTTATTTTATTTATTTATTTTATTTATTTATTTTTGGCTGCGTTGGCTCTTCCTTGCTGCGTGCGTACTTTCTCCAGTTGCGGCAAGCGGTGGCTACTCGTAGTTGCAGTGTGTGGGCTTCTCATTGCGGTGGCTTCTCTTGTTGCGGGTACGGGCTCTAGGCACGCGGGCGTCCGTAGTTGTGGCTCGCGGGCTCTAAGAGCGCAGGCTCAGTAGTTGTGGCGCACGGGCTTCGTTGCTCCGCGGCGTGTGGGAACTTCCCGGACCAGGGCTTGAACCCTTGTCCCCTGCATTGGCAGGCGGATTCTTAACCACTGCGCCACCAGGGAAGCCCTAGCTACATTCTTTAGGCAACTAAGGGGTAGGTCAAAGTTTCTTCCTGAGTCTTTTGGGCATTGACTGTTTTCAGCTCAAAACGATCCGCATGCCAAAGAGATATTTTGGGGTGACAAGTTTTGCTCCCCTGGAACTTCAGGGTTTCTTGCAATGAACCTCCCTGGGCATATAACCGTGATAAATTCAAAGCATTTTAAAGGCTCCTAAGAGGAGAAGTGAGCAGAGTTTTCAAGAAGGTTATATAGTTAGAGGAGAAATGAGGAAAAATGGTTTTAACCAGGTGGAATATTGAATGCAATCAGTGTCAGAGCTGCACTAAGTAGGTAATATATACATATGAAAATTCTCATCCATTTAAACTGTTTTTAGTTAAAGCCAAGAAAGTTAGAGAAATTTTCCATAGTTTAGAATCCACCTAACACTAATTATGTAACCCAATTCATCATTCTGAATATTACTAGTTTTTATGTTTAAGTTCAAATGAAAGGCATTCATATAGAATAGAAGTAGCATTTTAGTCTTGGCAACACTTTTCTTTTTTTAAAATCAGAGTCAGCAGTGAGTCTGTCCAGGAACTAAACTTTGTGCTAAATTATTGTCTACTTAATTGTTTGTCAGAGCTTCCAAAACTACCAACGATTCTTTTCCTCGAGCTTTATAATTCCTGCAGACTTTAGGACAGAAAAATAATTCTAGGTTGGAAAAGCTAATTTATGATACCGTCAAATCCGTTTATAGTCCACTCCAGATCTGTAAGCTAGGATAAAGCTAATGATCTCTCTCACAAAGATGACATAGAATGGTTAAATTGTTGTAATATTTGCAGAAAAACTTCATATTAAAATGTTTAACAGTGAATTTCATCTCTTTTAGTTAAGTGAAAAATTATGAGGGTCAAAATGGGGAGACAGATAAAATCTTTTTTTTTTTTTTTGATCTTTAAAGAAATTCTGAAAAATCTTTTAATCTTGTGAGGGTGACACACTTGCAGTAGGCACTTGGTACTGAGGGGTCTCTCTGTGGCTATGGGGGTGTGCAACTGTACTTCTTTGCCCTGCCCAGATAAGGGAGGGGTTTGACAGGAATTAAGATGTGAAAAGAGGTCATTTGAACAGGAAATCATTCACACAAGTCTAGACAAGACCTTTATGAGCACTAGAAAGAGAGCTAAGGATTGGAAACAGCATCTCTTTACTATTTAGGATGGTGGCTGCATCTAGATCAGTGCTTCCCAATCTTCCATTTGCGCATGAACTTATGGACCTTACTAAAATGCAGATTCTGGACTTGTCTGGTGGCGCAGTGGTTAAGAATCCGCCTGCCAATGCAGGGGACACGGGTTCAAGCCCTGGTCCGGGAAGATCCCACATGCTGCGGAGCAACTAAGCCCATGCACCACAACTACTGAGCCTGTGCTCTAGAGCCCACGAGCCACAACTACTGAGCCCGTGTGGCACAACTACTGAGGCCCACATGCCTAGAGCCCGTGCTCTGCAACAAGAGAAGCCACCTCAATGAGAAGCCTGTGCACCACAACAAAGAGTAGCCTCTGCTCACCGCAACTAGAGAAAGCCCGTGCACAGCAATGAAGACCCAACACAGCCAAAATTAAATAAATAAATAAATTTATAAGAAAGAAAGAAAGAAAAAAAAGAAGAGAAAATGCAGATTCTGATTCAGTGGTTCTGAATTTCTCACAAACTCCCAGGTGATGCCAAGGCTACCATCCTTTGAGTTGCAAGGCAGTCTAGGTATTAGTGAGAAGATTAGTTGTGGAAGTGGGAGGCAAAGCTGATTGAAAGTGGCAATTGATAGTGGGGGCAAGCAATTTCATTTCCTTGGAGGAGCTGATGCTCATGCATGGCTTCAAAGGCCTGCAAACACAGTTCTAGGAATGTTGATAAAATATTTAGCAATTTCTGTTACTCTTGGAATGTTAATTTCAGTAGCTGAAGAAAAGGGTTTTTGGCACAGTGTCAGAAAATGAACTATGGTTGGGCCTTGCCAACAAAAGAATGTTGCTCTCCATCCGGCTCTGCAAGGATTGAGTCATTAGCCACTGCCGTTGCTGAGCTGACCTTGAAAGGAGTTCAGGGTGGAGATCAGGAATGAGGCGCTGTGCTCTGGCAGATCAGGACTTCAGATAGTTAGATATAATCAGGAGAAAATTTTATGAACCCGATTTCTTGCATCTTCCCATATTTAGAAAAGCACTAAAGTCATTAACTAAGATATCTATTCCTCTTGACTGACAGCAGCCTTCTACCAAGATGTAGGTTTGATTGCACATAGCCCTTCTCCAAAATCACATATATACTGACCTCCCCCACCTCTTTGGAAGAGTTCCTCAGGGCTACCTGAGAGGCTGTCTCCCAGTCTATAGTCCTCAGTTAGACCCCCCCCCCCCCCCATAAAACTGAAACTCACAGCTCTCACGTTGTGTGCCTTTATTTCAGTGGACAGAATCCAGTTCTCAGAAAGCTATTTTGGTCTAGGGTTATAATTCCACTTCATTAGAGTCTGGAGGATAGATGGGAACTGAACTGAAAGGAACCAAAAAGAAAAGGGGCAAGCAAATTGGAAGGAAATGGCCCCAAAATATCTATAATCCACTGATCAATCATCAGAGAAATGTTAGTAGCTCTTTGTGGGCAAAGATTAGTAACTTGCTAGAAACATGCATTCTCTATGTCTGCATACACAAGTTAATTTCATTGAATTAAAGAGAATTCATTTGTTTACCTATTCTTCTCAAGCATGACGCCAAATTACTGATCTAATGTATCATATGGAGCTATAATTCCTCCATATTTTGTCGTATCTCTTACTAGTGTTATAGCTAAGTATGTCATGCAAACTATGTCTAAATATTCATTAATTTGACCATTTAGATGTGAATCTTTAAACTACTTGTATAAATAAATACAACCTATATGTTGTAGTCATATTAGGGCAAATTTTAATTAGAAGAATGAAGATCATTGGAAACTATAGAAAATCTTTTAAGTTCTGAAGACAGGGGAAAATCAAACTTTGTAAAAATAATAGAAACATATTTCTTGAGTACTTGCAGTTTTAAATGTGAATGGAGAAAGAAAATGTTAACATATAGGGAAAAAAATGGAATAAAATATTTATATATAGTATTGATAGTCATATGAGCTGCATTTTTTTCCTTTTTCTATTATTAATATCATTATTTTCAAGAAGCATAGCCAAAGCCTGGTATTTTATGATTGTTGAAAAAGCATATTTTTTATTATCTAATACTCAAGGAGTTTCAAAATTGATTGCGTTTGTTGAAGAGTACAAAAGTAACGTATTGACCTCAAAATGTCCTATTTTAAAACTTTCCCATTTAAAATTTCTTTTTTATTCATGTACATTTTATAATTAACTTTCATGTTTTGACCAAAGAATGGTGTGTCCTTCAGCCTAACCCCTGCTTTTGTTACACATGAATGTATTTGGTGCTTTCCATATGGAATCACATTTTAAAATTAGATTTAATGCCTTAAATTTGGGTCAAAGTGTTGAGAGAGAAACACCAGGTAATTTGACTTCAAAGCCGCTTCTCCTACTTTCTCTAAATAAGTTTATTGTTCTCAGACTCTTCTGGCAACATAATCAAAATGGCTTACGGCATTTTGAACCACATTTAGCTCCTTTGAGATGTTAAAATACTGAAGCTTGGAAATGTACCAAAAGCATGTTTAATTTTCCCCCCATTTTCGACCTAGATAGGAAGCAGTCAATCAACAGCATTAATTGGGTTCTCACTGGGTGCTGTGAGCAGCAGCGTAGATGATACGCAGAAGCGTTGAAAAACCCTGGGCAGTGTATTGGGTTTAGAAAGGATTTGCCTGTCTTCAATTTACTAATGCTCCTACAAAGGAAGGAGTCCTTTTGTTGTCGGTAAAAATTCAGATGAGATGATAGAGAGGTGATAAACTGACCCAGAATCAATGGCTAATAACAAAATTTAAATAGGTAATCCTAAACCCTCAATGATGAGAAGGTTGAACAGTAAAAACAATAAAAGTAAAAAATAATAAATAAATAAAATTGGCTCTCTATATCTGGAAATCCAAGTCAAGGAAGAAGTAAAGACATAGCAACTATGTGAATTCATGCAAGTGTTTGATGAGGGTTTTGTCTATGTATCTATATATCTATCTATGTTTCTATGTATGTATGTATATCTATCTATTATCATTTTACTTTGATTCAAAATAAGAACTTACAAAATGTTAACTTCCTCCTGACCTGATAACTGTTTTGCAGTTTATCCCAATATGGTAACAATATAATCATAAAGGAAATATGCAAGTCTTCAGTGACTGAGGAGGGACAGAACAAGATTACAAGCTGTGTCATCACCACACCCAAACGTTGGTATTTGTTTGAGTCGTCACACTGCCTTGATAAAAAAGAATGTGTATTTTGTGTGTGTGTTATTCAAATGAAAACTTCCACTGTTGTATTTGATTCACTTTATTTTATTCAGTTAAAAATCAATAAATAAACAGTGCAATATTTCCTGGTTTTTAAAACCACATTAAAAAAATTGTTTATACTATTCCAAACCATACCAGGAAATGCACAAAGAAATAGTACTCTATAAATATTCTACACGTCCTTTATAATTGGCTTATTGGCTTCTTTAATTTCATTAATCACATTATTGCAATATTAGCAAGCAAATGTTGTAATCTGTTATCTTCCGTCTTTCAAGTCTATGGCCATTTCTAACTTTGCCACCCCAGAGTAACATTCCAAATGTTATTACTAGAAGGTGATTAGAACAACAACAGCAAGTGGGGTTCACGGTAGTGATGTCAACTACCAAATTGCTGTTCTGTCTTTTCAGATTAATATATAAAAAGTGGCATTGCTAATTACTTTTTTAAAAAATAAGTTGTGTCATTGTAAGCATGATGTCTACATGATAAGCCAGAAACATCACTTTCTATCTCTGAAGTGATAAGAACTCATTATAGGCAATGTCTACTGCTAAAACCCATGGAAAAAAACATTAAGGCAAAAGAAATACAGATAATTTCAAGTTCTGTTGTGTTGGTTTTGTAGGTTTGTCTTTATTTGCTTAAAACATAATATACAAATACTTCAAATCTTTGAGGAATCAGTCTCCAGATTTTGTTTTTACTTTTTTACTCTTGAATTTGTACTGTGGTATCTGTGAAAGAAACAAAATATAATTTAAATACATCTTTCTTAATTTAATATCTGACTTGAGGAATTCTACTTCCAGGATCACATTACAGTATTCATCTCCTTTCTCTTTCTCTCTCTGTTCTTGTTTTTCTTTTTTTAATGAGTATATATTGAAAGAGATTTGCTTTTCCCTGTTTAGAGACGAGCAAGGATTAAAATGAAAAGTCACAATGAAATTCTGCTTTATTTATTTACCTGTTTTGTCAAGGAACAAGAGAAGACCCTCAAGTAGATCAGTATTTTTTTCCTTTTAAATATGATGAACAAAACCATTTTGATTTATTATTTTCCTTCAAAGGACAGGTGACATTTCCTGCAACATTAACTTTAGTTCATAATCCCCTTTTGGCAAGTCAAAGAGAATTACAATTGGAAAGATTTTCAGTCAGGCGCTCAACTAGAATAAAATGCTGTAGAGCACTTCACTTCAGCCAAACCAGCAAAATCCTTCCATTGCCAATTTTCTTTTATATTTTGAAGTTGGCCTCTCAGCACAGATTTGATTCACACCATTTAAAAATAAATCTGGCATCTGCAAAGCAGAAAATTCAGGCTGTGTTGTCATAGTATCAGTATTTCCATTTTTATGCCTGGAGACAACCTAGACTTCTAAAGAGAGCTACGGTTCCTAATTCTATGGTAAAAGTGAAAACTAATTTTATTGTAAGTGTTCACATGATTTTTATATTTACTAAAGAAAAAAGTACCTCATTTATACAAGGCACATTAAACAATTTTTATGAGTGATTTACTTCCATGAAAAAATATATATTTGTGTTAAGAGGTGATACCCTATGGCAACAATTGATTTTGAGATATATAGCTTAAATAAGAATTTGAATTCAATATCAATATGCCATTTTGTTTTCACTTTATCGTAATGATTTCATCATTACCTGCTTAAAAATCAACTAAAGAATCAGTGGTGTTTGCCTGGTATTCGTGTGGTAGCTCGCCTCTGAAGATGACTCAACAATTCTGTCCATGCTCCCTATACACACATGCTGCTGTGAGCATCAAGCGGTAGAACTTTTGCTCCCTCCCTTGCATTCTGTGATGGCTTTGACTAAGAGGATGCAGAGGATGTGATGTTATGGGATTTCTGAGCCCAGACTTCAGAGTGTGATAACTTCCACTTCCTCCATCTTTGAGCCTTGAGCCACTATGTATGAAATCCAAACTACCTTGTGTGTATGTATGAGTGCGTGTGTTTGTGTGTGTGAACGAAAGAGTGATAAAGAGAGAGACAGAGACAGAGAGTATGTGGAGAGGACCTGGAGGACAAGACATCACAAAAAATGCAAAACCAGAAGTGTCACAGACAAGAGGAGTCTAAGGAGACATGGCAACTAAATGCAACAAGGTATCCTGATGAGATCCTGGAACAAAACAAAGGGCATTAGGTATAGATTAAGGAAATGTGAAAAAAAAAAAGGCGACTCTGGACTTTAGTTAATAATTATGCATCATGACTGGTTCATTAATTGTAACAAATGTACCATAGCAAAGCAAGACGTTAGTTATCTGGGAAACTGGGTGTGGGCTATGTGGAAACTCTATACTATCTTCTCAAGTTTTCTATAAATATAAAACTTCTAAAAAATAAACTCAATTAAAAGAAAAAGTGTAGGAACTGGGAGAGGCATTAGGGAACTAGACATGAAGCCACAGCTCCTCCCAGCCGCCGTTTGTCCGCAACTGCAGAGAAACTGCAAGTGAGGCATCAGAAGGAGCACCCCGCAGAGCCCCAGCCAATCCACAGAATCAAGAGGCAACAAAACAGCTGTTTAAGCCTCTATGTGTTGGGATTGTTTATTATGCTGCAATAGGTAAAATAACCAACACGCTACTTTAATTTGATTATATCAATGATGTATGCCTGTTTTATTATATGTAACTTCAGAAAAGGAATCACTTAAGAATTTCAGTCCATTAGGAGGCATGGAGATGTCCTGAGAAGGGGCTGCTTTCTGGGAAAGCTGATGGCTTAGTTTGAAGTGTGAACACACAGGTTCTGGGGTCAGAAACCAGGTTCGTTCGTTCCATTTACCTCCAACTAGTAGAGTGTACTAGGAGGAGTTACTCTTCCTCATTAACTTAGAGATTTTTCTCCTCTAATAAATGTGTTACTATGCTTATATCATAGTTAGCGTAATAATTAAAAGAGATAATACATTTAGGTTCTTGACACAATTCCAGGCACAATTCTTGTGCATTAAATGTCAGATGCACTCAGCAGGCCACACTATCACGTTGTGTCTCCTCACTCATCCTTGAGGCTGCACGAGAGGCCTCTCTTCACCATTGCTTAGTTGCAGATCTAGGTCTAGTTCTGTTATAACCACGTCTGAGCAAATATTAAGCTCTCAGTTATTGAGTAATTAGTGTATGTCAAATGTTTTACATACATTATCTCATTTAATTTTCAAGGCTACTATCTAAGATGGATATTATTACTTTCTGTTACCCAATGAGAAACTCATGCTTTAAACCATTTACATTACCTGCCCAAGCTCAAATAGGTTGAAAGTGGTAGAGCTGGAATCTAAGTCCAGGATATTAGATTTCAAAGCTCATGCACTCATTTTTATTTATTTCTTCTATTTGCATAATTTAGTATTTTTTTGTTCTTATTAATTCAATACTGCTCTAAAATGTACTATTTTTAAGCTTGGAATTATTTTACTTATATGAAACCAGCTAGATATTCACCAGTTTGATCAAGGTCAGAATTTTTTTTTTAATTGGCTTTGCTGTGAAACCCTATCAGAAAGGAAGAGATGTAATAAAGCAGAAACTAACTCACCATTGTAAAGCAATTATACTCCAATAAAGATGTTAAAAAAAAAAAATTAAAAAAAAAAAAGGAAGAGATGTAAATACACACAGACACACACACATATATACATGGCTTAAATTGAGAAGACCTAGAAGTAGAATACTTGAGTAGTGGAAGGAAATGTTTTTATACTTAAAGAAAGAAAAATTCAGTACAGTTAGTTAAAGGTCAAGAAAAAAATCTCCCACAATGCTGCAGTGATTGAGCTGAAGAATAAAATTAGGTTGTGATGAAGGGCAGCAAATGATAATGATAGAGATATGAAAAGGAAAAAAATAAACGAGATAGGAGAAATACAGTATGGTCTGCTAATATTGGCAATGTTCCCAAGAATTCAGCCTCAGTGGGGAGAACCAAAGTTACATAACTAATCTCTGATCATAATCTCTTAAGGGTTAATAAAGAAGGAACAGGAGAATTTCTACACAAATATTCCACAAAATAACATTTAAAAAAAAAGCCTTCAAGTTGGTTATCTACAAAATACTCAGAATGCCCAAGTCCATCATTTTAGTAGCTGTATTTTTAAAAATGGGAAATGGTTTTTTCCTCCTGATAAAAATGGCATTTCCATTTCATCTTTACGCCTCCGTAACTGCTGCAGGAATAAGAAGAGAGAGGCAATAGGAGATCAGGTTGACAGAAAACAGCCCTTTAGAAAAGAGAAAAAAATCATTTTTTGAAGGAAAGCAAAATGAGCAAAGGAATAGTTACATTAGACAATCAACATTGAATATCACATTTGTAGTTTCCTGTAACAAGATGCACATTCTGCCTTACGTGGCTGTTTTATTTACTTCCATATATATATATATATATATATATATATATATATATATATATATATATATATATATATATATATACATATACATATATATATGGCTTGAGGTTTGTGGTAAGTAGAATAATGGCTCCCCCAAAGATGTCCATGCCCTGATCCCTAGAACCTATGAATTTGTTATGTCACAGGACAAAAGGGACTCTGTAGATGAGATTAAGGGTATAATCCTTCAGATTCGGAGATTACCCTGTATTATCCACTGGGGTCCAGTGGAGAGCACCTTTCCTGGTGGGTCAGAGAGATGTGACATGAGAGAGACAGGCTGCTTCTGTTGGTTTTGAGAATGAAAGAAGGGGCCATGAGGCAAGGGATGTGGCCTCTAGAAGCTGAGAATGGCCCTCATTTATAGCCAACAGGAAAACGGGAACCCGAGTACTAGAACTGCAGGAAATTGAGTTCTGCCAACAGCCTGAATAAGTAAGGAAACAGAGACTCCAGAAAGGCACTCAGTCATGCACACCTTGATATTAACCCTGGGGATGAGCAGCAGACTCTCGATCTACAGAACTGTAAGATAATCAATTTGTGTTGTTTTAAGATTCTAAATTTGTAGTAAATTGTTACAGCAGCAATAGAAAACTTACACAAGGTTAATTATTATATCTTGTCCATCTTACATTTTTACAGAGCATAGCCCACTGCCTTATTTATATATATGTAACTATATTATATATAAATATTATACAATTAATTTTATGTACAGTATACATAATTATATATAATTGTTAATAATTGCTAAAGTTACCAATTATTTATTTTCTAGTCCTAAAAAAGAAACACAAAGGGGCATACCATTATCACTCTTATTTTACAGATAAGGAAACTAGGCTTAGCGGAAAACAGGGTAAATACTTAGGCATTTCTATTTCTCTTTTAGATTTTCAAGGCTATAAAAATAACTTGTGAATGTGTCCACTATGATGGAATTAATTTAAAGACCCTTCACATAATAGTTCAGCTTGCCACCCACATCTATGTTAACTATATAGACATTAATTAGAAATATGGGCTAGACATTTTTTCATCAATGTGAAATTTAGACAATAAATGATACAATTTATTTTAAAAGCTAAAAGCATTGATGTGGGTACTCAAGAAATCAAGCTTAATGAATCAATCAAACTTTATATTGTTCATTCAAAATAGATCTTATGTATTCCCCGAAACACTCCCAGCCCAATTAACGTTTTATTCAAGCTAAAAAATAATATCCGATTCCAATAAATGGACTTTAATAAGCTCGTACTTCTTCCTTTTTGTGCTTCATACCTCCCGGTACACAAAGAATGTTACAAATATATTGTTTAAGTGAACAATCAAAGGCGTGTGGGTTAATTACTTAGCACAGAAGCTGTAGGATCCCTTAAAGATGTTATCTGTATGTCAGAATTGATGTTTAACCAAGACCAACAGATATTTAGAATAGGAAGGAACCAAATGCAGTTTTATCTAGTGAATAACTCTAATTTGCTTGTCTGGAACCATGTTAGCATAGCACAGAGCTTCCTAGGATAATAATGATAATGAGAAAGAGGAGGAAGACACAGCAACCTCTGTGGATCACATTTTACACTCAGAGTCTCACTGAATTCCTCCCTAAATGCAATAGGCATCTTCAGTGACATTTTATAAGGGTGGAAATCCAAGCTTTACGAGGTTCAGTATCTTGTACAAGAGTACAGATAAAGCACAATCTCTGGATATGAAGGTGTCTAAAATGAACAGGTTCTCTGTTTATACATTTCAACTTTTCATTATTTTTCTCATTTCAAAGGATTCTATCTTTAAATTGCTGCAGGTGTCCATCAGGGAGAAAAAATTAACCCAGTTAGTAAATGTATAAATAACAATTTTTTTGTTGTTTAGAAGTAAGTGGCATTGATATGATACTTAAGTAAATTCTGGCCTTGGAAATGTTTCCATGACTTCTTTGCCTTTAGCTGCTGAGTCCTACATGTGCTCATCATGATTACTTTTGGGAGCTGCCTAATATGTCACAAAGTAAAAACACTTGATACTTTATTTCTAATATTTCCAAATTATGATAATAATAAATGGGATGAAATCAGGGCTATATGTGTCTATATACATATGTATATCAGAAAAAAATCTAAAAATATATATCTGAAATACATATAATATATAAGGGCTATGCATGTATTTCAGTTATATATTAGAGCCATATATTTCTCAAATATATATTTTTCATATATATGATTTTTCATGTATATATTTATATATATATATGATATATGGGATAGTTGAGTTTCAAAAGTTACTTTCTCAATTAATTCACATTTTCAACGTCCTTTTTATTCCACCTTTAAGAGATAGGCTCTGAAATAATGGGAGAGGGTATAAATATAAATATATATAGTTTTCCCCAGGTGTTTTACCTGAGAAAGTTATATTTATTATTTTCACTTTCTTAGAATCCAGGCTCACTACTGATCAATAATTTGGTCATTGTGCTCACTCATTTTTCCCATTAATTCATATGATTAATTCTTTTGGAGATTTCTTTTTGAAAAGACATGTTTTTTTATGGAGTGTTAGTATGTTACTCCAGCAAGAATAGACATATGGGAACCAAAATGTACTTACAAAACTACATTCAACTCAACTTCACCTTTTAATGATGTCATTTGATTTGAAAAAATAATCACACCCTCTTTAACATATATAAATCTGGATTCCATGACATATAAATCTGAATTCCAAGGTGCCAAAAATTATTTTATTTCTAAATGATTAATATTTTGGAAACGATTCATCATACTTCTGTCTATAAAAATGAAAAGTATTTGTAAATGAAATCATAACACCCATAGTAGATGATCCTATATTTTTATAGGTGTGAAAATATTCCAGGATTTTTGATAAAATAAATGAAGACAGTGATATTTAATAACTTAGATATCTAAGGTGGAATAAAATGTTTTACCCACCATTTTAACACATGTACTTTTTTAAATGACATAACTTCTGCACATTTATAGTATAGTAAAAATTAGTGTTCATCTTTTATTTTTTTATTCATTCCAAAAATCATATAATGACCACTAAAACTTGTTCATAGGGTAAGAAAGTCTTATCTTCAAGCAGCATTTTGTTGGTGAGATGAATTTTGTTAAGAGATCTTTAGTGTTCTGCAGAGTTCTATTATTCTATGTCCTGCTCCAGGTCACAAGAATCTCTCCCATTGTATTTGTTTCCTAAGGCTGTCCTAACAAGTTACCACAAACTTGATGGCTTAAAACAACAGAAATTTATCCTCTCACAGTGCCCGAGGACAGGAGTCCAAAGTTAAGGTGGCAAGATTGGTTGCATTAGGAGGCTCTGAGGGGGAAGCTACTCTGTGCCTCTCTCTTAGCTCCTGATGCTTGCTGGCAATCCTTGGCATTCACTGGCTTATAGACACCATACTCCAGTCTCTGCCCCCATCTTCATGACACCTTTTCTGTGTCTTGGTGTCTTCTCCTTATTGGATTTAGGGTTCATCCAAAATTCAGAAATTATCTTGAGATTCTTAGTATAATTACATCTATAAAGATCCTTTTCCCAAACAATGTCATCTTCCAGGCTCTGGGGATTAGGACTTGGACATATCTTTTTGGGAGCCACTATTTAATCCACTACACTCATCCTTAATATGTATGGCTCTTTGTTCTATACTGTACACTCAATCATTGGCCATCAATCTTATATATGTCCTGCCTTAAGGAAGCAATAAAATATAGTGGTTAAAAGCATGGATTCCTGAGCCAAATTGCCTTTGTTCAAATCCTGGCTCTGCTGTTTTACTAGCAGTTAACATTAGATGAATTACCTAACTCTACCTTGGTTTCCTTACCTGTCAAAGGTACATAATAATAATACTTAATGCATAGAATTTTTGTGTAAAATAAGTTAATATGTATAAGCACAGACACATATGAGTGTTGCCAATTACCATATGGAACAATCGTTTTCTTTAGCAGGAGCTAGTATTTTGAAATGTGATTGTACTCACAAGAAAAGTCAGTGGGATTGCTAGTTCTGCAGAATTGCACTTAGATGGGAGAGATGAAGTCCACGATTTTAGGTCAAGAACTTGACAAAATGGCAGGGATGGTTTAAGTATAGAGCTGGCTCAGAGAAAGAAGGTTTCTTATAACAACTCTGCCCCAAGAGAGAACCTTCTGGCCATTGAGGGTTGCAGAGCAGGAGGTGCCAAGTCATGGGAGAGGGTGAGGAGAAAATAGTTGTTTCTGTTTATGTATGTTGAGTTTGAAGTAACAGTAGACGTGTTTAGCCAGCAATTAGAAAGTACAGCGAAATCTTGGGAGTGGAATTTTGTTAGTTATTCACACAGAAATAAAGGACAGGACTAAGGAGGAAAACTTAGAAAAAGAAAAATAACCCCAGAGAACAACAAAAATCTCAGAAAGCATACAGTTGAGGAAGACAGAAGAGGGAGAGTTCCCACTAAGAAAGATAAGAACAGGTATTTAAGGATAAAAGTGAAATGACAGAATGTGCTATCTCATAGAAATTAGAGGAAGGAATTTCATGAAAGGGATACAAAAAGAACATATCAAATACTTTAACAGGGTCAAGGATACTGGAAAGACATTGGCCTTTTCTCAATTTGCAATTAGAAAGTCAGTATTGAATTTTAAATGAGCAGTATTTGTAGAGATTTGGAAAATCCACTGAGATTTCAAAAGGTTGCAGGCTGCATGAGTTGAGAAATTGGAGCCAATAATTACTCCAGGAGCTTAGCAATAAAAGAAATAAGATAAAAAAATTGGTAGCAGGATTTATTCTAAAAGTAAGATTTTTGACTGTCTTTGAAGATAACGAAGATGAAGCTAACAGAGTGTACTAACTGAAAGGATAAGAGAGAGGGGACAAAATTTTTGTGAAGGCTTAGAGGATGCAGGAGGGGAGGGACTAAAGGAGAGGGATGGAGACCTCAGGTCTGGAAATGATTCCGTTCAAACAGACAACAAATATTTCTGTGGCCTGGAGAAAGCATATTCCTGCATTTTTCTTCATTGCTTCAGAGAATATTTATTGAACCCCTACTACAAGATAAGCACTAAATAATGGACACTGAACAATAAAACAGACCAAAAACTCCTTCATAGACCTCACTTCTAGTTTTTAATGTGAGCTTAGATCTAATTTATAGAATAATCAAATAGCATTTGACATTTAAAAGCTCTGCTTAGACACTTAAGAAAGTTGAAGATGGTGTCACCTAGGTTGAATGGTTGATTAGAGCAGAAGGTTAAAAGGTCTTGAGTTGTTAATCTAGAGTAGAGTTCTAGCTGAAACAAGGTTCCTTGATCTCCGCACTGTTGACGTTTGGGGCTGGATGATGCTTTGTGTGAGGGGCCGTCTCGTGCATTGTAGGACGTTCAGCAGCATCCCTGGTCTGCCAATAGCAGCCCCCAGCCACCAGGTTGTTGACAACCAAAAATGTCTGCAGAATTGCCAGAAGTTCCCCGGAGAACAAAACCACCCAAGTGAGAAGCCTGAGCTAGAGAAATATCATGGACATGGCTGACAGAGGTCCAGCTGTGGAGAGAGGAAGAAGAAGCTGTCTGGAATTATGTGGATATAGAGAGGAGTGAAAGGAGAAGAGGCCATGATGATGGTGAACAGCAGATTCAGTGTGAATGAGGGGAAAGGGGAGTTGAAACGATAGGGGAGCATGATGGCTGATTTTACATGTCAACTTGACTGGGCTAAGGGATGCCCAGATAGCAGGTGAAATAGGAGTTCTGGGTGTGTTTGTGAGGGTGTTTCCAGATAGGACTAGCGTTTGAATCAGGAGACTGAGGAAAGGCGAGCGCCCTCATCAATGCAGGTGGGCACCATCCAATCTGTTGAAGGCCTGAATAGAATAAAAGGGTGCAGGAAGTGAGAATTCACTCTCTCTGCCTGAGCTGGAACATCCATCTTCTGCCCTTGGGTATCAGCACACCTGGTTCTCAGGCCCTCAGATGGGACTGAATTACATCACCAGCTTTCTTGGTTTTCCAGCTTGCAGATGGCAGACTGTGGGATTTCTCAGCCTCCGTCCGTACTTGCATGGAGTAAGCCTCATAATAAATCTCCTCTTATATCTCTCTCTCTATATATATCCTATTGGTTCTGTCTTTCTGGAGAACCCTGACTAATACAGGATGTTGCCAATAACATCGATAGAACTTGGAAATTAGAAGATGTGTGTGACCTGAGTAAAACATTTACCTGCTGAGTCTCAACTGTTTCCTCTGTAAAATGAGGGTAATATTACAGGTTGTTTGGTTTCGTTGTAGAGTTAAATAAAATTCTGCATATTAAATTATTTCATACAATGAAATGTGATCTACAAAAAAGCGCTTTTATTAAGTTTGAACATAATGGAAGAGAAGAGAAGTCAAAGGGAAGGCAAAGTGCTTTAGCTATTTCACATGAATTTCATATGAATGCTTTTGCACATATTTAACACTTCAAAGATGAGTAGTTTATAAAACCTCAACTTTTTTAGATTTGTTTCTAAAAAACTTTTGAATGCTTTCAATGCTCTCTGCATAATCATGATGGAAGACAGATTTTGGACAAAATAAGACTAGGGAGTTTGGACAGTGGCCTAAAATTATGTGTTCTTTTTGTGTCCTGTGAATTTAGAAATAGGACATTCCTGGTTTCTTTTAATGTGTTTAAATGTGTGTAAAGTACAGCTATATTTGGGCCTGAAAAATCCTGTGTTGTTACCACCCTTGTGGTCTACATGGACTAAAAATATAATACTTTTCCAAAAAGGTTTCAGTGCCTAGATCCTGCCTGACTTTTATAGTCAACGTATAAACTCCAGATAATATAGGTTTATGACAGAAATGCTGACAGGCTTTTAGGTCTGCCAGTTCTAACTTTCTGGCCCTGACTTGCAGCCCTGCCCAACACCACTGTTAAAGGTTAGTCAGTATGATCTTTCAAAAAGGAGGACTATGAGAAGGTGAATTTGGGTGAAATCACACCATTAAAAAGATGTATTGACATTTAGATTAGTTTGATAAGGTACTCTCTTGGTCCTAATTCTAGGTGGATGTCAGTCAGTCTGTTTGTAGTTTTAAATGTCACCTTCTCCAAATGGCCATGAAGAAATGATTAGGAAAATCCTTTTAAAAACGTGTAAAAAATATTGCAACTATTTCTTTTGACTAAATCTGCCTTCGAGCCTCTACATGTTCCCATTCCCGCTATGATCCACTGGCGTCATGATTGTCTCATAGCTCTTCTGATGTGTTGTTTGTACTTCATGGGTAGAGAAAAAGCTTCATTTGGGCTTATACTTGGCATTAGGGTTCATACTTGTTTATGTGTAATTGCCCTGAACAGACCTCCATGTGTTAATAAAACCATCAGAATGGCAAGACCAAGGATAACAAATTTCATGAAAGTATTAGAAAACTTCTTTATGTTACTTTCTTTCCTAGAGGTTTTTTTAAATATGAAAACTGGTTATATGTACATACTAAAGTTTAACAAATTCAATAAATTCTCAGTTTCACACCATTTCCATTAATATAAACCTATTTGAACTTCAGAATTGGCACCAAACTACAACAGTTACCAGTTTTTAATCTTTTGGAGTTTTGTGTGCATGGCAGAAATGAGCATTGGAAGGTAACAAATCAATATAGAAGGCTTTGTAATATAATTTCCCAAATCACTTAATTAAGATCTTTTTTCTAAAATATAAAAGACATAATTTCCATATGCCCATAAATGATGCTACAATCATTTTTCTAGTTTGTCTTTCTTGCCTGTGAAGTTGTAAAGTAATTCCCTTATTTGTCAGTGAAATGACAGCAAAATCTTTATTACTATAAAGGATTTTACTGAAAAGAGGCACATTAAAATAAACCAGAAACACTGAAACAATTTTTTCAGTGTAATTCATGTTTCTGCCTTTTTAAAATGGTCATATGAAAGGAGAAAGATAATGAATATCCTTGGTGGGATATTTTTACTATTCAGAAGATGCATTTTCCATGTACTAAATCTCTTATCAAGTAAAATTTTCTATAGCCTCAGTGCAGAGGGTTCTTTTCAATTATTTTTTGAAGTTCTTATGTTTGGATTTTGGCATTCTAAACACAAAAGCCTTTTTATAGGTTCTATTCCTTTTTAAAATATGCTATATTATTTCTGAACATTGTATATATTGCCCATTATTTGTTTGCAGACCTTCTGGGCATTTTCCCCAGTACCATACAAATTGGATCCCAAGAGATTTTTCTATTGAGTACCTCTTTCATTACGGTTTCTTCTGTTTATTTCTAAAAACATGCTAATATTGGATAGTACCGAAAGATTGAGTGTATGCCATGATTACATTGCATGAACACATTTTCAAGAAAAAAGATAACTGCAATTTTTAGGCCAACTGTATGTAAGCCAGGAATAGGGATGCAGGGAAGTAGGGAGAGAAGGTACTGTGACTTTGATTTTTATGGAAATTCTGTAATTTTTTTTTTTTTTTTTAATGTTGAGCTTTGTTCGCACAGTCCTACAGATGCCAGCCTTACTTGGCAGTTTTGATCTGCTCTATTTTAAGCTGCTGTTTCTATTCCTGATTTCTAAGATTATGGTCGTGTGTGTCTGTGGTGTCTATGTATATGCATATACACATACACAAATTGGGGAGGTGGGAGAGAGAGACACACACAGAGACAGAGACAGAGAGAGGGAGAGGGAGAAAGAGAAGGAGAGGGAGAAAGGGGAAGAGAGAGACAGGCAGAGAGAAAGCGAGCTCAGAGGTGAGGCAGCAGAACTCACCTCTATTTTATACAACCTTTTTCTACAATGTTTGTCACTTTCTCCCCATTATTTTTCTCTGCAAGGGTCCGATGTTATTTTTATCACTAAAACGTCCAGTGTTTGAAGATGCTGCTGTTTATAATCTGCAACTTATATCTTAAACATAATTTATCTCTATCACCTAAATTCTAACACTATAATTGGTTTAAGTTCATCAGCATCATTAATAATAACAAGCTTTGGCATGGTTAAATATTGCATTGTATATTATAACCATTTTATGCATTACATTGCTTCTAAAAATTTGATAATCCTATAGTTTTTCAACAATTCTGACCCAACTCCTCTTCAATATTGCTCTTGATTAAAAGCTGATTTTTCCACCTGCATACATGTTCCCAGTATCCTGTGATTGAATTAATCTCTTTCTACCTATATTCTCTCTCTCAATTGATCCTGTATTCTTTGAATTATTTTCAGCTTTCATATTTAATCTCCATGTATAATTCACTATTGTTTAATGAATCAAAGTTATTTTAATGGGAAGTGATGGAAATATAACTCAGAATAACTTATACAGAAAAGGGACTTCATTGGCTCCTGCAGCTAACAAATCCTGCCATGGAACTGTCTTCAAGGAAGAATTTATGCAGAGGCGCTAAATAGCAAGGAACTAACCGGCTTTTGGGGGGCGGGTGGCAGTATCAGCAGGGTCAGTTCTCACTACCAGGAAGGAGTAGTTTACCACTTACATTGTTTAAAATCGTTGGTATGCAATAATAACAAAAAGCACAACTTGGCTTATTTTTACACTTTTAGGGATTCTTTTTTCTTGATATAATTAATCTTTTATTAATCATATTATTATTAATACTAATTATCTATTAATTATATATTAAGTATTTACATGAATTTAAAGTAAAGTATAAAACAAGGTATATTCAGAGACTTAAATCTTCCATCCTTGTCCTGAATACCCTATTCAGTCTGTCTCCCTTTAGGTAACCATTGTTTCTTTTAAAAAATACAAGTGGGTATATCTATTTAATATACACACACACATACATATAGAAACACATATATATGATATATATGTTATAGAATTCTCTCTTTTCTACAACAAAGGGAACCATACAATAAGCACTGTTTTGCATCTTGTTTTCCTTCACATTATGTTCTGGTGATGTTCCCATGTCAGTTAATAGCGTCCTCATTCTTTTTTTATAATTGCATTACATTGTACTTTATTGTACAGTGGTAACTTACACGGCTGGGCCATTTTCTTTTAACTAAGTAAATAGCTGCACTAATAATAAAAATAAAATTTAATTGTAAAGCAAACTTACTTTAAATATTATAAGTAACATATAAATATATGCCTTTATCCCTACAACAACTCCCTTTATGTAAGTTCCTATTTGGACAATATTTCTGCTCAACTGTAATCATTGTTAAGATTTTTTTAGAGCAATTTCCTCATATAATTTCAAATCTAAACCCCAAAGTGTAAAACAATTTGAGGGAAGTTTTCCCTTTCTTCTGCCAGCAAAGAGTTTCCCCTTTAATTGGTGTTGATGTCTCTGTTCAAAAAAGTTACACCCCATTTTTCTTCTTTAAAATCAAAGACTTTACTGAAGGGTTTATTTAGTTGTTTGACAACTTCTGATTTTGTTTAAGAATCCTGGTCAATTAATGTCCAACTTCATCTTAACTTCTTACCGTATAAAGTTATCTGTGGTTCCCTGAACATGCTGCTATCCTTTGCCCAGGTCACCCTTTCATGCTTACCTACTGGGCTCCTGCTCTGAATAACCTCCTCTGATCTACCCCGTCCTAGGCAAAATTAGGGGTTTCTCCTTAACACTCTAAAAACACTGTGTGTATATGTCACTCTTAGCACTTATCACACTAAGTTATTTACTTGCCTGCTCCCCTCCTATCTGAGTTCCACTCGAACAGGACCTTGGCACGTTTCTCAACACCTTCCACACGCAACACGGTACTCAGCAGGGTAGGTGCGTTAGAAAGTTGTATGTACGGATGGTTAATTGTGTCACATTCATTTTTAAACTCTGATACGCCTAACACAATGCCTAAACATAGATGAAATATACAGCGTCTTTCTTGAACTGCAAAGTTTAAACTCTTAAAGGGACATTAGCATCTGTTTAGGTTCACTTAGCATCAATACCTCTATTTTTACTTAATGTTATAAAAAGAGACCTTTCCAAAATTGTTCAGTTATAGAAAACGGTTATGGAACAGAGTCTATGGGTTTGGAAACACTCACAACAATAACAACACGTTACCCAGAGATAATGAGATTTTGTTTATCTCTTTTTCTTAGCCTGCAGTTATAGTATCCTGGCTAGGTCATTCTGCCATGCATTCTAAAATGTTATCTCTCATTGAGTTGAATAGAATGCAGAACTTTCCTTCTGATTAGAGGAACAAAATTTTTTCTAAAAAAAATGGTTTAGAGATAATTGGAGGGTGACTATGTTCTCAGATATTTTTAGAATAAATAACATTGATAAAATAAATATAAATTATTCTTGGTAGATGGAATACTTCTGGAATTTAAGCATTTTAAATGTGATTTTCTTAGATCATTCTAACAAGATTTTATTATCCTTTTTTTTTTTGCCTAAATGTTCTATTACTCAGCCTGAAATATCCTCATAAAGTTTATAAAATTCTTGCATTAATTACTTGCACTTCAGAAAATAGCATCTGGTTTGTAAACTATGAATAGTAGAAATATATTGTCAAAAGCAGAATGTAGACTTTTTCTATTTTAAAAAATAGATTGAATATGAATATGCTATATGGGAAAGTATAATACTCCACATAATAACTTCATGATGGAAGTGAGCTATATATTTCCTTCTAGAAAGACTGAGGTAAAGTATTCACCATAAAATAACAAAGAGATTTTTTTCTTCAGAGAATCTATATCATTTGGTCACCTATGCCCTCTTCATAATTCTCTATTTGAAATGACTAATGAAAATAACAGTTCTTTGATACTGGTAAAAGTTAGTTTGTTGACTGGTGTTTTCTTAGACTTTATAGGTAGTAAAAGAATAATCCTAACTTTTTACCTTGAAATAAGAATTAGCATCAGCACAACATTTTGTTGTTACCTTCTTTCTGAGACTAAGTTTTAGAGAAAATTTATTTTTAGGAAGTTCAAAAGAGATCATATGCCATTAGAATTACATTAGCTACATATTTATACCACCACTGATGTAAATTACTACATATAGTATTTTAATATGCTGCTCTCTTGCTGAGGCTCATTCAGATTTTCTTATAAATATGTTGGATTTCTTCTGATTGCCCTTCCATAGCCACCCTCCACCCAGCTCTACCTGCTTTCTACCCCTACGGTTCCAAGGGATACAAACTAAATCAGGGGGTTTGCTTCCTGACTTCTGGTTGAACTTGGCTGATGGGAGGCATCAGTAGGAAATCGTGGCAGAAGGAAAGTGAGGTCAGGCTCTTTATTTCTCTGGCTTTCTTGCTGCTAGGTATCCATGGACTAACTCTGTATGTCCAGGAAAGACCACAGCTCCTCTCAGGCAGCCTTCTCTGTACAGAGTCTCTTCAGATTTTGGTAATAAGGTCCCCTCTCTGCCCCTTCAGGCCTAGCCCTGGAAACAACTTCTTGCTACTAGCCCCAGCTATTATGCAATCCTTTGTAGCTTCTCTTAAACCCCGTCTACCTCTTTGTAACTACGGACATGTCTTGTTTTATTGTGCTTCACTTTATTGCACATTTAAGTTTTTTTATAAATTGAAGGTTTATAAAAAACCTTGTGCAACCCTGCGTCAGACAAGTCTCTGGGCACCATTTTTTCCAATAGCATTTGCACACTTCATGTCTCTGTGTCACACATTGGTAATTCACCCAGTATTTCAAACCCTTTTTCATTATTATTATATTCGTTATGGTGATCTGTAATCAGTGATCTTTGGTGTTACTATTGTAATTAATTTTTTGTTTTGTATTTTTAAATTAAGGTATGTACATTTTTTAGGCATAATGCTATTGCATACTTAATAGATTACAGTAAAGTTTGAATATGACTTTTAAATATGCCAAGAAGCTAAGAAATTCTTGGGACTCGCTTTATTGCAATATTTGCTTTTTTGTGGTGATATGGAATCAAATATTGTAGGTTTGATATTGTAGGTTTGATATGTAGGAATCAAACCTACAATATCTCTGACATATGCCTGTAGTCTTCTATTAAACTCTCCTCAAAATACCCAATTTGAATGAGCTGTCTGTTTCCAGACAGGACTCAGACTGATACATACACTACTTTTGCGTATCTCCATTGATATTCAGTCCTTGGATTTCTGTGGAGACTTATTAGTGTTCCTATGTATGGTGTCAGAATAGACATCTAATGGTAAATTTTCAGACATCCATGGCACAAGTAAAAATGCCATAACAGCCATACAAGGTGGACTATCTGCTATAGACTCTGTAGTCTATAGACTTTATTCAGAAGCAGAGTATCTCATTCAGAGTCATGTTTCTCATTTTTAGGACACAATAATAATTAGCTTGTCTCTCTGTCCTACCTAAGACATTTTATAAACTACAAGTTGGAATGAAGAGCTTAAAAGCACACTAACAGCAAAATTTAAAACAGCAAGAAAGGTGACAGAAAATATAAATAGAAGACACAAGCCTTAAAAAACACAGCCGTCTACAGCAAAAGGAAAAAGTAAACATCTCTAGACACCTTGATAGACCCTGGAAACGTCATCACATTCTAACCCAAAGGACAACTCACATCCATAATGGTGATGCCAGGCTACGTTGTCCTGTGCCTAAGAACACAGGAAGGCATAAAATATACCTTAGAAAAATCCTGTCAATGATAATTGGATTTTGTTAGAGTTTTTTGTTTTTTTTTTTAACTTTAAGTAACAGTATTTAAATATCTGGGGAATGAGATGAATTTATATCAGAATTTTACACACACGTATAGCATGAAGAGCCTTCCTTATCATAATTGATGAAAACTCCATCTATCCACTTGTTCAAGTCAAGAACTTTGAAATCAAAGATTTCTCTCTTTATTTCATACCCCACGTCTATTACACCGAAATCTTGGCTTCAGAATATATCTTGGATCTAGACCCTCACCACCTTTTAATCTAGACCTTCGCCACCGTCTTGCTACCTTTTTTAAGGTGATGTCATCTTTCCTTGACTTCAGTGGCCTCGTAATGGTCTCCATGCTTCTCTCCTCTTTTCCCCATAACATCTATTGTCAACACGTGAGCCAGTGTTCATTCTGAGGGTAGGTCAGAGCAGGTCACTCTATTCAAAACTCTTCTATTGATAATTTGGAGTAAAAGCCCAAAACCTTGCAATGGCCACAAGTTCCTACACGATTAAGTCCCTCTATTACCTCTTTGAGCACATTTATTAAAACTTCCTCTTCATTCTTTCAGACACACTGGTCCCTTGCTCTTCATATATGCCAGGCACATTCCTGTTCTGGGGTCTTTGCAATGGCCATTTTTTTCTGCATGTATCTTTCCCTAATGGGTTCACTGGTTTCACGTGGTTTCACTTAAAATCCTTCTCAATAAAGCCTACATTGACCACCTGATAAAAATTGCACTATCATTGAAATTTTCATTCCCTTTGCCCTGTTGTATTTTTCTTTTTATTTTCCAAAGAATTCCCACTTTTAAACATACTATACAAGTTACTTATTTTTATGTGCAAATTTATTGTCTATCTCCCTGCCTCTGGAATATATACTCTTTAAAGGTGATGTCTTTGTTTTGTTCACTGATGTATTATAAGACTTAAAAACTGCCTGGCACATAGTAGGTGCTAAAATATTTAATATAATGTAAGAATCAATTCAGAATTGCTTAAGAGGTTTAAAATTTTTATCATAAAAGGTATAATGAGTGTAAATTAATATTATAATTTTAATAATTCATGTCAATCTATGAAGCTAGTCTTAAGAATTCTCATCTCTTCAAATATTTTAATTTTGAACAAAAGCACATTGTTATCATGGTCTGATATTTTATTATGTTGTCCTGGAAACTCACTGGGGTTTTTTTGGAACATCTGTCTTAAAATTACACTTAAAACATAGAGTAATCTCTCCTCTTTATCACAAAACATATAATTGCCATACTTAAAGGATTATGTAATATTAATCAATTTGATGTTATATATACTTAAATTTATACAAATATGCTATATGATCCATAGCATTAGAATGTTAAACAACGAATGTATATTGAATCGCTAGCGTGCACGTTTAAGATGTGTATCCTTAATTCCACTGTTAAAGTTGGTTTGTGTTTTCAGCCTGGTGCTAGGTAATTTGTATATGCTGTTTCAATGAATTATCTCAACAATTCTATCAAGTAGGTAAAATGATATGTATTTTATATGTGGGAAAACTAGAATAAGAAGAATTAAAGTCATCTGCTTCCAGCAGCATTAATAGAAGATGTCAGAGAGTGCATGATCTCAGAGCCTGTGTGATACCCACCATACTGTGAGAGGCCAGCTGTGCTAATTTATGTAGGAGGCTAGATTCAAACACCATTTTTAACTTAGGGACACTCCTTTCCAAAAACACAAGTTCTCACAATGAAAGGAATGCAGTTCCAGAGTAATGTACATAGTAGCTATTTTTGATATTCATTTCAGAAAGTCAGGCATTCAGAACATAACTTGTTCTCAGCTTTTAAGAAACTTTTGGCTGCTCTTCATCCAAAACTTTGGCTTCACTTTTATCGCATGACATAATAAAGTGCAGATAATGTAAAAGACAAGTTCTTCATCCACAGATGTGAGGAGACCAACCACTGATGCTGACTCTTCCAGGGGGATGCAAAGCACACACATACACCTTTTCCAAAAGGAGAGGAAAATTCAGGTTATCCACGTGAATATAAGGTTGATGTAAAAAGTAATGAAAAAGAAAAAGTCTAGCCATATTCACAAAGTTGTTAGGCCAACCCCTAGAAATGAAACGTTTAAATAGTAGAAATCTATAATTTACTCTAACTGTTGTGAAATGTCACTGAGGAGGTCTCCAAACAAATATACTTTGTGGTGGGTAAATTGTTATGAAAAAGATGAGGGGGGAATTCTTCCATTTTAAGATGCTGAGAGCAGCAGGATGTGTAACCACTGGCTGTAGTTTCAGAGCCTTAGAGGACCTACAGGGTGATGATCTGGCTCTGCTAATACAGTTCCTGGATTTTATCTGCAGTTATTTAAAAGTGAGTCATTCCTCATGCATATTGACCCTGAAGTTAATGGTGAAGGATTATATTTCAAAATAAAGCATTTTTTTTTTCCTCAAAGCATCTTGTAACCCTAAAAAAAAAAAAAAAATTAAAATTGTTACATTAAAATTTGTTAAGTTAAAATTGAACAAGAAAGAGAATAAGCTAGATAATAGTAAAAATGAGAAATAAAAGGTCATATTTGGGGGTCTATTTATATTACTCAAAAATAGCAAAACAGATCTGAGACATTTTTTGAAATAAGTGTGATTTTTTTTTTTAGGATTTATATTTCCTAACTTAAAAATATGATGATCCATGAATTTTCAAATTTTTGAGATTTCTGTTGAAAGAATTGCTTTATCCAAGTATTTTTCCAGTCTTTTGTTTAGAAATAGCATTATTGACGTATAGTTCACATACCATAAAATACACCCATTTCAAGTGTACACTTAATGGTTTTTAGTATGTTCACATACTTGGGCGTCCATCACCACAACCAGTTTTAGAGCATTTTCATCACCCTTAAAAGAAAACCCTGTAGCCTTTAGTTATCACCCCTTCCCCCAATCATCGCATCCTCTGCAACCCTAAGCAACTGTTAATCTACTTTCTGTCTGTAAATTTGCCAATTCTGGACATTTTATAAAAATGGAATCTTCCATTATGTGGTCTTTTATGACTTTTTTTTTTTTAACATCTTTATTGGAGTATAATTGCTTTACAGTGTTGTGTTAGTTTCTGCTGTATAACAAAGTGAATCAGCTATATGCATACTTAGCATAATGTTTTCAAGGTTCATCGTGTTGTAACATATATCAGAATTCATCCTTTTTTATTGCCAAATAATTCCATTGCGTGGTTTTACTACTTTTTATTTATCCATTGATCAGTTAAAGAAAATTTGGGTTACCACTTTTTGCTGTGATGGAAAATGCTACTATGAATATCATGTACACATTTTTGTAAGGACATGTTTTCATTTCTCTTGGGTATAGATCAAAGAGTAGAATTGCTGGGTTCTATAGTAACTCTATGTTTAGCCTTTTAAGGAATTGCCTATGATGCATATGTTATACATTTTAAATTGTCACACAGTTCTTTTTAGTTTGTTCAGCTTTTTTTCTTGTTGTAAGGGCAAAGGGTGACAACTTCCAAGCTCTTTACATGTCCCAACTGAAACTGGAAATCCTGATACCCTTATCCTCTTATCCAGAGACCTATTTGTCTTTCCCAACCATGGATTTCTGTGTCCTGAGGCTATGCGGCCAGAACTGGGAAGGAGAGCTAAGTAAGCTTAGCTAAACTGAGTGTAGTTTTTTTTTTTTTTTTTTTTTTTTTTTTTTTAAATTTATTTATTATTTATTTATTATTTATTTTTGGCTGTGTTGGGTCTTCGTTTCTGTGCAAGGGCTTTCTCTAGTTGCGGCAAGCGGGGGCCACTCTTCATCGCGGTGCGCGGGCCTCTCACTATCGTGGCCTCTGTTGTTGTGGAGCACAGGCTCCAGACGCGCAGGCTCAGTAGTTGTGGCTCACGGGCTTAGTTGCTCCGTGGCATGTGGGATCTTCCCAGACCAGGGCTCGAACCCGTGTCCCCTGCATTGGCAGGCAGATTCTCAACCACTGCGCCACCAGGGAAGCCCTGAGTGTAGTTTTGATGAACTCGAGTTTTCTCTTTTCTGAGATTGTGTTAAATAAACTCTACCAAGAATCACTCTATTCCCTGGGGATGATTTGTCTTCAACTTGAATACCAGTTCAGCGTGGAGCCTCCATATTTTTGTTTGTTTTTCCCTTAATACCATGGATATCCCCTGTACCACCCATCACAGAGTGAGACAAGTTTAGGGCAGAAACCACAATTTTATGCTTGTTTCCTTTTCCTTTCTTTTTAATTTTTTTCTTTCATTCTTTGTCTTTCCCATTCTCTGTCTTTCTCCAAAACCTATGGCGAAGGTGTTACATTTGTTTGTTTAATTCCTTCTAGTGGGTTGTTTTTTTTTTCCTGATTTTTAAAATTTTTGTTAATCGTTTATTGGAATTGGGAGATTCTGTATTTACTATCATGGAGATGCCTACCTGGAAGTTTGAAAGAAATTTTTCAAGTAGAACATTTTGGCTAGTATTTGCAAAAATGTTTAGAATATTTTTACATGGGAAGCAAAAAAGAAAAAAAAAAAAAAAGATTTTTTTTCTTCAAGTAAAAGACAACCTGGGAGGGAGAACTCAGTGACAGATCCCTTGACTAGTGGTTAGTAGATGCAGGGCTCAGCCTGGTTGTGCCACCGACCTTGATGCTGTGACTTAGGACAGAGGCATCTACATCCTTCAAATACTATTTGAACATCTATTATATTCCCAGCATTGTATCACTGGGGATTCATTGATGAGTAAAACAAATTCCTACCCTCAAGGGCTTGCAATCCAGAGTTAAACATTCCTTTAAAATAGAAATTAAAATAAGGAGTTTCACTGTTTCTTAATCTGTTTAAAGCTCACTTTCCCATCCCATCTTAAGAGAGGCTTGCCTAAATACTGAGTAGTATAGGACATTTTGCTCTAATGTTCTTTGATTCCCAAGGACAAGAATGATAGCACTTGAGCAAGGTATGTGATGAATAAAGAAAGGATCTCTGTCATGGTGGACTTAGCTAAAGAAAACATAGAGCTGATAGGTTTGCACTTAAAGCACTTTAAAAGGAATGGGAAGTCCATCAGCATATTAGATGTCCATACTTTCTAAAAATGTTTTCTTAAGTTACTGAATAGGACATTAGAAAATCTGATGTCCTTGAGCTCTATACTCTGCGGTTTCTTGGCAACTTAGAGGAAGCAACTTTTCATTGCTCATCCACGTAATACATTTTTTTCAAACTTTTTTTTTATTGAGTTGATGTACAATATATGTTTCAAGTGTACAACATAGTGATTCACAATTTTCAAAAGTTAAATTCCATTTATAGTTATTATAAAATATTGGCTATATTCCCTGTATAATACATTTTTCAGTTTAAACATTACCAAGCTTGCTACTGTATTCCATAATTTTCAGTTCTGTAATCATCGAGAGAAAATATTACAATGGTTTAACATGACAGGTAAACAAAGGATGGAAGAGATTTTATTAAATGTCCTCCTAATTCAGGGAGAAAAGAGTACATTAAGAATTATTGTTCCTGTTCCCCAATTTTTTCGTGCCCAAATGGCTGAGCATTGAACTCCAAGAGAAGAAAAGGTGAAGGTTTGATTGGGGCTCCCTTCTCTTCCCTGTGCAAAAGCTGCAGTTAAGAACACAGAGGGGGGGAAAGGAGTATCTGTTAAGAGTATTTAACTCTAAGCAAGAGTACCCGGAACCTTGTTTCTGAAGCTTCTTCACCTTCATGTTATTTATTTATTCCACATATAGTTCATTAGAACTTCACTTAAAGATGAAGAGAAATAGCAAATAATAGTATCTTTCATCTAAGACCAGAACATTCCAAGCCTTTTCGAAAGGTATTGCAAAAGGAATAACGTATTAGCTGTGAAGGCCTTGCTTGCTTGTGTCTCAAGTCCTAATCATATAAGTTAAACACCAAGATGCTTTTCTATGAAGTCTAATGATCAATTTAATTTTTTTGCATATATACAGTTTCTTCACTGTAATATTGCTAACAGAACACTGGAAATAACTCAGATGTCAAATATCAGAAAAAAAATTATTGAATTCCTGTATAGCCATACAATGAAATTCTATGCAGCTAATTAAAAATTAAGGATGTACCTCCTTATTCTCAGTATGTGTGTGTGGGTGGGGAGGGTCAAGGCAGGTTTTGAATTTGAATTTAAAGAATGTCTAAGGCATTTGCTATCATAGGAGAAAAAATGTTCTGTTGATGGCTTAAAGTAAAACAAGGAAACCAACCTCCCACTATGGCCCCTGAACCTTGGAGCAATACTGAGCTTGTCTTTAGTATGCATATCTCCTAGCACTAGATGGGTCTTTGTTCCAAACTTGGCTTTAAAGCTACCTGGAGCAGCACGCTATCCAGAGAAGTGATGTTCAGAGCTTCAGGAGACAGCATTTTACCCAAGTGCAGCTCCTGGAAACAAAATGCATTTAGAAGAGTTCATCTGATGTTGGGAATTTCCAGGTAGGCCCAGCTGCCTCTGCAACCCCTGGGCCCATTTCTATTTGAAATGTCTGCCAAACCACGAGCACCATGATCACAGTTAATATTCATTGAGCTCTTACTCTGTACCAATTGCTTTATATCTACTAATTTATTTATTTCTCATAATAATCTCACAAAGGAGGTGAAATTATTGTCTTTGTTTTAAATATAAGATTAAGTGAAAGTAGGTGACTTATTCAGGACGACAGGCCCAATAAGAATTGAACCAGAACTGAAGTAGAGGTAGTCTGACTCTAGAGACCTTGCTTCTGAGGACCTTCTGAGGCTAGGATAGGACCTATCCTATCTTCTCTGAGGCTCAGTTTCAGACCAGGATGCTATAAACACTATTCAAAGGTGCTTGTGGTTTAAGAAAACTGTTAGCCCAGATCGTGCCCCCAGCACAGTATGGCGGTGCAGCAAACTGGCATAGGAATTTGCTCAGAAATGCCTCTAACACTAGGTAGGATTATCTGGCTTATGTTGAAAGGTTTTGTGCTGGGTTACTTTCAGATGTGTCACTGAAGCATCATTAATGCCACACAATCATAGACTCTGGGGACCTAACAGCAACAAACAAACCTACCTGCAAACATTCCGAAAGTCTTCACGATTTCTTTTCCTGCATCCTACCCACTAGCCAAATGATTAATTCACTCTTCCCCACAAAGGCTCAAGTTCTTCTTGACTCTGTGAAGACTCATACATGTGCCTGTTTAAATGTTGCCCATCCTCATGGTTCCAAAGATAGGCAAGCTTTCTTAGTTTTCCTAAGTGGAAGTAACAGTTCCTTCTGTGTTTTCATTGTGATGTTTGCCATTCATTATCCTCCTCATCTAAGAGCTATTTTATTCCTTCCCTATTTCTCTTCCCTAGCCATAAAGTCATGTTTTTCATACTAAATTCGGTCTTTTGTATGCCATGGTGCCTTGCCCATAGTAGGAATTCAGCAAACATTTTTTAAAAGAAGTAAATGAAGAATGAATGAAGTGTGTTGAGGAGGCATGATGCAGGGGAATGTTAGCAAATTTTAAGGGAGAGGTTGATAGAAGCAAACATTCATGCAGCAACTGAATACTTTGGCATTGTATCCATCAAGCAGGGCCATTACTCAAAGGACGTGATGCTTATTTTTATGCAGCATTGCCAGATGCATATGAAATTCCTCTAACAGATCTTTGTGGGGATCTAGCTATCATATTCCATTCCAGTAAAGGTATATGGAAACATTACTAATAGGACAAAAATAAGATAAACTCAGCATGGGGTGTTTGGGATAAAATAGCTGCCTTCGCATGTGGGCATATTTTGAGGGTTGCACAAGGAAACTAGCAGAGAGATGAGATTCCTCCACCGAATTTCACTTTCTGTTTCCATAGACACTTGCCACACTTTCTTTCCTATCAAAGGCATGGGTAAATCCTACTTTATAGAACGCATGAGGGAATAATTTGTCTAACTATGACTTCAGGGATACCATAGTATCTCTAAGCCTTCCTTGGATTCCTTCAGAGTTGTGGGAGATGCAGATTGGGCTGTTGTTTAGGACATCAGACTCTGAAGGTTTAATCATTGCTCTCCAGTATCTGAATCTCAGCCTCTTTTCTTCTGGACACTTGACCGTCATATGACCATAGATGACAGCTCCTTTGGCATTGGCATCATGTAAAGTTATGTACAAAGCAGAAGGTAAATGTGTATATTGATAATAGGGGGTGTCCTCTTCTCACTCCCATCCCATCCTGATATTAACGTACTGAAAGGTCTAATTTTTTTTTCAAAGACTGCTTAGTGGCTTTCAAATCAGAGCAAGGGATGGTAAGTGATGTGTATGAATGTCATCAAAGTGCTGGGAAAGTTGCCTGCAATGTTCCCACTGCAAGGAGAGAACACTTCTCTAAGTGAGTTCCCTGGATTCCCTTCTGCTTACACAGGGCTCGACTCACACCAAGAAATTTACTTCTGCTTTTCTAGGCTGACCATTCCCTTCCCACTGACACATTCTTTCTATAAATGGTGTTGACACTGTTTCCATATCCCAGTTCCCATGCCTGGGAGATATCCTATGTGGGGAGGTATCCTCATGGACCACTTTAAATAATTTAACCTTCTCAAGCATAAACACTGGCTCCCTCATGTGATGGAATTGACACTGAAGTGCCCAGTTCCCCTCCCCTCTTTTGCCTTTTCAAGTTAACACTGTCACACTCAGCCAGGCAAGTCTATTCTTATGACTCCCTTAATTTTTATTCTGCATTTCAACTCCTTTCCTTTATACGTTTCTCCAGGGCTAAAATAAATTATTCTTCTTTGTTTTCTAAGAATCTTTCTTTTTCTCCGTCAGAGAGCTCTCAGAATCTCCTTTCTTAAGGTTTCCCAGTTATATATAAGATAGCAATTTCTCTTCATTGTCCTAGCAACTAATTCCCATATTGCAAATAAGCCCTCAAAACTGAGATATACTTGTAAAACTTCTCTATTTTAATTTGTGCCTTTGTTGGGATGTCTGTATTTCTATATTGACTGCACAGGAGATAATGAAAGATTTCAAATATATAAGATTTTACATAAAACTCTTTTTTTTTAACATCTTTATTGGAGTATAATTGCTTTACAATGGTGTGTTAGTTTCTGCTTTATAACAAAGTGAATTAGTTATACATATACATATGTTCCCATATCTCTTCCCTCTTGCATCTCCCTCCCTCCCACCCTCCCTATCCCACCCCTCTAGGTGGTCACAAACCACCGAGCTGATCTCCCTGTGCTATGCGGCTGCTTCCCACTAGCTATCTATTTTACGTTTGGTAGTGTATATATGTCCATGCCACTCTCTCACTTTGTGAGAAATTGGGTCATTTGTAGAGATGTGGATGCATCTAGAGACTGTCATACAGAGTGAAGTAAGTCAGAAAGAGAAAAACAAATAACGTATATTAACGCATATATGTGGAACCTAGAAAATGGTACAGAAGAACCGGTTTGCAGAGCAGAAATTGAGACACAGAAGTAGAGAAAAAATGTATGGACACCAAGGGGGGAAAGCCGCGGGGGGGTGGTGGTGGTGGTGTGATGAATTGGGCGATTGGGATTGACATGTATACACTGATGCGTATAAAGTGGATGACTAATAAGAAAAAATAAATTTAAAAAAATATATATATATACTAGAGGATAATAATTTAAATACTCAGGCTAAGTGGGACATTCTATTAGGGGCTTTTCCATTCCGTGCTTGAACAAAGAAGTATCCCTATTTGTTGGTTCATTTGTATGAAGAACAAGTAGTCAAAACTGTCTTCTACTGTAAGGGGAAAAATTACAGCAGATGGCTATTATACTACTTCTGAACACTGGTATTTCCTTTTATGGGGATTAATGTTTGAATGTGACATGAGAATTATTACAAGACTTATGTTAATACTGAAATGTGAAGCTAACTTTCTGTTAAAAATTTTATTTTCTACTGAATTTGTTATTCTGCCTGATCATTAAAAAAATATGTATTTATGGGAATGCCAAAGCAAGGAGCATATAAATTTATTTCTCTTTGTGTAATAGGGTGTGAGGGACTTTAGTTTTTCTCACAGTATGTACTTTTAACTTTTTTTAAAAAATGAACTTTTTGAATCTTTCTTTTTATTGGAAGAGATGTTATTCCAAAGAAACATTAATTTCTTTTAAACTGAAAATTGTTACCACTGTTTCATGATTTTATGTTTTCTTTATATCACACCCAAAGTCAAAAGTCAGTAATGAGTGCAAAGTATTTATTAAGAATGAAGGTATAAAATAGGGTTATAATGGAATACTGACAAATTTTATATAGTTTTCATAACCATTGCTAAGCTCCCTAAAGAAATATCTATTCCCTCCAGGAGAACCCACACACTGAATGTGTTTTTGTAAATGGGTTATTTTCACATGAAGCTCATTCCGAGCTACTTTTACGAACCAGAAATCTTTGCATCTTTGAGAACGAAAATTGAAATTTGTCCAGTTATTGGGCAATATGGACACCGTCAACATCAACACTCACAGTGAATTTTAGTACCTGTACGTTAACTCCTTATCTACTAACTGTAGGGCTTTATTTTAGAGACTTTTTTTTATAATATCCAGTTTTAATTTTTATTTTATTTTTTAATTAATTTTTTTTTTTGGCTGTGCCACGCAGCATGTGGGATCTTAGTTCCTTGAACAGGGATCGAACCCATACGCCCTGCAGTGGAAGCGCGGCGCCCTAACCACTGGATGGCCAGGGAATTCCTAGAGATAAGTTATATTCTATGACTTTAATATTAAGCAAATTGAAAATACTCTTTTAAAACGTATTTCTTTGCATTTAAACATATAAATGGTTCAGCATTGCTGTGTGGCCACTCAAGGAATAAGGTGACCCCCCTCAGAAAATTTGGATTGGTCATCAAGACTGATAGCACCATCCACACACCAACAGAGTATGAACCGTTTATTTCTCACATAATGAGACATTTTAAAGAGAGGAGTGAAAAGGTCCCAAGTCGACCCAAAAAATCGCTTGAGAGAGAAAGAAAGAAGCCTGGCCAGGGGTTTCTACGGTGGTTAGAGGGTCAGCGTATGATGGTTTTTTTGAGTGGTATGAACTTCCTCTTGGTGCTAAACGAGAGCACTGAGACTTTCGTGTCAGCTTGTCCAGATGTGGGATGTACAAGGGAAGGAGAGTGGGGGTAGGATTAAAACCTGTCAGCAGTCAGATATCAAAAATCAAGTCAGAATCTTTAATATAATTATGCTTGGAATTTTCTTCATTTATGTAATATTGAGCTCCCTTAGGAAGTTAACGATGCTTTGTATCACACAACTTGACAAGCATAGCAGAACGAACAAGAGCCTTGGATATAGATGCCCCGAGTTCACATTCTAAGTTGTTGCTTGTTTGTTTTCTTTTCCCAGGGCTCTAATGAGAAACTGATGAGAATAAACCGATGGAGAATGCCTGGTGCACCTGATAGATGGTCAATAACAGTAAGCCGTAGTATATTTTGCTTGAGATTTTTCGTAAGCGTTGACTCCTCTGGCATTTATGGCAAATTTGGTTGCCATAGCTACAGAACAAATAAAAATAAAATTTCACCCTTGCCAAAGATAAACAAAGTGGAACACTAGTTAAAATGGTAAGGACAGATTTTAATCAGTAATAACTATTGCAATAGGGAAAGGAGTCCATCATGAACTGAACTCAACTTCGATTTGTACAGAGATGAATGGGCGGTCTATAGAGAAAATGTGGGTTTAGGGAGGGGGCGATCAGGGGCTTGGTGAACAGAGTCTGGTAAATGAAAAATTACGAAAAGCGGAAGTGGAGATTGGTCCATGTGAAATCATGTGGGTTTGCTAACTGGTGCTTGTCGAAAAGTTGAAGTTAGGCTCCTATTTTCCCACAGAGACTGAGAGACAGGGGCTGATCTTCACGTGTTGGCTGGAACAGTGAATTTCTTTGGCAACCTTGAGTTTTCTCAGGCAAGTGCTTTAGGGGTGGCTAAAGTCTTCCCAGGGATGCAGCGTTGAGCTGTTAGAAACTGTTAGTGTCTGTTCAAGTCTTTACAGGCCAACCTGGAGGCCTATCAAGAAGAGAGTTGAGCTGACCCTGGTTAGAGTTTGGTCAAGGAGAGAATCTTTGTCACCTTAAAAAGGAATATTAGAGGAATAGTTTTTGGAAATTTATACTAAATTTAAAAACTGCTAAAATTATTTACTAACATAAGTTTAAAAATTCTTAGTCTTCTTCCGAGATAAAAATCTCAGCATATGGAGTTATTCATATCAAAATGAGGTTGAAAAAGTATATGAGATTTATTCTTTTTTTGGAGAAGGGTTTACGAAGGCAATTTTAAAAATTTATTTTGAAATAATTATAAATTCACAGGAAGTTGCAAAAAAAAAAATGTGTAGGAGGTGTCAAGTACTCCTCGCTCAGTCTCCCTCAGTGGTAACACCTGACATCATTATAGTATAATATCAAATTCAGGAAATTGACATTGTATAATCCAAAGAGCTTATTCTGGTTTTATGGGTTTTATTCTTAGGCAGCAAAGTTAGTATTTTAATTCTACAGTGACATGCTGCACCTGGAATGCAGAAAAAAAGACCCTTCAGTCATGCCAAGCTTTGTCATGTACCCATGACTTGAGTTGTACTCTTTTCAGTACCTTTAGTTCTGTCATCCCCGTACGCAAGGCTCTATCATTTCTCTCATTCTTTTGCCTTGTTTTGCTTTACTTTTTATTTTGACATAACTTGAGACTCTCATAAAAGTTGCAAGAATTGCACAAAAATTCCCATATGCCATTTACGCAGATTTCTCAAGTATTCATATTTTACCACGTTTGCTTTACCCATCCCAAACATGCACATACACACACACACATGTGCACACACATATTTTTACCTGTTTTCTTCTAAATACTTCAGTGTTTATTTCAAAGCAAAGACTTCCTTTTTCCAACCCCAGTACAATTATAAAAATCAGCAAATTAGCAATGACACAATACTATTACCTACTTTAAATAACTTATCAGGTTTTGCCAGTTCTCCCAATGATATCCTATACAGCAAATACGTTCAGTTGTCATGATTTTAATCTCCTTTAATTCTGGAACACTTCCTCAATATTTCTTTGTTTTCTGTGACACTGACATTTTTGAAGAGTACAAGCCAGTTATTTTGTGGAATATCTGTCAATTTAGATTTGTCTTCTTTTTCCTCATGATTAGAGTCAGGAAATGCACTTTTAGCCAAAAATACTCACAAGTAATTCTATGTTTTTCTCAGTGCCTCAGATCTGTAGATGGAAGAAGTTTATTTGTGCCATTATTGGTTATATTAACTTTGATCACTTGGTTTAGGTTGTTTATACAGCTTTATCTAGTATAAAGTAATTAGTTTTTTCTGTTTGTATTTACTAAGCCTGTGAGAACATAACCTTGTCTCCCTCCCTTTCTCCCAGTCCTTTAAGGTTCAACTCAAATATTGCTTCTCTACCCGACATATTCTCCACTGTATACCTATATTACTAAGAACTTAACTTCATTATAGTATTTGTTATATTGAAAAGTAACTTTTTTTCTATAGTACCTAGTAAGTTAGAAACCTTTGCCATCAGAGACTTTATCATATTCATCATTGTATATTCTAGAAAAATAATAGGTTCTCAATAACTATTAATTGAATAAGCTAGTGATTGAACAAATGAATTCCAAGAGGCAGAAGTAAGAGGTATTATCTTCTCCATTTTATAAAGAAGAATACTGACGGTCAGCAGAGGATGATGATTTATGACAGCATTTCTTAACATAGCCATTGATTAGGTAACAATGAATATTATTGAGCTCATTTTCTGGGAGTTCAAGAGGCTACTTTAATTCACTGTAAGCCAAGAACAGAGAAGGCAAGAGACTTTTTACATCTAGGTTCACAAGGCTCAATGGATTAGAAAATGTTTTGTGACTGTTGATAGTGCACAGGGCATCAGTTAGCGCCACAAAACAGCCCACCTACCACTTAGTGAGCTGCAGTAGCACTCGGCATTCTCTTACACCCTTCTGTGGGTTATCCGGGAATCAACCCATCCAGACTGAGCCCAGCTGGGCTGGCTGCAAGCTTTGTGTTGGATCCAGCTGTGCTCCACTTAGCTCTCATTCTCCTCAGAGCAGCAGACTCTCCAAGACCAGAAGAACAACAGGCAGAGGCCGTAACACATAAGGCCTCCCAGGGCTGGTGTGCAGAAGCAGCGCGTGTAACTAACTTCCGTCTGCTGTTTGCTAAAGCCAACCACGCGCCACACGCAGCCTTGCAAGGGCGGGTCAGTGCACTCCGTGTGGATACGAGAGGGGAAAAGAATTAGGAAGAGTAATGGGAGCAATAGTGCAATTACTGCAGAAATACAAACCCAGGGATAGATATATGCCAACTTCACGTTGAGGAGGGGCACAGCAAGATTGCAAACCATGTGAGAGATCTCCTGAGTGTCCAGGTGCCTGGGTGCAGGCACATGTGTCTGCCTGGCAGGTGCTGGCTTCCCTCTGTATTCCCTGTGCTCTGCTGAGCCCATATTCTCATTAGATCCAGAAATCTCCTCTTCTCAGTGACTGCATACGTGTGCTACCTAAGGCATTTAAACATTTGGATGTTACCATATGCCCAAGCTAATTCACACAGTTGTTGGGAGAATAAAAAGTCACACAAGAGAAAATACTGAAAGTTACAAGTACCATACTAGTAACGTCTTATTGTTATTACTAGTCTTTTGCTCTCCAGTCCAGATGTCAGTTGCTCCCCAGAGAGCGTGAAGATGCTCATTCCCTGAACAGAAGAACTTACTTTCTGAGTAGAGACGCATCAAGGTTTATGTTAGCTTGTATTGGACAGAAATAAATGAATTCGTCCACTTCTGTAATTCCAAGGAAGAACACTAGAAAATGTCCTGGATGTCAGGTAATTTTTCAGCAATTAAAAAAGAGGAAGAGAAAGACGGAGAGAAAGATGAAGAAAATTCCAAAAACAAAGCATCCTTTCCTAGAGTTCCAGTTTTCAACAGATATTTAGAACTGAATTTTTAACATATGTTTGCTGAGGGCTACTTGAAAAACAACTTATATTTCCAAATACAATGCAGTCAAGTAAAAAGCATAATAAATTCGGGTAAAATTCACTAAAGGTCTCTACCTGCTTCACGAAGAGCAGATAAATATATCTTTTCTTCAGATGTGCTCATACTCGTGCTGTTATTCAATCCATAACTATAAAAGTCATGGTCTGCTTTTATGGTTCTGTGGGTCTTTTTGGCAACAGAAGACAAATGTTTAAGTCTTTAATATGAGAATGTGAAATAACTGCTTTGTTCTGTCATCTACTCTTGACAAGTGTTTACATCAAAACAAAAAATACAACCAAACAATCATTTGCCAGGTTTCTTTTATCAGGAAAAAAAATAGAACAACCATTCTTAGTTTTAAACACAGGAAGTGTAAAGAAACTATTCAATATGTAGATAAAAAGAAGAGAAGTACATAGAGCTGAATGGATGCTTCTGTAGGTCACACACTAAAGAAAGGCGTTTACTGTCTCCACATTCTCATTTACCACCCCCCGCAAAATGTGTACCTTCATAGCCTTCAAATTAAAGGTTTGCTTTCTATGGTGCCAACCCTCTGTTCTATTTATTATCAGCCATCTTTTTTTCTTAGCCATTTTCTTTGCTCTCTTTTTGGGGGAATGACTATGTAAAGGAGAATAGTTTCAGAGTTTCTAAGAAGCTTCTATGAATAGATTGGTCACTGGTAGAACTAACTGTGCCTAAATTTGATATGCGCAGACACCATTCTCAGAGTAGCTCTCTTAATTCTCATTTCATTCGCACACTTAAATGTTTCCAACAGGTACCATAAGCACATGTTCAAGACTGACTTGAAACATTTTCCTAGATTTCACTTTGGTGATTTGCCTACTGCAACAAACATATCTCATACAAACATGGCAGCAAATATAATGCTACAGTGTGTGAAGCATGCAGGTCTTTCCCTGTTTCATCTCAAGCTTCTGTCCTGCCTGAAAGTCAATATTCACACCAATCATTTTAAGCATACAGTATAGTTCCAGAGCTGAATAAACCTCTGGGGAAAATGCAGAACAAATAACATTCTGGTTCTCTTATAGAGAATGAAATACCTGAGCTTCTAGAACTATAACTAGATCTCAGGAAGTTTGTCTTTTTCCTAATCTTTTTTAAGTTCCATGTCATTTGTCATGTGAGTCTTTCAGATGACTGGCTGTGTAGGAATAGTCTGAAGTCTTTCTTTCAGAATGTTTCGCAGTTCCTACCACCCTCCTTCCTTCCCTCCCTCCCTCCTTTTCTCCCTCCCTCTTTTTTCTTGTTCTTTCTTTCCCTCCTGAATTTAATTATGAGATCTGATTTACCAAACAACAGATTTGTTATATTCCTTAATGTTTATATTTTGTTCATAAAAAGATTTCAAATTTGTTATCATAGAATAAGTGAGAGGAAATCTGGAGTCCATTTAAGTCATCTTCCAGGTCAGTATTACATGATGGTATGTAGCCGGCTCACGTTGCCTTTTCTGTGCATCATTTTTTTAAATTGCCGCACACTGCTTGGTACCATGTGCTGGTATAATTCTCACAAAGTCGAACTACATGTATTCTGGATTTCACTAGTCAAGGTTTCTGATATTATGTAATCATGTTTTAAAGCGTAAAAGCAGTAGATTTACTGTCTCTTTTTTATTGTGGTAAAAAGACACATAAAATTTACCATCATAACCATTTATAAGTGTACACGGTTCAGTAGTGTTTAGTATATTCACATGGTTGTGACACAGATTTCCAGAACATTTTCATTTGCAAATCTGAAGCTCTATACCCATTAAACAATCCCTCTTTTCCTCTTCCCAGCAGCCCCTACTAACCACCATTCTATTTTCTATTTCTGTGAATTTGATTACTTTAGATACCTCATAACAAGTGGAATCGTACGGCATTTTTTCTGACTGTCTTATTTCACTTAGCATATTGTCCTCCAGATTCACCCGTGTTGTAGCACGTATCAGAATTTCCTTCCTTTTAAAGCTGACGAATATTCAGTTGTGTGTATATACATTTCATTCATCCATTCCTCCACTGACGGACATTTGAGTTACTTCTACTTCTTGTCCATTGTGAATAATACTGGTATGAACGTGGATGCACGCGGATTGACTCTCTCTTGCAAAGGGCAGAACTGTATGATAAGACCTTCAAAATGTTGAGTTATCTGAATTAAATGTAGGGGGTATTTTCTCAAGTTCTGCAATGCACACTAAAGAAATATTTCAGATTAAATACCTTGCCCTACAACTTGTAATGGAGAGCAACAGAAATAATTAGATTAAAATTTTTTAATTAAACATATCTTTTACTTAGGTTTTACCTACGTGGCTCAAGGCCATTCTTAAACTTGAAAGAGAAATGTATACAAGGGAGGTATATGTGAAGGGTTCCGGGGTGCCCTCCTCCCACACAGAGGCTAAAAGCTAATCTTTACTTTTTATACCCACTCCGCTGAGAGGGAGGATCTGGTTGGCCTCCGTGGCTTCCTGATAATGACTGTCACTTGGTCATGCACTTGCTGGTGCTTTTCTGAATGCGGAAGTGCCAGGAGTCATTTTAGAAGCCTAGTTCTTTGTTGTGGCTCCTGAGTCATCCTAAAGACTCTTTTACCAGTGATATCTGTGACCCGTGACTAAACTTAAGGAATTCACAGTAAGGTGAGAGGTACGTAGAAAGTGCTGGTCTAAACGTTATTGAAAGAAATGCTCACACCTGCTTTGGGAATATTATGATAACTGTGCGTACAGTGATTATACCGTAATGCAATGATCTGTTTTCTTGTTGGCTTCACCTTCTAGACCGCGAGCTCCTTGGGAACAGATTCTGTGCTTTATTCAACTAGGTTTCCCACTTGTAATGTTATTGCTATTTACCCTAAGTTGTAGTAGTACCTCTAAGATGCAAAATGTGAAACACATTTCAAAACTGTTGAAGTTTTTAAAGGATAAGGGCCTGTAGCATGTGCTTGTTTAATTACTTATTGGTAGCAAACCACTTATGAGAAGGTTCCAATATACAATCTAGTCAGATAATAGCAACAGATTGCATTGTAAATGAATTTGCCTTTGTAAGAACAAGGAAGAAAATTCTTGACACTGATTAAGAGAAAAGTGTGCATCATTAGTAAAAACAAATGGCCCTTGGGCCCTTCAAGTATTACTTTGACCCATATAAGTATAACATGTATACCTAACTATAACAAATCATAGAGCTTGTGAAGTGGTTTAGATGCTATAGAAAAGTGATATCACCAGGAAGCATTTCTTTTGATGTCTCATGATTCATATATATATATATATATATATATATGTATAAATCATACAAATTAACTTATTAATTGAGAATTTTCATTGGTATGTGTGCTTAATAAAAAAGTAAAAGTTATTTCCTTGACCCTGCCTTTGGTAATAATCCAGGACTATTAGAACCTCATTTATTCTCTCAGAGCAGTATCACCAGGGAGCCACACTTTCTGACAAGAGAAAATCCTGTCTTTACTGGGAATGCTACAACTACTGTGTCATAAATCAAAAAGCTCTAATGGGTTGGGGGAAGAGAAGCTGCTGTAAGGAAACATAATTAAACCACTCTTTGAAGGCAGTGTGTGAAGGTAACTAAATCCATTTATCCCTTCCATGAACTCCACTCTTATGTGTGTTTGCTAAGTCTGTATCAGAAAACCAATTACAGATGTAGCTTCTGCACCTTGCTTGCTATCACTGAGGAACAGCCAACGTCCTGTAAATACTACTCTGCTATCTCATTAATTGAAGAAATACAAGTCAAAAGGGAAGTGTGTTTACTTTCAAGGTAATTAAAAGAAATATTGAAAAGTCTGGGGACTCGATACTAACCTGCCTACCTTTCAGAAAAAGTGAATGACCTCAAACTTCCATTTAATGCTCAGCTATATAAATTCTCACCAGGAAGTTCCGAAAGGATCAAGTTAAATATGTTAGATAAAAGGTTTGTTCTGTAAAGATTTATAATTTAAGGAACCATTGTCTCAAACATAAAAGAAATATTTATGTCCTTAGACAAAGGAACTTCAAACTAGTTAGCCAAGAAACATGCAAGCAGTCTAATAAGTGTCGTTTGAAGGTAAAAGTGAAGACTCATGAATAATTCAGGTACAAACGGGATAAGAGGAAATGGAACTACTCCTCACCTACAGGTATCTGGGGAAGACTTTGTGACCAGGTGCGATTTCAAGAGCTTTTTTGGTGATGAGAGTATTTGAATTGGTGGCTTTGTTGCAATACATCATTTATTTTTTAAAAAAAATACAGATACACTAAAATTTTAGACGGTATGCAGAGAGATTCTTAGAAGACAGAGGTTCATAAACACTAAACCAAATTTTCTTCAAGAATAGATTATTCCACAAAGCACTGCAGTAGATATTTACTTAATGATCTGAAATAGTGAATGTGCATCCCACAGTATCTACACTGTGAGTGAAAAGAAAATGGGAGCACTTACAAGAAGAATGAAGGAAACCCAGAGTTAGTAGAAAGAAGGAAATAACAAAGATCAGAGCAGAAATAAATGAAATGAAACTAAAAAGACAGTAGAAAAGATCAGTGAAACTGAGAGCTGGTTCTTTGAAAAAACAAAATTGAAAAACCTTTAGCCAGAGTCACTAAAAAAGGAGAGAGAACATGCTCAAATAAAACCAGAAACAAAAGAGGAGAATTACAACTGATATCAAAGAAATACAAAGGGTTATAAGAGACTACTATAAACCATTATACACCAAGAAATTGGACAGCCTAGAATAAATTAATAAGTTCTTAGAAACATACAATCTTCTAAGACTGAATCAGGAAGAAATAGAAAATCTGAATAGACTAATTACTAGTAAGGAGGTTGAATCAGTAATAAAAAAAACCCCAACAAACAGAAGTTCAGGACTTCACTGGTGAATTCTCCCAAATGTTCAAAGATTTAATGCCTAGCCTCCTCAAACTCTTTCAAAAAACTGAAGAGGAAACACTTTTGAACTCATTTTACAAGACCAGCATTACCCTGATAGCAAAATCAGACAAGGATACCACACAAAAAAGAAAAGTACAAGCCAATATCCCTGAGGAATATAGATGCAAAATCCTCAACAAAATATTAGCAAACCAAATTAAACAATTTATTTAATGACTCTTACACTGTGATCAAATGGAATTTATTCCAGGGATGCAAAGATGGTTCAACATCCGCAAATCAATCAGTGTGACACATCATATTAACAAAATGAAGAATACAAATCATATGATCATCTCAATAGATGCAGAAAAAGCATTTGACAATTCAACGTTCATTTATGATTAAAAACTCAACAAAGTGGGTATAGAGGGAATGTACTTCCACACAATAAAGGCCATATATGACAAGGGTACAGCTAATATACTCACTGGTGAAGAACTGAAAGCGTTTCTTCTTAGATCAGGAGCAACACAAAGATGCCCATTCTAACCACTTTTATTTAACACAGTGTTGGAAATCCTAGCCAGAGTAACTATGCAAGAAAAGAAAAAAAAAAACCATCCAAATTGGAAGCGAAGAAGAAAAACTGTCACTATCTGTTGATGACAGATTGTATATATAGAAAACTCTAAAGACTCCACACACACAAAAAAACTGTTACGACTAACATGGGTGAAACTTGAAGGCATTATGCTTAGTGAAGTAAGTCAGATAAAGACATACCATATGATTCACATATATGTGGACTCTAAAAAACAAACAAAGAAAACAGAACAAAACTAATAGATGCAGAGAACAGATTGGTGGTTGCTGGAGGGAAAGGGGTTGGTGGGTGGGCAAAATGGGCAAAGGGGGTTAAGAGGTACAAACTTCCAGTTATAAAATAAGTAAGTAATAGGGATGTAATATACAGCATGGTGACTACAATCAATAATATTGTACTGAATACTTAAAAGGTGTTAAGAGAGTAAATCTCTCAAGTTCTCAACTCAAGAAAAAAGATTTGTAACTTCCTATGGTGACATGGTAAATAGACTTATTGTGGTGATCACTTTGCAGTGTATATAAATATTGAATCATTATGTTGCACACCTGAGCTAATATAATGTTATATATATATATATCAATTATATCTCAATAAAAAAAAAGAAAATGGAATTACTTATACACCAAAATATTTTTGATGTAAATTACCAACAGTCAAATATTCAGTAAATTGCCAACATCCAAAATATAGAATATGATTACAGCTTAGGTTAACAGTCTTTTCAGTATCCTCATTAGGATCACAGTGGTCTCCATAGAAGGGACTCTCTGGGTCCCAGTCTCATTAAGGATGCTTTGAATGTGCAAGTCTATCTTAATTTTCTCAAATCATTTTTAATGAGTTACTTACAAAAGCAAACAACCAATATATTTACCTGCTCCTACCTCTCATATAACATGTACCAGAATATCAATAGAGCAATAAAATACTGAAAAATTGCAAATGGATAATTTGGGATGGGTTTTCACTCCATGTTTAACAATTAAAGGTATCTTTAATGTTTTCTTCAAATTTTTAAGAGATTTAAAGTGTTGTTCTCAGGCAATCAAAGCACATGGTAAGTAACTAGCAAGAATGTCCACAAAAAGTTGTGATAATAAAAATGGTCACATGGCATTCCTATAAATTTGGTAAATGAGTCCTGTCAAGAATAAATCCTGGTAGTAGCTGCTTTGTGTGCATAACTCACCCTTGCTTGGAGGATTATGTTTTAGAACGTCATGACCTTACTGAACAGTAATAAGAACTAGTTAGATAAGTCTCTTCTCCTATGACACAATAACTTCAGTCAACTCTTGGAGTTATGTAAAAATTAAGAAGGGTAGGCATCAGTATGGAGATTTGTCTAATTTTCTGTTATTTAATCTTTTTTTATATATCTTTTAAAAAATATTTATTTTATTTATTTATTATTTGTTTATTTATTATTTGTTTATTTATTTGGTTGCACTGGGTCTTAGTTGCTGCAGGCAGGCTCCTTAGTTGTGGCATGTGAACTCTTAGTTGCAGCATGCATGTGGGATCTAGTTCCCTGACCAGGGATCAAACCAGGGCCCCCTACATTGGGAGCTCAGAGTTTTAACCACTGCACCACCGGGGAAATCCCTCTGTGATTTAATCTTTCTTGGCTCCTTTGCCTTCTCTCAGGAAAGTTTCATGGAGAGTATTTCTTGGATCCTTTCCAATTAAGCCAGGTTTTTAGACCCACTTAGTGGAAAATATAGAAAATATTTCAACAACTCATGTACTGTATACTTTTATTTGTACAATACTTACTTCTAGTTACATAAGAAAAAATAACTGAGAGGGAAATCAAATGCTTAAGTGTGGAAGAAGAGAGGGATCCATTTAGGTTTCTGGAACAAAACCTTACCTTTTGATTTATCCATCTATTATGAGTGCTTTGGCCAGTCTCAGGTTCCCCTTCTTAAAATACAAATACTTCTTGCATTGGGATATATGTTAGTACCTTTTATTCTGCACAGCATTTCTATGAAGAAGACCTTACCTCATTTCACAGTTTCAAACTGGGAGACCCAAACCCAAGTTGAGTGCTGAGAGTTAATTCTATCTTCTGAGTACCAGAAGTGGATTTTTAACCACTATGCCTGCCTTAATGTTTTCAAGGGAATTATTTAAGGAAATGGGAATTTTAATAGAGGAATTGACATGATGGATTTGGAATTCCTATTTTCCTCATCTCCTATCAAAGCAAAAACTATAGTTCTATTCAATTCAATTAAAATTTATAGGGCATATCCTATGCTCAGGGCAGTGCACTCAGTACTGAAAGCTACAGATACATGAGAAGATTCAGTCTCTGTCCTCGAATAATTTATATCTAGCATGAAAAAAGGAAATATGATTAAATCAACCAATCTTCAACTATCCGATGTATAAGGCAAGCACTGTATCTTGTCCTATATAATATGTCATTAGAGAAACATGAAATGTTGTAGGGCTGGGGGAAAGGAAAAAATCATATTCTAGTGAGGAAGGAGGCTGATAGAGATGGGATGACTCAGAGAGAGGAGAAATACAAAAGAGATGGTGGTGGGGAGTCACGAACAGGTTTTCTTTGCTTCCGCCACATTGCTTAAAAGAAATAGAGCTCTTCTTCTGGTGTATCTGTTTCCTGTGTAAGTCGGCTTTGTGTGGTAAAGTCTTCTCCACCTAAAGACCATGTTAACAATGATGACAAACATAGATTGGGGAGGGTTTGCAACAGCTGACTTAAGCCCTAGGCAATGGGTCAGAACTGAGGAACCAGGAGCCCATGATGTTTAAGGTGCACAGGAGGTAAGAAGCCGCTACCTCCTCTCCCTGCCTTCAGGCTCTGTGTGCTTCTGAAATCTCCCTGGCCAATCTTCCCTCTCTCCCACCCCTTCCAGCAAAGCTCATAACTATTTGGATGGAGGCTGGAGTTTATGGTAAACAAAGGTGAATATTGTTTGGGAGCTACGTGGCCCTTATGAGTTGTGTTGAAAGGATTCCCTGAGGCAGGAGGAGAGATAAGACAGGACAAGAAAATAACCCAAGGGAAAAAGTGAGAGAACTAAGTTTAGAAAGGGAAAAAGAGTGCAATGAACTGGTTTGAGAAGAAAAAAAGAGAAAGTTGGAAACCCAGGGACAGCAGGAAGTTTCTACTTGTGAATAAGAAAGAAGACTATTTTCCTAGTTTGTAGTACTCTTCAAAATACACAGAAAATGACCCTCAGTTTTCAAATCTGTCCTTGGGATTGCTTCTTTCTAATAGTTTCTCATACACAGATTTTCTCATTTGAAAATCAGTTCATCTTGGTAACATTTACCACTTGCAAACTTTATTTTCTCGTCTTCATTGTGCTCTGAGAAATTCAGAGATCATATTACCCCATGAAATCACATATGCAGCATCACACTGTGTCTTTGAAATGTTGCTTATAGAGCTTGGAGATAGTCCCACTGCAAACAGAGAACATAGGAGGTCTTAAATCTGTTGGGGCTGCTATAACAAAATACCACGGACTGGGGAGATCATAAACAACAGAAATTTATTTCTCACAATTCTGAAGGCTAGACGTCTGAGATCAGGGTGCCAGCATGGCTATGGGAGAGCCCTCTTCCAGGTTGCAGACTTCTCATTGTATCCTCACGTGATGGGAGGGATAAGGTAGTGCTCTCAGGTCTGTTTTATAAGAGCACCAGTCAAATGTCCCACCTCCTAATACCATCACCTTGGGCATTGGGTTTTCAACATATGAATTTTGGAGGGATGGAAACACTCAGACCATAGCATAGAGAACTCACAAAAGATTATTCACCTCCAGGATGATTTTCCATGCTTTAAAACAGCTCATATAACTTCCTAAAAGAATAAAATAAGGAATACAAAAAGAGAAAGGCACAAAATTTGTGATGGAAAAGATAAAATAAGAAGTGAACTATTTGAAGATATCAAGGGAATCTAACTAAATTCTTTCGGTTCAATATAGAATTTATTAATAATTATACTTGCTAAGTAAGGAACCATTTTGAGTTCCCACTAAGTGATAAACATTTTTCACTGTTTGGTGATTTTGTTGTTTTTTCTCAAAATCTATATAAATTGAACAATATTATTCTCATATGACAGCTGAACTTAGTAATTAAAATAGTCAAGCTTTGAATCCAGCATTGTCTGATTCCTAAGTCTTTGCACTTTTGTACTCCCAAGGTAGCTAACTCAAAGGTCTGCTGGACTCAGGATATGTGAGGGGAAATTCAGAGTTGGGAATCCTCAGGTTGGGAGAGAATGGAGCTTAACAGCATTTTACCTACATAAAAAAATACAACAAAAATTTTTTTTTACACATTAAGTGTAACCCCCAAAAGGACAGAAAGAGACAGATTTGCCCTGAAGGTCACCATTTTGTGACTGCATCATAACATACTATTTCATTGATTTACTTGCTCTAATATAGACATGTTTTTGAAGCAATTTTCACTTGGGTTTAAAATTTGTTTCTCAAATAGAAGTCTGTGCTTATCTCCTTTCTATAATGAAAAATAAATGCGTTTATGCTTAGCAGAAAAATAGCTTTGCCAATAAGCAAATACACTAATGGTTTTCAGATTATTTTCCCCACTAATATCCTTGCTAATATCTCATAAGAAACAGTGGCTGCACTTGAGTTTGGCAGAATGCCACAAGGAAATACAACACCAAATGCCTGGAGTTTAAAATTTCCACATGGAGCTTCCACTATAACCACCATGCAGTGCTATAAGCCATGATAGACAGTGCCAAATGCCTAAGTTGGAAACCTTATATGTGTGCTGACATTGTCGTTGCCCTGGGACACTCTGTGGGTTTCAGATAGAAAATAAAGAATTACCACTGCATTAGAAATACACAAATGTGAGTTCAAAGGCAGGGGGGAAATACATGTGGATGAGAAGACAAATGTGTGATAAGAAAAGTACACAGATTCTTTGCACACTGAATCAGCTTTTGAAGAACAGTTGTTCTTTATATAAAACATGCCTCTTTAAGGAAGATTAAGACTTTATTTACACATTGGGCAAGATTATTGAATTTCCATAAAATATCTAATTTGGTGAGCACTGCACTAGACAGAAATGTCCACTAGAATCAGATGCGCTCTTTTGTTCATATCCTTTGCCCACATTTGATTTGTTTCTGTGTCTAGAATCAAAGACAGTTTTGTTGACTAAGCAAGGTTATATGGAAATGTGACAAGAAAGGAACATTCCATACAATTTACTATTTACTATTTGAATTACACAAAGGAGAAGACAATAAGATTTGTCTGCCAACAGTAGTCTCAGAATGAAAAGGGAAAGCACATTGAGGAAAATATGCTATGTTCTTCATTATTGTGATCACTAAAACAACATTTTTTCTTTGGCTTTTTTTAGGAGGTTTTTTTTTTTTTTTTTTTAATAAAGGATCTTATAAGGATTTAATATCCAAAATATATAAGGAACTCATACAACTCAATAGCAAAAAAAAGACAATCTGATTGAAAAAAGAGCAGAGAGGACTTGAATAGACATTTCTCCAAAGAAGACACACAGGTGGCCAACAAGTACATGAAAAAGGTATTTAACATCACTAATCATCAGGGAACTACACATAAAAACCACAAGGTATCCCTTCACACCTGTCAGAATAGCTATCAAAAAGACAAGAGACAAGAATGTTGGCAAGGATGTAGAGAAAAGGGAACCCTGGTGCACTGTTGGTGGGAATGTAAATTGGTGCAGCCACTATGGAAAACAGTAAGGAGATTCCTCAAGAAATTAAAAATAGAACTATCACACAATCCAGCAATTCCAATCCTGGCTATATATCCAAAGGAAATGAAATCACTATCTCAAAGAGATATTCATACCACCTCCATATTCATTGTAGCATTATTCACAATAATCAAGACATGGAAGCAACCTAAGTGTCCACCAATGGATGAATGGATAAAGAGAATGAGATATATATGTATGAATACTATAGAATATTATTCAGCCATAGACAAGAAGGAAATCCTGTAATTTGTGACAAGGTGGGTGGACCTTAAGGGCATTATGCTAAGTGAAGTAAGTTAGACGGAGAAAGACAAACACTGTATGATCCCACTTTTATGTGGAATCTAAAAACATCAAACTCATAGAAACCGTAGAATGGTAGTTGCCAGGGGCTGAGTGGTGGGGGAAATAGGGAGGTGTTGGTTAAACTTCCAGTTATAAAATGGATAAGTTCCAAGGATCTAAAGTACAACATGGGTGACTATAGTTAACAATACACTGAAAAGTTGCCATGACAGTAGAGCTTTAGTGTTCTCACTATAACAACAACAACAACAGAATAGTAATTATGTGAGGTAAAGGGTGAGTTAACTAACCTATTGTGGTAAACATCCCATTGTATCAATACACCTTAAGCTTATACAATGTTATATGTCAGTTACATCTCAATAAACAAACAAACAAAACACCAAATAATTTTCACAAGCATCTCAAACTTAACATTTCCAATCAAGCTTTAATATTTTTCTCATGGAATATCGCAGTAACCTTCTAAGAGGTCTTCCCACCACTATTCTCTCTTCGCCTCCAATATACCTTCTATATTGCTTCTAGAGTGTTCTTTGTAAAACAGAAAGCCAGGCATGTCACTCCACTATTCAGATGGAGGCAGATATTAAACCCTGCTTGATTCCTTAACATGGCATATGTGTCTTCATAATCAGACGCCCTCTCACCCTCCTAATTCCTACCATATATATCCCTTGTCTCATGGCCTCTCCCCTCTCTCTGTTTAGATTATATTATTGCAAATGTAACCATGTCATACGTTATTCACTTCCTTTTCTTTAACATGCTCTGCCTCTTTTTTACAAGATATTCTATCTCCTAAGTCGCCACTCTACCTCAACCTGGGGAACCTTTGCAAACCTGGGGAACACCTACTCACCCCTCAAGGTACAGTCCAAATATCACCTCCTTTCTAAAGCCTTCCCTAGCCACTCATTATTACTTCTTCTTGGGTTCCTCAAAACAACTTTCACGAAAGCAACGGTCCGATAAGATGTCTTCCTGTTTCTCCCTACTAAGGTGAGAAGAATATAACTTATTAAAGTTTTGCCTAGTAGTTGACTGGGCCTGGCTAATACCAGCTTGTTAGATATGATCATTAAATATTCAGGAATTTTGCAAGATGGTTGTTAAATTTTTAGTAGTTTAAAATCGACCCTGGTAGGAGAGTTTACACCCCAAAATTGACAAACACTACACATAGGACTCTTTTTTTTTTTTTTCCCTCAAAGAGGTGGTTTGTGAGCATAGCTGGGTTTGTCTCCATAGACTAGCAGAGTTCCTAAGTAGTCAATAGAATTGCTCAAGTTATTAATGTGATTTCAATTAGCTGAAAATTATTTGGGCATAAATAAAACAAAGAATTATAGAAATGATGGAATTTCATACATTGTCACAATTTGAATTACAATCAGATAACAAGAAACAAGTATGGATTTCAAGTTTATAAATACTTGGAGATTTTATTCCAGGACAACATGATCTGTAGGTCCAGGTAGAGTGGCTCAAATACAGGAATGTTGGCTTATTAATCTTTGTGTCATTATACATCATGCAGAATCTGGCATGTGGTTGATCCTCATTAAATTCTTATTAAGCAAATTTCCACATGAAAAAACATAGAGTATATTTCTGTATCTGAAGCTTTGGCTGTTTTTATCCACTCATATAGAATCACTGCTGGAAACTGGCAGCACCCATATGGTAAAATTTTTGTTCAGAAACAAAAAATTAAGCTAGTTAATTAAGCTAGTTAAAAGCAAAAGAAAACTTTTCCAAAAAAGGAAAATCTGAAAAATAATTGCTTTTTCTTCAGAGGTGTTGATTTTTAAGGATATTATATATTGAGCATTTTGTTCATTTGCTTATTTTTTAGTAACTATTATATATATTTATGTATAGTAACATTATTATATATAATAATCATATTTATATATTTATTATATTAGCTATTTACATATAATTTCTTACAGTAAATACATATATATATAGAGAGAGAGAGAGTAACTATAATCTTATAAGCAACTGAAGTTACTTATAGTATATTGTAAAAAATTATTTATGTACAGGGTAACCAAAATTTTTTCACATACATTTGTGTTTAGGTTTTTAGTCATTTCAAAAGTCATATATAACTTACATCACTGGTTGTCAGTTTTCACATCAGTAGCACCAGAGTTGCTGTATAAGACAGTGACTCTCACTGCATACATGGTGAAACCCACAGAGCCATATGGGAACCAGCCCAGGGTTAAGACTACCATCTTAGATAAACTTTGTCCAATACACTTATTTTACAGGTGAGGAAGTAATGTCAGAAGAGGTTGATTTTATTTGTTTATCTTCGTACAACTGGCTAAGGGCATAGCCAGGATTTTAAGTCTGGTCACTGACTTTTAAGTTGGCATGTTTAATAGTATGTAAGCTTCGGTGTGTGTGTGTGTGACAGAGAGAGAGAGAGAGTGTGTGTGTGTGTGTGTGTGTGTGTGTTTGTGTGTGTTGGCTGTAGAGAAGCTAAGAATGCTATTCAGAAATTAGTAAAGACTAAAGAACAAAAGAAGAAACATTTTAAATTTATGATATCTGTTTAGCAATCCAGTCATGAGCTGGGTGCCCACAGAGGAGTTATCACTAAGAATGACAAGCAAGTTGCAGACCCAAACCCACAGCTCGTATTCAGGTGAATGAATATGGACTCTCCCAGATTTTTTTTTTTTTGGTGTGTGTGTTCTTTAACCATTACTGTTTTGGTTTTTTTAAAGTAATTTTGAATTTCCCACCATAACATAGGAAGATTACTTTCTGTATCGTTTTCTTATTTCTAATTTCATATTTTTATGATTTTGCAATGTAGAGGAAAAGCATTAATAAACAATTTTATCAAACTATCAAATTTTACCATTGGTAGATAGTGAGGGTTTGAAAAATAGTTCTCAATGTATAAATGATTTTATCACACTTGATAATTCCTTTCTACTGGCTGTCCCATTTCCTTCATCTCTAACAGAAGAAATTTTGGAAATCCATTTCAACTAAATTTATCTGATCATTGAAAACTCTTACCTGAGTGTATTTTTCACATATCTTATTTTGGGCGAAATATTTCTGTCTCCCCAAATTTCTCCTTGATTATTCAGAAAGGTCAAGATATTCCTTACAACTTAGGTTAAATATGCCTCACAGCTTAAATTTTATTTTTTAATTAATTAATTAATTAATTTATTTATTTATTTTTGACTGCATTGGGTCCTCGTTGCTGCACGTGGTCTTTCTTTAGTTGCGATGAGCGGGGGCTACTCTTCGTTGCGATGCACGGGCTTCTCATTGTGGTGGCTGGTCTTGTTGCAGAGCATAGGCTCTATGCTTCAGTAATTGTGGCACGTGGGCTTCAGTAGTTGTGGCACGTGGGCTCAGTAGTTGTGGCTCGCGGGCTTTGGAGCGCAGGCTCAGTAGTTGTGGCACACAGGCTTACTTGCTTCATGGCATGTGGGATCTTCCCAGACCAGGGCTCGAACGAACCTGTGTCCCCTGCATTGGCAGGCGGATTCTTAACCACTGCACCACCAGGGAAGCCTTAAATTTTAAATTTATGGCCAAATAATACAGATTCTCTCTCAAGTGATATTATAATTTATGCTAGTGGATAACCAGTTCCAAACATTCATAGTCCCTCGTCTTGTTTTTTGTAACAATGATCTCAGTGGGATTAATTTCATAATTCAAGAGGTAAACCTACTGGAAAAAAGAAAAGTATCTTTAAGTTCTTGTTAAGGGTAGAGACCATATCATCTTTATCTCTTCAGTACTTAACGCAATGCTAAGTACAAATAAATTGTCAATAAATGTGTATCAAGTTGAACTAGATAAAAAAAATATGATCCAAAATCAAAAAAGTGTTAGCTGTCCTACAGGATTCATTTTTTTTCAAAATGTCTTTCAGCTTATACCCTGCATAATTATATTTAATGGATAGTTCTACAATATAATTTATGTTAAAAATGTATATTGGGACTTCCCTGGGGGTCCAGTGGTTAAGACTTCACCTTCCAATGCAAGGGCTGTGGGTTCAATCTCTGGTCAGGGAGCTAAGATCCCATGTGCCTTGGGGCCAAAAAACCAAAACGTAAAACAGAAGCAATATTGTAACAAACTCAATAAAGACTTAAAAAATGTATATCTATTTATTACCTTATTAGGTTATTTAAAAATAAAAATAAAAGTAAATGATTTAGGAAAATAAAGTTTTTCTACTTTTAATACAGAGACAATTTCAGAATCTTCTTCCAACTACTCAAGGTTTATTGACCCCTGAAAATATTTTTGTAATACAAAAAAAGGGCCAGGACCTAAAATGCTTCAGGAAAATAAATTAGGTACAAGTACGCCTTTATTACAAGTCCCAAATTGTAACCTATAAGAAAGCACATGTGTACTGTTGACCAATATTGAGAGACAGGGAGGCTTAGTGAGATTCTGAAGCAATGTATTTCTTCCTTTAACAGTTGCTCTTGTGAGATTCTTGTGAAATAATGAAGAATGGAATTAAGTAGTCATGAGATGGCTACCACAGAAAACTTATATTTATTTTAATGAATTGTGAATTGTTTCTTTACCTCAGTGACAACTAAATAAAGATTAGTGATTGAAAAAGTAAAAGGTACAGAAGAAAATGGAAAATAAAACTATATTGGAAAATTTATTTAATTCATTAGTTAAATAAAATAAAATTTTGTAAGATACATTGAACTATTATCATTTTAAATTCTTAGAAAAGATAAAGAGATTTTATATAATTTTGTTAAATTATCATCCTTTATTAATTATATAGTTTAATTCTGCAATCAACACCTTCAGTTATAATGAACATCTTAAAACTTGACTCTAGAAATGTTCATAATAAAATGCTTTGAATACCCAATGATACAGATGTGATATATACTTTTAATTATATTTATCTCCTAATTTTCCTCTGTTGTTCTAGTAGATGCATTGCCATATTTGGTATTACTTTGGGATGTATTTTCAAGTTTCAAATGTTCAGATATAGGGTTATACAGATTTTCAGATACTAATGCCTATTTAATTCCCAGATATTTAGATGCATTATATCATGCAATTTACATTGTAATAAGACAATAAGATGCAATAAAACTGAACACAAGAATCAAGTGCCTGTCTATCCCAGACAGATCATAAAATTTTTAAAAATGTTTATAAAGATGAGAATTTTAAATGTAGTCTAATGATACAAAATTTTCTTACAAGAGTTTTATAGATATCTAACCAACAATTTGTTTTACTACCAAAATAGGTGTGACTATATACAAACTAATATTACTGTATGCAGTAATATTACTTGTATGCAGAAAGATGATGATAGAGATAGATGATAGATTAGATAGATAGATAGATGATAAATTAGATAGATAGATAGATAGATAGATAGATAGATAGATAGATAGATAGATAGATAGATGATAGTTTTGTTAGTCAGCCTTAGTCTTTCAAATCAGAGGTAGAAGTCTAGAAATTTATTCTACTTCCTACAAATTATTTTTGTTTTGTTTTGATTTGTATTCATGGAGTACACAAAAAATGTGAGGTCAATCTGATAGTACCTACTCTGCCACTATTCTACTAGTTAAACTTAGTGTTTAGCTGAACACATGGCACATATTAGGTGCTCAAAATTGATGAATCAATTGCTAGGTATATGACTGTTTAGGTGGTTTCGAATATATTGTTATATGTTGTCAGCCTCCTTAAATACTTCTTGAAAATGAGTTAACGTCTATGTTACGCATTTTGAGATTTAGGCTAAGTAAATTGTTTGAAATAGTTCTATGAGTGAAAGTAGAGCAATATTTTGAATAATTTTAAACCTGAAGTGGATTTTAATAGAAAAATAATCTAGCTTGGTTAGGTAAATAGCCAGGTTATAAAGATTTCAGAGTGTCGGGGAGAATCACTGACACTACATGCTTTTAAAATTCTGTCCAAGGATTAGAGAAGAATTTAATGAAAAGTGAGAGTGAGTTAATCTCTTTAGTATTTATGATAATATATAAGAAAACCACATTTTCAGAAACTAAAGTGAAGTAAAATAGAATGGATAATTTTAATAAAAATGTACATAATATCTGTAGTGGATGTTTTCCTTTTATTTTATGTTGAACTTACTATAGATTATTAAATTTGTTTATGAATCCTGTTTATAAACTCTTCAAGTTTTATGTCTGTAATTTATGTCACCTTTGTTCACAGCAGCTCTCAAGTCCTTATGCTCCATCCCTGTTTAACCTAAGGATGGAATAAAAACGTTTCTGGTATCCTTAAAGACTTTGAATGATATTACCATTGTTCTGTAGGACAGATTAAGGAGTGGGTATCTACAGATTTCACAACATGAAGATTTTCATCCCATTCAGAATGTATTGGGCTGCTTGGAGGGCAGTGTCAGGTCCCTGATAGCAGATATTAGAGCTAGTGGAATGATGAGTCAGAGTGAGTCCTTACTTTAAGGGCTAGAATTCTTAGTCTCCAGTTGTGCCCAGGAATAAAATAGAAACCCTCGCTGAAACCTAAGTTACGGTCAGATGTCTCAAATACCAGGCAGTAGTTGCCCCACCAACTGCCAGGTGGTTTCTGCTACATTGTTTTGGGAAAGTATCGCTGTTCTACCTCTTCAGCACTGATTCACCTGACTCAGCACAAAGATCTTTACAGCATCCCTCTCTGACAGGATAAAGGGCAGGGGCACCTTTCCTAGGGAGCTAGAAGAGCCAAGTATGGTTCTTAATGCCCTTCATCTCAACCTTTAGGCTATTTGTCACTGCTTCTGCTAGACGGAACAGAGACACGGAACCCTAGGCACAGGAGTAATGAAAAGAACTTTCACAATGACAAAAATAAAATCGAATATCTCCCCGTGATGGACAGTCAACAGCACAGCAAAGCATTTCACTTTTGCATAAAATTATTGAGATCTTGTAATGTTATTTTACCCGGCTCATCTGGAAATCTGTCAGGGTAGCCACAAAACTGTCAACTCTACTGTAGTTACTTTGGTGGCACTGATTTTTCTGAAGGTTGGGCTTTTATTATAGTGGTTGTGGGAATAGAGGGAGGTTATTGATGGAATACTAGTAATAGTAAAGGCAGAGTTTTGTACGCGTTACTAAACCAAAGACAAGACAGATCATTTCCTGAAGAATTGTTATTCCATTTCTAAGGATGAAAATGAGTTTTAGCAGATGAGGCTTGGGTGTCAAAAAATTGGGATTTCTAGGATGATATTAAGGTTTATGGGACCAACAATATAAGAAAATGCTTCAGAAATCCCAGAGTCATATCAGAATATTTAGAGCAAATGGTCACGATGGATATAGTAAATAGTGCCAGCACTTAGGAGAGAATTGCTGTGGGATTTATAATATTTACAGCTTGCAAAGAACAAGGAGTCAGACTACGTAAGACGCTGCTGTGGTTGTCACAATGGACAAAGCCCACAGAGATTCTTTCATACTCACTGTGGCAACATGGAGATACCTAGTGTGACTTGCTCAAGAAATCAGTGGTTCAAAACCGATGAAGTAAACGTTCTTTGCATTATATAGAGTTCATGAAAATAAACTAAAAAAATAAAATCGTAGTGTACATTTAACTTGCATTTTCTCTGTACTCTCAGCATTGTCCCCAGACTGTGGGGTTCAGGGCCTGGAGCGGAAAAGTTCAAAAGCTTTCCACAGCCGAAAACAGCGTGCTCAGGAGCCTAAAGCATTCCGGAGTGACTGGAGAACTGACTTCTCATCAGACCCAGGGTGCTAACTGACCCCTCTTAGGTAATACATGTCTGCTTTTGAGTTTAAGGTCCTACAGGGCAGGATAAGTCTCTTTGCATGGTTCCTAGAACAGCTCTCTGCACATTTAAGCATTTAATCAGCGCTACTTGATAATGAATATAGGATTTTGTAGCACAGGATCAAATTGGTCCTGAGAGAAAAATATCTCACTCTCGGAGCGAAGCGCTTTCTTCTGAGTTGCGAGTAGCATCTCCTGAGCTTATCCTCAGGTAAAGAGCCACTTTCACTTCCCTTGAACTTCCGCAAGGTCAGACTCAGGAGTGAGTAACAATAGAAGACCGATTACATGGTCCACTTCACTTAAAAACCTAAAAAACTAACAGTGGTTCCTGAAGGGTCACCCATCCATAAGGCCACTTTGCAAGAAACTCATGCTGCTTCCAAACTGTCACAAACTGAGAAGCACTCAAGGCCCAGAGGTCCTTAAAACGTCTTGAGAGACTATTGAAAAGACACTTCACCTCTAACATCTGGGCCATAATTCTTTCTACTGTGTGAGAGAATACGATACGCACTACGTATCCACTCATTAGACTCACATCGCCAAGTGCAGTCAGGAGTCCTGACAAAGCTGTCAGGGTCCAAGGGCAGCAAGCCCAGTGCCAGTGCGGGTGGGAGGTGGGGGAAGGGAAGGAGGGTCTGAGGTAGGATTCCTAAGGCCAGTTCTAACCTACTCTTCCTCTTCCTCGGTTCCTGCCTAGACTGCCAGTTTTCAAATTTGACTAATTCTATGAGCTACCCAGTGTCCTTCCAATGGTTTCCTTTCCTCTGTAAATTAACCAGTTTCTGTTTACTTTTCTTAATTCAAGAACCCTGATGAGTAAACATGGGTACTTTATGAATGTCTTCATTAACAAGATGTATTGATAAATAAAGGGAACATTAGAACTATATTTATTACAGAATGCCATTTTTGTTTGAAATATATTAATACGTTCACAAGAAAATAGAAAAAATAACACTTTCGTCAGTGGACATAATGAGAGTCCTATTCGTCTATAAGCTATGCCTGATGCCTGGCCACTTTGGGTTCCTTGTGTTCAGAGACCTGCAGTTAAGAAAAGGAAAAACCAACTTGGCAAAGGTAATTGCCTTGACTGGGAGTAGGGCTGCGGGTCGCAGCGGGGTGTGGAGGAGTGTGTGGGGAACCCAGGTGGTCCCCTTGGGTCTCTCTTTGTCCTGCAGGGCTCAGGGTATAAGCGTCCTTCCCAGTAAGCCACGAAGGCAAGCAGAGGTGCCGGTGAGGAGGAGGGGAATCGAGAATGCGCAGCGGAGGAGGGGGGTGATGAGGGGCAGGTGTGGAGACAGGGATACTGGCCATCCTCTGCGAAGTTTCCTTTAGGCAGAGAGGCCCGCCAGCAGCCTTAGTTGCTGCTTCTCACATGTATACGAAGAAAGGGAGTGGCACCAGGGGTTGACTGTGAAGGACAAAGAGGACCACTGCATAGGTAGGACTTCAAGGTAGGACTTGTTGCCCCAGATGCTACGAGTCCTATCAGAGACGGCCTCTGTTTGTAGCCTCTGTCAGGCTTTGCTTCAGCCTCAGAGAGCTGCCTCACCCAAGGTCACATCCCTCCCAGGGTAGCCCACGTCTTATGACTAACATGATAGGACAAATGTCTGGCCATTTTACCCCAACATGGAAGGATTCTGATAGGTCATTTTCTCTCTGCCACTGGCCCCAGGCTGCTTCCTTCCCATCAGTGTATCCTAAACTCCGTCTCACATTTGTTCCCCAGGAAATCTAACCTGTGACATAGGACTTACAGCACAGGAGACCTTGAGGTCCCAAATAAAAGTGATTCCTTTTATTCTAAGGAAAATGTGAAAACTAAATATCACCACTGGTCATCTAAGGAATTATGCTATATATATATATATATGCTTAGCTCACTTAGTGAAATCACTTCACAGGCACCCGTGTACTCTGCTCTGTTCAGTGAGGGGAATGACCTCCAGCTAGTCATCTTGTAAATAGGTCTGATGGTCATAAATGGGACTAGATAGGAAGGGAAATGCCCATCTATCATTGAACCTGAAAACAAAACATTATCCCAAAATTCCCAAATGACACACCCTATGAATAATAAGGCTATTTCGTCAGCCACTGATTATTCCACTTACTACAATACACCTTTTGCCAAGGCTTCTCCCTAATGAGGAAGGATGGCAACAATATGGAGAAATTTCAGAGCCCCAAGCCTGAATTCTGTGCTTGGATTTAAAACCTTGTCCAAGCTCCTTCCTTTAAGCAAACTGTGAGCCCCTCTTTGAAGCTTTGGGGTAACGGGAGAACTTGTTTATCTATTGTAGAAGAGCATGCAACCTCCCAGGCTGGACAGGCCAGTGCCCAGGTGGCACTGAGCGAGGAGCTGTGAGTTGCTTGTGCTGAAGATGGCAGCCCTTTTGCAGCTTCCAAATTACTGCCAAGATCTCTTCTGGGTGCTGCGGCCCAGATGTTAGAAGATTTCTCTGTGTTTGATCCCAAACCTAGATACTCCTTATAAATTTCACGTGCAATCCTTTAAATCCTTAAATGTGTGGACTGAACGAAAAATAGCAATGAACTTGGAGTCACATATTCTGGGTTTAAATCTCAATTCTGCCACATAGAAGCTGATGAATTCAATATATTTTCTCAGTGGCAAAAAACAACAACAACAACAAAAATTAACCAACCCAAGAATTTTTAAGGAAAATTTAATAATAAAAATGTAGTTAAAAACACCCTTCCCAGGACCTGACATCTGTTACAGCTCAATGTTTACCAGTTTTTTAGGTAAATTTGGATTCTCAGCCATAGGACTACATTTTTTTTTGCCCTGGCTTTATTCTTCCCCCTTACCCCCTAGTTATTTATTTATTCAACTTGACTTTAGAATTTTAAGTAAAATCCAGACTTAAAATTTACACATCAAGATTTACTTAAGATTATGAAAATTAAAACAGTTCCAGAAACTAGATTATGCCTTTCTAGCATTAATTATGCTACCATTTTATGATACAAGCAATAAACATTTTTAAAGATGTGATTACATTAAATGCCTTGGCTTTTCATGTCTTCAAATAGTTTTAATAATTTGCATAGCATAGTAACAGGAATAATCTATTAGTTTCCTTCACTGTTTCTCTGTCCTGGTGAATTTTGTAATTATGTATAATAACATAAATTCTTATGAAAGGTATTCTTGTTTTAAAATACTTGCTCTCTCTCCCCTGGGTAAGGATTAAAATTAGGCTTGGCCCTATGACTTATTTTGGCCAGTGGAAAATGAGTAGCAGTGATACATGTCACTTCTTAGAGAAAGCCTTAAGGTCCTGTGAGCGTTTTGCAATTTTTTTCTCTCTGCCAAGGCCATAAAACTTCCAGATAGAGAATGTTCCATCATCCTGACTTGGAGACTAGAATCTCTAACCTTCCAAAGCCCGGAATTGCCAAGGTGGAAAGCCCAAAGTCTCCTACTGGGTTATCAAGAATGATGGTAAGCAAGGTCATCCTGCTTCCACCCTTGGGTTCCCCAACCAATGTGTTTTCCTTATTTGGGACACAGTCCTATTTAAGGTCTTTGATTCAAGGTGGATATTGCATCCTGAAGGAGTGTGACCCATCCTCAGAAAGTAGCACCACTGAGCTGGTGCTTTAGCTATACCTTCAGTGGGCCATTCTAATGCTCCATTTTATCTGCAGCAGTCTGTAATATGACTAATGGACCCCATGGTATGCTGTTTCAAATCTCCTTTGCTGTAAAGTGAGCCCACTTTATGCTGAATCCCATGCCAGTAGATGACTTTGTAAACACTTGGAGTAGGAAAGGCAAATCTAAAGCTGGAATATATGTCTAGTTCTGTGATAACGAACTGTTTGCTCTTCCAGGGTGGAAGGGTCCAGTGTACTCAACTTGCCACCAAGTGGCCAGTTCATTTTCTTGAGAAATGGTGCCATAATTGAGTCTCAGTGATGGTCTCTGTTGCTGGCAGGTTGGACATCAGATGGCAGAAACAGCTAATCAGCCTTGGTAAGTAGGAGTCAATACATAGCCTCCATTTCTTCCACTATGACCACTCTAAGCTGGCAGCCCTTTTTGTCACTAAGTACATGGGCCAGATTAGTATTTCCAGGTGTGGAATATGCAGCTTCCAAAACCCGAAGAGGCTTACCAGGTATTGTGTTTTCTAATTCATGGAGGGATGTGCCATGCAATAATTTATCTTTTACTTTGGCTGGTGTGTCTTGGCATGGTGCCCATGATCTCTGGCTGCCTACAATTTTTAGTGATGACGAAGAATTCTGATCATTCATAAGGTTTATATCCCACCCCCTGGAGCCCATATGTCTTAACAGGGCTTCCAAGGTACTGGCGCCTTCTTGCATATCCGATTTGATTAGCATGATACAGCAGCTCAGTGTGATAGTCTGCAGGCTCTCCAGACAGTTCTGAACATGGCAGATTATATTACGGCAGAAGGAGAGAGAGTTAACAAAGCCCCAGGGCAAAACTATAAATGTATACTTTTGTGTATTATAAGTGAATGCAAATTGCTTCTGATTTTCTTTTCTGATAAGGATAGGGAAGAAACTCGTTTGCCAAGTCAAAGGACGCATGCCATGTACCTCAGGTCCTATTAAGCAGAGATACAACATCTGGCATGGACACTACAGCTGGGGCTACTCCTTGTGGTCTGCAGTCATCCTTCGGATCCTTCTGGTTTCTGGAGGAGCCAGAGCATTAAATTAAATGGTGACATGATCCTTTAGATCTTAAGGGAGGCACTAATTTCTGCTATTTTCCCCATCACCCGGGGTGCAGTACTATTTTGATTCACTATTTTGGCAGTGTCAGGGATGACTTTTAAGGGTTTTCATCTGGCCCTCCCACTATCAAAGCTCTTATTCTCTAGGCAAAGGGCCCAGTGTGAACGGTCCCAAATACCAAGCATATCTATCCCAATTCTTCATTTGAGGGCCGGGAAAATGACCTGTGAGGGGTGAGCAGACCGTGCAGACCCGTGGCGAGCCTGGTCAGAGAAGGAGCGTTGTACATCACCTGACCTCACATCCCCCCATGCTGATAGAGGACAGCATCCCACACAGAAACAAATACAGCAAAGAAAGCTCAAGCAGTTCTAACGTTCTAGGCACTGAAAAGCAAGGATTGTGACCAACGTGTCTCAAGCACCTTTAAAAAAATGATCTTGGACTGTGGAAAACTGTGAGATGATTCAAGTAGTGACACTAGTAATGATATTCAGACCCTGATGTTAAAGATGCACATGAAGAAAATGGCTAGCTGGCTTCCCACTCCCTCTGTGCTGAGCGAGTCTTAGGGTATCATCCTCTCCTGACCATGGGATGCGTGGAAAGTCTGCATGAAATTTCCATGAGTTCCTTTTGCATCCCCAAGTTTAGAACCACATGACAGCTGTCCTCAAAATCGCCAATGCAATCCTTCACTATAAGTAATACCATCTATATAGAATCACCTTTTAATTCAATACGGCAAGGAGTAACAATGGAGAAAATTTGGTGTAGGAGAAACACTTGTGGAGGAAACAAAGAGGAGAAATAGAAGAGCAGAAAACTTGAGTTTAGAATAAAAGAAAGCTAGAAAAATAAAAATTCAGTAAGTGTACATAAACGCAATATTGCTCAGGGATAAATGCATTCTGCTATTTTAGGCATTTCATTTTATTTTATGCTCTGGGCCTTTGTGGACACATTTAGGAAATCTCATTTGGTGGACAGTGGCCTGTTTCCCAGAGTTTATCAGAATCCTATTATACTTTAATCTGCTCCTAAAGCATTTATCCTTGGCTTTGGATTGTCCACGAATCCAATTAGCACACTTTCAACTCAATTTACCAAGTATTTAATAGCAAGACTGAGTAGAATGAGATTGAAAAGGAATTCTAACGCACAAGTTATCATTAGGCTACTACAAATACATGCAATTCATATTCTAAAGTTTTCCCCTTAAGATTGGGATGAAATCCTAACTGTTACTGTAACAGCACTAATAATAACCAACATTGGTTTACTACATTTATTTTTATAAAACTAGTTCACAACCATCATTTTATTCTTTTCAATAACCCTTGGAGGGCAGCTAAGCAGCACCACATAAATTCTTGATACACTATTGATCTGACTTTGGAAGATGTGAAAATAGTCATCTATCTTTGTAATACTGATAAGAAAACCTAAAATGGCTTCGGCAGTTTGGAATACATAAAGTTTAAACTTCTGTTCAGTATCTTAGTATTTCCTATTAACCCTGTCCCATGATATCGAACCATATTTTTCTTGTCTCAAAATATTCATCCTTATCTATCTGTCATGGAACAAAAATTGGCTACTCTTTTTACAAATATGAAGGAAGAAGAAAAACAATCATCATCTAAATGTTCTGACAGCATCTATTCGTGTATGCAACACAACTGTACTGACTCACTTTATCCATCCCAGGATGGCTTTGGACACTGCTTTGGGCGGCTGTTATGTGTCTCATTATCCTGTCAGATGGCTTCTCCTCCCTTCCACTTTCCTGCGGAAACTTCACTGTAGTGGACCTCTGCTGACCACATGACAAATGACGAAGCAAGAAGGAAAGTTTCATTAAACTCTCTAGAAGCCTGAACCATCAAACAGTTTTTTTCGGAAAATGCAGACCATCACTATAATAACTATAATAACCATCACTATGATAACTCAGCATCCTCTGAACACTTAGCACACTGACATGCACCCCCAGGAGCGAAGTGTCATGCGGAATTGTTTTAGAAGCAACTGACCCCAAGATTCTCTAACCCCAATCAGGTGCTTTAAAGTTACCATGATGCCAACACAAATTTATACTCGCTTTGCCTGGAAGGAACACCTTAATGTCTATTTCTCTGTCTAAAGAGATTGCTAGGATCATTAGATTCTAGCCGTTGTTGACTGAGAAATCCACTGTGGACGCAGTGGTGGCTCTTGTAACGGACGGAGCCCCTGACGTGGTGGACGCCTGGCTGAAGCCACTCCAGGGCTTAGCGAGCTCTTCCTCACCTCCCTGGTCCCTCTTCTCTTTAACAGAAAGCTGTTGACTGAGCAAGTGAAAGGTTTTCCTTTCACACATCTCTGAGATGTCTCTGGATGTGCCCGGAGCTTTTTCCAAAGCCCCCAGAGCAGTGCTACACCTTTAAGGGTTGCTCTTCTGCACCAGGATTCCCACCCTCTACCCTCAAGCGCGTTCGAGGGGTCTGCTATGAGTCTGTAAAAATAAGTTGATATTTTATTTTATTTTTTTTATTTTTTGAAAGTGAAGTTTTTTGGTTTTTTTTTTAAGTATTTGTTTATTTATTTATTTTTGGCTGTGTTGGGTCTTCGTTTCTGTGCGAGGGCTTTCTCTAGTTGTGGCAAGCGGGGGCCACTCTTCATCGCGGTGCGCGGGCCTCTCACTATCGCGGCCTCTCTTGTTGCAGAGCACAGGCTCCAGACACGCAGGCTCAGTAATTGTGGCTCACGGGCCCAGCTGCTCCACGGCACGTGGGATCTTCCCAGACCAGGGCTTGAACCCGTGTCCCCTGCATTGGCAGGCAGACTCTCAACCACTGCCCCACCAGGGAAGCCCAATAAGTTGATATTTTAAAAAGGCTTTCTTAAAATCCTTGATATTTTTAATGATACTGAGTTTTGATGAGAATATTACTTTTCAATCAATCCCTTTTCTTTCAAAATTTCCTGTCATCTTCTGTGACTCCCTAAGGTACTTTTATTCCCTTCTGCCATCAAGGGTGGGCCGGCTGCCAGGCAAAGTCATAAACGTCCCCATCTATGTGGGAGGATAGATTCAGTTTTTACATGAACCAGGTCAGAAACTTTTCAATATGAAAGAGAAGAGTTGACTCATCACATTGAGTGTACTATGCAAAAATGGGTTTGCTTATTTTGATTCACTTTGGCTATGGGCCAAAGTGCAAAGTACAAAATAAATGTTACTGTCATTGTCTGAACGTGCGTCCCCGTATAGCAAAGACTGTGTTGGCAGATGCTGCTCTTTTACTAGGGAGTGTGACCCTAGGGGCACGGGAGTGGGTGGAAAAAGATGGTGAGTGAGCTCAGAGAAGAGCAGGAGGAGAGATGCCCCTTCCCTTCCTGTCAGTCCCTGATCACTGCCCAGCCTCCCACAGGCCTGTTCCCGCCGAGATCCACGGTTACCTGGCTGTAACTGTCCATGGAAGATAGGTACATATATTCCAAAACATTTATCCATGTCACTTTGTAAATGGTATTCTGAAACAGACTTCATATTCGAGCAATGCAGTCATAATTTTGGAAATAACATGGCATATCTTCTTAAACCCCTGATTAATTGTTCGGGCTTGATGAAATCAACAGACATGAATTAACACAAGATTTAAGGCCCAACAGGCTCCTCCCGCAACCACAACACCCGGAGGAACTAGGAAACACTCCCTAGAAAACAGAAGGAATTCACAGTTGTAGAAATAAAAATTTGGAACAGGAAAGGACATATGCCATGTTTCTAAGGACAATATAGGATCCCTTGTTTGCAGTGACCCGTACAAACTCTTAAAAGAGGAAAAGGACATCTTCTGATGTCTGATATTCATCCACCAAAGAACTGATTTAACTGATGTGTTCAATCCATTTGTGACTATAATACTTGAATTAGAATCAGGTGAACGGTCGTGATGAAATTCAACAGTAATCTCAGGCTTCTCTCACAGTGTTTTTCTCAGTTGAGGAGTTCTGACTTGTTATTTTATTATTCACACTTAACATGTAATGTAGTTATTCTATATATAAACTCAAGAGGTAACATTTGACCTCTTTTGTCATGTTTGTTTTTCAAATAAGGAAACATCTGTGAGACATGTACATCATCACTCTTTTTCCTGATTTGCAAAAATCACTTCTACCCTTTTTAAGCTGAGATACCCTCTGGTGAGATCAAATGTAATGAGATGACCTCTCTTGCATAATTCCCTTCAAAGATGTGCGGAGAGATACTCTTTTACTACATTTATAATTACAGACCAATTTTATAGAATCCTTAGCAACATTGCCTGGAAGAAAATTCACACAGATTGATATATGTGATGAGAAATGATTCCCACAATTTTGAGTTCTCTCACTCAATCTGCTCGTGGCAATGGAAAGCATTTATATGGAGGAGCGTATTCTAAAACGGTAGCAACTGGATGAATGGATCATTTGTCAGAAATGCACTAAAACAGTAAGATGGTTGGTTCCGCCATGGTGTCTGCAGGAGGGTGATGTGTGAAGTAGCTCAAGTACTCTGACCCTGGGCTAAGGGAGCTTCCACACATCCCTCCATCCTGTTCATGCTGCTTCTCCTCTATTGACTGCTGCTTGGTAGGAGGAAGGGAGTGAGTGCTGGATGAGGGAAGGTGGCCGTGGATGGGACCAGGGAACGTGATAGGGTAGGTGGCATGGCAAAGCTCAAGGACAATTACTTTGAAGTCGTTGGGACTTAACAGTAAGTTCCTCATGATGAAACAGTGGCTCCCCTGCTTTCTATAGTGTGTGTTTGATAGCCTAAGGGAATGACCCCTGACATTTCTGATTTATAAACAGCATCTCTACCTGAGAAAACTCCTGGTGGGTGGCAAGCGGGGGGATATCACACAAAATCAATGTGTGAAACATATCAAAGAGAACAAGTTACCAGGAATAAGCAGAATGCTTGATGAAGGTGGAGCAGGGTTGGCTGTTAAAGGGCTGCTGTAATCTTGTCTCATCCTATTTCAGTGAAATCCTTGCTCAGAGGAATAGATAAAAGAAAGTTGAGTGGGATTTTGAATGTGGGGAAGACTTTATATTTGATAGCCTTAGCATGTTATTACCCCCACGTACCTCCTGTATATCTGCATAGTTGCAGGACTTTTTTTTTTAAACTATCAGAAGTAAAAAGTGAGTATTCATTTTTGTATTAATGTAGAACAGCTGAGTTACTAAGTTCCATGTGGCATGCTTTGAAAAAGAGTATCTCCTCAAAGTTCACTAAAATCTAAAATGGATTAGAGGGCTGATTCCTTTGAAGATTATATTTTAATTCTCTGCTAGTCATTCAATCCCCCCCCCAAAGGAGTTTAATATATAACTAATTTTAGAATTTAAAAGTGATTAAATACCCAATTAAATTGAACAATGAAATATAATTTAACAGAAATTAACAATGTGTGAAGGATAATATTCTGGAGTTTTTTGATGTTTGATGATTTTTGTTTGCTTCTTCTTTAACACATGAATCATTTCTCTGTATTATAAGTACAGGGACTTCACTGTCTCCCTCTGAACAGTACTGTGATGGCAAAAATAGTTTCTATGGGTTAAGCTCCCCTAATCAGAAGACCAGGTAGAATAAATACAGATATATATATATATATATATATATACACACACACACACATACATTTGTAATCAGAAGACCAGGCAGATTGAATACACACGCATATATTATATACACAATGTATTATATAACTATCACCTATGTTTTCACAGGCTACAAACCTAAAGAGATTAAAATTATCCTCATAAATAGTTATAAAATCAGCATTTCCTAGGTGGTGCTTATACCTCAAGGGTCTGTAACAAAACTCAGAAAGAGGCCAATGTAGCCAAGGGTGTCTCCTTCAGAGATTGTGTGAATGGCAAACTGAATAACTTTTCCTCACTTGTGTATGATACAGCTGATGTCCCTCACCACTCAGGAGTCCCACTCCTTTCCACGTACTGGCCTCATGGTTTCCTTGACCACAAGTTACAGTTTTACCTGTCCCAAGGCCTGGATCACATCTGGTTATACAGCATGCTGTAATTGTCCCTGTATGGGCTGCCCTGAACTTAGAAGGCCACGTAGAACTTTAGTGAAATTCTTTTTCCATACCTTTTGTGGCCATCTCCCCTCTTAAGAGCTTTAACACAAGTCTCTGGTATGGGTAGGGCAGGGAGAAAGTGGAGCAAGAAACCACAGAAGCACGATCTCGCACTCTGACTCACTCTCCTGGGACCTGACTTGTGCACTTAGAAACTCTCCCTGCTACCATGGATTTCTTTCTGTCTCTTGTACATGACCAAACACATCTGAATTTTCTGGGGAACCAGGCTTAGGTTCAAAACTTGAAATACTCTCCCCCGTTACCTATTTTTAAATGTATTTTTCTAATATATGATGATGAGAAAGGGAAATACATCTACATCAATGCAATTTTACCACCGAGACACTGTATTCTGCTCTAGGGTCACATATCAACCGTAACGCCAAATGCCAAGCCCAGCTGATTAAGAAAATTGATAAACACAATGCAAAACAACCCTTTATTTCTCTACAGTCATGCAGTCAAAAGAGGTGATATCCCACTTTGCAAATAACTTCAAGTTCCAAGAAGAGTACTATTAGTAATTTATGCCTAAGTATATATATACTTATATCAAAATAGCTTCTGCTTTGCACCTCTTATGTTGTGCTTTAAAATCCTAGCACTCGGGCTTCCCTGGTGGCGCAGTGGTTGAGAATCTGCCTGCCAATGCAGGGGACACGGGTTCGAGCCCTGGTCTGGGAAGATCCCACATGCCGCGGAGCAACTGGGCCCGTGAGCCACAACTACTGAGCCTGAGCGTCTGGAGCCTCTGCTCCGCAACAAGAGAGGCCGCGATAGTGACAGGCCCGCGCACCGCGATGAAGAGTGGCCCCCACTCGCCGCAACTGGAGAAAGCCCTCACACAGAAACAAAGACCCAACACAGCCAAAAATAAACATAATAAATAAAAGTTAAAAAAAAAAAAAAAAAAATCCTAGCACTCATTCAATTCAGTCTTTTATTTCTTCCTACATTCATTTACAGAAAATTTTTTAAAATAGGTCTACTATGGTGTTAGTACTTCTTTGTGCTAAGCTAGTTTCTCCAGAAATACAAATGATCACCATGCAGTATCTTTAACTAGCACAGTTTAATTTATCACTTTGCAGTCCCTCACAGAGAGTGAGGTCCTACAGCAAAGAGTAGGTTTTGATGTGACTGTTGGAAATACGGCTTTTACTAGACACAGATTGCTTCCTGCGTGGGGTACCACATGGAGGGATTTTGGTTAAATAAAGAATACCAAAAGCATATGAGAGATGCTGTATGCAGGAAAGAAGATGGTACGTGGTAAGAAAAGGGAAGAAAAGGTGTCAGTAAGATGAGCTTGCCAAGACCACAGTGGAAGAGACATAGAGTTGAATGCCTCTGAGGCCAGGATAAGGTGGCCAGCCATCTCCATTTATCTGGCACTGAAGAGTGTCCTTGGATGCGGGATGTTTAGTGCTAAAACAAGGATAGTTGCTCATCCTAACCCTAAACCAACTAGAAACCACCGAATCCTAGTTGGGGTTGTGACAGTCGGTACAAAGATATAGGAAGCTTATGAAGTATATATACAAAGCAAGGACTAGAAGATTCTCATTGGGTATCAGTTTTATTTCTACTTTCTTATTAGGACCATCCAAAAAGTCACTTAGCTCTTAGAACTCTTTGTACTGCTTGAAAATAACTCATCCCCTAAATTCACTTGATGCTTCAAAAAATGGTTCTTTAAGGAAAAATATCATGGCTCATTAACTCACAAAAGTAGTTGAAAGGGCTCCAGACACCCTTATAATGCAGGGAAATTTACTTTTTTCTATTATTCAAAGTATTGCCTTTTAGTTCAAATAGCTAAAACTTTGTACATTATTGTGATTTATCAAAAATGCTCATATTATACTATTTTAATGGAATAAAATATATTCTAAAATCACTCATTTACTTTTGCTTACTTATCACTTCAAGCATTAAGAAATGTAATTAATATTTATGTCGGGCCACACAGTTAAAAAATGTATTAAGGTATTTCATTTTATTTATATATCAAAAAAGGTTTTTTGTTTTTTCAGGAAAAACTTAATTTAATATCATCCAAATAAATCTCATTGTGTCTTTTATCAAAGACTTCACATTCAGCTTAATTTTATTGTCCACATGTGGGCTTCAAATTGCTTCGTATTTATAAAAAACTACTTTTTTCTAAATACAAAGTATTGATGTCAACTTTTTACAAATTAATTAATTTTAGTAAGGTAATTTAACGAATTAAATACTCTTAAGTATCGATATTATTGACAGTTTTGAGATGTCTGATAACTAACTATAAGCAGTGCCAAAGTTTAAGGAACAGGCTAAAAGAGTTGTTATGCAAATAGTAATTGTCATTATGTAATAAGGAGTGAAGATCGCTGCTTCCCTGACACCCTCAGCTGACAAGATTATATCTTTTTTTTTTAAATAGATCTTTATTGGAGTATAATAGCTTCACAATGCTGTTGTTAGTTTCTGTTGTACAACAAAGTGAATCAACCATATGCATACCAAAGAAGACATACAGATAGCCAAGAGGCACATGAAAAGATGCTCAACATCACTAATTATTAGAGAAATGCAACTCAAAACTACAGTGATCTATCACCTCACACCCGTCAGAATGGCCATTATCAAAAAATCTAGAAACAATAAATGCTGGAGAGGGTGTGAAGAAAAGGGAACCCTCTTGCACTGTTGGTGGGAATGTAAATTGATAAAGCCACTATGGAGAACAGTATAGAGGTTCCTTAAAAAACTAAAAATAGAATTACCATATGACCCAGCAATCCCACTACTGGGCATATACCCTGAGAAAACCATCATTCAAAAAGAGTCATGTACCACAATGTTCATTGCAGCACTATTTACAATAGCCAGGATGTGGAAGATTATATCTTAAAGCGTGAGATGTGCCCATTTTTACTCTCTCCTCCGTCTATATATGTTCATTGTTATGGAATGCTCCAGCCATTCAGCTATGGAACGTAAATCCCTATGGGGCTTGCTATGGTGATGAATTGATTCATGATAACTCAAGGACATGAGATTTAGCTTTAAAAACATTCTCTTTTTATTTAAGCATTAATAATTGTGATTATCTAGTTTTCACATAAACCAATGTCCCCAAATAGATGCACTGAATCTGAAAGAAAACTCATCAAGCCTTCCAAACTTATTTCCATGTTTTGTTTGTGCTTGTTATGATTCAGGAACTTTTTTAAAAAAATGTTTTTAGGTTGTAACCATTTGACTTTAACTTACTGAGTAACTTGGTCCAAAGAAAGGCCAAGTTATTTGGTCCAAAGAAAGGCCAGAATAGAAAGGAAGAGGCACAATGGCATCCTTATTACTGTATATATTCAAGCTGAATTTTTATTGATCACTGGGAGTCAAAACAAGTTTTTAAAAAATAGAAGGGAAATATGTGGAAGAACTTTCTGGACCAGGAAAAGACAGTGACCTCTCTCTATCTACTACCAAGTAATGTCAGGTCTTTGATTAATTATTGATGATGCTCATCTTGAAGCCACGTAGTAAGCTTGTGAAAAATGCATTTGCTAGTCCAGCTTCATCTACTCCAGGAGTAAGTTTTCATTTTTGGTTAACCAACTTTTCTTCAAGAAAGAGAAAACAGAACTATATGTAATATATGTTTAACCAACTTTTCTTCAAGAAAGAGAAAACAGCTATATGTAATATATGTTTAACCAACTTTTCTTCAAGAAAGAGAAAGTAGAACTATATGTAATATATGTTTAACCAACTGTTCTTCAAGAAAGAGAAAACAGAACTATATGTAATATGTGTTTAACCAACTTTTCTTCAAGAAAGAGAAAACAGAACTATATGTAATATGTGTTTAACCAACTTTTCTTCAAGAAAGAGAAAACAGAACTATATGTAATATGTGTTTAACCAACTTTTCTTCAAGAAAGAGAAAACAGAACTATATGTAATATATGTTTAACCAACTTTTCTTCAAGAAAGAGAAAACAGAACTATATGTAATATATGTTTAACCAACTTTTCTTCAAGAAAGAGAAAACAGAACTATATGTAATACATGTTTTCAAAACCCTCGTCTATCCACTGCATGATCCTCCTCAGTTTTGTGAATTTTATTCTTTTGTGACTAATATTTAACAATTTGTCTCATTTTGAGCAGGTTCCCCATATGAGGATATTTTAGGAATGCGATCACAAAGCAGAAAAATCTGAGGAAACTGACAGCAGGGAGTATGTTTACTCGCTCATGAGCTTCGTAGGTATTGACTAAGCATTTACAGCATGCCGAGCGCTGCTGAATGGGGATATACTGGTAAACAAGAGGAATAAGGTCCCTGACCTCAAATAGCAATAGATAAGTAAAGATGACGTTGGAGGAGTTTGCCAGTGTGCCACAGCAAGCAACAAAGATAAAAACCTTTTTCATGTTGCGCTCAGCCTGAAGGTTGCGTCTTTCTGCCCCAAACAGCTAAGGCTGTCTATAAAGTCACTCCTGGTGACACTGAAGAGTGAAGATGCTCAGAGCAGAGGACCAAGGTCAGCAGACTCTTCCCGGGTAAGAGAGAGAAAGACATCACCTCCAGGGTAACAAGCTGTGCTCCGGGTTTGCAGGTGCACATTGGAAAAAGGCCTCTTTAAGACACTATTTATAGGATGAATCAGCAGTGGTTACTAGGAAGCAACTGAGATACAGTTGAAGCATCTGTGCTTAACTTTTGAGTACTTCAGACAGGGAGGCTGGAAATGCCACACAGGCACGATAAAGGCTCTGAAATAAGTGCAATGTGAGGTCGTCTATATGGATGGGGGCCCCTTCCCTTTAATATCCAAGTGAAGTGACTCAAAACTCCATCCTCTACAGGAACAGAATTTTTCTTTCTCACTCCTCCTTGGTGGATCATCTTCCTCTAGGACTTGAAAATAAGATTGGCTTTGTCTCGTCTGCTTGAGAATCGGTCTGCCTTCAGCCTGCCTTTCCACCCTCTCCTGGGCCGTGACCGCTGCTCTAGCTCAGCCTTGGGGGTCTACTTGTTTTGCTGTGGATCACAGCTTGCACACAAGGAGTCCTGCCTCCTGTCTGCATGCCCCAAAATTCCAGCAGCACAAGGCAAGTGTGTTTTCTTCATGTGTTTTACTGAGAATGTTTAGAACAAATAGCAGAAGGTTACTTTTCCTAGAAATGTAGCACAACCTTTCTCTGCTAAAGGGAATTTCATTGCCCGTGCCCACCAAGCGGTCTAGGAAGCCTGCCATGTCGCCAAGTCCCTCTTCCCGTTTTCCTCTCTACTATTCCAAAGTCCTCCCTCCTACATGTGCACCTCCAGGCACACTGCCAAATTCCTATTACTTTTTTTAAAATTAATTTTCATTGGAGTATAGTTGATAAAATTCCTGATACTTTATTTGGCAGAAGAAGAGACTGATGGAACCCAACTTATGATGGTTTGACTTATGATTTTTCCACTTCACGATGTTGTAAAAGCAACACCTTCATTTTGAATTTTGATCTTTTCTAGGGCTAATGAGCCACATGAGGTACGATCCTCTCTTGTGATGCTGGGCAGCAGTAGCTGCAGTGCCCAGGGACCCACAAGCAAGAGGGTGAACAACTGATACACTTAATAAAACCATTGTTTTTCACCTTCACTCCAGTGTTCCATACATTACACGAGATATTCAACCCTTTATTATAAAATAGGCTTTGTGTTAGATGATTTTGCCCAACTATAGGCTTCTGAGCACAGTTAAGGTAGGCAAGGCTGAGCCATGATGTTCGGTAGGTTAGGTGTATTAAATGCATTTTCAGCTTAACAATTATTTTCAACTTAAGATGGATTTATCGGGTGTAACCCCATCAGAAATCAAGGGAGATTGGTAATTCTTATCTAAAATATTTCCACTTAGGTCATCCCAGGAGCTGTTACACAAAAGCATGTGATCACACTGAGATGTTGCCATGATCCATATTTAAGCCATTCAAAGAGGAAAGCATATATCTGTGAAATCTCCTCATTTTAAGAAATACTTCTCATAGGCCGTACTTGGAAATCCAGTGCAACCTTCTTAACCTTAGACCTCATGTTTAATAGAATATAGAAGAAAACCAATGTTTGGATAGTATTTGGTTTTGTTGGTTTCTTTGTTGGTTTCAAAAGGTCCTCAAACACATACCACATCAACTCTGGGAAGCACACAGAGATTACTGCTTGAGGATACTGAAGATACAGGAAGCCTGTGAAATAGTCCAAGTTGCCCCCATGGAGTTAAAGATGAAAAGAAATGAACAAGCTGGGGCACACTCCTATACCCCAGAGATCAGCTAGCTCAATGAGAGGCGTCTCCATCCCCCAAGAGATTCTAGTCCCCAAGCAAGCAAACCATTAGGACTGTGTACTGGGGAAAGGGGTGAGGTAAAGTCTATCCACCATCTGCCCCTTATCTTTAAGGGGAAAATTTCTTTCCTTGTGCTCAAAAATACATCACATGGGGCTTTGTGATGTGATTTATAGTAAAAAATACATATTTGGTCTTAGACCCAGTTTCTAGCACAGGGGTCCTAAAATCTTTGAAATTTCCTAAGTGTTGAGAGCAGTAAATGTGTCTTTTTGTTATGTGAATGAGGTGACTTTTGGATACACTAAGGAAGGGGGCTGGTTGCCAGGAGAACCAACCTTGTGATTGGAAGGTTGGAACTTTCAGTCTCACCCCCTGACTTCCAGAGAAAGGAGAGGGGCTGGAGGTTGGACCAATAGCTGATGACCATTAATTTAATCAATCATGTCTATGTAATGAAGCCTCCTTAAAAAAAAAAAAGGATGGAGTTTGGAGGGCTTTTAGGTTGGTGAACACATGGAGATTTGGGGACAGTGGCACTCTCGGAGAGAGGATAGAAGCTCTGTGACATTTTCCCACACTTGCTCTATGCATTTCTTCAATTTGACTGTTCCTGAGTTATATCATTTTATAAGCAGTAATCTGGTAGATAAAATGTTTCTCTGAGTTCTGTGAACCCCTCTAGCAAATTAATTGAACCCAAGGAGGGGGTTGTTGGAACTTCCCATCTATAGCCCATTGGTCAGAAGCACAGGTGAAAACTTGGATTTGCGACTGGCATCTCGAGTGGTGGGCAACCTTGTAGGACTGAGCCCTTAACCTGGGGATCCGACACTATCTCCAGGTAGATGGTGTCAGAATTGAGTTGAATTGTAGGACACCCAGCTGGTGTCAGGAAACTGCTAGGTGTGGGGCAGAGACCCACACATTGGAATTAGGTGCAAAGTCTTAAGCTTCTTTCTGGGCTATCATTATAGAACTGTGCTCTCAAGGAGATTCTCATCTTCAGCTGAAAATAAGCTGAAAGTTAAGGCTTATTTTTGTCTGGGAGGCAAAATAGAATAGTGATTAAAGGCTTTAACTTCTGAGTCAGAATGTCCAGGTATGAATTTTAGATCTGCCAAAATTCTATGACATTAAGCATCTAAAACCCTCTAAACTGTAGTCCTCTCCTCAGAAAATGGTCCTGTTAATTGTATTTACCTCATAGGATTGCTGTGAAGATTAAATGAGATGATGCATGCAGAGAATTTGGCACAGTGCAGGATATAGAGTAAGCATAAATAAATATTAGAAATTATGTATAAGGACCTTATCTGCCACTCTTTAATTTTCTTAGGGAAGTCTGAGGTGTTTATGTTCCACTTTGTTAAGAAAGAGAGAATCTGGGTCTAACAAACTGAATTAATGACTTTGAGCAGAAAAACTCAAATTGGTTTTAACTGAAGGTTTCCAACAGTTGGAACGTATTTCATGTCTTCAGAGTGTACACTTTATAAAGGTAACTGGAGATGTTTTAACTACAGCATTCCAAGTCAGTCCCCATTTTTCCTCCCAAACACTCAATTGTCCTCTAAGATTTAAAAAAATTCCACAGCCAAAGTTATGTCATCTTGAAGAGACAAAGACCTCTTCTCTTATTCTTTTTTTTTTTGCATAAAATAAATTGTTCTAAAAGTTAACTCTCATCATTATGAAAGCAGAATTATTAACGGACTCTTGAAGATACACATAAGGAAAAATAAGCCCATGTTTATATTTCTCATCTGGCTTCAAAGAGAGATCATTTGGTCACAGCTTGGAGTCAGCCATCAGCTCCACCATGGAAAGAAATGACCTATTTCACTTCGGTATTTCTCACTGGAGATTAAAATATATAAAAGTTTAAAGGGTGGTGTCTGGATAGATCTATGCAAAGAAATCTGTATAAATATAGAGGTGTATATATATGTATATATATATGCTTAACTCTATAAAACTATATAAAATTATGATAAATGTATTTCAAATGCATGCATTTTACTTACAACTTAATATATTAAAATTCTATAAACATTTTATTATAGCTTTTGCTATGCCATTTCCAGGAAGAAAATACAATTTCAAGAAAGTCATCTTAGATTTGTATTTCATGAATGCTTCACTTTTTTTTTCTTTCCATCTGGGTTGAAAAATAAGGGCAGACTTAATTCCATTCAACCGTGTCTTTAAACAGCTCTTGGAGCAATGAGATTATAACAATGGAAAGTCGTAAATTGATCAGAGACTGTTGTTCCTCTCTTTACTTCCCCAGCCCTGATTTCTCAGGACCCAGCCAGGGCAGCAAGCAACCCCTTGGTAGGGTGAGGGCTTGCGTATGTATAGGATGGGACGGCTGCTAGGAGGAGGAGTTACTGTTGCCGTCCTCGCTGGAAATCAGCAGGTTCCGGAGTTGCCCTCTGCCTTCAGTCATCCCAACCCGCTGTGCCTCCAACCCGGGAAATGGCATTGCTAACAGTTTGATTATTTCTGAACCTCATATTTACCCCTTCATGATTTAGTTGTTTATGCTTCCAGAACAGTTGAGGAAAATAGAGTGACATATAGAAAATAATTAAAGAATAGCATCATATTACAAATTGATACAATGTATAACTAAATATCAAATTAAGTGCTAAATTAGGAAATTGATTATGTAAGGACTGAGGTATTCTAGAGAACATTTGATCTTTGAATTGAGAGAGTTGCCTGGAGATTGGTGCAGGTGAGCATAGGTGAGGAGGAGGAGGGCTTGATAAGTGTGTGCTCATTGGGAACTCAAAGAATATATTGTTTGATGGGACGGGTGGAGCCTGATTGGAGAGGGGATGGATTGACGACCAGATAGAGGAGTTTGGGATTGATGATGTAGAAAATAGGGAAAACTCAAATGTTTCTGAGCAGGAAAAGCCTGATGAAAAGCTGAATGGCAACATTAATACTAAAATCTGAGTTTTCCAATGTGTAAACACTGACGTGTTTGTGCACTCATATATTACAAATATATTGTGCAAGGAAAAATTTGAGGGAGGTAGGAAATAAATGTGTTACTGACATTCTTAAGTGAGAAACTCAAATCTTTCAATTTTGCATTAACGTTAAAAGCATAAACCCTTCTTTTCAAAGTTTGCTTGTAATCCAGTCATGTGTTAGTTCTGCCAACGGCTATGACAGCTCCATCTACATCATGAAAACAACAAAGGTAAAGAGCACAGGAGCTACTGTATCTGTGAGCGTTTAGGTAAAATAGACACTGGTACTGCTTTATTTTTGGTTTGGAATTATATTCTTATTTCCAAAGTCTTAAAATGCACAATCTAAAGAAATCTAAAGGAGCCTACAATCTAATGGGATCCAGTAGACAGTTTAGGATAACTTGCTGTTCATGGAAGCTGTGACGGATGCTGGCTCCCAAGAAGGGATGCTGGGCGTAGCATGCACATGGAGGCTGAACCAGATTCAGGTCTATGACAAGCAGAGGAATATGAGGCACCAAGTTCTTTGTGAGCCAGGAGCAAAAGGCGCCATCTTCACGTTGTGAGGTCTGGCTCACCCCTCTATTGGCTGAAAGAGGACTCTGGCCAAAAATAGAAAATGGGAAGTGATTTTCTAGAAAGCTTGCTTTCTATTCATATTACTACATTTATCAGGGTTCCTAAAATGCTTAATAAATTAATTTTTTTCTGAACAAATACTTTTAAAAAGTTATAATTGGATGGCATGTTATAAAAACATCACGCATAATACATATATATTTTTAAAATTAATTTCTTACACAGTTGTCGAAACACAAATTTTGTAGTTTAGTTGCTTAATGTGCCTAAGATGAAAATTTCTTTAAACAGGACAAATACTAACAGCCATCCTCTGCTTAGAATGCTTTCTGTTTTCCCCATATTAGAGAGGACGACTAGAATTCATGTTCTCAAATCAAGGCAAAAATATCTTTGAAACAGTATGATTATTATGTAGGTTTTCCCTTTTAGTGCTCTTTTTAAAAGGCACTGCAGTTCATCTTTAAAAATTAAAGTCCACTGACATGTAGAATGATCATAAAATAGATGTTTCATTGTTAGTGTGGAAAGTTTCTGTAACTGGGTTTTAATTAAGTTATTTTAAATGGATATTTCAAAACCTGAGTGGGTGTGTTAATAATGTGCTAATATATGCAGCTGGTAATGTCTTTTCTCCTATTGACAGTCAGTGAATTAAGCTTTTATCAAGATTTGCCCCTGTCATTTCTTCCTCAACACCCCCCTTTTTTTTCCCCACATAGGCATTCTGGTGGCAACCATGAAAATACTCCTAACCAGGAAACAAAACTGTGAAGCCTATTACCAGGCTTCAAATCAAAACTTCCACTGTACATCTTTACATATTATGTCCACATTACTTAGTATGTCAAACAGCATTGATGCTTCAAAAGGAAGCCTATGGTATGTCATCTGAAGGTCAGGCACAGAAGACATTGCTATGAACACAGATCCTTTAGCTTTCGTAACATGTTGGAGGAGAGGAAGGAGCTGGCGGATACAGGGAAGTCTGCCTGCTAGGGAAAAGTCAAGTCCCTCAATCATTTCATCCTGTTTTTATTACTGGGAACTCAGGGTTCTAACTCAGGGTACCACACAAACTCTCTGGAACCCACGCCTGATGGCTAGAGATGAGACTTGGATGAACTAAGAAGACTCCTTGCTCCCTGTTGCAGGGACTGATTTGGTAAGACTGCCCTTTCCCAAGAGTGTCCCCGTGGCTGGCCCACACGCCGGACCTTCTGACTCCAAACTGTGTTTGCAGTTCATGTAACAGGCTCAGCAGACTTCAGTTCTAACATGCCACCTGGTAATCTCTAGGAGCTGCAGCGAGTTCCCAAACCAGACATCCACTGTGACTCCAGCCTTCTCGTTCTGGTCCACATCTCCCATACGTGTAGCCCTCTCACGCTTCGAGCCCTCTTCTTATGGTTTATCTTCAGCATCACGTTGCTTCTGAGGCGCTGGAGAGCATTCAAGAAAAGGTAAGGCATCTGTGACTTGGATATACATCAATACTGATATTCTCTCATACCTTAAAAGGGCTGTGCCAGAGTGTCAAGAGGGCAAGAAGTAGCCTACTACTCTTTAACCCACTGACCAAATTTGGGTGGTTCAAGGTAATACATTGCGTTCTCATGCCTAGATGCTGCATTGGCGCCAGCATACTTATACATCAGTATCTTTATGATAGAAATATACTGATCTGTAGAAATGAGTTAGATGACTAAAACCTGAGAATATAAGGGAAAGAAAGTGCTGTCTTGGATTTAGGTTGCAAACTCTAGAATAACATGTGCTGTTTCAATAAAACAATGTGCTATGCTAGTTGGTTTGATAAATGGAGGGCAGGAGCAGGGCTAACTAGGTTCACATCCTGGTTCTACGACTTCTACGACTTGTGTGAGGTTTGGAAGAGTTCCTGAACTTCTCCAAGCCTCAGTGTCCCCAACTGTGAAATGGTAATGTTGACTCTCTCCTGTGATTGTTGTGAGAACTTAGTGAATTATTACATGGTTAGAAAAGCCTCAAGAAGTCCTCCTGTTACTGTTATCGGATCAGGCAATAACGTTTGAATGGAGCCCTGTTTGCACAATAACTTTGACTCAGTGAAAGGCAAGTGAAGCACATGTTCAAAGAAAAGCACATTCACTCTACCTTCATAACAAATAAGGATATGGCAAATATGTTTAATGTACAAATCACAGATAGAAAATGCAAATTCAATACATTCCAAATACATTTGTTCAATAAATTGTGTTCTACCCAGCTTCTAGTATCTGAGTGATTTAAACATTCCCTTTTAAGTGGCTTCATTTGTTAAGCCTCTGAAGCTGGTTTTACAAACTTGTTCTTCTGTCTCTTATTCTCAAACTTCCCATTTTTACCAAACCTATAATGCCTACCAACCCAGCTTTGATCTGTCAGTGCTGTCCTTACTTTCTTCCTACATCTTTACTAAGACAGGGGTTTGGAAACTAATATCTCCCAAAACTTCAAAACAAATATTTCACAATCCTCAGAAAAATGCCCACATTATCTGTATTAAAATGGCACTCAGCCTCAGCACAGAACCCAGAATGGACAAAGGAAATGGAAAGTTTATTATTTAAGGTAGGCTGGAAGAAACCACACATGCACAACCACTACAAAATGAGACGAAGTCCCTGATATTTAGCTACAGGTGTAGACGTGGTTCTTGCCAGGTGGGGTCTTGCTAGAATAGAGCATCTCAGTTTCCTGGTGTTTCACAGCTTTTTCATGCCCATTCAGGAAAGACATGCTGAAAATTTACACACTTATGGGCAGACATCAGTGCCCCTCTGGATTCTTGACGGAAACCAATGATCAACAAGGCTACACCTTCAGTTAGGAGAAGAGCAAAGAGTTGTTAGAATGACATTCCTGATCTGTATCTCTAACCCCACAGCAGTGCCGTTTCCACCTCCAGCTTTTCTTTATCACTTACTCTGCCATTGTATTGGCAATTTGATTCTGAATTTTGTCGACCAAAATCCAATTACCCACAAAATGCTATACCCATCCAAAAAAGAAAATAGCAAAAGTTGATTTCTTTACTCCAAATATAAGCCTTATGTCAGAGTAATTTCATAGCATAAAGAAAAAAATATATAAACATAAGTTACACATGTATACAATTATGATGATGTTTATGGGTCTGTGTATTAGTCTTCTTGAGTTGCTATAACAAAACACTGGGGACTTGGTAAGCTAAACAACAGAAATTTGTTTTCTCATAGTTCTAGAGGCTAGAAGTCCCAGATCAAGGTCCCACAGGGTCAATTTCTGGTGAGAGCTGCCTTATTGGCCTGTACGGCTGGCTCCTCACTGTGTCCTAACATGACCTTTCCTTGGTGAGTGGAGAGAGAGAGAGAGGGAGAGAGAAAGAAAAAAATTCCTCTTATAAAGCCACCAATCTGGGACTTCCCTGGTGGTGCAGTGGTTAAGAATCCGCCTGCCAATGCAGGGGACACAGGTTTGATCCCTGGTCCAGGAAGATCCCTCATGCTGTGGAGCAACTAAGCCCGTGTGCCACAACTACTGAGCCTGCGCTCTAGAGCCTCCAAGCCACAACTACTGAGGCCGCGAGCCACAACTACTGAAACCCATGTGCCTAGAGCCCATGCTCCACAACAAGAGAAGCCACTACAATGGGAAGCCCGCGAACCACAACAAAGAGTAGCCCCCTCTCACTGCAACTTCAGAGAGCCTGCGTGCAGCAATGAAGACCTGATGTAGCCAAAAATAAATAAATACATAAATAAAATTTTTTAAAAGCCACCAATCCTATCAGATTAGGGCCCCACACTTATGACCTTGTTTAACCTTAATTACTTCCTAAAACCCCGATCTCCAAATACAGTCACACTGGAGGTTAGAGCTTCAGTATAGAAATTGTGGGGGAGGGGTAAAATTCAGTCCATACTATATAACAACCATATTAACACCACTCTCATACAAATTTATTCAGAAAAGTAACATCTATTATAATTAATTGTAGGTCTTCCAACTTACTTTGTAGCTCTTACCAAACACTCTCTTTCATTTCTGGTCCTATCTCAATAACAAGATAGCTTTTCTTATCACATTTTTCTCCTGGTGAGTTCAGTTAACACACACAGCATTATTTCAGCAGTTGATGTATGAAATCAACAACCCCGCTTTTCCCATGCAGGCCAATTTCCTACCTTGTACATGCCAGTTCTATTTTATGAGATTTGAACTTGTGGTGCTTTTATTCTGCAGACTTCTCCAGTAGCTGAATTTCACACTAAGATTCCTAAAGTTGTTTATCCTCCCACCCTTCTGAGATCTGGAAGCTGTACCATAAGTGCTGGCCACCTCACACCCATATGTGTTTGCATCTCATGTCTGAAACCCAAGCTTCACACACTTCTGCAAGCTCACTGATTTGTCAAGGGAAAGGAGAACTTATTTGTGATCATCATATTTTACTCTGTCTCCCTGAGATTTTTCAGATTCCAACCAGTATATCACTTCTGATTTTCCTCTCTCACCATTATGTCTTCTGAGTACTCCCCTTCCTGCCACCCCAATTAACACACGCATCCTGGCCACCACACCTCCAAGGACATATACACCCTCCTTTCCAGGGTATGTTCCTCCATTACTGCCAAGTAGTGACCTCTTTTCAGAAAAAAGAGATCACATTTCATCCGCCCCTTAGACCACCTCCCAAATATGTACCCAGAAAATTTCATAGAATTCAAAGCAGCCTTCAGACAAAAGCTTAGCGTGTTTCCTAATTACAGGCAATACAGCTTAGGGTTTTCTTTCTTTTCTTTTTTTTAATTTACTTTTTATTGAAGTATAGTTGATTTACAATGCTGTGTTAATTTCTGCTGTACAGCAAAGTGACTCAGTTATACACATATATACATTCTTTTTTATATTCTCTGTCATTATGGTTTATCCCAGGGTATTGAATATAGTTCCCTGTGCTATAGAGTCGGACATTGTTGTTTATCCATTCTAAATGTAATAGTTTGCATCTGCTAACCCCAAACTCCCAGCTTGGGGTTTTCTTAAAAGTCACTGCAAACTACCTTGACAGTCCTTGTAGGCCCTGACTATGATAATAGAACACTAAACTCCATAGTTAAATTATGTTGTAGATTATACGTGTCTGGGAAGTCTAAATCTAGAAACCGTGTTAGATGGCCTTGAGTTATTTGGGGAATAGTTTTAAAAACTTAAATGGTTTCTCAATCAACATTGGAGACAGGGTGGGATGAATTGGGAGATTGGGATTGACAAATATACACTACTATGTATAAAATAGATAACTAATGAGAACCTACTATATAGCACAGGGAACTCTACTCAGTGCTCTATGGTGACCTAAATGGGAAGGAAATCTAAAAAAGAGAGGATATATGTATATGTATAACTGATTCACTTTGCTGTACAGCAGAAACTAACACAACATTGTAAAGCAACTACACGCCAATAAAAATTAATTTAAAAAAAGAAAAAAAATTGGAGACAGTATACAAACTTATTATTTATTATTGATCTCCATGGTATTGTGACTTTATTTAATGCCTGTCCCTTCCAGGACCTCAGTCACCTGACCACACCCTGGCTATAGCTGAAGGAACCCATGGGAGGGGCTGGATCTACACTGGCCCGTGAGATCGCTTTGTTTTAGGAAAGTAGGATTGAGAGAGGCCGGTCACTCTCCATGGGCCTCTTGAGCTAAAGGTATGTAAGTCTAAGATCTACAGGGTCCTTTTCCACCGTAAAGAGAGCCAAGCTACAGAGAAAAATGATGGACGCTGACGAGCAGAGAGAAGCAGAATAAGGATCCAGGTAGCCCTAGAGGAAGACAGACGATGACTGAGAGAATGAGCTTGGTTTCCAGGGGAACTCCCCACTGCTATCTCCCGTGGCTTCTGAGGCCCAGCTGCTAGTTCTTCACTTGAGTTCCATGACTTTCCCTTATATAGTGGTTTGAATGGTGTTATGGTCTGAATGTTCAGGTCTGCCTCCCAAATTTATATGTTGAAAGCCTAGTCTCCAACGCGATGGTATTTGTGGGAGGGTGGGGGGTAATTAAGTCATGAAGAGGGAGCCTCATAAATGGGATTAGAGCCCTTATGAGGAGAGATGTTACAGAGCTTGCTTCCCGTCTCTGCTCTTCACCATGTGCGGACCCAGCAAGAAGAGGCTGTCAGCAAACCAGGGAGTAAGCAGCCTTCACCAGACGCTTGATCTGCTGACACCTTGACCTTGGACTTCCCAGCCTCTAGAACTGTGAGAAATAAATGTTTCTTATTTAAGTCACCAAATCCGTTGTAACTTGTTATAGCAGCCCAAACTAAGATATATGGTGACCCCCAAAAGATATGTCAACCCAGAACCTCAGAAGGTGACCTTATTTGGAATAAGGGTCTTTGTAGTTACAAGTAAGGCAAAGATCTCAAGATGAAATCATCCTGGATTAAGGTGCGCCTTAAATCCAATGACGGATGTACTTTTCAGAGACTGAAAAGGAGAAGACAGAGACATAGAGGAGAAGATGATGTAAAAATAATGGTGAAAGATGGAGGCTGAGCTTGGACTGATGCTTAGACAAGCCAAGGAATGGCAAGGACGGTTGGGCAACCACCAGAAGCTCGATGAGAGCCAGGCGAGGATTCTCCCCTGGAGTCTTCAGGGGCAGCGTGGCCCTGCTGACACTTGATTTTGGACTTCTGGCCTCCAGAGCCATGAGAGAATAAATTTCTATTGTTCTAGGTCACCTGGTTTGTGGCAGTTTGTTACAGCAGCCTTAGGAAACTAACACACCCCATAAATCTTACAATTCATTCTGTTTAACAGGAGCAATATTTAGTTTTACTAATAAGCAAAATTATTTCACTAAGACAGAGGTTATTTGTAAATAGAAGTTACTTCACAAACACGATTTAAAATTATAGTTATTATAGGACAACAAAATATTTTAAATAATATTAAAATTATTTAACAAACTTGAATCATAATGAGGAGATAATGTATAATTAGGACAACAACCTCCCTATAATCATTGTTTGGCCATTTTTTTGTTTGTTTTTTTGTTTGTTTCTTTGTACTGCAAGTTCTTATCAGTCGTCAGTTTTTTACACATCAGTGTATACATGTCAATCCCAATCGCCCAATTCAGCACACCACCATCCCCACCCCACCACGGTTTTCCCCCCTTGGTGTCCATACGTTTGTTCTCTACATCTGTGTCTCAACTTCTGCCCTGCAAACCAGTTCATCTGTACCATTTTTCTAGGTTCCACATACATGCGTTAATATACGATATTTGTTTTTCTCTTTCTGACTTACTTCACTCTGTATGACAGTCTCTAGATCCATATACGTCTCAACAAATGACTCAATTTCGTTCCTTTTTATGGCTGAGTAATATTCCATTGTATATATGTACCACAACTTCTTTATCCATTCGTCTGTTGATGGGCATTTAGGTTGCTTCCATGACCTGGCTATTGTAAATAGTGCTGCAATGAACATTCGGGTGCATGTGTCTTTTTGAATTACGGTTTTCTCTGGGTATATGCCCAGTAGTGGGATTGCTGGATCATATGGTAATTCTATTTTTAGTGTTTTAAGGAACCTCCATGTTGTTCTCCATAGTGGCTGTATCAATTTAAATTCCCACCAACAGTGCAAGAGGGTTCCCTTTTCTCCACACCCTCTCCAGCATTTGTTGTTTGTAGATTTTCTGATGATGCCCATTCTAACTGATGTGAGGTGATACCTCATTGTAGTTTTGATTTGCATTTCTCTAATAATTAGTGATGTTGAGCAGCTTTTCATGTGCTTCTTGGCCATCTGTATGTCTTCTTTGGAGAAATGTCTATTTAGGCCTTCTGCCCATTTTTGGATTGGGTTGTTTGTTTCTTTAATATTGAGCTGAATGAGCTGTTTATATATTTTGGAGATTAATCCTTTGTCCGTTGATTCGTTTGCAAATATTTTCTCCCATTCTAAGGGTTGTCTTTTCGTCTTGTTTATGGTTTCCTTTGCTGTGCAAAAGCTTTGAAGTTTCATTAGGTCCCATTTGTTTATTTTTCTTTTTATTTCCATTACTCTAGGAGGTGGATCAAAAAAGATCTTGCTAAAAAAAAAAAAAAAAAAAAAAGATCTTGCTGTGATTTATGTCAAAGAGTGTTCTTCCTATGTTTTCCTCTAAGAGTTTTATAGTGTCTGGTCTTACATTTAGGTCTTGAATCCATTTTGAGTTTATTTTTGTGTATGGTTTTAGGGAGTATTCTAATTTCATTCTTTTACATGTACCTGTCCAGTTTTCCCAGCACCACTTATTGAAGAGACTGTCTTTTCTCCATTGTGTATCTTTGCCTCCTTTGTCATAGATTAGTTGACCATAGGTGCGTGGGTTTATCTCTGGGCTTTCTATCTTGCTCCATTGATCTATGTTTCTGTTTTTGTGCCAGTACCATATTGTCTTGATTACTTTAGCTTTGTAGTATAGTCTGAAGTCAGGGAGTCTGATTCCTCCTGCTCCATTTTTTTCCCTCAAGACTGCTTTGGCTATTCGGAGTCTTTTGTGTCTCCATACAAATTTTAAGATGATTTGTTCTAGTTCCGTAAAAAATGCCATTGGTAATTTGATAGGGATTGCATTGAATCTGTAGATTGCTTTGGGTAGTATAGTCATTTTCACAATATTGATTCTTCCAATCCAAGAACATGGTATATCTCTCCATCTGTTGGTATCATCTTTAATTTCTTTCATCAGTGTCTTATAGTTTTCTGCATACAGGTCTTTTGTCTCCCTAGGTAGGTTTATTCCTAGGTATTTTATTCTTTTTGTTGCAGTGGTAAATGGGAGTGTTTCCATAATTTCTCTTTCAGATTTTTCATCGTTAGTGTATAGGAATGCAAGAGATTTCTGTGCATTAATTTTGTATCCTGCAACTTTACCATATTCATTAATTAGCTCTAGCAGTTTTCTGGTGGCAGTTTTAGGATTCTCTATGTATAGTATCACGTCATCTGCAAACAGTGACAGTTTTACTTCTTCTTTTCCAATTTGTATGCCTTTTATTTCTTTTTCTTCTCTGATTGCCGTGGCTAGGACTTCCAGAACTATGTTGTATAATAGGGGTGAGAGTGGACATCCTTGTCTCGTTCCTGATCTTAGAGGAAATGCTTTCAGTTTTTCACCGTTGAGAATGATGTTTGCTGTGGTTTTGTCATATATGGCCTTTATTATGTTGAGGTAGGTTCCCTCTATGCCCACTTTCTGGAGAGTTTTTATCATAAATGGGTGTTGAATTTTGTCAAAACCTTTTTCTGCCTCTGTTGAGATGGTCATATGGTTTTTATTCTTCAATTTGTTAATATGGTGTATCACATTGATTGATTTGCATATATTGAAGAATCCTTGCATCCCTGGGATAAATCCTACTTGATCGTGGTGTATGATCCTTTTAATGTGTTATTGGATTCTGTTTGCTAGTATTGTGTTGAGGATTTTTGCATCTATATTCATCAGTGATATTGGTCTGTAATTTTTTTTTTTTGTAGTATCTTTGTCTGGTTTTGGTATCAGGGTGATGGTGGCCTCATAGAATGAGTTTGGGAGTGTTCCTTCCTCTGCAATTTTTTGGAAGAGCTTGAGAAGAATGGTTGTTAGCTCTTCTCTAAATGTTTGATAGAATTCACCTGTGAAGCCATCTGATCCTGGACTTTTGTTTGTTGGAAGATTTTTAATCACAGTTTCAATTTCATTACTTGTGATTGGTCTGTTCATATTTTCTATTTCTTCCTGGTTCAGTCTTGGAAGGTTATACCTTTCTAAGAATTTGTCCATTTCTTCCAGGTTGTCCATTTTATTGGCATAGAGTTGCTTGTAGTAGTCTCTTAGGATGCTTTGTATTTCTGCGGTGTCTGTTGTAACTTCCCCTTTTTCATTTCTAATTTTATTGATTTGAGTCCTCTCCCTCTTTTTCTCTTTTCTTTTTTTTTTTTTTAAAGAGAATCCTTATTATTATTTTTAATTAATTAATTTATTTATTTTTGGCTGTGTTGGGTCTTCGTTTCTGTGCAAGGGCTTTCTCTAGTTGCAGCGAGTGGGGGCCACTCTTCATCGCGGTGCACGGGCCTCTCACTGTCGCAGCCTCTCTTGTTGTGGAGCACAGGCTCCAGACGCGCAGGCTCAGTATTTGTGGCTCACGGGCCTAGTTGCTCCGCGGCATGAGGGATCTTCCCAGGCCAGGGCTCGAACCTGTGTCCCCTGCATTGGCAGGCAGATTCTCAACCACTGCACCACCACGGAAGCCCTCCCTCTTTTTCTTGATGAGTCTGGCTAATGGCTTATCAATTTTGTTTATCTTCTCAAAGAACCAGCTTTTAGTTTTATTGATCTTTGCTATTGTTTTCTGTTTCTATTTCATTTATTTCTGCTCTGATCTTTATGATTTCTTTCCTTCTGCTAACTTTGGGTTTTGTTTGTTCTTCTTTCTCTAATTCCTTTAGGTGTAAGGTTAGATTGTTTACTTGAGATTTTTCTTGTTTCTTTAGGTAGGCTTGTATAGCTATAAACTTCCCTCTTAGAACTGCTTTTGCTGCATCCCATAGGTTTTGGATCATCGTGTTTTCATTGTCATTTGTCTCTAGGTATTTTTTGATTTCCTCTTTGATTTCTTCAGTGATCTCTTGGTTATTTAGTAACATATTGTTTAGCCTCCATGTGTTTGTGTTTTTTACGTTTTTTTCCCTGTAATTCATTTCTAATCTCATAGCATTGTGGTCAGAAAAGATGTTTGATATGATTTCAATTTTCTTAAATTAACTGAGGCTTGATTTGTGACCCAAGATGTGATCTATCCTGGAGAACGTTCTGTGCGCACTTGAGAAGAAAGTGTAATCTGCTGTTTTTGGATGGGATGTCCTATAAATATCAATTAAATCTGTCTGGTCTATTGTGTCATTTAAAGCTTCTGTTTCCTTATTTATTTTCATTTTGGATGATCTGTCCATTGGTGTAAGTGAGGTGTTAAAGTTCCCCACTATTATTGTGTTACTGTCGATTTCCTCTTTTATAGCTGTTAGCAGTTGCCTTATGTATTGAGGTGCTCCTATGTTGGGTGCATATATATTTATAATTGTTGTATCTTCTTCTTGGATTGATCCCTTGATCACTATGTAGTGTCCTTCCTTGTCTCTTGTAACATTCTTTATTTTAAAGTCTATTTTATCTGATATGAGTATTGCTACTCCAGCTTTCTTTTGATGTCCATTTGCATGGAAATCTTTTTCTATCCCCTCACTTTCAGTCTGTATGTGTCCCTAGGTCTGAAGTGGGTCTCTTGTAGACAGCATATATATGGGTCTTGTTTTTGTATCCATTCAGCAAGGCTGTGTGTCTTTTGGTTGGAGCATTTAATCCATTCACGTTTAAGGTAATTATCGATATGTATGTTCCTATGACCATTTTCTTAATTGTTTTGGGTTGGTTTTTGTAGGTCCTTTTTTTCTCTTGTGTTTCCTGCCTAGAGAAGTTCCTTTAGCATTTGTTGTAGAGCTGGTTTGGTGGTGTTGAATTCTCTTAGCTTTTGCTTGTCTGTAAAGCTTTTGATTTCTCCATCGAATCTAAATGAGATCCTTGCTGGGTAGAGTAATCTTGGTTGTAGGTTCTTCCCTTTCATCACTTTAAGTATATCATGCCACTCCCTTCTGGCTTGTAGAGTTTCTGCTGAGAAATCAGCTGTTAACCTTATGGGAGTTCCCTTGTATGTTATTTGTCGCTTTTCCCTTGCTGCTTTCAATAATTTGTCTTTAATTTTTGCCAATTCGATTACTATGTGTCTCAGTGTGTTTCTCCTTGGGTTTATCCTGTATGGGACTCTCTGCGCTTCCTGGACTTGGGTGGCTATTTCCTTTCCCATGTTAGGGAAGTTTTCGACTATAATCTCTTCAAATATTTTCTCGGGTCCTTTCTCTCTCTCTTCTCCTTCTGGGACCCCTATAATGCAAATGTTGTTGCGTTTAATATTGTCCCAGAGGTCTCTTAGGCTGTCTTCATTTCTTTTCATTCTTTTTTCTTTAGTCTGTTCCGCAGCAGTGAATTCCACCATTCTGTCTTCCAGGTCACTTATCCGTTCTTCTGCCTCAGTTATTCTGCCACTGATTCCTTCTAGTGTAGTTTTCATTTCAGTTATTGTATTGTTCATCTCTGTTTGTTTGTTCTTTAATTCTTCTAGGTCTTTGTTAAACATTTCTTGCATCTTCTTGATCTTTGCCTCCATTCTTATTCCAAGGTCCTGGATCATCTTCACTATCATTATTCTGAATTCTTTTTCTGGAAGGTTGCCTATCGCCTGTTCATTTAGTTGTTTTTCTGGGATTTTATCTTGTTCCTTCATCTGGTATATAGCCCTCTGCCTTTTCATCTTGTCTGTCTTTTTGTGAATGTGGTTTTTGTTCCACAGGCTGCAGGATTGTAGTTTTTCTTCTGCTGTCTGCCCTCTGGTGGTTGAGGCTATCTAAGAGGCTTGATGGGAGCCTCTGGTGGTGGGTAGAGCTGACTGTTGCTCTGTTTGGCCATTTGACACGAGCTCAACATCCAATATAAATATTTTCCCAGCTATTCTAAGATGGGAAGATCCTGGCATGAATTTAATTTTTCAAAGTTTTGTTTTCTAATCATCCATGGGAATGATAATGCGTTTTTTCTTTAGATACCAAAATGAAGTACAAATCTATAGAATACTATATTGAAAACAGGAAAAAACCATCTAATGGGAAAGGGGAAAAGAGGCATTAGATTCCTAGGGCTCTATACTAGACTCACCACCCACGGTCTCTTTCTCAACTCGATGGGAATGTTCTCTTCAGCTGTAGCCCGTTAACTAGCTGATCTTCTAGTATTTGGGGCTATAGTAAGAGATTCCATCTTCCCACAGGGGGACATGCAAACTATAAACCCACAAAGACCTAGAAAATTGACCAAAACACTGGAACAGGGTATGATTTAGCCAAACTCACTCAATTTACAGAGAAAAGCTATGGCCCAGAGAGGTAATGTGAATTCCCTACTGCCGCATAGCCAGTTAATGCATCCTTACCGTTAATAAGTGCAGGACCAAGGATGCAGTAGGACTGGACTGCTTAGTAATGCACAAGCCTGCCAAGGAAAAGAAAAAAAAAAAATCAAAACAGCAAATACAAAACACTACAAGATTTTAAAATGCTATTTTTGATCACTGGAGGAAACTGATTTCTGCTTTCGATTCCATCTCTCTGTCCCTGAAGTGAATAAGAAAGAGAAGTTCATGTTTCTTTTGACAGCTATGTTGCCTGTTAAATAAAGTCTGAATAGTAAGGAATTAGGTTCTGCCCTGTCCCCGTCAGTATTTTTCAGCTGGGTATATATTCCCGAACTATGTCACACATCTGCAAGTAAATTAATCCAAGAGAAAAGAAAATGGTGTTTATTTAAGTCCAAAGCGTTTCTTAAACATAAGCATTTGGTCCAATGGCTCCATTTTCAGAGCACTGATAACAAAATCCATACATTTAAACATTAAGAAAATAATAATAAGGAAAACCTTTTACTTGTTTTTGCTTCTTCTCCATGACATTTCTTGAGGGTTTAGGCATTTGGCCCCTAATTTTATTTTCACTCCACAGCTCTGACAGCTGAGCCACATAGCTTGGCATTTAAAAAAATCAGAATAAGTGGTTGAAATATATGATTTCCTTGGTTTGGGAAGGCTCGAAATATCTGGACACTTCCTTCCCAGCCATCTTTGTTGGTTTTATTGACACGATGGGTCATACAGCTTTTTGATGAAAGATGAATCGGAAAGAAAAGAGGAATATAATTATCCGGTTTCGGGTCCAGTGGAGTGGAGATGAACTGGATTGCTTAGTGCAAACCCGAATCCCTGTCCTCTCCCCCACAGCAGGACATGAATGTCAACTGAGGCTGCTGATTCCATATTCTTGTCATTACTCAGACAGGAAAGTAGTGTTTTGTTTTTGAAGCATTGACACTGTGTTTTCTGTAATCTTTATAATCATTTACTTCTAATCTCCTCTCAATCCTGCAAACTTAGTCTTCAGTTTCACCAGTCAGATCATCATCCTTATCAGACAGTGCTTCTCTTAGGTTTCCCAGCTGAACGCTGTCACCTTGGTAGCCTTGCTTCCTCAGGCCATTCTCAAATCTATCCTCATCTCAGTTCCAGCCCCTCTGTAAACAACCTTCAGGTGAGATTTTTAGATTCCAACGAAATTCAAGGCTCCATTCCTGCCTTCCTTTAGCTATATCTATGCTGGCTATTATTTCTCACAGGGAAACGGCAACTTGCACAGAAAGCACTCACTTCTTGGTATAGAGTATTGAATAGCCTCAGAATCTTTAGCTACACTGTTTGGGGACAGAGGCAAGACCCTGCCGCCCTTCAAGCTCCAACAGAAGCCATACAGGGCCATTTTCTTAACTAGATTTGAAAACAAAAACACAAGCAATGCCTAGAAATGCCTCCATTTGCTGAGTTTATAAATTGTGAATGAATTGTGTATGTTTTCCATTGTTGTGGAAAAGGAAAATCTAAATTTTAAATATCTGCTCCTCAAAAATAAACACAAGAAGGGATAATCAAGAGAAAATAAAATGAGAGCAAGTTGCAGTAATTTTTTTTTTTCTACAAGGCCTAACGCGGGGCTGCAGTATAGCTGTGTGGGCTGTGAGGGTGAAGGAGTGGGTCATATAGCAAAGGTGGAGCTGGGAGTGGTTCTCCCTGGCGTTGTTCAGTGCAGTGGCCTCAGCTTTGGAGGAGTAGGCAGGTCGGGGACAGATCCCTTCTTAGCTTAAACTTGACTGAATGGTGCTAATTGTCAGTTAGTGCAAGAGCCCTGGTAGAACACCCTCAAAGCAGCCTCAAGATGGGGAAGAACCCACCTTCCTATTGAATTGGAGGTCTAGAGACTGACATGTATTTTTTCCCAGTCTCTCAGTGTATTCTGCTTGGAACTGGGTTCACCCAACATTTAATGCCCCCTTGCCCTTTTAACGTAAGGATATGCATATGTTATTTCTCTCTTTTCTCCATTCTTGTATATTCCAACCTTTCCAGGTTATTGCCATTATTTATGACTCTACTAAAATGTAAAACTGGCTTCAGAAATGTCAAACAGAATAATGGGAATGGAGAAATCAGAGAAGTCAGCTATAACCAGTCCCATAGCTCCTGCTTCTACGTGGCAAATGTGACTTATTTTCTTACATAGAGTGCTTTTGTGGCTGTGTGAAAATGCCATTCTTTAAAATGCAAACACACACACACACACACACACACACACACACACACACACACACACACACACACACACACACACACACACACACACACACCAACTTGTCCACAGAGGTAAAAAGACCATTTGCTAAGATGTCAGTTTACTGAATTAAGTCTGTATTTAGTACTGCCCCAGTTTCATATTAAAGGGCTTACATGCTCTTTTTGGAGACAATATTCAGTACAGTCCTATGTAAGCTCATTTTGATAGGCTATATTTCAATCAAAAGGAAAAAATGGAAATGAAAAGGAAAACAAAGCTAAATTATTCAAAATGGAAAAATTTTTGCAAAGCAATAAATACTGGTAAGTAAGGATTGCAAGTCAAAAATAATTGACCAAATTTCTTTTATCATTATAAGTTAAAAAATAACTATGAAGAACTAGGGAAGTGGGGACCCCCTATGTCTAGCTGTGAATCTTTTTCTAACTAATCATATAACAATAGACCAATTTCTCAGTATTATGTTATCTCCATTTCATCTGGGAGAAAGAATTTGAATAGACAATCTCTAGAGTCTTCTGAGACTCTTAATTTATATATACTTTTAAGTCATATACAAATTCGGATTGAAAAATATCCGAAGAGGTTAAAAGTGCATGATTGTGAAAAATTCACCTATTATTTTTAATAGTGGTATTTCTCTTTTAAAAATATGATTATGTTCATAGATGATAACCTATTTCTAATTTACAAATTTATTTTTGTGTCTAATCTCATTTGGAATATTATTAGAAATCCACAGGGTAGATGCCATTAAGCTGACTTTTAAGTGCAAACACTGATACATAGAAAAGTTAAGAGTAAAAAGTAAAAAGTATAATCCAAGTTTTCTGAGTCCTTCGCACTATGCTTATTCTTTTAAGCCAAGCTACTTCTTCAAAGGTGCAAGAGACATAAATAACTTCTTAGAGAACCATTGAATACATACCTAAAATACTGAGATTAATTTCAGTAAATCTGAGGGAGATAGTAGAAAACAGAAAAGAAACTGAGCTCTGAAAGACAGTATCACGCATACAAATCTCTCCCATTTGCAGGGGCAAGAGTGAGAACAGGCTGTTAATGTCGATTATGAATATATGCTGTCTTAGCTTGGTTCCCTGGAAACAGACTCTAAATTGGAGACTTGTGTGCTTGAGATTTACTGGGGATTGGTCTTGGGAATTATACATGCAAGGGAGTAAAAGAAGCAGGATTTAGCACAGGGCAAGGCTGAACCATGATGCAGTTGCAACATGGACCTCAAATGATTCTTCAGGGAGTTTTAGAACTGAGATCCCTACAGAGCTGTCCTCTACTGAGGCAGGGGAACAGTCCTTTATATGCCCTCATTGATCACCATTGGAGGCAGGCTTCCCCTGGGATGCAGACATGACGTTGGACTGAGGGATTCCCTTTTGCCAAGGGAGATTTTCACATAGGGACTCAGCTATGAGATGTCATCACCCAGTAGTCCCAGTGGCTAAGGTATTCAGTTCTCTCAGCTAGTAAATGAGGACTATAGTAAATAGGTTATAAGGAAGGGATATAAGCAAATTGGCCTTCTAAAAGGCATGTAAGAAGCATGCAAAACAGATTGGATTAACGGGACAACGCAAGGGTCTGAAATAGTCTTTGGCATTCAAGAGCAAGTTGACTTTCTCGCCTGCCAACTTGACAGGTGTGGATAATCAGGTTTTTATGGAAATGGCATATGAGGTAAAAATTATCAAATTAAAATTTCTGTATACATTTTATCCCTATATTATATTTCTATTGTAGTACTGTTCAAAAAGTTATATGTTTTCTAAAAAATGGAGTACTAAGCAATCATTTTATGTCGAAGCCCACAAAATACATTAATTTTCCCCAAAGCTAACCTTTTTTTCTCTAGGGTTTTGAATAACAATAGAACACTTTGAATGCATTTGTCTAGACTATTTGAAGGTTTTTTAAAATATTTTTCAAGACATGTTACCTTTGTTTCTCTATGTGTTTAACTTCTATTCTCTCTGATAATCTTTCTTTTTTTTCTCTCTGACGATCTTATATCTAGCTGGAGATCTAAACATTTCTTTCCACTCAAGAAATATATTAAACTGCAAAAACATGATATCCAGGGTCTGAATAAGACAAAACAAACCAACCTTGAGATATTCATGAACTTCAAATCATTCAAAATTCACAAATCTGTATACATTAGGCTGCAGGAATTTTAACAATACGTGTAATGTGACATGCTGTCTGCTTTACATCTAGACAAAATAAATAAAAACGGTAATGGTTTTGTGGAAATCTTAATACACGTGAACATTATAAGATACATTAGGTAGGAAGTCTGTTATGAACATTAAAACAGCATCTTATGACTTTTGCAATAAAGAACCTGACCCAGATATCTGGAGAGTACACATGATCACACCTCTTCTATTTTCTCAAGCATCCACAATTTAGACAGTTCCTGGTAAAGAGAAAATGTGATTGATTTTAATGCCATTTTCTTTCAGTCACTGCCATTTGGATACAGACTCTATGCATGAACCTCCTCCTCTACTTACCTTTTAAATATTGAAGTATCTCACAGCTAGGTTCTAAGCATTCTTTTCTTACTCATATACACTCTGCCCCAGTTGATCTCAACTATCCCCATGAATGTAGATACCATCTGTAGGCTGAGAAATACTAATTATACCTTTAACCCAAAATGCCCTCCTAAATCTAGGCTTATATCCATTTGAGATCTACAATGAATGCCTCTTAAGCATCCCAGATAGCTTGATTGTCCCAAATATGTTGTCTGACTTTCCCAGACATATCCTGTCATGGTCATCTACATTTCAGGGAATGGTGCTGTCATTCATTTAGTTACCAGCCAATAACCCAAGATTCCCCTTTGACCCCTCCCTTCTCTCATCCCTCACAACCACTTCTCAGCCTCTCTTGGTGCTTCTTTCCATATCGATCTTATACTCACCTACTTTCCTCCACCTCCACTTTCATCACCCTGGTCCAACCCACAGTTATGTTGTTCCTGGATTATTCATTCACTGTTCTCCTGATGTCTACTCTTGCCCTTTTCAACCTTCTCAACCATGAAGCTGAAAAAATAATTTTTTAAAATGTAAATCCTGGGACGTCCCTGGTGGTGTGGTGGTTAAGAATCCACCTGCCAGTGCAGGGGACACGGGTTCGATCCCTGGTCCAGGAAGATCCCACGTGCCGCAGAGCACCTAAGCCCGTGTGCCACAACTACTGAGCCCGCATGCCACAACTACTGAAGCCCACGTGCTGCAACTACTGAAGCCCGTGCATTCTAGGGCCCACATGCTGCAACTACTGAGCCCACGTGCTGCAACTACTGAAGTCCGCATGCCTAGAGCCCATGCTCCGCAACAAGAGAAGCCACCACAATGAGGAGGCCGCACCCTGCAACAAAGAGTAGTCCCCGCTCAGTGCAACCAGAGAAAACCTGTGCGTAGCAACAAAGACCCAACGCAGCCAAAAATAAAACGTTAAAATAAATAAATAAATAAATAAATAAATGTATGTATGTATGTATGTATGTAAGTAAATCCTATCCTAGGAGCAAGACACTTCCCACTAAAGTCTTTCAGTGGCTTCCCATGACTGAGAGGGCCCTACATGGCCTGACCCCTGCTTTTCTTTCTAGTCACCCCATTTCCCCAGCCACTGAACTCACTGTTCCATTCATACACCAAACTTTCCAATCTCATGATCTTCAAAGTTTCTCTTCTCTTGTCTTTTCATATGACTGGATCTTTCTTATCCGAGTCTGTTTAAACCTTACTTCCATAAAGGGCTCCCTACTCCAAACCATCTTAAAGTAAATTATCTAGATGTTTTTCCCTCTATTTTAAAGACCTAATTATTATTAAATAAGGACCCGGAAATACCATCTTTGTTCTTTGTAACACTTTTCACAGTCTGGATTTTATTTTATTTGATTATTTGTTTGTCTCCCTGAGAAGAGTATGAGTCAGAGTCAGGATCTGTTCAAGTTAGATTCCCTAAATGCAGTGCCTGTCTCATAGATGATAAGCCACAAATATTCTGGAGTGAATAAATAAATGCATGGATGAATGAAATTTGGAATTTGAATTAAAATATCAACAGTACTAAAATTACAAATTCCCTTCTAGAAATTATTTTCTTAGAGCTTAGTAGGTAAGCGTAACAGTAGAGATGTTCAACAACCACCATCTTGGAACAAAGTTCTTCTTAAAGTCATAGTATGGAAAAATACAGGGAGTAAAATATTTCCATGAGAAAAAAATAGACCATTTGTAATAAGGTTGCCACAAATTTCTGGCTGTTTCAGAAGGAATTGGCTCTCTCCAGTTGAAGCCAAGCCAAGGACAGTAAATAGAGTGTGGTGATGTATCTCAGAAATTGTGTACATTGGCAAAGTTGGAGGAAGACAATTTTTCAACTGCTGCTTCTATTATATTTGGGCACAGGATAGTATCATTAGTCTTTTTCTTCCTTTCAAGAATGACACAATTTACAATTTAAGAAAACTCGTTTTATTTCTAAAAATAAGCTCTAATTTTATAATATTCACATTTAATAAGGTGTGAATTAATAGCCCCTTAAAACGATGTCATAAATTGGACATTTATTAAACCCTCCAGTTTTATTTAAATTTGCAACAAAATCACTATTGTAATTAAAAAACTCGGGCTTAGCCTACCCTGGCATCATAAAAGAGGACAAACTAGTAAGACACATTTTTATACTAAAATAAATAAGTAATCTTTGGTAACTCATTTTATAATTTTGGAAACAAGGCTAGTTTTCTTCTTGAAGGGAGGAATTTTATTCTCACCTCTGACATTATCCCTATTTACTGGGGTTTCAACTTCATTGCCAAAATTCCAATCCCCATTCATGATTTTGACAATGATGTATTTTGCTTTCCTGAGGCAGAGACAAAGCTATACGGCCACCAAACCTTTCTCATTTTCCTTTTGGGCACACCATGAGACTGTTTCCCAGTCTTGCTTACAGTTAGGGTGGGGCTATATGACCCATGTGCGTAGAAGTGATTTACACCACTTGCAGGTTTGACTTCTGTAACACCTTACAGGATCCTGTTTCCTCATCTGCTGGGCAAAGGTGGAGGCCTCCAGTGGAGGAGTCCGAAGATTTCAGATCCACAGCAAAGAAGGAACCTACGTCCCAGAGTAACTTCATGGAACAGAGACACCATCCTTCATCTTGACCCTGCTGATTGGACTCTGACGGATGCAAGAGTTAAACCTTTATTTTGTTAAATAACTGAGATTTTTGGACCAGTGTCTTTATAGAAGTTAGCTTTTCCTGACTAATACATCTGCAAAACCCCACTTTTCTATTTAGTTAAAAGTTGTGACCACTTATTGTTTTATTTTTTTTTAATTAATTAATTAATTTATTTTTGGCTGCTACTCTTAGTTGCGGTGCGCAGGCTTCTCATTGCGGTGGCTTCTGTTGCTGTGGAGCACAGGCTCTAGGTGTGCGGGCTTCCGTAGTTGTGGCACGCGGGCTCAGTAGTTGTGGCTTGCAGGCTTTAGAGTGCAGGCTCAGTAGTTGTGGCGCACAGGCTTAGTTGCTCCGCGGCATGTGGGATCTTCCCAGACCAGGGCTTGAACCCGTGTCCCCTGCATTGACATGTGGATTCTTAACCACTGTGCCACCAGGGAAGTCCCAACACTTATTGTTTAATTATATGATTATGCTAGGTACAGGCCTACCTTGTTTTATTGCAATTTGCCTTATTATGCTTCAAAGATATTGCGTTTTTTACAAATTGAAGATTTATGATAACCTTGCATCGAGCAGTCTCATGGTGCCATTTTTCCAATAGTTTTTGCTCACTTCATGCCTCTGTGTTGCATTTCAGTAATTCTTGAAATATTTCAAACTGTTATTAGTATTATATTTGTTATTATGATCTGTGACTGGTGATCTTTGATGTTACTGTGGCAAAAGATTACAACTCGATGAAGGCTCAGATGATGGTAGCATCTTTTAGCAATGAAGTGGTGTTTTTTTTTTTAATTTATTTTATTTATTTTTGGCTGTGTTGGGTCTTCGTTTCTGTGCGAGGGCTTTCTCCAGCTGCAGCGAGTGGGGGCCACTCTTCATCACGGTGCGCGGGCCTCTCACTGTCGCGGTCTCTCCCGTTGTGGAGCACAGGCTCCAGACGCGCAGGCTCAGTAGTTGTGGCGCACGGGCTTAGTTGCTCCGTGGCATGTGGGATCTTCCAGGACCAGGGCTCGAACCCGTGTCCCCTGCATTGGCAGGCAGATTCTTAACCACTGCACCACCAGGGAAGCCCCCGCAATGAAGTATTTTTAAATTAAGGTTGTACTTTTTTTTTTTAGACATAATGCTATTGCACACAAGACTACAGTATAGTGTAAACGTAACTTTTATAGGCACTGGGAAACCAAAAAATTTGTGAGACTCACTTTATTTCAATATTCACTTTATTTTGGTGGTCTGGAACTGAGCCCACAATATCTTTGAGGTATGCCTGTACTATACTGCACACATTATGTAAATTTTCTTATTTAAATAGATAAGAATAATTATTTAAGTACCTTTCATACTTGCCAGTTTTTTGTATTATTTTATTATTAACTGCTTTATTTGAAGGAATACAGTTTTTGAAGGCAGTCCCTTCATATAGGACCTGACACTCAACAAAGAGTGACTTAAAAATATGTGGTAGCATATATATGGTAAAACAATACCTTTACTTCTTGGAATATTTATCAGTCATAATGAGAAGATAATGAATAAGAAAAAAAATATGCCAGAAGGCTTTTTTTTAAACATATTTTGATCAGTTTATCACTATAAAAGCAGAATCTGTTGTATTAAAAGAGTTATCAGACTGATTAACATGGGGAACGCTGATATGTAAACAAGCTTTACATTGTTAAGATCCTGCTATATAGTCTACAGTTGTGAACATATCAGAACCAGCAATAAAATAATAGAGATATTCAAAGGAGATCCTTTTGATTTCAGGGAGAATTTCCTCTTATTTATGATTATATGGGTTAAAGGAGGATTCCAATATTTAATGACAAATTAGGAGAGAACACACAAGGAAATTCACAGTCAAATTATAAGAACGAAATAAAGTTAAATGTCAAGGCACAGTTGGAAAAAGTATTTTATGCTATTATTTACAAATCATAGATACAATTTTTGTTTCAGTTTATTTTCTAGTGACTAAAATAATCAAACTAATACAAAAATCAAACTAATAAAAAATATTTAATACTTTAAACATTTTTTAAAGTATAAAATATTAACTTATAAAATCTCCTGATACAAAAATCAAACATTCTTCCACAGTAAAGAAATTATTCATATTTTAAATGCATGCAGAGCACTGAATATTTGCTTTTTAAGTGTAGAATACCTTTTAAGACTCTTGAGAAGCATGCTGTTGCACATATTTTACTTTACCCAGTTAGTCCAGAGCATTCATCTTATATCTTTCCATTGAATTCTTCTTTGAGAAACTTTTCTGATGGGCACTGAAGTTTTCCTTTCATCTTATAAAAAAGCACATGTAGATTTTAAAATTAAATGTTTAATATTATCATTAGTTCCATAATAATCAGGGATCAAAAGTAACCTCTCTCTCCTCTTCCTTCTTTCTCTTCTCTTGATACAATTAAGATCATCTTGAGAGTATCTTATTAAATACTCTCCTATTAGATACTCACAATATGACTTTAATGGTATTTATAATCAAGAACAATTCTGTTTCTCGTGAAGTTCCCACGAGGTACTTTAGGAATTCTGAATCCAAAGAGTAGTCATCCTTATCATTAATTGCATTCAGGGACTGGGCCTAAAATTCCTCATTTTATCATAGTGGAAGGTGAAGGGGGGCAAAAAGCCTTTCAACAACAGCACAGACAGGAGAAGCTGACCCATAAATCAGCATTAGTTCCTCCACCTGAAGCAAGAGGTGACCCTCACTCAGCCATAATTACTATGAACAGCCACTGTAAGACTCAAGGGGAGACGGCTCAGTGAGGAATTTAGGAGTTATGGTGTGGATAGTACAAGTTCTTCTGTCTAATGATAGAGTCTCAAAGGAGCTATCAACTCCTATCTCTGCAGTGCCTTATGAAACATCCTTTCTACAGCCTGAAATATTTTTCCCAAAATAGAACTATTTCTTTAAAAAGCAGACACCTTATGCCCCAGCCCCCCACACAATGAACTTTCCACTGACAGTTTTCCCAAGTGGTACGATGGCTTCATGTGTATCACACAATCCCTCAGAAATTTTGTTTTTTTTAAATTTTAATTATTCGTGCATCTGGAACAAAGTTAGCAACTACATGGTAAATCAATTTCAGATTATAAGAAATTCTGGGAGACAGACATCACATATACACATAAATAAGCATCAAAATAAATAACATGAAAACAAAGTGTCTGGATGTCAATATTTTTTTCACTGCAATGGCTCTGATTAAAAATGCAGGGAGGAAATTTCTAGTACAATCGAGATTTTTACAGTCTCTTCACTAAAAGATTTCAAGATTTTTGGTTAGTGCTTAGAAATGAAAAGTTTCTCAAAAACCCTTATCACCAAAAATACAGGACAAGCCAAAAAACATGATATTTTAAAAATCCTTAGAGGATTTCTAGGGGCCCACTCCAAAGCCACTGAGCTTAATATAATAACTTGAATAGTTGAAAGATTTTGTATGTATTGTACAAGTGTCTTAGTTCACTTGGATTGCTGTGACCACATACCATAAACTGGGTGTCTTTTAAACAACAAACGTTTCTCACAGTTCTGGCAGCTGGGAAGTGCAGGATGAAAGCACTGATGGATTCAGTATCTGGTGAGGGCCCCCTTCCCAGATCGTAGATGGCCGTCTTCATGCTGTAACCTCACGTGGTAAAAGGGCGGGGGAACCCTCTCTGGCTTTTTTATAAGGGCACTAATCCCATTCATAGGGCTCTACCCTCATGACCTCATCATCTCCCAAAGACCCCACCTCCTAACAAAACCATAACCTTGGCGGGGGGATGTTTAGGATTTCAACCTAAGAATATGTGGGGGACAAGCATTCAGTCCGTTGTAACAAGGTTGCAGATTGGGTCAGATATGGAATTTTAAATTTAACCTGAATGAGATACAGGGGAATCTGACTGTATTGAAATTGGAATTGACATAAACCATAAAAGAAGCAGACTTAGGAAGTTTGTTCCTAACAATATGAGGTTTTTAGGAGCCCCAGAGTTGTCTCTCCTTCCAACCCCATGGGAATTGTGTGATGTCACTTTCCACCAAGCACAAACCCAGTCTATGAACCATCACTGTCACTGCCATCACCACCGCCACCACTGCTGCAACTCCCTTTTGGGGAGATGGCTGCAGACCTCAAAGAAGGGAGCAGTGCACACGCCCAGGGCATGAGGAAGTGTGCAGAGCGTATTAGCACAGTGCATTTAAGGAAATGGGAGGGTTTATCATTCATTCATTCAACAAGGATTTATGAAGATCTTCTGTGTGGGACACTCCATGCTGGATGCTGGGTATAGCAGTGAACCAGTCAGACACGGGCTTTGACTCTGTACTTATGCTCTGGTGGGGAAGAAAGATATTGACCACACAATAGATATGTACAACTCCAAATATGGAAAGTGGTATGACAAAAAGATAAAGTTACTCTATGTATTAGGGGGATTAATCTAAGGGTGGTCAGGGAGAGGATCTTGGAGGGAAAGATAGTTCAGCTGAGAGCTAAAGAATGTGCAAGGAGCTAAGTAGGTGAGAAAGAAAAGTAGTACCTTCCAAATAGATAAAGCATTGTGTGCAGAACCTGCAGCAAGTCTTGATCAAAGGGAGCCTGGGTAGCTAGAGCGAGGAATGAGAGCAAGTGTGGTTTGGGATGCAGCTACGGTGGTAAATCCATGGACTATGTTAGATTTCTTTTTATCCTACAATCAGTATAAATCCATAAAAGCACTTTAATGGAGTGGCACAATCAAATGTTTTTCTTCAGAAATTATTACACTGGATACTGAATAGAGATTGCTTAGAAGCTTTGATAAATATGAACTACTAAACACTGATATATATAATTTGAAACATATATATAATTTGAAAAGCAACAGGTAATGACTAGGCAATTCATTTTCTGAAACTGCAAACTAAATTCAACTGCTTGGGCCTAGAAGAATCAGATTTTACTTCTTAATACATGTACCAGCATGCCCCAAACTCTGATGGTTTATTCATATTTTTTCTTAGTGACTAAATATGACACCTGTAAGATTTTTTTCATGATATTTAAGAATAAAAGATTACAGAAAGTATATGTATACATACCATTATCAAAAATGACATTCATTTTTTTAAACTTTCAGAATTCAAGTTTTGAAGAAACCAAACACAAAATCTATATGAGCCAGTGCAGGTTCGAGCCCTGGTCTGGGAAGATCCCACATGGCGCAGAGCAACTAGGCCCATGCGCCACAACTACTGAGCCTGCGCTCTAGAGCCTGTGCTCTGCAACAAGAGAAGCCACCGCAATGAGAAGCCCGCACACCTCAAGGAAGAATAGCCCCCACTCGCCGCAATTAGAGAAAACCCGCACACAGCAATGAAGACCCAGTGCAGCCAAAAATAAGTAAATCAATAAATTTATTTTAAAAAATCTATATGAGCAAAATTAATATTTTATGGAGAAATTCAAGACTTATTAGATTGATTACCTTCTCTCCCACAGATGTTTGTAACTCCCTGAGGACATGGAATCAAGCTAATACTGACAGTCCCCTAAGTGACCGCCACTGTACTCTTCAGGCTGTAGGAGGTTAGTGAATATTTTCTGACCCAGTGAGTTTTCTAAGTACTAATATATTCTACGTTAGAGGAGCATTTTGATTTAGTAGTTAGGGTAACAGCTATGCACTAGGTGTTTTATGTTTTAGAGAATGGAAATGTCTAAACTATGATGTTCCAACTTTAGTAAGATAAAAAGAGTTTCCTGTCTAGTAAAAAACATGTTTCCCAATAAAATAATTGACCCTCACTGAAATTACTATTCAAAGAACTAGGAAGCAGAGAATCAGTCATAAGTCTGGAATGGTTAAAAAGAGGCTGCTGAAAGCACAGCTGATTTATAGTGCTTGGACTCGAGGAGGAAGTTTATGGACAAGACACTTTCTGTCATGTATTTTCCCAATGACAGGGCATTTACAGACTAGTCAAGTGTTACTGAGATGAAGAATCTGACTGACCTGACATCCCAGGGAATTTTTTTTTTTTTTTTAAGTTTTAATTTATTGATTGATTGATTGCTTGATTGCTATGTTGGGTCTTCGTTTCTGTGCTAGGGCTTTCTCTAGTTGTGGCAAGTGGGGGCCACTCTTCATCGCAGTGCGCAGGCCTCTTACTATCGTGGCCTCCCTTGTTGCGGAGCACAGGCTCCAGACGCGCAGGCTCAGTAGTTGTGGCTCACGGGCCTAGTTGCTCCGCGGCATGTGAGATCTTCCCAGACCAGGGCTCGAACCCGTGTCCCCTGCATTAGCAGGCAGATTCTCAACCACTGCGCCACCACGGAAGCCCCCATCCCAGGGAATTTTGATGTGGGGCACTGGATAGCCTGGCTATGAGACCTTTAGGAGCTCTCCTCCCACTCTCTTGGAAGCAAAAGCAAATTCCAAGACAGTTAGTGCGTTCCCTTTGGTTTAGGAATATCTGGGCTGGGAGGTAGGATCCCAGACATGTGCTGGCCTAGAGGCCTTGCACCGGGACAGCATGGCTGCAGGAAGGCTCAGGGAGAGAGTGCAGACTCATCTGGGGCCGCCCCACTGTTAAACTACACCCAGAGAACTTCTGGAGTCAAGATCCTTCAGGATATTCTAAAGTCCTACAGATAAGTGTTGAAGCAATTACATACTGTTCACTTTACAGGTATGCATTCCAGTGTTTCCAATACAGAGCTCCCTTTAGAGCTACTGATATGCCCAAGTCAAATGTTTATCTCTTTGAACTTCAATCCTAGAAGCAGACTATTCAAATCTCTAATGCAAAGGCTTTGAGAGAATGGAGCTATGGTACCTTTCATTGTAACTTCTGGGGCTTTATGATTACACACATTTTTTTTTTTTGGAGGGGAGTCGGGGGGGAGGAAAGAAATAGATGAGAGAGATTAAGAAGTACAGACTTCCAGCTGCAAAATAAATGAGTCAAGGGCATGAAATATACCCTGTGGGGAATATAGTCAATAACTAGGTAATATCTTTGTATGGCGACATATTGTAATTAGAGTTATTGTGGAGATCATTTTGAAATGTGTAGGAACAGTGAATCACTATGTTGTGTAACAGGACCTAACATAACTAACATGCTGTAGATCAATTATACTTCTTTTTTATTTTTTAATTTTTTAATAATTTTTATTGGCATATATGTGCTTTACAATGTTGTGTTAGTTTCTTGCTGTACAACAAAATGAATCAGTCATATGTATACATATATCTACTCTTTTTTCGATTTCCTTCCCATTTAGATCACTGTAGAGCATTGAGTAGAGTTCCCTGTGCTATACAGTAGGTTCTCAGTAGCTATCTATTCTATACATAGTTGTGTATATATGTCAATCCCAATCTCCCAGTTCATCCCACCCCCTCTTCCCCCCTTGGTAACCATAAGTTTGTTCTCTACATCTGTGACTCCATTTGTTTTGCAAATAAGTTCATCTCTACCATTTTCCAGATTCCACATATAAGCGATACTATATGATACTTGTTTTTCTCTTTCTGACTTACTTCACTCTGTATGACAGTCTCTGGGTCCATCCACGGCTCTGCAAATGGTACTATTTCGTTCTTTTTATGACTGAGTAATACTCCATTGTATATAGGTACCACATCTTCTTTATCCATTCCTCTGTCGATGGACATTTAGGTTGCTACCATGTCCTGGCTATTGTAAATAGTGCTGCAATGAACATTGGGGTGCATGTATCTTTTTGAATTATGGTTTTCTCTGGGTATATGCCCAGTAGTGGCATTGCTGGGTTATATGGTAGCTCTATTTTTAGTTTTTTAAGGAACCTCCATACTGTTTTCCATAGTGGCTGTATCAATTTACATTCCCACCAACAGTGTAGCAGGGTTCACTTTTCTCCACACCCTCTCCAGCATTTATTGTTTGTAGATTTTTTGATGATGGCCATTCTGACTGGTGGGAGAATTCTGACTCATTGTAGTTTTGATTTGCATTTCTCTAGAATTAGTGATGTTGAGCATCCTTTCATGTGTTTGTTGGCCACCTGTATGTCTTCTTTGGAGAAATGTCTATTTAGGTCTTCTGCCCATTTCTTGATTCAGTTGTTTTTTTGATATTGAGCTGCATGAGCTGCTTGTATATTTTGGAGATTAATCCCTTGTCAGTTGCTTCATTTGCAAATATTTTCTCCCATTCTGAGGGCTGTCTTTTTGTTTTGTTGATGGTTTACTTTGCTGTGCAAACGCTTTTAAATTTAATTAGGTCTCATTTGTTTATTTTTGTTTTTATTTTCATTACTCTAGACACATTCTTAAAGAAACAAAAACTATTGTATCATAACAATTTTAAAACATACAGAAAAACAGAAAAAAATACGCAAAAAAGACATATACTTACCATCCAGATTCAACACCTGTTAACATTTTGTCTTTTCTGTTAATCTAGATCTATACTCTATATCCAAATCTATGCTTGTATCATTACTTATGTTTATCTTTTTGGCTATATTATTTAAAATAATTTACAGATATCACGATTCTTTCCCCTAAATTCTCTAGTATGAGAAGAAATGCTCTCCTAGTATGATCATATACCTAACAAAATCAACAATAATTCCCTAATAACATCAAATACCTGGTCTGTATTCCAGTTTTTCCAAATGTCTGTCCACCAGGATTCAATCAAAAAGTACTCAATACATTTGTTTGTCTCTTAAGTCTTTCTAAATCAAGTAGTTTCTCCCTCTTTTTTTTTCTCCCCAAGCTATTAACTTTTTAAAGACATCAGACCCAGTGTCCTATGGAATGTCTTAAGCATCCTGTGTTTGTCTGACTGTGTTTTCGCTTATGATTTATGTTTCTCTATCACCTGTATTTTCTATAAGCTGAAATTTAAAACTCACATCATGATTAGATACAAGTTAAATACTTTTGTGAAAAATAGTTCATGGAGAAAATCGGTTTTCTTGTTGCATTTAATTTACAGAATGTCTGAGTTGTTCAGGATTAAGTGGTGCCACTGGATTAATGTCATTAGTCAGATCTTTCCACCATAAATGTATGTTTTCTCCTTTGCAATTAACAAGTAATCTGTGGAGACATACTTAGCATTATGTGAATATTTTTTTACCAACATTTCCCCGAAAAGTGTTAGCATCCATTGAATTCTCTTCCCTTAGGTTTTTCATTAAGATTAGCAAATGGTGATTTTCTAATTCTACTTTTTTTTACATTTATTATTATTATTCTGCAAATAAGTAAAAACTTTTTTTTTATTAACTAGGGTCACTTTTTAAAAAATCCTTGAATCTACAGTTCTTATTGAAAAAATGGGATATTCTGTTTTGTTCTCATCTTTTAATTACCAATCTTCAAAGTAAGGAATTGGTATATTATTCATCTCCAGTGGTGATAAATTAGTTTGTTTGATTTATAGTGTCTTTTCTTAGTATTACTATTAACTCAATGATATGTATTTATATAATAGATTCCAATGAATTATAGTTATTGTTATTATTATTATTATTGATGTTTGACCTCTCCCAGTTTGGATCAGGAGGGGTCACTTCAGGCTGGCAACTGCATCCTTTTAACACAACCCATTTGTCCTTGAATACTTTCTCTCTCAGAATATGTAAAACACTCATGGTGTTAAAGGCTCAGGCTGTCACCACACCCTGCCACCTCCCTCCCACTCCCTCCTTTAGAATCAGCCATTTCCTAAGGGTCTCTGATTCCTTCAGTGTGAATAATAATTAGAAAACAAAATCTGGGTGTGAGGAGTGCTGATTTCCACAAGGAACATTATTGTTTCTGGATTTTTTCCAATGGAGAGAGCTAGAAAATTTATCTTGTAAAATTATATTTTTATTTGGTATTTTCAACTTTTAACATTACATGGTTTTATTTGACTTTTAAAAAATTTTATACATATATCTCTTTTCTATTTTATTGCAACTCTTGGGTCTTAAATAATACAATTACTATGAACACAAAACAACCAAGATAATTTTAAGATTCCCCTGCATTTTTAAAAAATTAATTTATTTATTTTTGTTTTTGGCTGAGCTGGATCTTTGTTGCTGCACGAAGACTTTCTCTAATTGCGGTGAGCGGGAGCTACTCTTTGTTGTGGTGCGGTGGCTTCTCTTGCTGCAGAGCATGGGCTCTAGGTGCGCGGGCTTCAGTAGTTGTGGCTCTCGGGCTCTAGAGCGCAGGCTCAGTAGTTGTGGCACATGGGCTTAGTCGCTCCATGGCATGTGGGATCTTCCCGGACCAGGGCTCAAACCCGTGTCCCCTGCATTGGCAGGCGGATCCTTAACTACTGCGCCACCAGGGAAGCCTCCCCTGCATTTTTTAACTTCAGAATACATCTCTAAGAATAAACAGAGTATGTAGTATGTTCTAAAGTCATTCTGATGTGAACACATATTTCGAAAAGCTTGTAAGTGCTACACATTTTTTATTTGTCTTATAAAAACCATCTCTTTACATTTCCTTTCTCTTGTTTTAGTGTAGACCTTCTAGTAGCTTCCAGTTAACCTGTAGTATGAAATCTAATTGATTTGGTCCTCCCAACCTTTTATTCTACATTTCTATAATCTCTGTTATTACTTGTAAACCAAGACTCCTCCCTCCAAATAAAGAAAAATTTCATTCTCTGACACTCCAAACCCGATGCCAATTCCTTTAATTACCTCCTCACTTTCAGAACTAATCCAACATCTTCCTCCAAAATTAACAGGATCTTCTCTAGTAATACCAGCAATTATATATTTTGAAAGACATTTGATCATATTTTTATGCTGTTTGACATAGGTGTTGTGAATAGAAAGTCTTTTTAAACCAATCACAACATGACACCCAGATACCCAGAAGTTAGGTGTTAGCTGTTGAGCTGGAAAAGGGAAAGCCTTGAGCTGAACCAATTATTCTGACAACTCAGACAGGAAAAGGAACTTAACTAAAGAATACTTCTACAGTGGAGAAAGTGGGAGAAATTTGGCTAAAGTTATCCCAGTTGAGTGTCTAGTTTGATCAAATCCTCAAAATAATGGCTGGGTTTTCTATTTCTTTCTACCTGACACCATGGGCTTTTTTGCAGTCTTTGAAGCATTGTGGGAAATAATTTCGTAATGCATTCTTGTCCATTATAAGATTTGCAGTGTTTTCCACCATGGCTTTGGGTGTTTTCTTTCTGTAATAACTGACCCTCACTTGATATTTATCATTTACTTAATTGATGATCTATTTCTCACACAAATAATTTTGGGGGAAATTTTATGAAGCAGAAAACTTGCAGTGCTCCATGTAAAGTTCTGCTATTTCTGTAACCTTCACTAATAGTCTGCCCTGATTCTTGTGACAAATAAACTAACTTTTACCTCATTCTAAGACTCAGTAACAAGATAAAATGATGTTAAAAATAATTTTAATTTACCTGAGAATGTTATCAAAGTATGCTAGATACCCGAGTCACATTTTAAAAATAATGTGAACAGAGTTGGTTACATATATTAAACAAGAATATTTAATAAAATTTGTACTGGTGTAGATCCTTCTAGATCTTTAACAATATACTGTAAAATACTAATTTACTGTCTTCTATGCGATAGTTTGCATTCTGTTTTATTTAATCTCAGAATGTATACTTTAGACAAAAAGAACCCTCAGATGGAATAAATAATATTAACTAAAGGGAAAACTGAACTGTAGTAATTTTTAAAGGAAATACAAGTATACAGAATTTAACTGCATGCAAAGTCTTTACTCTTATGTGTTTTCAAATGGATACCATTGTGTTTGTTTCATTCTATGCAATATTTCACTTTCTATGTGCATTTTAAGGGCATCTAATTTTGAAGAAAGCAAACAGAACTACGTGGAGAAGAATATGTCGAGATGTTTACTGCTGAGTATCTTGGTAGCTGGAGCACTGACCTTGAAGATTCATTACTAATAATGAAAAGGATTGGCATTATTTGTGGGTTCACATTAGGAATATTGAAATCTAAGAGCAAGTTGTGAAGCTCAGATTCTTTTAAAATCCGAAATTCAATTTTTCTTTGGGATTTAATATTAACAGTAGACAGAGGAATCATATGAGGAGACTGAAGATCATCTATGTTAGTTTGTTTGAGAGAGAACTAGACATTAAAAGCGTAGTGAAGCAAAAGAGAAGAAATGAATTAAATTCACAAAATACTAAGATAATGTTCTTCAGCTGCTGAAGAACACAAGCAATAATGTTTCCAGCCATAGACATCTTAAATAAGAGCATTTGATACGTGACAGCTGTGGCAGTCAGATAAGAAAAGTATTGTGAAACAGTAGAGAAGTAATTTTCCTGCAACTTACTTAGAGTCGCCAGGGCTACAAAGGTGCTGGGAGAGGGGTGTTGGGGGGGGGCATATAAAAATCAATCCCAGACTTGGAGAGAAAAAACTCAATACTTATTTTGTAAACATTATACATTGAAACAGTGATACCATTATTCCACTTCATTTCCCACGGTTTTGAAATATAAATCAGCCCAGTGAAGAATTCTTATTGATACCAAGATGCGTTTCTTGGTAGTTGTCAAATGTTGTGAGACAGCTGTAAAACTGCTAAGAGTAATTCAGTTTTAGCAGATTCTAATGACATTTGTGTTGACAGAATAATATTCATGGCATGTAGCTGGACGGAGCCTCGTGGAGATCTAATAACCTCCTGGCCTAATGTGAATGCCTATTATATCTCCCTAAAGAAGCGAGGAGAGTTATTTGAAACAAGGTGCAGAGACACACTGTCTTCTGTTTCTGAAATTTCCACTGGGCATCTAGCCCAGATATCAGTGCATTTACAAAGTATTACACACTTTAAATAGGAAACACAAAATCTAACTATAGACCAGCAAATTGCTGGAGCATCTTTAAACTCTTTCCTCTCCCCAAGACCGCTGAGTACAGTTAAAAGAGCAAGAAAAGGGGGAGAAAGAAAAGGAAAAAAAATTTACCCTTCTATGAAGGAGAGGCTATGAAATCATAGGGAAAAAATGTTCTGACAAAATACAGTGTATAATCTTTTCAAAATACCCTGGATGCCCCTTTACCCTGAGTGCTTCAACTGTGAAAATAATATGACTTTAAAATTGTAAAATGCATCTTTTAAGAATTTGACTTTTAAAGTAGATTAGTTATAACACTGTGGCTATTATTCCCACAGCTTCCCTGAGGGGCTTAGCTTACTTTCTCACGGAAAAAGTAATGCTGTGTATTACAACTCCTAGAAAGAACTCAGTCTGCTCTTGAAATAGCTACGTAGTATTCCAAAAATAAGAATTTTATGACTATGGGAATTCCAGGGTCAAAAATTTCGCCACCAGGGACCATAGTCCCATGCCAGCTTGCTTCCTCTCCTTTGAGGGAAGCTCTAAGGCCAGTCTTTTTCAGAGGTGACCCAGAGGCCTTGTGGATCAGATAGAACGAAGGGGTGTTTGCATAGGTCAGCAGAAGTGGAAAGAATAGAGAAGAAAATCAAAATGAAAGTCAAAAGAAAACCCATTTATTCTGGAACATGTAAAATCAAATATAGAAAAACTGGGAAAACCTAGTTTCTCTATACAGCTATTGCTGTGAACCAAAATATGTTTTTTTACTAATTCTTTTAAAGGGTCTGTTAAATCATCTGGCCTTAGAAATCTTCCTTTATCATTTATTTTTCTCTTCATGATATACACGTAGGGTGCTTGGGATGTAACTTAAATGAAAATAAATTCAGGAAGACTCGGTCACCCCTGCCTGAGGCATATACTTCATTTGCTCCGTTCACCTGGCACTTGTCACACACTGCCTTACTTCCTGATTTTATAGATTTGTCTTATTTCCCTTAATAAGGCATAAAATTCTTGAGTACAGGGATCCTGTCTTATTCAACTTGTCTCCTTCAAAGTGTGAAAGATCCCAAAGGAGGACCAGAGGTGGCAAGATAAACTGGATCCACAAAAGCACAGCCCGAAGAAAACAAAATCACGTCACAGAGAAATGCCCTTCATCTTCTCCTTCTCAGACACTGATGACTATTTCTACAGAAAGAGCATGAATATCCTGACAGAAAATTGGATGGATGTGGCCATAGTAATGGATTCCATTTTTAGAAACAAACACATAAAATTTTTAATATATTGGAACTTCCCTGGTGGCGCAGTGGTTAAGAATCCGCCTGCCAATGCAGGGGACATGGGTTCAAGCCCTGGTCTGGGAAGATCCCACATGCCACGGAGCAACTAAGCCCGTGCGCCACAACTACTGAGCCTACGCTCCAGAGCCCGCGAGCCACAACTGCTGAGCCCGTGTGCCACAACTACTGCAGCCTGCATGCCTAGAGCCTGTGCTCCGCAACAAGAGAAGCCACCGCAATGAGAAGCGTACGCACCGCAACTAGAAGCCCACACACGGCAACAAAGAGTAGCCCCTGCTCACCGCAACTAGAGAAAGCCTGCACACAGCAATGAAGACCCAACACAGCCAATAAATAAATTAATTAATTTAAAATTTAAAAAAAAATTTAAAATATAATTTTACTCTTATTTCCCAAAATAAATTGTATATTTAACCTCAGGGTTGCAGGGTGACAACCACAGTTATGCATGTTTGGAAGTAAAAAATTTTTTTTCTATAATAGGCTAATATTTCTTCCACACCATTCAACTGGGAAGTAGAAGAAAAGAATACTTTCACTTGTTCATTAAGAGTGCATGTCATTCTTCTAGTATTTAAAGAGTAACTGCACTAACTGCCCCTACTTCAGATAAAGACTCGGTCTTTTCAATTGCAGCTCATGCCACCCTCCCACAAGCATGTACACAGCACACATACGTGCACACACATATGAACTATATGTGCACACAGATACATACACATAGCTCCTCCACAAGATGGTGTCCAGGTGAATGAAGAGGAAATTGGATGCCTTTTTAGCAAAGGGGGGAGAGAGACTTCAGTCAGCAAGCTTCTATTTGCAGCTTCCCTTGTCTTTGTTCCAAAGTCCCAGGTGAAACTGAGGCTCGTTCTCATTACTCTGGAAGGATGTTCCCTGGTGACGGGTGCTGCTGAGGCCTCTGCGTCTGAGCCTCAGCCACGCCGTGGCACCTCATGGGCCTCTGCCCAGCAGTGGCTCTCTCACCGTGGTGGTTCACGGGCAGACTTGTTGGCCCTTAGCTCAGGGACCTCCTGCTTCTGAATCCTTTCCATGACACACAGAAGCTTGAAAATGCTAACTCAGACCCACTTTCTGTCTCAGTCAACAGTGCCGCTTCCACAGTTCAGTGGCCCTGGTCCGGCTGTCCCTTGGCAGATGGGCCCTGGGGCTTCACGCTTTTTATTATGCTGGTGGCAGTTCCTCTGCGGTCTCCATTGTTAATGTGGGACCTGCCTGTGAGCAGCCTTCTCCCAAAGTTCGAGTTAGAAAAAGGAGCGTAAGCCCCTTGGATTTGTTTCCCCTTCAAATGATCTAAGAGTCCCGACCTTCCCTTTCATTCTAGAAGAGTGAATTGAAAGAGAAACATATCTACTTTCTTTTCTTATCCTTTTCCTCTTCATCATTTCACCATCGTTTAAGGAGCAGATTTCTCCTCTTTTTTGTCTTCTGGTTTAGAAGGAATTCACACTATATAACATCCTCTTCTTTCTCACGGTGCATTTGTTCTGCTTCCTTCCAGAGGCCCTGAGGGTGGACAAGGTGCAGAGAGAGAGGCTGGATAACTAAAAAAGGCTTTGCCAAAAAAAATGTTTTCTCATTATATAGCAAATGAGTGGCTTTACAGTCGGGTCCAAAAAAGGAAAGCACTTGGTGAAACTGAATTATCCTTTTAACCACAGGCGACATCAGAAATCGTAGCGGAATCTAAAGCAGCCAATGTCAGTCCTTCTCTAGAAGTTTGTATCAGGATTCTCACCACTGTGAAACACTCCTCCCATAAGGGCGGTTGAACACAGCTGCAAAGTCTGCTCTTGAAGGCATGAGGTATTCAACCACAAACATTTTTTTCTCAAAATATCATAGTGGTTGTCTCATGAAAAAATCATTCATATGATATTACCTTAAATGTTTAAGAATAACACTGAAAAATAGCACTGCAGTATTAACTAATAACAACCACGAAAAATTTTTAGAAACACTGAAGAATTTAGTTGGATTATATGCCCAATTACATTATCAACTGGAAAATATTTTTGTACGGGAATAATATGAAAAACATGGATCTAATCCAGAAAATCTACTACCTAATAAACTGAAGTAACACCTTTTAAAAATTTTCAAAATACCCTTAATTTAAGACCTAACTCCATGGCAGAGTGAGAAGAGGTGAGTCTAATTCTAGAATCAGTACTATTTCCTTAGTTCAGTTCCATTCAGCTAGTGCCGTCAGCATGATCTGTATGCTTTTTCCCTGGGCCTATCTCTCAGTTTAGCTAAATGTTCCTTGATTCTTTGCTAACTGTCCAACATTGTGATAAGCATCAAAGATTCAGCAGTCCCTGCTCACAGGGTGCTTATAATCTAGTAGGGAGAGATAAATGTACAGTTAATGATAATTCAAAGTACAGGAAGGCACATGTCACAAGAACAGTATAAAAGATTAGCTAAGGACCATGCAGATTCCATTACTGATGTTTCTTTTCAAGTTTTATTATAAGAACTTTATTTGGTATGTGTTGTTAGTGGAGTTTATCCAGACTACAACAAACTTAGAATATTACCTTAAAAGTTTATTTATTGATAGAAAGTCTCTTAGAAGAGTAGCTGGTTAGGGAGAAGGAGGTAGAGACATTAACTTGTAGGATACGAGACTGATAAAACTATTATTCTTAAACCTCCATATATTATCACAAAGGAGAGTATAGGAGCAGTTTTATTTTTTTCTATAAACAACCATCAAGATACACTTCACCTGTTTAAAACATCTATTCTCCATCAAATAAACCCTTATAATTTATTTTAACCTGTTTTTATCTGTACTGTTGTATAGGGAATACAGTATTTCCCTAAATTTTATATTCACTTAAGAGTTTTGTGGCACTTGTTAGTAACTGTTCGGATTGACATATGTAGACCTAGGAGAAAGATAAGTGACTGTATTCTGCAGCACTAAAAAATATAAAAATAAAAAAGAAGAAAAGAAGGAGTCAATGTCATTGTGCCAAGTTACCAGATGGAAGAAAATAGTAAAGATTAGACCAGAGACTAATGGAAAAGAAAATAGAAAAACAATACAAAAGATTAACAAAACTAAGAGTTGGTTCTTTGAAAATATAAACAAAACTGACAAACTGTTAGCTAGAGTAGACAAGAAAAAAAGAAAGATGATCCAACTATATAAAATTATAAATGGAAAAGGAGACAACTGATACCACAGAAACACAAAAGATCATAAGAGACTACTATGAACAATTCTACCCCAACAAATTGGACAACCTAGAAGAAATGGATGAATTCCTAGAAATATACAACCTACCAAGACTGAATCGTGATGAAATAGAAAATCTGAAAAGATCAATGAGTAAGGAGTGAAGGAGTAACCAAAAGCCCGCTAATAAAGAAAAGCCCAGGACCAGATGGATTCACTGTACAATTCTACAAAACATTTAAAGAAGAGTTAATGTCTGTCCTTCTCAAACTCTTCCAAAAAATTGAACAGAAACATTTTCATACACATTTTATGAGGCCAGAATTACTATTATACTAAAGTCAGATTAGCACACTAAAAGAAAATAAAATTGCAGCAATTTGCCTAATACAGATGCAAAAATTCTCAACAAAACTGTAGCAAACTGAATTTAATAGCATATTTAAAAGATCATACACCGTTATCAAGTGGGATTTATCCCTGGGATGTCAGGATGCAAATCACCCAATGTGGTATACTACATTAATAGAATGAAATAAAAATCATACGATCACCTCAATGGATGCAAAAAAAGCATCTGACAAAATTCAACATCAATTCATGATAAAAATTCTTAACAATTTAGGTATAGAAGAAACGTACCTCAACATAATAAAGGCCATGTAAGACAAGCCCACAGCTAACATCATACTCAACAGTGAAAGATTAAAAGCTTTTCCTCTAAAATCAGGAAAAAGACAAGGGAGCCCACTCTCACCACTCCTACTCAACATAGAAATGGAAGTACTAGTCAGAGCAATTAGGCAAGAAAAAGAAATAAAATGTACCCAAATTGAGAAGGAAAAAGTGAAATTGTCCCTGTTTGCAGATGACATGATCTTAAATATAGAAAATCCTAAAGAATCCACCAACAATTTTTAGAACTAATACAAGAATTCAGTGAAGTTGCAGGATACCAAATCAACATACAAAAATCAGTTGTGTTTCTGTACACTAACAACGAACTATCTGAAAAATAAATAAAACAATCTCATTTACAATAGCATCAAAAACAGTAAAATAATTAAGAATAAATTTAAACAAGGAGATAAAAGATCTGTACACAAAAAACTATAAAACACTGATGAAAGAAATTGAAGAAGGCACAAATAAATGGAAAGATACTCTGTGTACATGTATTAGAAGAATTAATATTGTTAAAATGCCCATACTACCCACGGCTATCTATAGTTTCAATACAATCTCTATCAAGAATCCAATGGTATTATTTACAGAAGCAAAAACAATCCTAAAATTTATATGGAGATAAACATAAGATCTTGAGTAGTCAAAGTAATCTTGAGAAAGAAGAACAAAGCTGGAGGTATCACGCTCCCTGATTTCAAACTATTTACAAAGCTATAGTAATCAAAACAGTACAATACTAGCATAAAAACAGACACATAGACCAAAAGAACAGAGTTGAGAGCCCAGAGGCAAACCCATGCATATATGGTCAATTAATTTGACAAGGAAGCCAAAAATACTGTATGGGAAAATGATAGTCTCTTCAATAAATTATGCTGGGAAAACTACATCTTAACACGCAAAAGAATGAAACTAGACCCTTATCTTACACCACTCACAGAAATTAACTCAAAATGGATCAAAGACTTAAATGCAAGGTCCGGAACCAAAAAACTCCTAGAAGAAAACATATGGGAAATCTCCTTGACATTACTCTTTGCGAAGATGTAATGGATATGACACCAAAAGCAAAAATAAACAAGTGGGATTACATCAAATGAAAAAGTTACACAACAAAAGAAACAATCAACTAAGTGAACCTACAAAAGAGAAGAAAATATCAATATTTGCAGACTATATATCTAATAACAGGCTAATATCCAAAATAGATAAGGAAATCATACTTCTCAATGGCAAAAAACAAACAAAAAGTCCACAAATAATAAGATGGACAAAGGACCTTAATAGACATTTTTCCAAAGAAGATATCTGAATGACCAACAGCTATATGAAAAGATGCTCAATACCAGTAATCATCAGGGAAATGCAAATCAAAGTCACAATGAGATAGCACTTTATACCTGTTAGAATGGTTATGATCAAAAAGACAAGAGAGAAAAAGTACTGATGAGGATGTGGAGAAAAGGGAACCCTTATATACTTATATACTGTTGGTGGGAATGTGAATTGGTGCAGTCACTATGGAAAACAGTATGAGATTGCTGGATCAAAATTACATATGATCCAGCAATCTCACTTCTGGGTATATATTTGAAGGAAATGAAATCACCATCTTGAAGAGATATCTGCACCTCCATGTTCACTGCAACATTATTTACAATAGCCAAGACATGGAAATAACCTGTGTTCACTGATGAACAAACTGATAAAGAAAATGTGATATATATATATATATATATATATATATATATATATATATATATATATAATGGAATATTACTCAGCCATAAAAAAGGAAATCCTGCCATTTGAGACAACGCAGATGAAACTAAGGGGCATTGTGCTAAGTGAAATAAGGCAGACATAAAGATAAATATTGTATGATCTCACTTAACATACGGAATCTAAAAAAGCAAAACTCACAGAAAAAAAGAACAGTTTGGTGGTTACCAGAGGCAGGGAGGGAGGTGGGAACAATGGGTAAAGATGGTCAAAGGGCACCAACTTCTAGTTATTAGATAAACTTTAGGGATGTCATGTACAGCATGGTGACCATAGTTAACACTACTGTATTGTATATTTCAAAGTTGTGAGAGAGTAAAGAGTAAATCTCAAAATTCCTCACCAGAAAACAGTGGCAATTACATGAGGTTATGGATGTGTTAACTAACCTTATTGAGCTAATCAGTTTGTAGTAAATACATATATCAAATCATTATGTCTGTACATCTTAAACTTACACAATGTTATATGTCAATTATATATCAATAAACTTGGAAAACAAAAACTCATCAAATTGCATACATTAAATATGTGCAGTTTATTGTGTGCCAATTATACCTCAATAAAGTTGTTAAAAATGAATAAGTAAAATATTTTAAAAAAATAACAGGAAGACCGTCTCAGGAAGAGAGAAAGGAATGTGCAAAGCCGTGGAAGCTTGAGAGAGGAGTTCTGGGTCCCTCAGTTAGCATAAATTTCAATGTGACATCAGTATAGGTGTGGGAGGAGGACCCATGAGGAAAGAAAGGACAGCAGAGTGGAAAGATCAGTCCTAAAACTTTGGTTCATCTTAGAGGTAAAAAAGTTTCATCTGTTTATGCATTTCTATTCCACTTTGCTCTAGAAAGAAATTCTGGCAACTTAATAATTTACAATGAAATGATTCTGTAGACCTTTTCATAAGCCCATAAGTTGGATGGGCTCCCCAGCAACACTACCATATGCAATTTCTTTGGTGGAATGTGAAAACCTAGCAACCAAAAAGGAAACAGTTATTAAATGTAATTTTAACAGACTCCAATTTGGAAAAATATGTAATGAGAAACAAAACAGAAAAATTAAAAATAGTCATTACTTAACTAGGGAATCCTGGATAGACATCAGTATTGAAAAAAGAAAGTGATGTCACATACATTACTCTTAATGTTGTCGTAAAACCAGGCCAAACAATAAGAAAAAAATCTGTAGACAGTAATCTGTCATGAGTCACAGGAAAGTCTCAATCATCCATGAAAATTTTTCCAATTCTAATTGATCTAATTCTGTGAACATTGAGAGATTTGTTTAAAGAAACACAACAATACAGGAAAGAAGCTAGATGGAACTTGCCAATAAACAAAGTATGCCAACTTCTATGCCAAGTTATGTTGCCAATATTCTTTAAAAGCAAAGCCCAGAATTACTATTAAGTGATAATTAAAAGAAAAACACAGGCTCAGGGCCAGCTTGATTTACTGGGGGAGGGTAAATTTTGACAGCCTTGTACTTCATAAATTTGTGAGTAATTCTGTTATATAGTGGACTAACCCAGGCTAATATATACATGCTTTAATTGATTAAAAATGCCAATCTATGCTGATCAACTTACTGTTTCTTTTGCCATAAATTTAATCATTAATTCACTGTGAGTCACTATACAACATAAAATACATTTTTAATTATTATAAATCCATATTTTGAGAGAAAACTAAATCTAGCAATGTTCCAGCAAACAAAAGAAGGAAAGGAATAGAGCCTTAAGAATAATCTCCTCTCTGAAAAGTTTTAACCAGATTGGAATAACTGTAGAGACTTTTCTTTATCTAAAATTAATGTCAGTCTAGGGACTTCCCTGGTGGCTCAGTGATTAAGAATCCGCCTGCCAATGCAGGGACACAGGTTCGAGTCCTGGTCCAGGAAGATCCCACATGCCACGGAGCAACTAAGCCCATGCACTGCAACTACTGAGCCTATGCTCTAGAGCCCGTGAGCGACAACTACTGAGCCCACAGGCCACAACTACTGAAGCCCACGTGCCTAGAGCCCGTGCTCCACAACAAGAGAAGCCACTGCAATGAGAAGCCCACGCACCGCAACAAAGAGTAGCCCCTCTCACCGCAACTAGAGAAAGCCCACGCGCAGCAACAAGACCCAATGCGGCCAAAAAATTAATTAATTAATTAATTAAGTTTTAAAAATAAAATAAAAATTAATGTCCGTCTATACAACAAATAATCTCATGCACTAGCATGGGCTTATACAGTTCTGATAAACCCAGAGAATAATGGGGAAGTCACCAAGTTAGGCCATTGTCTCTGGAAATATTTGACTTCTACAATACTTAGTACACTTATAGACACTTATAACCAACCTATATGCCTTTTTGCCATATGCCATTTTTATAGATGTGCTTAATACCATGATATTTTTGATCCTAAAGTTATTTGAACTGTATTTCAAGGCCCAGTTCACTGTACCATGAGTCCAGCCCACAGGAGTAGATAGAAAAAAGAAAGAGGCTCTAATTTCTCTCCTTTAATTCTCAGAGCACGTTAGAATAACTCCATGACCTGGTGTCACAGGGGAAAATGAAATGTTACTTTTTGTTTCAGATAGGTGCTTGAACACCACTATGGAAAAATCTCCACCATGTGGGGAGAGTTGGAAGGCTGTAATCTGGGTGTCCTGCAAACTCCCCATTTCTAAGATTATATTTTGTTTTACAAATGAAAGTTTGTTTCATAAAAAACAGTACAGCTCTACTTGGGCTTGTTAAAAGACTGTACATTCCACAGTGGCTACAGAAAATGGATGCAGAAATCAGAGCCCTGGGGTTATTTGCCTGAAAGGATCTGAAGAAATACAAAACTGCTTTTATAAAAGTCTTTCTAGAGATCAGACTGCTGTGATTAGGATGTGAAAATTGAGGGGTTTGCTTTCTAATATTTCCATTTCCATGCTCCCTTCTGGGTCATGATAATGAATTGGCCTACTTGGGGCTAAGTGCAGCCAGCTCTGTGATAATTGCTAAAAAACCTATCCTGGAGCCAAAATAACTCCTTGGGAATTTCACTTTTCAGTCAATGAGAGACTCCAGGACAAATACTTAATCTCTGTCTGATACATTCTTCCCAGTTACCTTTACAGGATGACTAAAGGGTCCACATGTTGAACCTTGTGAATTAAAAAAAAAAAATGTGTGCAGTCTGAAGTTATATTGTTAAACATTAGAGTGGCAAAATCTTTTTAGAGCTATAGTATTGAGTCTTGCTGACTTTCATCTAGTTTGCCCATGACTGGAGTGATCCATGTGGATTAGGCAATAATTCAATCTGAATGTTTGCTTTGTATGTTAAAAACAAATGAAATGTTGAACCGTTGTCAGGTGTTAGCTTGATCTTTATTGTAACTCTTTGCTAAGATTACGAGGATTACACTGAGCACTTGAAGTAAGATTTGAATAGTGACAAATACCAGGTTACTACTATCTGGTTTCAGCATCAATCAGAGAAGTGTTAAATAATCAGATAATGTCCCCAAGCTCTCAAAAAACAAAATCCCTTTATGCTAATCCACACATGCTACTAATCATGAGGCAACCACAGAAACTACCCAGAAAACAGTATATATGGTTGCATTCACAGATCCTATATTCAATATAAATTAGGAATTAAGATACTCTGTTCTGATTCATCCACATGTCTTATACCTTTAGGCAAGAACAATTATCTATGGGTTGCAGGATCTCTTCTGGCTTATGAAACTCACTGTGAGATCCCCATTCTTGCTTCTGGTGATTCCTTCCTATTTTTCACTTGTCTTTGGACCCAACTTTAAAATGAAAACATAATTATTATAGAATCATGGTATTTTGAGTCTAAATTAGACCTTCAAAATGGTTTAATCTAATCCATTCACTTTATAGATAACAAAACTGAAGCCTACAGGATTATAGTTCATTTTTAGTAGAACTCAAAACTTCTGATCCAGAGCTCAATTATATTTTTATGACACCAAATTAGTTTTTTGTTTTGGAAATTTATTTTCTGTCTGCTCTCTAAAGTATCATTATTTATGAAGAGGAAGACACTTAGAATTTTTTAACAAAGCTCTAGAACATTGCTTTCCATTTTCATTTGATGATATGGGTGCCTTTATGAACATTTTCAGTGAGAAGCAAGGATTCTAAGCATACCAAAAAGTCAACATGTTTACTTTAGTATACAGTTGATCCTTGAACAACATGGGTTTGAACTGTGCCGGTCCACTTATATGCAGACTTTTTTCAATAAATATATTGGAATTTTTTTGAGATTTCTGACAATTTGAAAAAACTCTCAGGTAAAATTTGTGGCCCCAAAATATTGAAAAAATTAAGAAAAATGTCATGAATGCACAAAATAAATGTAAATAGTAGTCTATCCTTTCATAGACAGAAGGTGTGTAATATTTAATATGAAATACTGAAATTAGCAGACAATAATTTTAAACCAAGTATAATAAATATTTTTAAGAATTTAAAGGAAAAGGTGGCATAATAAGTAAATATATGAGGAATCTCAGCACAGCAATTAAATCTGTTATAAAGAATCAAATGGAAAAGTCTAGAACTGAAAATTACACTATCTGAAATAAAAATTCATCAGATGAACTTTACAGTAGACTGGAGATCAGAGAAGAAAGGACAATGTAATTAAAGACAAAAAATTAGAAATTATCCAATTTGAAGAACAGAGAATAGAGTATTTTTTTTGAAGTGCAGTTATTTGTGGAATGACATTAAGCAATATAATACTCATGTATGTTTTGTGCCAGAGAGAAGTCAAAAAAATTCTTGAAAAAAATGATATCTCAAATTTTCTTCATATTTGATAGAAACCATCAACACAGATCCAAGAATTGCAGCAAACCCAGAACAAGATTAATGCAAAGACAGCCACATCTAGGCACATTTAATCAAACTGCTGAAAATCAAAAATAAAATATCTTAAAAGCAGCCAGAGAAAGAGACAATTTTTATAGAGAGGAACAATGATTTAATTGAGAGCTTACTTCTCATCAAAAACAATAAAGTCCGGAAGACAATGGAATGGCATCTTTAAAAGGTTTTAAGAAAAAAAAAACTACCAGAGTTACAATATTCTTTTTTCTAATAAAAGTATCCTTCAAAATATGAGTTAATAGAGATTCAAATAAACAAAACCTGAGAGAATCCATTGCCAGTAAATCTTCACTACAAGAAATAGTAAAGGAATTCTTCAGAATAAAGAGAAATAACACCTAAGGAAAACTTGAAACGATAGCAAATACCTGAAATGGTAAATATGTGGGTAAATAGAAAAGATTTAAGAGAAATTTGTCTTCAAATTCAGGGGCTCACTGTTGTGGTTTTCTGTCTCTGACCCTCAGGTTTTAATAATTTCGGTTACCTACCTTTGCCTCCAGAGCACAGTGAAGCTCTTATTATCTGCTTGGGCTATTGCCCTGAGGGAATAAACCAAGGTAATTCTCTGATTTCTTTTTCTCAAGTACTCTCTGTGCCCTTGCTCTGCAATGTATTCAAAGAGCTGTTTTCTATATTTTGTCAAGGTTTCACTTTGTTGTCAGCAAGAGAGTCTTACAAGCTAGTCAGTCATGGCTGAAACAATAAGTCAGCCAAGCAACCTTTAAGGAGGAAACCAAAGCTAAAGAGCTTAACTTTGTACTTCCAGACATTACAAAGTTACAGCAATTAAAACAATATGGCTTCATGTAAGGAGAAAAAAAAATACACAAATTGAACATAATAGAGTCCAGCATAGACACACGTAGATGGAACTAAATTTATGACAAAGATAGCACTTGATCTCAGAGGAAAATGTACAGACCTTTCAAAAACTGAAACTGGAAATATATATATACATATATATATATGTATATATATATATATAAAATCTGTACACCTAATTCACATTATATGCAAGAATCAATTTAGATGAATTATAGATCTAAATGTTAATTATAAAATAATAGAGTTTTTTGAAGTAAACACAGGAGGATATTTGAATGATCTTGGTCTAGGCAAAGACTACTTAAACTGAACACAAAAAGCTTTAAAGATAAAGGAAAATATTTTAAAATTAAATTACATTAAAATTATAATATTCTGTTCAACACCAATAAATCAAACAACACCAATAACAGTGAAACTACAGAGTGAAAATTGTGTTTAGTTTTTGTTTTGGTTTCGTTTTGCCACAGTTAAGGATAGAGATAGGACTAAACACCTATCAGAATAAATATAATTTATTTAAATTTATTATAAAAAATTATAGTAGTAAGTGTTGTCAAGGTTATGTAGGAAAAAGGACTCTCACATATTTTTTGATAGGAGAGTTAATTAGTGACACCACTTTGAGGAACAATTTGGCAGGGTCTATTAAAGCTAATATTAGTGAAACATCTAAAACTGAGAAATTCCATTTCTAATATATGTCTAAGAAAAATGTACACTTACATTTGGTAAAAGATATGTATAAGAATATTTATAGTAACATTATTTATAATAACCAAAATGTAATCAACCCAAATGCACATCAGTAGTATAATAGATAATTAGACTTACAGATAGTTACACAAAAGAATACCATCCAACAATGAAAATGAACAAAATCATGCTACTCACTATAACATGGATGGATCTCATAAATCGAATATTGAGCAAAAGATGACAGAATCAGGCATACAAGAGCACTTATGTATATAAATTTATATGAAGATCGAAACAGGCAAAAGTAATCAGTGATGTTAGAGGTCAGGATAGCGGTTATTTGGAAAGAGAATCAGAGACTGGGAAGGAACAAAGAGGAAATGTCTAAGGTTCTAATTTTTTTTACCCGAATAAAGGTTACAGAAGTGTTTAACATGAACAGTCTTTGAGCCCTGTTTTCTGGTTTGTATGTTTGTATATAAGCATACTGTGCTTTGATACAAGAAGCATCTTACGAAACATGAAGCTTGGTAGAACAGAAGGTGTAGGTACAATGATGAATTGGCAAGAAACAGCAACAACAGCAAGGTTACAAAGATAATTGTTTTGAATTGAGTTTTTCTAGGCTAATAGCTTTCAAACTCTTTTAAAGCCAAAAACTCACATTGTGTGTGTGTGTTTATACTTACTTAGGTATATATAGAAAATGAAAGAGAACTTTTACAAAACAGTACCACACCAATAGCAACACACTCTGGTAACTTCTAGGTACTTTTCAATTATCTTTCTCAATCTGAAAAAGATCATCTACAAAAAACTATGGCAACATCATTTTTATTGGAGAAAATTTGAATACTTTCTCCATGAATTTGGGAATAAGACTAAGATGTTCACTAACACCACTACCAGTCAGCATCGTACCAGAGGTGTTATCCAGTTCACTTAAGCAAGAAAAATAATGAAATTATAAAGATTGGAAAGAAAGTAAACTTAAATCACGTCAGGATTGTATATGTAGAAAATCCAGTGCTTGGTTGGGAGATTCTTCAAAACCAGGATTGTCCAATTCCCTAGTTTATCATTTTAATCAATAATCTATAATATCTTTATTTTCAGTTAATGAAAACATAGCATGTGTTCAATACATACTTTTTTTTGAGGTAGATACATACAATGAGTGAGAGTGAGATTCAAATTCTAATTGTAGGTAGGCTTTGAACCAAAATTGTAAATTTTCATAACATGGTTTTAATGTCTAAAATCATTACAGTTTCAAATCTCTTTATCAAATTTTCATACAAACTTCTTCTTTGAATGAATAAATTTCTTAGCATACAGACATTAATACTATTATAGAACTATTAAATCTAATAATTTAAATGCCCAGTGAATGCCTAACAAAGTTAGTTTAACTATACTAGGAATGAGTATATAAGTTATCAAATGCTAAGTACAGACTTAAGTATGTAGAATAAAGCAAATACCTTCCAAAGATTGTCTTTCCATCTTTAGCTCTATTCTGCCTTTTATTTTCATGTTATCAAGTAAAGAAATTAGGTGTGTATGGGTATTTGTGTGAGTGTGAATGTGTGTGTGTGTGTTTGGGTGTGTGTTCTGCAGGTAATACTGGGTAATTCTACAAGTGCTCCATAGCCAAGACATTTCTAGGGCAAAGGAGCTGGAACTTTAGTACCTGGTTGCCTCTGGGAAAACTACCTTGGTTAACAGGAATTGATCCAACAGGCTTTTTGGCTAGCATCCAGCTCAATAGGAGGTCACATTTTTCAAAAGTGAGTTTTTAATTTTGTATGTTTATTTATTTATTTTGGAACTCCACTGGGACTTTTCAGGATTTAAACTTGTATTACTTTTTAAATATATTCTCATAAGGATATTTAAAAGTTCTCTTTCATGTATAGCTTCAAATTGAGTTCAGAAACTCAAGGCAAGGATATTCTGTGTGTCTTAACCCTTAAAGTTAATGACTTCTAATTAACCCAGCAAGAAGCTAATGACTTGTAATCACTTGCCAATTGATTGAGTCTTTTTTTTTTTTTGTGGTAAAATTAGTCTGGGTGAAACTGAGAGGGCTCTGGCTGGTGGGAAAAGGCAGAGGAGGATCCAGGTTTAAGAAGTCACTCACAAGGTGAGTTCTGAAAGATATTCAGGGTAATGGGAACCATATTTGTGGTCTTTTGCCAATTATTATAAGACCTATGAATGGTGTTGTAAATAAAATGCATGTATTGGAGACTGAATATAACTGAAACAATGAGGCAGTCATTATCTAATGTCATTTCAGTGACCTTAGTGCTTATCACTCGCAACAATTCAGTTACAAAAAGAGGAATACACAGCAAAACTATGCATCAGATAATTGATTTTATGAGATACTTCACTTACAAAGATATATATACTTTGGTTGATGAAAGTTGTTCTATAAGAAGATGGTAGAACATGTATGATTATGAATCACATAAACATTTATTAAGAATCTGCCTTTGAGCCAGAATCTGGGCTATCCATTGGGCATTGAAAGATGCATAACCCACAGACCCTTTCTCCAGGAGTTTACACTGTCCCAGATTAATAAATAATCACCTAGAGCAAGGAACCCTATGACAAAGAAATACTTTACAGAGTATAAATTTTGAAAATGCATGCATAATCCTCTCAGGTCCTTCATACAGAGCACAAATATATTTTTATACCTCTTAGAATTTGCCAGTTACTAGCAATATTGAAGTTCAGGAGGCTGACAAAGGAATCTCAATATAAGGAAGATTTGATGAAACAGTGGTAGTGGCTAGCCTTATTTGAATTGTAAGAAATGTTTCAGAGAACATTCAGAAACAGTCCCTACAATTCCAGCTATGAACAAGATATCTAGTTTAAGACTAACACTATTCAAAAGCATTATGCATTAAAAAGAGTGGTTTGTCATTAGGTATAATTGGTTGTAATAGAGTGATAAGAAACTGGAAAAAGTTGTCATTATTCGTTACTATTTTTCAAGATAAGAAAGCATACAGAGAAGCCTGACATTATGGAACAATTTTCACAACCATGATGTAAAAAGCTGTACCAATAAGGAGAATTTTAAAAATAAAATAAAGCAAAAAAAAGCACAATGCTTCAAACACTATCTTTCCCCCTTAGAACACGGTTGAGAGCAATTCAGCCCCACAGCTTTTTCCAACAGAGAAACAAGACGGTCAGGGTTATCTGCAGCCCTGGGCACTCACGAAGCCATGGCCCTTTCCGCCTCTAAACGTGGTCAATACCTGCTTCCTCATCGGTCCTGCAGCAGAATCACCCACTGACTCACTCATTTTTAGCTGGCACCGCTCTTTTTAAGTGCCTGTCAAAATATCCTACTTACTACTATGGCAAGAAAAAATCATCAAAGTAGGAGAGTAAAGGAAAAAAAAAAGTAGATGTTGTTGTTTTAGACCAGAGCCTGGCATTTCTTCTGGTTTCTCTTCTCATCCCCCAAAGCCATTCATCCCCCAAGGCCATTGTCTGCGCAGGTACCTTCCAAGCTGGCCTGTCACTTTCCCTGGGAGGGAGCTCTGAACTGAACTGACTGCCTGAAGTCTTAGGTTCTGCTCTCACACCAACCACTATGATTCCGTGTGAGCTCAGCCAAACTCTTTGATCTCACCGGCCCTTCCTTTTTCAGAGGGGAGACTGGTTTTGTGTGTTTGCTTGTGTCGAGTATATATGCTCAAACTTCTGGGTATGGCTAATCGGATACCTGATTGGCTTTGACTTCTTTGGGGTGTATCACTTTAACTTTTGTTCTGTTTTATTCGATGGTGTTAGATGATTTCAGTAATTCTGATATAAATATATAGGTATCTATATATGTATTATGTCTGTATATGTGTAAGTGTATATATATAACACATAATGTGTGTGTAGCTTTATAAAAGGTAGCTATGTAATAAGCACATTGTTTATTGTACTTTGACCAAGTACAAAGGCTAATTTGAAAGTCCTTGGAAAAGCAGTCAGAAATTTCTATTTTTTAAGGATTCATTCATGCATCTGCATGCCTCTAAGGACAGAAATCAACATGACAATTCAGCATGATAAAGGTGACAGTTCAGAAAATAAAATAAACTCGTGATTTTGATTTGATTCGATTTTCCTCACAAAACAAAAACTGAAACATGACAGAGTTTTGTTATTGTTTTTGTTTTAGACCAGAGCCTGGCATTTCTTCCGGTTTCTCTTCTCATCCCCCAAAGCCGTTTTCTCCTACTGCTCTCTATCTGATGACTCTCAGCACCACAAATCTCCAGGGGATCTAGTTTGAAAACTCAGGTAAGTTCAACCCTACCTGCTATTTGTACCAGTAAAACACAGCATGTTATCCTTGCAAATAAATATACATAAAGATCATCAATTAATCTTTCCTCCAAACTACACAATCCTCTGAGTAAAATTAATAATTACAGACACAATTATGCTCTATTAGCATGAGTAAAATGTTTATGCAAAGAACCTTAGCTAAGTAAATGCAAATAACGGTAAATCACAGGCACAGAATCTTTACTTTGCTGTTTCCTCTGTCTGGAAGGAAATTTTCTAAGATCTTTGCCTGCTTTCTTGCTTCTCATTTTTGAGGGCTCAGTTCAGATGCCATCTACTGAGAATGGCCATTCTTAACTATCGCCTTTCATGAAACACCCCAAACTCCGTTTTCCACATTACCTTGTTTAGTTCTTACAGCACTTTGATTTTTATTTATTGTTCTTTTGTTAATTAATTGGCTGTCTGAATTTTCAAATTCAACTTAATCTGAAAAAGGTACTTCAGAATTGCCTATGAATCAGAGTTGGTAACAGAAAAAGAACTCCCATTACCATGTTGATTTCTGTTCGTCTCCTTTCAATTTCTAGAGTTTGGAAACAAAATTAATATTTTCATTTTTATCTTAAATTGAAGCTTAAAAGTGGCATGTGATTAGGACACTCTTAAGATTTGTTGGAAGCATTTTTGACATTTGTAAAATAGAATTTGTGATAAAGTTAATATATCCAGGTGCTCACCAAAGAAACATGTAACAACTAAAATTAGATTTTAAAAAAACTGTTCAGTTCACTCGTTTATAATCAGTAGGAGAGACTGTCTAGATGTTGGGGCAGCTCTATGATTTGGGTCTGTAACATGTAATAACTGAATTCAGTACCCTAGTTTTATGTTAAGCTATTAGGATTTTCTTGATAAAAGTTAATCCCCTTGCCTCCCCAGCCTACCTGTATTTCTCTTCATGACTTCTGGGTCCTGAGCTCCCTGTGGAGCCTGAAGAAGGTACTGCAGTCAGAACCATGTACTGATGATAAAAGCCTCTGGTAGCAATAAAAGTTGTCCTTAACCTTAAAAAAAAAAAAAAAAAAAAAAAGAAAAGTAAGAAAATTTTTAAGCTAGATCTTGAAGAATTAGTAGAAATTCTCTAAGTTGAGAACATTTATCATGTTAGACAGAGAGGCTAAAGCATGAACACAGGGAAAACCATAGTTTATTTGATGAATGATTGAGTAGCGGGAGGACAGATAGACTTATGGGAGGAAAGGTATTTGGAGTGATAAAGAATGGTGGAAAATAGACTCAAAAGACAGGTAGAGAACAGGACTCGTTAAAGCCCTTTAGGCCATGCTAAAAAAAAGAGATACATTTCTTTGTATTTGACAGAATGCTATTAAAGTTTTTCTTAAGAAAATCAGCATACTCCTTTTGTTTTAGAGAAATAAAACACAACTCTTTTAGATAAGATTTCCATCTCTGATCAAAATTGTCTACGGAATCTAGGAATTAATAATACACTTATTATAAGACACTGATTTTGACTGCTCATCAATTGAATAAGTAGGAAGAGCAGAACTCTTCCACTTTCTGGGAAAGACTTCTTTTAACTTTACGGTTCAAGAGGGAGCTGATATAATCTTACAGACAAACCTTCCTGGCCACAGGTATATCCAGGGATATTCTTGAGCCAAGTAAAGTCAATCATAGTAACCGTGACACGGTCCAAAGTCTTTGGTCCTTTGTCACCATTTTTTTTTTCTCTAATTGGGACTAAGAAATGAGATCCCCTTTCTGTTTGATGGTAAAACTGAAAAAGTAAGGTAATCCAAAAGTCACTGATTTTATTGGTGCCAGTGTCATAGAGAATGTCTGTTTACGGAAATTAAGTAGAAAAGCAAAAACTGGCAGCAGTAAGAAACCAGGGGCGTCCTGATGGTATTCAAATCCATGGTTCTAGCACTCTCCGAGGCCACACCCTGCCCCTCTTGGTAATGGGAGCCTAATTTCCTCTTTTGGGTGAAGCTGGTTAAAGTTGAATTTCTGTCACTTGTGGCAAAATATTTCTAACAGTAGTAGAGTTAGCCAGTTTAAGCAGTCACTAGTAGATACTTGCTGGCTTATTTGATGCACCACAATTTATCAGCCACCTGATATCTATGACCTTCTGGTTTGGCTAGAACGTGGATATTAAACTCAGAAGCAAGAACAATGTGTGTGTGCTGTGAAAGGGGAACTGAAAAGGGAAGAAATGAAGAAGTTTCATAAATTTTTAACATCAGTTCCTGGCCGATAGATGTTATTATATTCTAAATGGACACATTTACTCTTAGAAAGTCATTTACAACTAAGAATGTAGGTCAGAGATTCCAAATATCTAGCATGTGTGTCAACTCTCCCTCCATACTTTTGGCAGGCATGGCTAGCTGACAACAGAATTTTACTAAACCTGGATGTGCCCTAGAATTCTTCATGAACAGCCCTCTAGGAAGCCACTGACAATTAAGTAGAGTTTGCATGCAAGATAAAATCTACTTGCCAGCCTGGATTAGGTTAGTGATAATTATCTTAATAAAATCATTATGACCCCTTTTCTCTCTTCTCTATAAAGTTAAACCTTACTATCAGTTTAAGACAGAAAGCCTGCTTTCAGGAATCTATTACTCATGTATGCCATAGTGTCATTTTAAGCACGGGGTCACCTTTCCCAATGTATGTGCATTTTAATCCTTTACTACAAACATTGGATGAAAGGATTTCCTTTTGGTGATAAATAATTTCAGGCATCTGAGAGCAAATGGAAGAGTTATTTCAGGAGGACTTTTCCCCAGAGTTCCTGAAAGCCCACCATGTGTTTGGGGCTAATCCCCCCTTTTCGGAAGTCATACCACCTCTATTCCACCCACCAGGCCCACTCTAGACAAAGAGAATTTGAGAGAAAGTTTGACCTGGTTCATTAAATGAACTGCCCGCAGTTCATTTTATAGAATAGTTCAGAAATCTGTCAAATCTGATTTCAATATCCCTCAATATTCTATAGACCTAAAGTTAAAAATGATATATATTTTTTCTACCTGGTAGATTCTCTAATTTCTCTTAGCCAAGGTAGGGGTGGGGGGATATCAACCAGCTGCTTCTAAAAGCTAAGCTCCTGAATCCTTGCAACAACTGTCAGGAGCCTGTTCTCTTACACACACACACACACACACACACACACGCACACACACGTGCACACACGCGCGCGCGCACACACACACACACACACACAGGACTATGACAAACTAAGGAAATCATACTAATTTAATTTAAGGCACATACACACATTTATACCAAAAGTGGAAATCCAGAAAGTGTGCATGGAGCAAAAACCTTGTCTCCTTTTTCCCCTCCTAAAGAAGTCCCATTGTTCTTTGTCTTTTTCACGATGTTGTCAAGAACAATGAAGGGCCTGAGATTTTATCCTAACTAGAAGCTAATTAGGTAGCTCACCAAAGTTCCATGGATTCTGTCAAAAGTCATGAGACTCACAGGTCAGTGACAAATGACTTTGTTATTCAAGAAATAACAGTCGCCAGAATAACAGCATTTTCCTGCTCCAGTTCCACAAGCCTAATTCCCGAAGGGCAACTCAAAGAGGTTCAGGTGACATTTGTACCTGCAGTGGGTTGTATTAGAGGAGAAGAAAACTGGGTTTAGGGAATTCAAGTCTTTTATAATGGGCAGTAAACGTGTCTGCCCATTTGTGCTAGAGGAATATAGTATGGTATGGTATGGTATGGTATAATATAGTATGGTATATATAGTATCTTTAGTATTATTATTATTATTATTATATTAAGCAAATCTGCCTTTTGCTCTAGAGACACTATCTGTATCTTCCAAGGCTGTTTGATATTTTAAAAATCCTTAGAAAAATAGCACAAGAACGATAGTAGTCAGTGCCTCTGCTCACAAGACATGTAAAAATGAGACACATGGAAAATTATCTCTCAACAGATGTGTACAACAGATTCTTATTTGTTAAGTCAATATAGGTTGATTATATTAAAAGTCATAGAAGTCCAATTAAATTAATAATGATCAATAGATTTCATGATAAATGTTCTCATTGAGAATTTCTGAATGTAATATTAACTGATTATTGTCATGTAATGGTAAAAAATACTGTCAATGTATAAATTCAGAAAATCAAATTTCAAAAGGAAACAGGGGCCATTTTCTCCCTATCTTATTCCAAGTGGAACGCACATTGAAAACAATCAGGGAAGGATTTTATAATTAGAGCAGCAGCTTCATCAATCTGAAATCAACCATTTAAAGATGGTGTAGTACATATTGGACATTGGTTTGCCTTTGTGACAAATGTGTAAAAAATATGAAAATTAATTGTGTGTGACCCAGAAAGCCAGCTTTATTTTAGATAAAATATGTAACTGACTAAAGTAAGCATCATATATTTATGCCCTCAAATGACAGCTCACTTCAGATTTTATAATGTAAATCTATAATCAGTAGTAGTTTAAAAGTATGCTATTGCTAACTAGAAATAAAATTTGACACGCACTCCCCTTCAATCACTTAATAAAGTGATTGAAGTAATTCCAATATTTTTACTATAAACTTGTCAGGTGTGTAAAATGCCATTACCACGCACATGACTCACATAGAAGCTGTGCTTACCACTGTGGAACAGGTGATGATCTCACTTCCAAACTTACTTCTGCTCATGAAGGGCCCTCACCTCTCACTTCAGGCACAAATTGAGCCCTGCCTTCCCCTATAACTTCAAGGTCTTATCTTCCCTAGGTTGGCATCTCACATAGGGACCCTAAACAAGAGAGGCATTTTTAGGAGCCGCCATATAATTGCTGTACATTATTTGAGTGATACGCCAGTCGCTAATCCGGCATGAACTTGATCCAAGACCACATCTGGTGGGCGTCGGACTGGATTGAACCTTTCGGGCCACCTGAGCTCCATGCTATTATCCAGGACTGTATCCATGGTTTCAAGGCTCTAAAAACTCCAAACTCTAATAGTTTCCTTTAGCTCCTGTGCTCCCGATTTGTCTGTTCCTTTCCAGGCATACGTTTAAGGGACCATATACCAGGTCATTACAGTTCAATTGAAAGACTTTGTAGAGGCAAAGTTGCCTTTCTTTAGAATAAGCCTGCATAAGTAGATATTCAAATACTTCCTCTCTGTCGTACTCCTTGTTTATATATCACACACATGCCTGAATGTTAACACACTAATGTTTCACTTGTCATCAGGCTGGCCTGTGCCTTGTGCTAACAATTCCTTCATTCTTTTGTCACTGCACGTAAATCTTCACCCCGTTCAAATTAGCCCATTTCAAGTTGTTCTCCTCGAGTGTGGCTCCCTGATCAACATATTGCTGTCAGTTTCCAACATGGAAGAAAACCAGCATGACTTCCACCTTCCATGAGGGTTGGTTCAATTTTAAGAACGCTGATAGCCAGCAGCTTAATGACCACTTTTTTTTTTTTCTTCTCTATTTCCTGCCTGTCTAAACAGCAGAGTGTACGAGACTGAATGAACCCAGTAAATGTGGTACTGGTTTGTATTTTTCTTGAATGAAAAGCCATAATTAGTTTGTTTCCTTTATACAGTGTAAAACGAACAAGATGGATTAGAGTGGTTGCTTCAAGTAATTATGCAATTAAGATGTGTGTGCACTGCTAAGTGAATTCATAATCTTTAGGAAATTCTTTTCAGTTATGACTAGTGCATCGTAAGCAATGTTTTAGCTTTTAAAATCTCAACAAATGTTTACTTTTTTCCTTAACATGCTGAACTAGACTTTATTGACATACTGGCCTACAAATGTTGGTGTTTAAATTTTAGTTGGCTAGAAATGCTCTAGAAAGGTTCATAATCAAGCCTGAAAATCTGGATTACCTAAAGAGCACTTGTTAAAAATTACCCTAATGCACTCACTGAAACTAACAGTCAACAGCTTGGATTTTATGTACTTCTTGCTTCTAAGAGTTTGCTATGAATTAAATTTGTATGGCCTGACAATAACATTATCTGAACATTCAAAACTAATTACATTGCTGCAAATATTCTGCAGGAAGCTAAATCAATATGAAATTCAAAAGTGCACAGCAAGCTTATTTGCTTCATAATATACCTATTTACCATTTTTAAATTATAGCATTGTGATTTTTGAAATTCCATCCTAATTTGGTGGAATGATGAAATTCCATCATTCCATCCTAATTTGTCTTTCATTACTACCAAAACATAATCAATCAGAAATGCACAGAGAATTTGTTCATTCAACAATTATAACCACCTTTCAATAATTCATATCTAATGAACCAGAAAATATTCTCACTTGTATTATAATTATCTTTGTACATGTTTTATATTACTCTGTCTCATTTTCATCAGCCAAAGCACCTAGTTTAGTACACTGAACATACATACACACATATTTGTTGAAGGGAGTGTTGGAGGGAAGCGGGGAAGGGAAGGAAGCAAAAGGAGAGAGGGGATACCCACTTTTAGATTTTTTTATTAATTATTTTACACATTTTCAAAAGTTAAATATAAGTTTAATTGTAACTGGGCAAGGGTATCATGAAAAGATTCTGATTGTTGCAGTGAATCTTTAAAATTATTTCAACCCTCTGCATGAAATTTACTTTTAGAAGAAGTTGAGACTATGATGGTAAATACTTTATCTCAGGGATAAGTTAATAGAAATATTTCCTGGTTTTAACGTCCTAATATTTTACAAAGGTGTTTGGTATTCTCTAAATTAAATATGTTTAAGTATATTTACAGTTTATAAACAATTAACTAATCCATATTTTCCCCAAATGTGAAACCGTTCCATCACCATTTTCAAATATGTTTACTTAGCTTTAACTTAAAAAGAAGTAATATAGGGGGAGGGCGGGAGGGTGGGGGGGAAAAAAAAAAAAAAGGAAGTAATATAAAGACCAATATTTGTGCTAATGATAATCAAGTTCTTCAGTAACTATGAATTTTCACAAGAATTTTTTGGGGGGGTTCCTAAGATTTTGGGTCATCAAAATACGGAAGGTTTTCTTTCCTTTTGTTAACTTTGAGGTTTTCTGTCTTTCTCCTGTGACTCCAGCTTTGGAAATGGCATCTTGTGGTTAGCCTCAAAGTGAGCATCTTAGCCCTTCAACTCAAATTATATTTATGTTGACCAATTCTAAATTTTAATTTCAAACACAGTTGTTTCCTCCAAGCTCCGAATATCTCCAACTGCCTAATCAACATTACAGTTCAAAAGTTGTGTTATTTTCACTTAAAAATGAACTTAAATGTCAGTGTACTTTTTACTCCTTATCTTTCTGTTTGGATCAGTGGCACCTATACCCCATGTGACACATGCTTGAAATAATTGTTGACCCTCCTGCATGGTGACAACCACCTTTTCTCTAAATTGTGCTGGAATTGGACTTTTCTTGGGAAAGAATTGTAGTCACACACTGGAAGGCTTGTGATGCTTTAACGTGTGAAAATAATCACCCACGTACTTCTTCCTGATTTAAGGATGTTAGATACAGACTCAGTAAGAAGAAGCATGTTATTTAAAAGCAAAGCTCAAGAACTGTAATATGACCTTTTACCTTGTGTATCAAGTGATCTTGAATGTCCAGGTGACTACAACATTGAGAACCTGTACCATATTCAAGAGTCAGCAGCAAGATGCCACAAAGTCCTTTTGTATCTCCATCAGGATTTACAAGTGTTTCTGACAAAAGATGAAAGGTGACACCATTTGAGATACACCATAAACTAGTGAAGATTCAGTCTGCATGCTGTACTTTTTCTAACTCTCTTTCAAGCTTTACTCATCAGTTATTGATTGTTAACCAGTGTATTACAGGTGATCAAATACTTATCCCTGAACATAAACTATTCCAACTATTCCAAATAATTCCAAACTATTCCAAATATTTTCTATACTCTTCCAGTATTTCATGGAAAGACTAGATTTCTAGGATTCTTGGTGTTTCCAAATTCCATGATGTCCTCTGTAACTTGTTCAGTGAACAAACCTGATGTGTGAGATGCTTATCACAAAGCAAACTTATTTGAATTATTATTTTCATTAAGTTTTCCAGAACTCTACTTTATCCTACTTTTGGATTAAGAAAAAGAAAAAAAAAAAGTGGTCCCATTATTTTCTGAACATTCTTAGGTAATACAGTGTCCGATGGTGACTTTTAAAACATAAAAAAACAAACTAAATTTTTAACAAAATAGAATGTCAGAATGTTTAGTTCCATGAAATAATCAACAGTTTGATCTTCATTCAAAGATATTCTTTCTCCTCTATCATCAGCTAAGGTAAGGGAAATGATCAGCCTCTTCCCTTCTCCTTCTCCCTCCTCCTTTCTCAGTAGCTACTACCTCTGCCCTCCCAGGTTTGGGGCAGGGAGGATTGGAGGGTAGGAAGAGGGACCAGGAAAATCCGTACTGAACTGGTAGGCAGGTTTCATTCTCTTGAGTCTGGAAGTTGTTTGAAGAAAACTCTCTCCTCTTTGCAAGTTATTAGGTTTTCCGGAGCCTCCCTTTCCTTGCTCTACCCCTCCCTCTGTTCATTCGTAGGGATCTCTGACTTGTAATTCTCCTCTATTCTGGTCTCTTAGTCCTTCTGTAGCTTTTCAGAATTCAGAGGTTGAACTCTAGCAATTCTCTTCATGAGTAGGTACACAGGGCTGTGGGGAGTGGGGACAGGGCAGGAGGAAAATAATTAAACCATCCATAATCTTATTTCCACCTTGTCCTAGTCATCAGTCAACTCAGCCTTTGAGTCGGGAGAAAAGAATTGTAAAAAGACATTTTGAGACGAGACACTGAGGACACAAGAATTATAAAGGAAGTTTCAATGGGCCCTATAGGAGAATGACTTCCACTCAGCGTATAAAGAAGGAAATAATGTGATTCAAGTTTTAGACTCACAAATTAATTAAACTTGCACTGTGTTTCCTAAAAACTCTGAGGATCTGTGAATCTATTAAAAAATTCTAGAATATTTTTTCTTCCAGCAATAGGAAGATAGATGCTGCTTTTTGTGCAGACTTAGAAAGTAATAGTAAAAAACCCAAAGGTTTTAGTTTTATCCATATTCACCCATGGCTGTGTGGATCTGACCTAACTTGCTCACTGGTAGAATTCAGTCTCAGCCTCCATTCTGTCTGTTACATGGCATTGTAAAGCTGAAATTGCCTAAGACCTTGAATTTAAATTCCAAGCAATAGTTTGGAAAATCCCACAATGGCAAAAAATTTGGGCAGCAAGAATGGAAAAGTGAGCTTTGTCAGGACAAAAGGACAGACCTGACCCCTGAAAGTAATCAGACGCTCTTTCAAGAAGGTTTCTTAAAGTCAAAGCATGTACTGGCTGGTTAGAAACTCCACTCCAACCAGTTCTCTTGGAAGGTTAAAATTACACCAATTCAATGTCAGAGCTTTCAGTGCAGGGTTGATATTGAAGTGTGGTATTTAATTCAATGGGATGGAATTTTCTGGTACAATTAAATCCAAAGCTATGGCTAATGTGACTATAAAAAGGGCATTTGATTATCCAAGTACTGTGACTCAGAGAATATGTTTGTTCATTTAAAATGTTCAAGATATTGAGAAGTAAATTGATAAGTGATTTGTTAACTGAAGAGGGGAGGGGAATAGTAGGAAGAGGACTAGCAAAAGGCAAGAAGATTAGACGAAAATTAAAGTAGACTTTTAATCTCTTTCTATAATTTTTTCTTTGCTTTTTAAATATATAGTTAAAAGCCTTAAAATGTGCTTATTCATGGCCTCACCAGAAACAAATACATAAAGAGAAAGAAATCCAATTGCCTTTTAATTGTTGGACACCAAATTATCAATTCAGAAAAATTTCTAGGAGAAATATAAAATTAGGTACTAATGCGAGCACACATGTCCTCTGCATCTTGTGAAGCTACAACATAGCCCGGGGAAGCTGAGCACACATTAACCAGGGCCAAGATATAGCCAATCAAGACCATTAAGCAGCATGAAGTCAGTCTAGAAAACTACAGGTCTGGATGGGGACTGCTTATACTTCTTCCTATGATAGATATTATTTGACTACTGCTATGAAATTTGAATTTATATGCCCTTTCCATTATGTTCACATTATCAATGTATTTATATCCATGCCCTACATACTGTCAACCTATTATAGTCTATAGTACTTCTTGCAAAGTCAGCCATGTTATTAGTAGCTTATTTATTTAATAATGATGATTGCTAATAATTTATTTCATGATGCTCACAACAAAAACTGAAATTTTCATTTTTCATATGGAAAAATAGGAAGCTTAGTTTGTTCAATTAAGTTCCCCTAGGCCATTTACAGAACTAGGAAGTGTCAAAGTCAGAAATGGAATACATACGTGTCTTAACTTCATTCAGGGTGCATGATCAAAATACAGTTGCTCTTTCTTTTCTCCCCCCTTTGGCGTTGGCTTCTCATCCACAATGCTTGTCCAGCCCTACCTGTCAAAAGGAAAGTGTTCCCTTAAATCAATACTCACTATAGTACTTGTTCTTAAATAATTTGGCCAATTTCCATTGCCCACCTAGTGAACTGCATCTTTTTTTTTTTGGCTGCTTTGGGTCTTCGTTGCTGTGTGAGGGCTTTCTCTAGTTGTGGTCAGCCGTGGCTACTGTTCGTTGCAGTGTGCAGGCTTCTCACTGTGGTGGCTTCTCCTGTTGCGGAGCATGGGCTCTAGGCGCACGGGCTTCAGTAGTTGTGGCACATGGGCTTTGTTGCTTCGTGGCATGTGGGATCTTCCTGGGCCAGGGATCAAACCCCTAGTCCCCTGCATTGGCAGGCGTATTCTTAACCACTGCACCACCAGAGAAGTCCCATGAATTGCATTTTTAAAGAAGCTTCTAAATACCTAGAAGGGCAAGGCCTAATTCTATCAAGCAATTTTCTATCTGGGTGCATTGGAGCCAGTGGGCAGGTGAAATATTGGGGACTAGATTTTCTCTCATACCACATTATATAAACAACTTTTAACTCCACCAAAGTGGAAGGAAAGGCCGTCTTCTCTTGTAGTTTCTCTGCTGTCTTGGGACTGTAACTTGCACAGATATAAATGTCCTGGAGGGACGATAATGACTATGAGAGGCAACAACACTGAATAGAAAACTCTTCCTATGCAATTGTTGAACATTTAATTTTTATTTAAAATCCCTATTAGTATGTAAAACTCAACTAAAATCTTTTAAAAAATTATACAGAGAACAGCATACATGTCTCAAGCCAGGCATTATCTTTTATTAACAAATTTAATTTCCAGCAATCAAATAAGCCATCCTCCTCAAAACATCATTTAAAAAATCCAGTTGTCTTGCTTCAGCCATTTCATTAGCTGATGCCCACAAATGAACTGACATCCTTAGAATTTTTATAAATTTTATTTGCAATATATATTTTAGCTGAGCAATTTTTCCTCATGACCTAAAATAACCTAAGGGCTCAACTGTCGTTCTTCATATAATACTGACTTCCCTTCTGTCAAAGTTAGAAGTCCTTTCACCCTGTGATATGCTGCCTTCCACCCCTTGCTACCAAAACTCCCAGGTTCCTAAAACATCAATGGGTCTTCTACCTGAAGCTGCCCTTTGAGGTAATGCACTCTTTTGAGTCATCTGTCTTTTAATTTCCTTCCTTTGCTTGTCTCCCACTCTAGTTTCAGGTAAATATCACCTGGCATTCATATGACATTACCATGATTGCAATATTTTGGATGCCATCTAAAGAGTTCCATATTTTGCAGCTCCCCTGTAGATTAGCTCCCACTGCTGGGAAACACTGTGGCCTCCTACTTCTAGCTTCTTCACTAATAGCTGACACTCCTCACAATGGAGGGGGTCAGATCTGCCGGAAGAAAGTGATTCCGTCTAGGGTGGACTAGAATAACAATGTTGCTAAGTGTACCTACCACTTATTGAGCACTTACTGCATGCAAAGCACATGCTGAGTTCATTTCCTCCTCACAGTGGTCTTATGAGAATGTATTCTTTTCCTTAGAAATTTCCCAAGTGAGGAATTAAACACAGAGTAATGAAGTCATTTGCCCAACATTACACACCAGCAAACAGTAGAGTGGAGATTTTACCCAGGCAGCCTCACTCCAGAGCCTGCTTGCCCAGCAATAGTGTGAAGTGCCCACAGTGGTTTGGGTGGACAGTACCGAGACAGTATAGTGGTGGGCAGCAAAGCAAGTGAAGACGGATGGGTTTCTGGATGTACAGCGTTAAGTGTGGCCCAGGCGCTACAGTTGTTTGAAGAGAATAGAAATCAGCGTGAAGGGGGTATCAAGGATGAACGCTTTCAAGACTGCAAATTCATTTTACTCTATCTCAGTGCGTAAGAATACGGATGGCTGCATAATTTAAGCCGGTCTATGTAAATGATTAGCAAAATAACTCAAGCCCTTGGCCTTTGGAAAAATTGTCAATGTGGTTTCAGATGCTTGGAACCTGTGCTCCCTGGACTAAGTCAGGCAGGGTCCCTTAGGTGAATTAGTGCCATTCTGTGAATCACCACCCAAACGTGTAGGCTATGTACTGTATTTTTATTTATTAAGCAACCATGAAAGACAAAGCTGCAGGGAATTCCCAAAGCACCAATAAACAATAAAAGAAAGCCCCACTGTTGTTTTGTTCACATTTCAGTTTTCCCACATGCCCCTCTTCTCAAACTGCAAAATTGCTGTTCATCCCCATGTTGACTTGAACGAAATGTGGTAATCCGTAGGGATCGTTTTCTTTTAGAAACAAATAGCAATGAAGCTTGCTATGTAAATCTTCCTTCCATTGATGCACTTGAGTATTTAAATTGCACAGTTAAAAGTAATGAGCACTTGGTACCATTTTCTGTCTTCATCAAACTGTTCTCTCCCATTATCTACGAGAAGTTATTTTCATTCTAAGCTTCTCAGATGTAATAGAAGAGACTTTTTACCAGTTTTTTCTTTTTTATTCTCATAATTCCTTGGTTCTCCCAAGTCTTAGCCCAACCACTTTTAGTTCTTGCATGCTTTCTTTAAATGATAAAGAGCTCCTTGAAGCTGTCTCAGCAATAATGCCTTCTGCTTGCTTTTTCAAAGAGCTGTGAAAACTAGTAAGTCCACAACACAAGTGTTTTCCCTATCATTCTTCCAAATCAGTGATATTAGCTTCTTCTGCTGTGAAATACTTTATAAAATAGTAAAAAAAAAAAAAAAAAAAAAGATTAGCATATTTTACTTGTAGCTCAATATGTGACTTGCTATTCTGCCACAGCAATGATTTCCAGTCAGAAGTGTCACAGTGAAAGAATGATTTAAAAATCAACTTGCTGATGTTCAGTGACCAAGGCTTTGAAGTGTGGCTTCACCCAACCACTAATTCTCAACATTAAGGATTGACCCTTGGAGATCTGTCTGGATACATTGTCTGTTTTGCAATTAGATTGTGCTTTGTCATCCCTCCTTGGGCTGGATACACTGAAACATGAGGCAGGCAAATGGCCCATCCCCATTGGTGCCGAGCCAGTGGCTCAGTTTGTACTGAACCGCGTCCATCCGGCTGATGCTCTGCTCACCATCCTGCTTCCTAACATGCTGGGCACCCCAGCTGGTCTTCCTCACTGCTTCACGGAGTAGCGGGGAAGCAGCACAGCTCACAAGCTTCCTCTGTGAAGAACCACCTCTGCACGTAACATACACTAGACCTGCTCACACCCAAGGGAGTCCAGCCACCAGTGCACCACACACCTCTCACCTGACACTAACGACTTTATATTGCGCTACGGTATGCTTTTTTTAATAAGAAAATTTTTTCTAAAAAAGGAAAACCAAGTATAAATCCCAACAGTAATTCACTGTTTTTTGGAATGTGCTAGTAAATAGACATTGAAATGACATAAAAAAAGAGATTCGTGGGTTTTTGCTTTTTATTTTTTAGCATCTTTGTTGGAGTATAATTGCTTTACAATGGTGTGTTACTTTCTGCTGTATAACAAAGTGAATCAGCTATACATATACATATATCCGCATATCCCCTCCCTCTTATGTCTCCCTCCCACCCTCCCTATCCCACCCCTCTAGGTGGTCACAAAGCACAGAGCTGATCTCCCTGTGCTATGCGGCTGCTTCCCACTAGCTATCTGTTTTACATTTGGTAGTGTATATATGTCCATGCCACTCTCTCACTTCATCCCAGCTTACTCTTCCCCCTCCCCGTGTCCTCAAGTCCATTCTCTACGTCTGCATCTTTATTCCTGTCCTGCCCCTAGGTTCTTCATATTGTAGGTTTTTCCTCTCATCATTTTGAATATATCATGCCACTCCCTTCTGACCTCGAAGTTTCTACTGAAAGATCAGCTGATTGTCTTATGGGAGTTCCCTTGTATGTAAGTAGTTGCTTTTCTCTTGCTGCTTTTAATAGTCTCTCTTTAACTTTACTTTTTGCCATTTTAATTAAATTCATGCCTAACTTTGCCCCTTACCGTTCATGTCCCAGTGACCTTCTGTGGTCCATTCTTTTTTTTTTTTTTCAACATCTTTATTGGAGTATAATTGCTTTACAATGGGGTGTTAGTTCCTGCTGTATAACAAAGTGAATCAGCTATACATATACATACACCCCTATATCCCCTCCCTCCCACCCTCCCTATCCCACCCTTCTAGGTGGTCACAAAGCACCGAGCTGATCTCCCTGTGCTATGCGGCTGCTTCCCACTAGCTATCTCATTTACATTTGATAGTGTATATATGTCCATGCCACTTTCTCACTTTGTCCCAGCTTACCCTTCCCCCTCCCCGTGTCCTCAAGTCCATTCTCTACGTCTGCGTCTTTATTCCTGTCCTGCACTTAGGTTCTTCAGAACCATTCTTTTTTTGTAGAATCCATATATATGTGTTAGAATACGGTATTTGTTTTTCTCTTTCTGACTTACTTCACTCTGTATGACAGACTCTAGGTCCATCCACCTCACTACAAGTAACTCAATTTCGTTTCTTTTTATGGCTGAGTAATATTCCATTGTATATATGTGCCATATCTTCTTTATTCATTCATCTGTTGATGGACACTTAGGTTGCTTCCATGTCCTGGCTGTTGTAAATAGAGCTTCAGTGAACATTGTGGTACGTGACTCTTTTTGAATGATGGTTTTCTCAGGGTGTATGCCCAGTAGTGGGATTGCTGGGTCGTATGGTAGTTCTATTTTTAGCTTTTTAAGGAACTTCCATACTGTTCTCCATAGTGGCTGTTATCAATTTACATTCGCACCAACAGTGCAAGAGGGTTCCCTTTTCTCCACACCCTCTCCAGCATTTATTGTTTGTAGATATTTTGATGATGGCCATTCTGACTGGTGTGAGGTGATACCTCACTGTAGTTTTGATTTGCATTTCTCTAATGATTAGTGATGTTGAGCATCCTTTCATGTGTTTGTTGGCAATCTGTGTATCTTCTTTGGAGGAATGTCTGTTTAGGTCTTCTGCCCATTTTTGGATTGGGTTGTTTGTTTTTTGATATTGAGCTGCATGAGCTGCTTGTATATTTTGGAGATTAATCCTTTGCCAGTTGCTTCATTTGCAAATATTTTCTCCCATTCTGAGGGCTGTCTTTTCGTCTTGTTTATGTTCTCCTTTGCTGTGCAAAACTTTTAAGTTTCATTAGGTCCCATTTGTTTATTTTTGTTTTTATTTCCATTTCTCTAGCAGGTGGGTCAAAAAGGATCTTGCTGTGATTTATGTCATAGAGTGTTCTGCCTATGTTTTCCTCTAAGAGTTTTATAGTCTTGTCACATAATTTTTTGATCAATCTGGAACTGATTTTTAGCTAACTTCCAAAACCAGTCCACTGATCAACAATTTCATTTCTGTCATACTTTAATATTTCTATATACATATGGTTTCTTCTCGATTCTTTGTTCATTGCATTCATCTATCTGCCTTTTCCTGCATCAATACCCACTATATTAATAATAATAGATTTTTAATAAGAATTATATTTGGCAGGGCAGGTATTCCTGACCCAATCTTCTGCTGCAGGTGTGATTGTTCATTATGGCCCTTTGCTCCTCACATATACATATGGTTAAATCATATTGGTTCCACGAAAAACTGTTTTGAAAATTTTACTAGCAATACCAAGAACCTCTGGATCAATTTGGGGGGAAACTGACAAATTTATGATACTGAGCTCTCCCTATCAATGTACATGGTCTTTCCATTTATTACGGTCTTCTTTGATGTCTTTTAGCTAATGTCATACTATTCTTTATAAGAGACTGGTACATTGTTTTTAGTTTTATTCCTATGATACATTTTTCCTGCCCTTGTATGTAGTATCTTTTATTTAGCAATTCTAAACATTATTTGCTAGTATATAAAAATAAAATTGACTTTAGTACCTTGACTCTTCTACTTAGCCACGCTGTTCAATCACCTTATTAATCTCAGTGGTTTGTGGATTACTTTGGGTTTTCTGTTTCCTTTAAGATAAGGATGGTGTAGTAGTGCACACTAGAAAAGGCTGGGAGAAATGAACATTCACTTTAGATCTGAGATGTATGTGATAAGCTGTATAATACTGATATAGAGAAAAATGTGAACAATGCATAAGCCACCCAGGCACCCTCAAACTAGGAAGTTTCTGAAGAGCTTGTGTAGAAGATGTCTGGGTGAATTTCTTTTTAGTTGTCTATTCATTGTTCAAGTTTGAATCAAACTATTCAAGAGCTTCCTCCATAGGTTTGTTACTCTCTGCCATCTTCTTTTTCAAAAATTAATTGTTGACTAATTCAGTAAAAACGTATTTTTTACCTTTTAAAGAGTATATTAAATGAGGTAGTACATGGAACAAATATTATAAAGTAGACAAAATGATAGCACTTTAGATGAATACAAAGTGTTTTGAAAATGTCCCTATGTCAGGTTCAATTTTTTGCAACAATTACTCATCGAGGGCCTTCTACAGGCAAAACCTTGACCCATTAAGAAAAGTATTTGTTTGGTTATCCCGTGCTAGGAAAAATTAAGAAGATAGTAAATTTAACTAATATAAGCCATCAATCTTAGAAACAGAAATAACCCTCACCCCCATCTTTACTCTGTAATAGGTTTATCACCCTGATTTATTGGATAATTGCCTAATCCCTCTTGCATGTGTAGACAAGAATTCATCAACCTGAGGTACTTAAATGTATTCATCGTTGAAAGAAAACTTCAACTAGCTAGCCATTACCTCCTAATTCATTAGCTATGGTCATCACTCAACACTTTCTAGGGAAAAGTCATACAAAGGAAATGCTTATGAGAATTCTTTTTCTGACTCAATGAAAATTCTATTATTTTTCAATTCATGTCTAAAACATGGAAATACTATGGTAATATTTAGCCTACCTCAACCCAAATAGTTCTAGGGATATAATTCCTGGCTGTACCTCTTATGAGAAGCAAATCCTTGTAAGCATAAGAAATTTCTGAACATGTCGTAGAATTTCAGTAATTGTTATCTTCACCCTTTCCTTCTCCTTTCTTCCCTGTGGTGGGTTTGGGAGGGGCGGGGAGGTTATATCTTTCAGAGGAGATAACACTTTGAAGACTCAATTAGATTTAGGTATTTAAAAGATTTAAAATATTAAGTGTTCTTCCATTTAGTTCTTTATTTGAGCTACTCAAGTCTTCTAGACTTGTTACATCTGCTAGTAATACAGAAATATATTTATTTATAATCAGTGCAAACAATACTGAAGTATATTTGGTAAAAATGCAAACCCTGCACTGTTGCCACCAATCTTTTTTCCCTCCCCAGAAGGAATGAAAACAGTGTACTTTGTAACTTTAGAGTGTTTCTCTATGCATTTACATAGATACATTCATAAATGGATAAAAAGTTAGAACATTTAGGATAAACAGTTTTGTTGTTTTAATACAAATGGAATCATATAAATATTTCTGCAAAATTATTTTCTCATAATAATATGTCTTAAAGATGTTTCCATGTTTATATTTTCAGGTCTTTACCATTGAACTGCCACAGAGTAGCTTTTTATATAGTTTGGGATATTATCTAGCCATTCACTTACTGGTGAAAATTTATAATATTTACATCTATCTGTGTATATATTTTATTTTATTTTTAAAAATTTTTATTGGAGTATAGTTGATTTACAATGTTGTGTTAGTTTCAGGTGTACAGCAAAGTGATTCAGTTATACATATACATATATCCACTCTTTTTTTAGATTCTTTTCCCATATAGGCCATTACAGAGTATTGAGCAGAGTTCCCTGTGCTATACAGTAGGTCCTTATTAGTTATCTATTTTATATATAGTAGTGTGTATGTATGTATTTTACATCATCCTGGTGTGAATATCCTTATACACGCCTCCTTTTACAGGAGTGAACAGTAGGTACTAAAGATACTTGGACATTACGTTTTCCCAAAGCGGGGGGGAAAAAACCCTACCAAATCCTCCCCACCTACACATTCTTACATTAGCAGGACCAGAGACTCAGGGGCCTAGAAATTATGTACCTCTTCCCTCAACATACAGAACATATCCAGAAGATTCCTTTAAATTCAGTTATGTGTTTTTCAATATGTCCCCCTAGTAAATTCTCATGGCCATGTACTCTATCTCTTCCCATATCAATTACATCTATCAGATTCTGTAAGATTTGTTCCCTAGATTAGCTATGATTTCTAGTATCCCAGCATTGCCTAATGTGTCATACAATCAATGATGTAGCTGGTAGGAAAAAAATTGCTTAAATTTGGCCGAATGCAGGTTAGCTGAAACCCAGCTATTCAACTCCAGCAGTCTGTTCAAAAATTAATATGTACAAGAACTCTGTTAAAAATGAATATATATAGGAACTGGTTTTTCAAGTATTCTTTTGTTAAATATTGTGCAACCACCTATTATCCTTTTAAATATTTGTACAGACCATTTTCTAAAATGCAGTGTATATTGTATAATATATAAATATTTATATTTTATTTGTTAGTAGAAATGATATAGCATTAATTTTTAACTTACCATAATTTATTTAGGCTATTTTGTTTCATGCTGTGGAAAGTTTAAATTTTTGCTATATGTTAGAGTTTTCTAAGTAAAATCTTTCTCTAATTTTGCAATACCAATTTTCAGGCATTATCTGCTTATTTCCCTATTTTTTACCTGTATTTCTAATCCAGTCTTAGATAACTATGTCCACTCTTTCAGCTTTCATAGAGAAACATCAAACAAAAGTGGCTTAGTTTAAAAAAAAAAAAACCTGCTTAATTTTTTCCCTTGCACAAAAAGTGAAACATAGATAAGCAGAATAGGCATAACTGTCTTCAAATTGTTATTTTTAAAGTAGAAAAATCCCATCCTTCAAGTTTCAGTTCTTTTTTTAAAAAATTATTTTTTGGAATTTTATTTATTTTTTTATATAGCAGGTTCTTATTAGTTATCCATTTTATCCATATTAGTGTATATATGTCAATCCCAATCTCCCAATTCATCCCCCCACCCCCACTTTCCCCCCTTGGTGTCCATAACGTTTGTCCTCTACATCCGTGTCTCTATTTCTGCCTTGCAAGCCAGTTCAACTGTATCATTTTTCTAGATTCCACATATATGCATTAATATACAACATTTGTTTTTCCCTTTCTAACTTACTTCACTCTGTATGACAGTCTCTAGGTCCATCCACGTCTCTACAAATGACGCAATTTCGTTCCTTTTTATGGCTGAGTAATATTCCACTGTATATATGTACCACATCTTCTTTTTTTAAAATTAATTAATTAATTAATTTAGTTTTGGCTGCGTTGGATCTTCGTTGCTGCACACAGGCTTTCTCTAGTTGCGGCGAGCAGGGGCTACTCTTCATTGCGGTGCGCGGGCTTCTCATTGCGGTGGCTTCTCTTGTTGTGGAGCACGGGTTCTAGAGCGCAGGCTCAGTAGTTGTGGCTCACGGGCTTACTTGCTCCGCGGCATGTGGGATCTTCCTGGACCAGGGCTCGAACCCATGTGTCCTGCATTGGCAGGCAGATTCTTAACCACTGCGCCACCAGGGAAGTCCCTTCAATTCTTTTTTAATTAATGACTCATTATTAGCTTTTTTTTCTATTTTTCCATATTTTAACAGAAATGTATGCTTTATTTTAGAAATAGAAAATGTAATTTTTTTATTTTGAAAATATAATTTTTTAATATTTTAAAATAGAAAAATACAAAATGGAGCACAAAAAACCCTAGAATTTTACCTATGCAAAATATCTATTAACATTTTATTATCTCTACAGATTCTTTTCTAAAATACAAAGTATGTTTATTATATATTATGTATTTGTGTCTTACTTTTCAGCAGAAATGGGATCATGCCATTATTTTGTAACCTACAATTATTTAGGCAGTTTACCAAATGTTAGATATTTATTTTATTCTAACATCTTCTTATCTTAAACAGAGTGTGCAGGAATAATTTTAATATGAATTAGAAATGTAAAAGCAAAAAGACAGAGAATAAGGAGAATGGGTTAAACATGAAAAAACATGACTGAAATGATGTTAAATATTAAAAAGCAAAAAAGCAGAAAAATGCCTATAAACTGGAAAAGAATATGTAATGATGTATGAAGGTCTGCAAAGTGCCCCACGGTGTATCAAAAATAACTAAGACTAAAAAAAAGCAGCGTCCAGGAATTTTCATTTAAACCCCATCATCATTTCAGCCAAAATGACCTGCTGACCAACTTGCTTTTAACTAAATTGCTTTCAATGAAATTATGTTCTATAAAATTGCATTTGTCCACATTGCTTTTTCTAAGTTTTTTTTTTAATGGTCAAATTGTATCTTGCTATTAGGACAGAATTAGGAATCCAGAAGCCATTTTTGTCCCATGCTTAGTTCTTTCCTCTACCTCTGCACCTCCATCCCCCCATCATCTTTATCCTCAAATTTCATCATGGATCAGTTTCCATCCCAGGACCATGAGATTCTTCCTGTGAATGTAAACGTTGTTTGGAAGATGACCTTCTTCATACCATACCTTCAGAAATACTCTGGAGTTATGGCTTTTTAACCATAGAACGTCTAACTCTAACTCTCCTAGTTTTAGGATGTTCCCTTCAGTCCTTTTTCAAACTAAATTTCATGTATCATGTTTTTACCTCTCCTTATAAGATGAAGACTAAGCATTTTAAGCGAACTCTTGAATTGGTGCTATATACCCAATGAACAATTCGACTAAATCAACTAGGCTACTATATTGCTCATTGCAAAATTTTTATGATAGCACACTCTTTCCATATATACCAAGAACACTCTATTTCCTCCATCTTATGGCTTCATCCTCAAATTCCCAAAGCTATCTGCACAATGTTATTCCCATAATAGCAATGCAACAGAAAAAAACCCCAAATTATCAATATGCCTTTATTTGCAGCCCTTCTCACCTGAATTCCAAAGATTCTTGTTTAAAAGGCAATCTACTGACCTCTTCTCTGTAGCCCCAAGTCCAAACATCAAGCTGTCTGTGAGACTGTGCTTTCCCAGTAGCTGTACCTAGAGTAAAGGAAGGGTAGAGGGTTTGGTAAGAGTGAGATGTGGTGCATGAGAGTGTGTTGAATGAGGGTTAAGAGGTAGGGAGGAGCTAGTGAAATAGAGGAGCGGAATGGCATGAAGGAACAGGAAATTTTTACTTTTGCTTCGTGTATGTGTGGTTTTCATAAATGTATAATATCGAAAGAGGGAATTATGTTTGAAAGCATTTATGGTAAACTTCCTGTGTCATGGGTAGAGTAAAATGCCTGGCTGGACTTGTTAAGAAGGTGAAAAGCAAAAATGATGCCTCAAAGTTTCTGGAGTGAGATTTGTGTTTCCTTTTAACATGATTTTTGCAGAGACTGGATCATGTGGAGACATAGCTTATAAATATGATCACCTGGTCAAGAACTGAATAACTTGTCCTGACCACTTCACACAGGTAAAATTAGAATAAGAACCATCCTCCGCTTGATGACAAGCTCCCAGGGAACACTCTAATACCAAGGGGCAAGTCTGGCTCCCTTGCCATCATTTTCACTTCATCCATCTAACAGAAATTGCACAAAAATCACCACCTACATTCCATCTCAAATTTCTCTCAACTCTATAAGGAACCCGTATCCTATTTTGCGTTAATCCCTTTCAGCCTAACCACATCACACGCAGCATCTCACCTGAGAATGTAACGCAAATCTGTCATCTGAGCAATACTGAAATCTTGCTGTAACACAACAAGCTGCTGTGTTTAGGAAATTGCATTGTTCTGGAGAGAAAACCTGAGAAATCATGATCCATCTACAAATCCCTCTATACCTTATGGCATCCTTTTATCACTACCATGCCAAGAGGACCAGACTCACACTGGCAGTAGCAGGAAGGGAATAACACTGGAAATATATCATAGGATGTTGGGTTCAAGTGCTATGACAATGGCAGCAAGATTTTGCACATAATTTCAAAAGAAACCCTACCATAGTACAATATAAGGCTATCCTCAAGAATTCATCTGGACCTACTTTGTAACCTCCCTGTGTCTCTCACTTTCCTTGCCACTTGTGTCTCTTATTACTCCTCAGAAGCATATCTTTATGTTTTCCCTTATTTGATTTGCAATGCCCTGTCTTATGAAGGTTGTCCTGGTCCTTAAGTTCATGCTTCCCCTAAATCTACCTATTCACTCTTTACTGTTACATTCTTAGCACCTAGGACAATGTTGGTACATAGTACATGTGCCCATTTGATGGTGCCTATATCCTATGTGTTCTTTACTCCTGTTTCAGTTCCAAAAGCTAAAACTGTGCCCCCTAAAGTAGCATAAAGGATCTGCACTAACTTTAATCATCAAAGGAAAAATATTCATAAAAGTTCGTAATAGTTAAGTTAAAGATAGGAGAAAGCGCAGAAAAATCCTCTGTTAAGAAAAATAAGGACCAAATGATGTTTTGCAATTGTTTACAATGCTCTAGGAGCTGAAGTTTGTGAAAAAACCGTAACTAGTGGTTTCTAAGAAGGTGGTTACCTTTGTCAGGGTGGTCAGGAAAGGCCCCTGTGAGGAGCCCCTGTGAGGATATTTTAGTAAGAGAACCAAATAACGAGAAGCAGAGAACCATGTACAAACTTGAGAGATCATTCCAGGCACAAAAAAGAGCAAGTTCAAAGGCCCTGAAGCAGGGGGGAGCTCAGCATGTTCTAGTGGTAGGACCAGCAAATGAAGTGATGGTAAGAGGTACTACCCAAATTAAAGAACATTAAAAAAACAATTCATATTTAAGGATGAGATATAAGTTATTTTTCCACATCAATAACCTGGAAATTGTGAGATATCCTGTCCAGAGATTTGAAATAAAGAAATTAGTTCCTTCACCCACAGTAATATACAAGGAAACATTTACTAGGCATATGTTATGTGAGTTTCCTTAATTTACAATTTTTAATAAATTTTATTGAAGAATAGCATACTTATACAGAAATGCCCAAAGCCTAAGAGCAATCAGTACACATATTCATTTGACAATTGTAATTATGTACCTGGCCATGTTCTAAGCACTGGATACAGGGGTGAAATGAAAGAGGTCACACATCTTTCATGCAGCACTTATCTGAAAGGCAGGAGATAGAAAATAGATACATAAACAAATAAATAAAATCATTTCTCATGTTGGTCACTGCTATGATGTGAGTATAGCCACGTAACTACATAGTAACAACTCTATATTTGGCCTTACTGATATTAGAATAGAAAAAGAAAACTTCTACAACCTTGGTTTTCATTTTTAGTATATATAAGTATCACCTGGGGAACTTGTTAGGAATTCTACCCAAGGCTCCACCACAGAAACTAATTCAATAAGTTTGTTGGGGCCTGGATATCTGCATTTAATTAACATCTATGTAACCTTAAGCAGCTGAATGCATAGGGAAAAACTTTTTAAAAGAATGATCTAGACGGTAAAAATTTAAATTTACCCCAGGACTATCTAGAGAGATGGAGACAGAGAGAGACAGATAGACCGAGAAAGAAAGAAAGAAAAGAAGAAAGAAAAGAAAAAGAAAAGAAAGAAAGAAAAGAAAGGGAGGGAGGGAGGGAGGAAGAAAGGGGAGAGGAGAGGAAAGGAAAGGAAAGGAAAGGAAAGGAAGGAAGGGAATGACTAGGTTGTTCTGATGGATAGTTCTCAGTGAAATAGTGGTCCCAGTTAGGTGGGTATATTATCACTGTATAGATTTAGTACATACTTGGAATCTTAGGTACTAAGATAAATGATCAAAGAATTATACATTCTCAGACTTGAAAATTTGTGCATTTAAATATTTATGTGGTTGAAATTATCAAGAATTATTAAAATAATACATTTTCATATAGATTTTGAAGACATATTACCATGGAAGCAAAAATAAAAGGATTACGATGTATAGGTACAAATGAAAAAGTGTAAGTTGTTAGAGATATCTATTTATAAAATTTTGGTTAAAAAAATTTACTTTAACTCATTTCAGCTGGCAAAATACTCCCTAGAAAATGGTAAATTAAGGCTAGAGACTTCAGGATTTTTTGCAAATATAGTGGGAAAATCTGTTACTTCAGTTTATTTTTGCCATATAGACTACTTTCTTATGTCACTATGGAGCTGCAGGCAATTCTGTTTTAATAAAGGCCTGTGTGAGCAGGAAAATAAATGCAGTATTATTAAGGAAATGTATCAAAAGAAACACAGCCAATGAATGTTTAAGGATATAAAAATGGAAATAACTGTTGTAAATTAGAGTAATGACACGTGTAAATGACAAAATATATGACACTATAACTGATAAAATTTTGATCTCAAATACAAACACTCACACACACAAATATATAAGGTTACCAGCCACAGTCTGCTAAATAAGTGCTTATTATAATTAAAAAAAAGCTTACCCATAATAATAGAAATCACAAACCATATTAAAAAAATACATAGAAACACAAAAGCAATTTTGTTACCATTACATATTGCAGTTAAGACTTCAAAAATAAATTTCAGTAATACACAATGCTATCTCAACTTATGGCAGTGTGTACTGGCTCATTCCTACTTCAGTGCAATCTGGTTAGGTGCAAAAATACTTTTGAGAATCAGACTACATGAATAATATTATAATAAATAATATATTAAAAGGCTCTAGAATTATATTGTTGCATGGAAATATAAATATTCTATAAATTGCAGAAGTCAAAATGAGTATATTTTTCAACAAATTATATGTATAAAAATATATACATAAATATTAACAAGAATTGAAATAAAAATTTATAGGATGCAAAATATTTTTGCTTTTCATGTTCACCGGTGTTTTGTTTTTCTAAAAGTTTCTGAATTATCTTAGGCAATAGATAATTAAAATTCCCCAACATATTCTTTATCAATAGAAAAGAAGCCTTATCTCATGTGAAGAAATGTTAATTTGTTTCTTTCCGTTAATGAGCCCAGAATCAGTGTCCTGTGACAGTTATTTATTCATTTCTCTCTGGGTGACACAACCTTCAGAATAACATTTACTTCTTGTCTTCCTGGCATCTCAATCTAAAAACCTAAGGAAATAAGATCACATTTCAGCATTTCCCTCACTAAAGATTTTTATTAGTCAAGAGAATTGCTGTTCTCAAAACAACAAATGACACTCAATATAGAAAATCGTCCATCATTTTCCAGATTTGGGAGTCACATCTTGCTAGCTTCACCAGATGCTGTGCCCTTGCCTCTACTGGACTTAGATTCACATCCACTTACCTGTGATGACTGTTATGTTTCCAAAGGATAGGATAAAGGGTATGCCCTCAACAAATACAACTATTCGTCCCTGGCTGGGCATCTGACCCAAATCCTATCTCTTCACCAATTGTTAGTTCAACCTGCCAGCTGCGGAAACCTTAAGATGGGAGAAAATATTTGCAAATGAAGTAACTAACAAGGGATTAATCTCTAAAATACACAAATATCTCATGCAGCTCAATATCAAAAAAAAAAAAAACAACCCAATCAAAAAAAATGGGTGGAAGATCTAAATAGGCATTTCTCCAAAGAAGACGTACAGATGGCCAAAAAGCACATGAAAAGATGCTCAACATTGCTAATTCTTAGAGAAATGCAAATCAAAACTGCAGTGAGGTATCACCTCACACCAGTCAGAATGGCCATCATCAAAAAATCTACAAACAATAAATGCTGGAGAGGGTGTGGAGAAAAGGGAACCCTCTACACTGCTGGTGGGAATGTAAATTGGTATAGCCACTATGGAGAACAGTATGGAGATTTCTTAAAAAACTAAAAATAGAACTACCATATGACCCAGCAATCCCACTCCTAGGCATATACCTAGAGAAAACCATAATTCAAAAAGATACATGCACCCCTATGTTCATTGTAGCACTATTACAATAGCCAGGACATGGAAGCAACCTAAACGTCCATCAATAGAGGAATGGATAAAGAAGATGTGGTACATATATACAATGGAACGTTACTCAGCCATGAAAAAGAACAAATTAATATTATTTGCAACATGCATGGATCTAGAGATTGTCATACTGAGTGAAGTAATTCAGACACAGAAAGAGAAATATCATATGATAATGCTTATATGTGGAATCTGAAAAAAGGGTACAAATGAACTTATTTACAAAACAGAACTAGAGTCACAGATGCAGAAAACAAACTTATGGTTACCAGGGTATGATGGGGGGGAGGGATAAATTGGGAGATTGGGATCGTCATATGCACATTACTATAAATAAAATACATAACTAATAAGAACCTACTGTACAGCACAGGGAACTCTACTCAATACTCTGCAATGGCCTATATGGGAAAAGAATCTACAATAAGAATGGATATATGAAAAAAAAAAGAATGATACTTGTCCTTTTCCTCAAGGCCTAAAAAGAATGGAAGAATCTAGATCCTAGCTTCATAGTACTTGAAACCTAACCTGACTTTTCTAAATTCTCCGTAAGGAAAGGGGTTTCAAAAGCAAAGGGAAAGATAAAATGTATAACCTTAGACATTTTTCATTGTTGCCTAAAGATCTGGTACTCTCCGAGAGCAGGGCTGAAAGAAGATATTGGTCGGTGACCAGACTGTGTAATCTTAGCATTTCAGAATTCTCCCTGAATATAGATGTGAGGGGAGAAAAAGCTCATCAGTGTTTGCCAGTCTGAAAATTGTTTTCCAAATATTTGCATAATAATGCCTATACTGGTCTTGCAGCATCTCTAAGTTTTTTTTCTTTTAAGTATCTTACTTTCCCTCTTTTTTTCAAAAAACGTTTAAAAAGATTTATATGGTTGTTTAACACACTCCAAGTTATCTGAGAACTTTTTTAGACTTGAGTAGCGGGAGGAAGTGAAAACAATTTGTGAAGTATCTGATTGGGAAGGGCACCTAGAGAAAAAATTTAAAGTACACATGTAAATAACATTTATATTAAAATATTTAAAAGACTATCATTTTTCCCAGACCATTATATTGCTCAGCGACATGATTTTTGCTGGAACATAAGGAAGTGGACAAGCAGAGGGAAGCTTGGAACTTAAAAAGTTCCGACTTTGCCTGACAGTTTCTAAGAGGAAATTATTTATGTCTCTCTTAATACAGGGATAATAAGGGGAAGTGGAAGTCTACAGAAGATAGAGGAAAAGGCTATAAAAGTTTTGATACTTGAATAAGGTATTTTAATTCCCAGATGAGGATCCAGTGACAAGTACCATAAAATCAGGATGACCCAATAAAGACTTGTGATGAGCTAATTTTACTCAAGAATGAGGAAAAAATCAGCATGAATAATAACTGAAGATTAGAGGAAAATGTATTTAATACACTTAACTTTGTAAAAAAAAATTCTGACCTAAATTATATATTATTCATTTAAATGCACAGTATTTAAATGCACTAGATAGTAATTCTCATAGACACTAAGTATAGCTTTGTTAAGCACTCTGTGTTTTAAAAGAGTAGAAAAGGAGCTTTGGTTTAAATCTCTCAGTTAATCATGATCATAGGAAGTAAGAGGTTAACATGAGGACTCAGCTCGGCTATCTCCACACACCAGGTGGATAAATATGGACATCTGAAATATAATGCCCAGAAGATAAAATTTAAAAATCCTTGAGTTGTAGCCTACAAAATACATAAAAACTTTAAAAAATATTAGTGTGTATATATATATATATATATATATATACAAACTGTCTTTAGATTTTCAGCTAGATCAGTTTTCCTAGCTGGTAACTTTAGAAAATGTAGGAAAGCTCACCTAACAGCTGCTGTTATGATTATGATTCCTCATCTTTGAAGCATACTTTCAGTGAATAATATTCTAAGCTCTATGTTAGGTTTGAGGAGAAAGTTAATTACATTCTTGAACTTTCCTGGATGGATTCAGATGTCACAATCTATTTTTTTCATTGTTTGGGCCAGAGATAGAATCAGAAATATGTTCACTGTGACCAGGAAAAAGATCTAATCTCTCGAATTAATATTTTTTAATAGTATTTATTACTGCTAAATAGTAATTTTTCTCCCAATTTGCTTCCACATATGGACATGGAGTATTTCCCCATTTTACAGCCATTTCTCTTCTACAATGTTTCTATCAAAAGGTCATGTTTCTAAGGGCTGCATCTGGAGTTCCAGTGTTGAACGTGTTTTCATCAGAGAACAGATAACCAGCACTAACTTCATTTGCCTTGTGATGCCCCATCTTCTACAGAAGAATCTATCTTCCCTCACAAAGCATAGTCTATAAGATCCAGCACTAAACATGGGCTAATTCTAAAGAATAGAATCTCCTACTTAGATGATCAGTACTTTTACTCCTATTTCTCATTTTAATTCCTATACTCAGATACTCCTCTTAAGTGCTTTCATATTTACTGTTAACTATTTGGTTTATAAATTGTAACGTCTGCCACGAAAATACCAGACATTTCTCATGCACTTTGGGTTCCATTTAGGATGTTAGGATTCTCTTTGTAGTTGAATTGTGAAAATATTATTTGTAGATTTATATTGAACTTTGAGTTTTGTGGAATCATATAAATCAAAATTATTTACCCCATGGCCTGACCATAGAATTTAGTGGGTATTATTTAATTTTTCAATTTTAGCCCTATATTTGACAAAAGCATGCATTTATTAATAAGTTTCCATCAGTAACAGTGATATGGTATATTTAGAATCTTTCTTCTGAATTTTTTTCTAGTAATATTTTCTTCTAGCTGTAAAACCAGACAAAATTCTAATCCAATCCCATTTCTTCTATTTACAAACAGTCAAATTTTGAACATTACTTAAACTCTCACTTTGTTTCCTTAATCTGTATAATAAGCGTAATACCACTGTCATAGGCCATTATAAAGATTCAATGACTATATATAAAATAGATAACTAATAAGGACCTACTCAATACTCTGTAATGACCTATATGGGAAAAGAATCTAAAAAAGAGTAGATATGTGTATATGTAAACTGATTTGCTTTGCTGTACAGAAGAAACTAACACAACATTGTAAATAAACTACACTCCAATAAAAATTTAAAAAAAAAAACTAAAAAAGTCTTAAAAAAATAAGATACAAGGATGTAATGTATAGCACAGGGACTATGGTCAATATTTTATAATACCTTTAAATGGAGTATAATCTATAAAAATATTGAATCATTATGTTGTACACCTGAAACTAATATAATATTGTAAATAACTACACTTCAGTAAAAAATACAGTAATGTAAAAAAAAGATTCAATGAGAGGTTATGCTCAGTAAACATTACTTCCCTTAATCTAACTTTTAAAAAAATTTTTTATAATTACATTTTTTAGAGATAATAGTAGATTCACATGGAGTTGTAAAAAACAATACAGAAATTTCTTCTTACCTTTTAACCAATTTTCCTCAATGGAAACATTTTTCAAAATTGTAGTACAATATCACAGCCAGGATATAACATTGATAGAATCCACAGATCTTGTGCAGATTTCCCCAGTTTTATCTGTGCTACTGTGTGTGGGTAGTGTGTGTGTGTTTAAAATTTTATTTTAAACTAATTTTAAACTTATGAAAAGCTAGAAGAATAATACCAGGAGAATTTTTTCTTTTTCCTAAATCATTTTAAGTTGCCAACCTGATGCCCCATCACCTCCCAAATATGTAAGTATGAATATCCAACAAACAAGGCCATTGTTCCACATAACTGCGCTATTACCATCAAAATCAGGAATTTAACATGGGTACATTATTACCATCTAATCTACAGAGTTTATTCAAGTTTCACCATTTTCCAATAATATCCTTTCTAGAAAAGAATCCAATTCTATTTAGTTGGCACATCTGTTTAAGTCCTGTTCACATTGGATCTATTCTTCCATCTTTACTTGACTTAAATGATTTGACACTTTTAAAAATTGTAGGCCAGTTATTTTATAGTATGTCCCTCAATTTGGGTTTGTCTGATTTTTCTTCATGACTAGATTCAAGTTAAGTATTTTTGGCAGGAGTATCAGAAAAGTAATACCCAATTATTCTCACTGCATTCTATCAACTGATAAGCAAATTCAATGTGTGCCATTACTGGGGATATTAAACATTAGCATGTGATTAAATAGTTTCTTCCAGGTTTCCCCAGTTGTAAAGATTCCCTCTTTTACCTTTATAATTGACAAGCATTTTGCACAGAAGTTCTTTGAATTTATAGAAATATCTTGTGCATCATTTAACTCTCACCAAAATGTTTTACATGCATTGATGTTTTTGGCTGAGTTACTTATTACTGTGATAATTGCCAGATGATTTTCTTATTCTGTAATATTCTCCTCTATTTATTAGTTGGCATTCCACTGTTACGAAAATCTTTCATCTCTGCTCATTTAGTCATTCATTCATTTATTCATCCATTCATTTATTCATGCATTCATATCTGTATGTACTGGTGGATTTCTGTTTTATTCAATTGATTATAATATGTTGCTATTATTACTTATTTTAATGCTCAAATTGTCCCAGATTTGACCAGTGTGGATCTCAGGCTGGTTTGTGTATCCTTTTGACATGGTTCCATCATATGGGGAACATTTCTTTACTTTCTGGTACATCAAAATGTTCCTGGCTCATCTGTTTCTTCCCTTCCCCAGTCCAGGAATCGGAAATTTCTCCAAGGAGCTCTGGTTCCTTTTAGTGGAGAATGGTATTTATAAAGGAAGATCTGAGTGAAAGATATGCTCATTGCTACTGGAGTATCTCTGCTCCCAGGCTCTCTCAGGACAGAGCTAGGATATATATGAACTATGTTATATACAATTACATTATCTATCCCCACATTTTCCTTCCTTCCTCCCTCCCTCCCTTCCTTCCTGTCTTCCTTACTTTTTTCTTTCTATTTGTCATCTATCTATCTATTGAAAACTATAAATTCACATTAATATTTCCATATCTAATCTAACATTACAGGGTTCATTCTAGTTTTCTTTTTTTCCATATTTGTGACTCCCTTTTCTAGCAGCAATAAATCAGACTCAATTTTTCTCAATATAAATAACTATTTGATTAGTTACCATCATAGGTACTCAACTCATATCAAAGCCACCATCACCCTCCTCTCCACCCTCCCCATCTCTCCGCCACCGGTGTGACAAACTTCTCAAACTGCTTGGTTTCTGAATACCCTACACTAGCAACTGCCACTTCACTCCTCCTCATGGATGCTGTGCTCACCCTACTCAATCTTCAGTCTTTCACATTAGATGCCACTACTCACCTCCGCCTTCAGACATCTTCCTCAACTCTCTCATCCTCGAATAACCAGGCCAGGCTGCCACCAGTGCACCCAAGCCCCCAGACACTCTGGAACCCCACTCAGATTCTGAAAGCCTCCCTTAGGCACTGCCTGTAACCCTGTATGGATGACAGTGTTTTCACATCTTCACCTAGTCGTTTGTTGACCAAATTAGGAAGAAAGGAATGGAGGAAATGAGGAAGTAAAGGAAAAGAAGTGCACAGAAAGAAGGAAAGGAAGGATTTTGTTTTAAATCAGAGATCTATAGACCCCTATCTTACACTATACATAAAAATCAACTAAAATGGATTAAAAACTTAAACATAAGACCTGAAACCATAAAACTCCTAAGAGAAAACACAAGGGAAAAACCTCCCTGACATTGACCTTGGCAATAATTTTTTGAATACGACACCAAAAGCTTAGGCAACGAAAGCATAAATAAATAAACAAACTAAAAATTTCTGCACAGGAAAGGAAACCATCAACAAAATGAAAAGGCAACCCATGGAATGGGAGAAAATATTTGAAAACATAAATCTGATAAACCATATAACTGAAAACCATATATCTGATATCCAAAATATATAAGAAACTCATACAACTCAATAGCAAAATAAACTCATAAAAAATGGGCAAAAGAGCTGAATAGACATTTTTCCAAAGAAGATATACAAATTACCATTAGATATATGAAAAGGTGCTCAACATCACTAATCATCAGAGAAATGGAAATCAAGATCATAATGAGATCTCACCTCACATCAGTTAAATAACCATTATCAAAAAGACAAAAAAGGCAACATATGTTAGGGAGGGTGTGGAGAAAGGGGGACCCTTATATACTTTTGATGGGATTGTAAATTGGTATACCAATTATGGAAAACAATATGGAGGTTCCTCAAAAAATTAAAAATAGAACTACCTTATGATCCAGAAATCCCTGTTCTGGGTATATACACAAAGAAAATTAAATCAGTACCTCATAAAGATATCTGTGCTCCCATATTCATTGCAGCATTATTCACAATAGCTGAAATATAAAAACAACCTAAGTGTCCATTGATGAATGATTGAGTAAAGAAATATTTGTATGTACATACAATGAAATATTACTCAGCTTTAAAAAAAGAAGGAGATTCTGCCATTTGCGACAACATGCATGAAAATGGAAGACATTATGCTAAGTGAAATAAGCCAGAATCAGAAAGAAAAATACTGCCTGATCTCATTTATATGTGAAATCTTAAAAAAGTTGAATACATAGAAACAGAGTAGAACAGTGTTTACCAGGGGCTGGGAAGTGGAGGAAATGGGGAGATGTTGGTCAAAAGGTATGATGTTTCCGTTACGTAGAATGGATAAGATCTGGAGATCTGATTAACAGCATTGTAACTATAGTGAATGGTACTGGATTGTGTACTGGAAATTTGCTCAGAGAGTGGATTTCAGGTGCTCTTACAACAACATGTTAACTGTGTGAGGACGTGGATATGTTAATTAACTTGAATGTAGTAATCATTTCACTATATATATATGTATGTATCTCAAAACACCATGCTGTGCACCTTAAATATATACAATTTTTATTTTTAAAAAAACAAATAAAAATAAAAGTAGAATTACCTTGAGATCCAGCAATTCCACTTCTAGAATTTATCCAGAAGAATTGAAATCAGGATCCAATAAGTTTTAGTACCCCTATGTTCACTGCAGCACTATTCACAATAGCCAAGTTGTGGAAACAATTAAAAGTCCATTAACAGATGACTGTGTAAAGAAACTATGGAATATACATCTAATGGAATGTTGTTTAGCCTTAAAAAAGACAGGAATTCTGCAATGCATGACCATATGAATGAAGCTTAAAGACAAACTAAGTGAAATAAGCCAGTTACAGAAGACAGGTATGGCTTGATTCGATTTGTATGAGGTATCTATGAATAATGTCTAAATAGCTGCTGTACAATATTGTACCTATAGTCAACAATAACATATTGTACATTTAAAAAATTTTAAGAGGTAGATCTCATGTTAAATGTCATTTCCGTAATAAAATTTTAAATTTAAATTAAAAAAATACTTTTCTTTTTCAACCATCTTGGACCCTGTGGAGGCCTGCTGGGAGCAGGACTTCTAAAACAACAAATATGTCTGGAAGGCTGTGGTCCAAGGCCATTCTTGCTGGCTATAAGCAGGGTCTACAGAACCAGAGGGAGCACACAGCTCTCCTGAAAATTGAAGGTGTATATGCTTGAGATGAAACTGAATTCTGTCTAGGCAAGAGATGTGTTTATCTGTACAAAGCAAAGAACAACACAGTAACTCCTGGTGGAAAACCTAACAAAACCAGAGTAATCTGGGGAAAGATAACTCTTGCTCATGGAAACAGTGGCATGGTTCATGCCAAATTCTGAAGCAACCTTTCTACTAAGGCCATTGGACACAGAATTCGTGTGATGCTGTACCCTTCAAAGATTTAAACTTACTGAAAAGTAAATAAATAAAAGTGTGGATTTGTTCCCTTGTAAAAAATAAAATAAAAAAATAGAACCATTCTGATCTCAGTGTCTAGCATAGGACTGTACTGATTGAATACAAGGTAATAAATATTTGATGAATAAAAAATTTTTAAAAACCAATCAAGAGATTTATCACCTATCCCAATAGAGATATGAGAGGGAAATTTTTCTTTTTAACTGGCAGTGTGGTTGTGTAAGGGAGAAAGAGTAGTGAAGGAAAAAGTTAATTTAGGATATTTAAAATAGGCCAAGAGTTGCCCCCTGAAAAGTTTACAGAATTGTCACAGTTTGGCTTTAGAGTCCACAACCACCTATAAAAATTAATAAAAAGACATCTTAATTAAAACAGAGTCAGGAAGCCAGAGGGGGAGCTCTCCACCCTACAAGGATTGCAGATCCCGACAGGAAGAAGAAACACTTCCTCTTCCTGTCTGGCAAGAGCTCAGCCAATGAGAGACTGTCACAACTCAGCCAGTGAAAAGCCACTATACTTGGCACTCTCAATTCCTCCAATGGACTCTATGTTTAGTACAGCCCTCCCAACTTCCTCTTCTCCTCTTTAAAAGAGTTCTCCTCTCCTTGCTGCGGGGAGACTTGTGAGTGGCTCACCGTTGCAATTCTTTGCTGATCCCGAATAAACCCATTTTTTGCTGGAGAAATAACTGGCAGTCTGTTTAAGGTCAACACTCCCCATTTTGTGCTTTTCTGTCTCACATATTGTGGACACCTAGCACCCTCATGGACTCTCCCCACCTTGCCTCCACTTATTAGGCAAGGATTTGAAACTCACTCACATATTGTAAATAAGCAAAAGCCAACTTTTTTTTTCTTAGATAATGAATATGCAGAGACGAGGTGCTAAGTATTCTTTATCTACCTCACATCTTTTTCTAAACAGATGGCTTCTCTAGGCACCAACCTTGCCTTTCTTCTCCATCATGCTTAAAGCTGAGGTCATGGCTCGGTTTTTGACCTGTATCTCATATCTCATTCCTCCCTATCTCCACCAGACCACGCTCTAGATAGTATTCATAGCTGGTTCTTGCTTCTTAATAAACAAAAAGATAGAAGGAAATGACTTCTCACCTGCTCAGGGGAAAAACTGATTGATTGCAGACTTTATGGGTGAAGTATGGAAAACTGAACCAGTGATAGGGCCCTTTGTGTTCTCTCTGACATTACGGAGGAAGACAGGCTACAGAAGACAAGCACAGGTAGGACAGTGCACCAGTCTGCCTGGCGATGGATCAGAGGTGCAAAAGGCAGCAGTTTATAAACAGAGACCAAGATGAGACCCCAGAGAAGTGGTTCTGAGAAGCCTGAACATACGCTCCTGTTGCCTCTGCTGATGGTTGTGGTGATCTCACACTCAGACCTTCAGTCAGACTTTCTTTGATTTTCCTTCCCCTACAGTTTCTCGGCAGTGAGGTGTTTCATTGAACGTCTGGAGTAGCAGCATAGGAAAGTGTCATAAAAATGGAGGAAATTAAATGAAACATGCCCGGTAGGAGCCGAGCATGAATGCACCAGTTCCTGTTCTTCATTGCTGTTCTTTCCAGATGTGGAGACTTTTCTTGAAATGGAAGAAATAAAAAAAGAATGGTTAGTGGTGTCTAAAAATATATAATTGGATTCAATGACTATTGTGCTGGAAAGGTGTTTTTCAGAGGTACTTCCTGGAGAGAAAAGACATAGGAGAAATTATATTTTGGCTGGCCTGGCAACATTATTTTCCACCCTGAGGACTGTGAATGTTTTATCTGGCTGTCATCTTACTGGCTTTGCCAGAAAATTTAACCCTTTGAACATATATTAAGAACCGAGTGCCAAGGTAGCTGTTCAGTGTCTCCACCTCAGCTTCTAGTTGGCTGGCATTGCTGCATATTAAAAAAAATAAGATATATTGCTGTGGAACACAGGGGAATATTTTCTTTACGGATAGAACCTTAATGGAAATGTGGAAAAGAGTCACTAATGTCTTAAAAAGTTTCTTTGTATTTAAGTTGCTTAAAATCTTCTTACCTTTCACTCAGTGCTGTTGACTGGGGTTTTTACCTCCTGCTGTTGACAGGGTTTACCTTTTTGAAGGAAAGTCATTTTCTCGATAATTTTCTCAATGGTTCTAATACCAACTCATGATGAGTGATTAAACTTCACTTGGTCTTTTTCCTCTTTCTAATTCCACTCATACACAGTTTTCCTTACCTGAAAGGGGAAAAAATTGTACCTTGATCTTCAAAACTATTTCATGGAGTTGCATATGCCCTCAACAAACTTCCCTACTTTGTACCCCTCATAGTTTTCTTGTCACTTGGAAAATGACAGGATCATTTTCCAGCCCAAAGTCTGAAATAAAAGAACATATAGTTTCGATCAAAGGAAAAGGAGAGAGGCATCCTGCTGTAACAAAGCAACTTTGACATTTTCCTTCTATTCAGAATGTTTGATTCATTCTTCCATTCATTTAATATCTATCTATTGAAATGTACTAGCTATAAGGTAGAGAATTACACATTTCAGGTGTCATTACACATTTTAGGTGTAAGGATCTTAGACACATTCTCTGTCCTCAGAAATTTAGATTCCAGTAGGTAAGAAAAGATATTTTTAGAATAACCTAAAGGCTGCAAGAGAAGTACCCATTAAGTGCTAAAACTGAAAAGATGAAAAGACGTATGGGAAGCATGAATCAGGGAATTATTATATTAATTTAATGAATCAGGGAGTTATTTTATGGGGAAAGTTCCATTTGATTTGGGACAGGAACACTGGTTGAATTTCCATGGGTGGAGATGGGGTGGGAGGAATTCAAACAAGGAAGAATGGTATAAACAAAATCGCTGACAAGGAACTGACCAATATACTTGTTTGTTTGTGTCACATGTTTCTCATGTAGGGAAGACAACGAAAGTTCCCCACACCGGTATTGCCTTCCATTTCTCATGTGTTCCTCCTAGTTCTATGCCTTAACAGGGCTCCATGGAGCCAAGGAAAATGTGAAAGCTTCCATGTGTTCGCCCCCCAAAAGCTGTCTACTTAAACTGAAGTGTATGCCCAATCCACCAACCCTCAAGGTCTGAGAATTACACATAAGTGATGAGGTATACAAATGAATGTAGCCCCCAAATGAATTTTCAGAAATACTCTCAGCAATGGAAAGGCAGTTGGGCCCTCTGAAAGCTTTTATGGGTTTGTTTTTTTTCTCTTACAACTACCCATCCCCTGCTTAAATTCCTCTAGTCGCATGGGACTCACTACTCTAAAGAGAATCCTTTTTCCTTCTGAAAACTCTACTACAAATTTATTTTTCACATGTTAAGTGGAAACCTGAACTTCTGCCCTCCAGTTCTTTTCTCCAGGAGGACTGCTCCCCGAAGCAGTCAGGCTGTGAGAAAATCCTCTTCTGCTAGAGATAAACTCTATTTTCCTTACGTAAATTACCTACAGGTTTCTCTATAGGGTGACACACATACACAATAATTCCTACTCTCCAACCCATGATTTGGAATGTTGGATGGATTATTTTGTGTATTTACTCCTAAATTCCAAAGACCTCAAAAATACTTGCTAAAATAAAGCTCTTACCATTAAGAATGAATCATGTGGAGAGAAAAGAATACAATCAACATCCTTGGCAAAATAATAATAATGATAATGAAAATGATGATGATGATGATGATAATAATAATGGCTTTATAAACCTCTTTTTTAAAATAAATATATTTATTTTTATTTTATTTTTGGCTGTGTTGGGTCTTCGTTGCTGCACGTGGGCTTTCTCTAGTTGCAGTGAGTGGGCTTCTCATCACGGTGGCTTCTCTTGTTGCTGAGCACGGGCTGTAGGCGCGCAGGCTTCAGTAGTTGTGGCTCATGGGCTCTAGAGCACAAGCTCAGTAGTTGTCTCACATGGGCTTAGTTGCTCCTTGGCATGTGGGATCTTCCTGGACCAGGGCTCGAACCCGTGTCCCCCGCATTGGCAGGTGGATTCTTAACCACTGCGCCACCAGGGAAGCCCAACCTCTTTTCTTTATGACCCATTCTCTTATGGAACCAAATAGCTTGGGTTTGTAGAGCCTTTGTTCCAGAATGTTTAAAACATGGCAATACAGTAATTCAGGAGGCAGGAGTGGCAGTGAATATTGTGTTTTCAGGGATTATTTACCACAGCCTGGCTGTGAGAGCCTATTTTGTGAAGGGAGATAATATTAGGACATTGGGGAAAACCACTGGTTGTCAAAAGTACTATTGAATCTTTTATAAAACAAAAGAATAAACCTAAGCTCGGAGACCAAAATACAGAATGGTTCCAAGTTTTGCTTTGGCTACAGGAGCTTGTCTGCATCTCTAAATAAAATAAAAATAAACGTTAACAGTTCTGTATTTCTCAATGTCTTGGTGAGTAATGCTTGTTTGTTGCCAGATATTTAGTCAAGCTGAGCTCTCCTACAGAAAGTCCAAAATGCTTTGGGTGCTTTTAAGACTGTGTCCCCAGCTGGCTAGTGAAATTCCTTTCTCTAAAGTTTCAGAGGAGTTCCTGGATACCAAATCTAATGGCCTCTTCTAAACCAATTCTCTCTATTTTTATAGAGTTGGGCAACCTCTCTTTGAAATTCTATCCTCCTCATAGATGTAAACATAACAAGAAGAGCTAGAAAAACACAGGGCTGCAATTCAGAGCTTGGATGCTTTGGAAACTAGTTGGCTGATGACATTTTTAGAACTCTTTTTACAAAAACTGATAAAGAAGAAGGCATATCTCTCATTAAAATTATAGATTTGCTCTTCAAATTTTTCTCATTTGGAGTTTATTTTGTAATATGCTGTGAGGTAGGCTCAAAGTCATTTTTCTCTACATAGTCAATTTTTCTAATGTGATTTAACAAATACTCTATCCTTTACCACTGATTTTTCATGCCAGCTCAACATATACCACATTCTCATACTTAAAAGGATTTGCTGAACTATCTATTCTCAATTCAATTGCTCTATTTATCTTTTTCATGCTAATGCCATACTCTTTTAATTAATATACCTCTGTAACTTTTTTTTTTTAAATCAGTCATCAATTTTATACACATCAGTGTATACATGTCAATCCCAATCGCCCAATTCAGCACACCACCATCCCCACCCCACCGTGGTTTTCCCCCCTTGGTGTCCATACGTTTGTTCTCTACATCTGTGTCTCAACTTCTGCCCTGCAAACCAGTTCATCTGTACCATTTTTCTAGGTTCCACATACATGCGTTAATATACGATATTTGTTTTTCTCTTTCTGACTTACTTCACTCTGTATGACAGTCTCTAGATCCATCTGCGTCTCAACAAATGACTCAATTTCGTTCCTTTTTATGGCTGAGTAATATTCCACTGTATATATGTACCACAACTTCTTTATCCATTCGTCTGTCGATGGGCATTTAGGTTGCTTCCATGACCTGGCTATTGTAAATAGTGCTGCAATGAACACTGGGGTGCATGTGTCTTTCTGAATTACAGTTTTCTCTGGGTATATGCCCAATAGTGGGATTGCGGATCATATGGTAATTCTATTTTTAGTTTTTTAAGGAACCTCCATATTGTTCTCCATAGTGGCTGTATCAATTTACATTCCCACCAACAGTGCAAGAGGGTTCCCTTTTCTCCACACCCTCTCCAGCATTTGTTGTTTGTAGATTTTCTGATGATGCCCATTCTAACTGGTGTGAGGTGATACCTCATTGTAGTTTTGATTTGCATTTCTCTAATAATTAACGATGCTGAGCATCTTTTCATGTGCCTCTTGGCCATCTGTATGTCTTCTTTGGAGAAATGTCTATTTAGGCCTTCTGCCCATTTTTGGATTGGGTTGTTTGTTTCTTTAATATTGAGCTGAATGAGCTGTTTATATAATTTGGAGATTAATCCTTTGTCCGTTGATTCGTTTGCAAATATTTTCTCCCATTCTGAGGGTTGTCTTTTCGTCTTATTTATGGTTTCCTTTGCTGTGCAAAAGCTTTGAAGTTTCATTAGGCCCCATTTGTTTATTTTTGTTTTTATTTCCATTACTCTAGGAGGTGGGTCAAAAAATATCTTACTGTGATTTATGTCAAAGAGTGTTCTTCCTATGTTTTCCTCTAAGACTTTTATAGTGTCTGGTCTTACATTTAGGTCTCAAATCCATTTTGAGTTTATTTTTGTGTATGGTGTTAGGGAGTATTCTAATTTCATTCTTTTACATGTAGCTGTCCAGTTTTCCCAGCACCAGTTACTGAAGACACTGTCTTTTCTCCATTGTATATCTTTGCCTCCTTTGTCATAGATTAGTTGACCATAGGTGCGTGGGTTAATCTCTGGGCTTTCTATCTTGTTCCATTGATCTATGCTTCTGTTTTTGTGCCAGTACCATATTGTCTTGATTACTTTAGCTTTGTAGTATAGTCTGAAGTCAGGGAGTCTGATTCCTCCTGCTCCATTTTTTTGCCTCAAGACTGCTTTGGCTATTCGGGGTCTTTTGTGTCTCCATACAAATTTTAAGATGATTTGTTCTAGTTCCGTAAAAAATGCCATTGGTAATTTGATAGGGATTGCATTGAATCTGTAGATTACTTTGGGTAGTATAGTCATTTTCACAATATTGATTCTTCCAATCCAAGAACATGGTATATCTCTCCATCTGTTGGTATCATCTTTAATTTCTTTCATCAGTGTCTTATAGTTTTCTGCATACAGGTCTTTTGTCTCCCTAGGTAGGTTTATTCCTAGGTATTTTATTCTTTTTGTTGCAATGGTAAATGGGAGTGTTTCCATAATTTCTCTTTCAGATTTTTCATCATTAGTGTATAGGAATGCAAGAGATTTCTGTGCATTAATTTTGTATCCTGCAACTTTACCAAATTCATTGATTAGCTCTAGTAGTTTTCTGGTAGCATTTTTAGGATTCTCTATGTATAGTATCATGTCATCTGCAAACAGTGACAGTTGTAACATCTTAATACAATAGTTTGGGTTTCTTTTTTTCAGAATTGCCTTACCTAATTGTGAGCCCTTGATCTTCAATATATTTTTTAGAATCAGCTTTTCAAATTCCCTGGTAAAATCTTGCTAGAATTTTTATTAGGAATATTGAATAATCAATGTCTACATTAATTCAGAGAGAACTGACAACAAAGTGGTATTTCTTTCCACTTATTTTGATCTTTTTTAAAGTTCTTTAATAGAGTTTTTAAAGTGTATGTGTGCATGCATGAGTATGAAGGTCTTATGCATTCTCTGATAAGTTAAACTCAAGATATTCACATAAATGGTGTTTAATTTTGTATTATGTGTTAATTTGTTATTGCTGATGTAAAGAGGTGCTATGGATTTTTAGGTTGATTTAATTCTTGGAAATCTGCTGAATTCTTATTAACATGAATTATTTTCTGTGAAGCTTTTCTATTTAAGTGACTAGAGCACCTTCTAATAATAGTTTTTATCTCTTCACTTCTATTCTTATCTCTTGGTCCCTTTTTTAAAAGGTATTTTTATTTTTTGCATTGGCCAGAACCTCCAGCACCACCTTACCTATTTCAACTCTTAATTGAAATGTTTCCTATTGATCCATTTATTTAAACTCGTAACTCCCACCCAGTACTCTCTTTCCCCATTCCTGTGTTATTTTTCTCCCTGTGCCTAGGAGAGTGCTTGGAATATAGTGGGTGACAAACAAGTACCTGTTGAGTGAATAAATGTTGGATAGGAGGAGTGGTAGGGGGTATTCTTTCTTATTCCTTAAATTAAAAAAATTGTATCTAACTTATGAAAATTTCTATAAACATAGCTTTTTTATGTAAAAAATGTTTTCTTCTAGTCCTAGGGTTCTAGTATGTTTATACTAAAAGTTTAACTTTATCAAATGATTTTTCAGCATCTATCACAAAAGAGGCAGCATAAAGAGTGATTAAAAACCTAGACCTGGACGCTGGATTGAGATTGCCTGTATTTGAATCTCAGCTTTGCCTCTAATTAGTGCAATGAACTTAATTGGCCTAATTAATCTCCTTCAGTTTCATCTTTAAAATGTGGATGATAATACTACTTACCTCATAATATTATTATGAAAATTAAATTAGTTAATATGTGTAAAGCCCTAGACCAGTGTCTGGTGCAGTGTGAATGCTTTAATAATATTGTTAAATAAATACTATAATAATCATGGATTTTTTCTCCTGAATTCATTTTATGGCATTTTACTTTATAGGGTTTTTTTATTATGAAAATCCTTACACTTAAAAAAAAATCAGGCTTGATCTCATTGAATTCATTTTTTACTATTCTATTGGATTTAATTACAGTTGTATTTAGGATATTTGCAACTTCTTTAGAAATGAAATTAACATAACATTTTTTTCTGCAGAGCTGAATTTTTAAAAGTATGATACTGGTCTCATGAAATGAATTGGGTAGTTTTCTGTCCTTTTATATTTTCTAAAACAACTCATGTAAGATACAGATCATCTATTTCTTGAATTTTTGGTAAAGCTTACTTATAGAACATTCTGGGCCTAGTTTTACTTGTGGGAGGAGAAGTAGTGAGAAAGTGCTTGAAAATGAAGGTTTCAAGAACTTTAACGCAAATATATCCTACTATTTTGCTAAAATCTATTATTTTGTAAATTATATCTAATTTTAATTCACTATAGTGAGAAAATATAATGTACATAAAGTTGTTTTTTATGGAGGCTCTATTTTGGCCTAGTACATACTCAATCTTAGGAATATTCACCTGTGCTCTTTTATTCTATGTGTGTTTGTGTTTGTTCGCAATAAATTCTCTCTCCATATCCCTCTGTATGTATATTATATATGTATGTACATATATATGTAGAAAAAATTTAAACCATATTTTAAAATACTATAACCTTGTTTTTAATCTCATATTTTTCTGAGAGAAATTTTTTAAATACCTAGTGGGATCTTATGCTAGTGATTTTAAAATCTAACGTGAAAGCACTGTTATTTGATGTTAAATTAAACTCATTTATATTTATTCTAGGTACCATTCTATTAAGACAATTTTTTTCAACACACACAAAAATGTATATGCACAAACAAACACACACAGAGTTTTGCTTTATTTTTACTTTTTCTTCTGTCCTAGTGTCTATCTGATATATTGAAATTTCTTCTGCTGATTTAAAAGTTTATTTTCTATTTTTACTATTCTGGTGATTATTTGAATTTAGGCCTGTATTTACCCAATAAATTCCTAAAGCTTCTCAATATTGTATACTCCCACTGATAACAACCTTATCATTCCTGATCTTCCTTGTTCCTCTTCCTCTTCCAATATCCTTTGGAGTTTTAGTCCCAAAGCCTTTATTTAAGTTAAATTGACCCTTGAACAACATGGGGGTCAATGGAGTCAACCCTCTGTGCAATTGAAGATCCACATATAACTTACAGTCGGCCCTCTGTATACATGGTTCCTCCTCATCCTTTGTTCTGAATCCATGGATTCAACCAACTGTGGACTGTGTACTACTGTAGTGCTTACTATTAAAAAAATCCTCGTAATAGTGGACTTGGGTGTTCAAACCCGTGTTGTTCACGGGTCAACTGTAATTACTTATTTAGATTTACTAAATAAGATTTGATAAATTCTTTCTTGAACTTATTTCATTTCTTTTTCAGGAACTTCTTTTTTCTTTAGCTAAAGAATATTTCTACAAGACTTTTTTCAAATGGGGATCTGTTTCCTAAACTTTCGTCAAACTTTATATTATTTATATAATCATCTTTATTTCATCTCACATTCAAATGACAATTTGAACTGCATATAAAATTTTAGATTGAAAGTTGCTTTCCTTCAACATCTTGATAGTATTATTCCATTGCCATCTTTTATCTAATATTGTTCATAATTGGAACAATCCAACATAGTATCGAGAATGTATAGATAAGATAAAATAGGAACCATGTTCAGAGGACAGAACTATACTCCCACAATCCGAAACAGAGAATTCTTTGCAATAAATTGTTCAACTACTGCCTGAAATGTTTTGCCCTTGAAAACAGGGAATCTGCATCTCTATTCTTCAGATTCCTGTTCCTAATATCTATAGAGAATTTATATGTAAGTTAGTTATAATAACATGTGTAAAATTTTATATATACTATTAATAAAGAAAATAAAGCAAACTCTTCCAATATTCCCTATTAATTAGTGTTCTTGCTTTGATCTAAGAAAATTAATAAATATATAAATCAGAATACTCTTCATCAAGTTTTAATTCCAGGCTAATTTATTAACTAACCATTTCTTCATCCTTGTGGCTGCATACACTATTTACTTGCTACTTTAAAATAAATTTAATCAAGTCCACAAACTTAAGTTTTAGTTTTGAAAGATATTATCAGCAGCTAAGAAATTGAAATAGTTCATTTCAATGATTTCTATAAAATGTTTACCTGTATTCCCTTTGGTTTAGGTTTAGTTGAAGGAAAAAGTGATATTTTGCAGTTTTAGATCATCTCTAAACACATCCAAAGTCTTCAAGAAATTTAAATCGGACAAGTTTAAAAGTTAAGTACAATACTAAAAATGTTAAAATTCTAAATAAGATACTTTTTTGTTTTTAGTAAATTTATATAATTGTTTTGATTATCCAAAAATGATATAACTAGGGACTAATTCATTTAATGAAACATTGGACTTTAATTTCCAGAGTCACATATTTTTGTTTATGATAGTGGGAGATGGTACCAGTCAGCTACAAACATGACCCCAAAGATTTTCACCTACTGGTATTTATACCTTCATGGAATGCCTCTCATTGAGTGTGGGTAAGACCTGTGACTTCTAACCAATAAAATATGACAAAAGTGATGGATGTCACTTTCATGATTATATTGTATTATGTAAGACTCTGTCATTGTAGATTGTGGGCCTGATGAAGTAAGTGGCTATGCTGGAGAAGCCCACATAACAAGGAATTGTAGGCAGCATCTAGGACCTGAGGGCAGCCTCCAACTGACAGCCAGTGAAAAGCCAGGGAATGTGAGTCAGTCATTCACCCTCAAGAAGATGAATTCTGCCGGCAATCTGAATGAGCCTGGAAACAGATTCTTCCTTAATTAAGCCTCCAGATGAGCCCAGTCAACACCTTGAAAGTCTGAACAAAGGATTCAGACAAGCTGTGCCCAGACTCTGACCCATAGAAACTGTGAGATAATAAATGTATGTTGTCTTAAGTTGCTAAGTTTGTGTTAATTTCTTAGGCAATGATAGAAAATACACATATGATAATACATAGATGTGATAAATGGAGGAGACTAAAGTTTGAGGAATTTTAATTGTTTACTTTTTTTAGCCTAGAGAATGCTAAACACAAAATATATTGTTATGATCCAGTGAAATTAATATGATAATAGAAAATGTAGGCAACTCTGCAAATTGCTTATCCAAAATGAAAGTGAAATTAACTTTGTCTTAGGTGGACTTCAAAATTGGAAGGCAGAGAAGGCTGTTCACACATAGATAAAGAAGGCTCTTGATCATTGGTATTTGACAAAAGCCACTTAAAATCAATTCATATATCAGAGACTGATGTAACAGTAAATATTGGGGAGTGGGCTGGGGAAAGGCTTTACCAAGACTTTCTCAGTAAAAGTTAGAAAGTTGTAAATTATAAAATAAGTTAATTTTACTTTTAATAAAAATAAGATTATAACATGTTAGTTCTAAGAATAAAATTAATCAAATGTTAGTAGATGGATTGGGCTTTTATTTTTTCTCATAATATTATGTTATAGAGGCATAGGATTTCCTACTTCATTTATTATTCTTTAAAAGAATTCTTAGTTTTCATCAATTTTTCCCATGATCTTTTAAAATTCTTTGATGGTTAAGTCATTATATTTTACTTACCTATTATTCATCAACTTTGTTTCCTTTCCTTTTCTTCAGTTATTAGCTGGTCTAGATGGATTGACTTTCATTTGTCATTGAGTTTGTTGTGATCTGAGCAGTTCTTTCATATCACTTTTATTGACTATATGAAATATTGCATCTTTTACAATAGTCACCCTTTTGTTTTGCAAAAGCTTTATATTATTTTCCATTGTATTACTGAATATCTAACAATTTGCAAAACCACTCCCTGTCTCATGGCAAAGACAGATTGTAATATTAAACCTCAAATGTGAAATCTACAAGAGCAAGGATTTTGTCTGCTTTTTCTGTAACAGCCTCTTTCAAGACCTTAATGCAAAAACCTTAATTTCTACTTTGAAATCTACTCCACCTTCTATTTCTAGCCTCATTCAGCCCACAATTTCCTATCCTTTCTAACTCTAGTCCTCTGGAAAAATATACAAAAGTAAGTCCACGATCTAGACTTTCTGATAGTACTTACAGTTGGGGAGCGGTTACTTGGTACCTTCTTAGAGTTTCAATCCGTCTCATAGAGTGGGCTCTATGAACCAAGAGAGAAGGAAAAGCTTCAATACTTTATTTTTAAGTGCTAACTAATAAAACCGAGAAGTGTATGTATATATTTATTTGTTGTCTTCTCATGGTTATAGGTCAGATTTACCACATCTATAACTCTCTCAACAAGATAAATCAATATAATGGATACGTTGAGCATGAAGTTATTCACCTTTCCTCTGAAATCTTCCCCTTTGTCCATTTCCACATTTGCTATCTTCTAGTATTTGACACGGTGCCTGGCACAAAACAGCTTCTTAATAAAGAGTTGTTAAGTAAAATAGTCAAACACTCTCAAGCAAGAAAATAATAATTTTTAATGTTTTAAAATACAGAATTATGCGTAAATATTAGTTGTAATAAATTTCTTCATGCCACGCTGAACAAATGCAAATTTAGGTGTAAAAAAATGTCAACGAAGAGAGGAAGGATTCCAGGGAAAGTTTTGTACTTTACACTATGTGTTAAAGGAGGTTGATGTGATATAACTCTGTGGGGTTCGTATTTAGTAAGCAAGTGACAGGCATATACATGGAATCAATGATTTTTTTTTTTTTTAAATACGGGCATGAATAGACATGATTTTTTAGTGATCAAGTATGAGCAATGGCAAGGCAAACTTGATTACCACTGGCTCTGGGAAAAATCCAAGGCTTCCTAGTAGATAAACTTACAGTGTATATAGTTCATTAGTTTCGTTGATTAGAACACAGCAAGGCCCCAATCAGAAGCTGAATTCCTGTGGCGATCAAATTATCTTCACTCTATACCATGGCAAACTCTTAACTCCGAACAGCAAATCTGAGTTGTTGGTCTCAAGATGATCTGAATGAGAAGAGGGTGCAGTTTTAACCCTGTCAAATCAATCACAGCTATAACAATTGCCATTCTGGGATCACCAACATTTACATATTATATTTAAACACTGAATTTTTACAATAAAATATCTGATAAGTAATTGAATTATTTTCTACATACATGTTTTGTTATAAGTGGGTGTGGGCTAAAATTTCAATCATTTCTGTTAAGAAATGAGTTTTGTTTCAAGTTAGCAAATGCATACCAGTCCTAGCAGAGTCTATCACAATTCTTTTTTCTGGTCTAGGATCACACATTGCTTTTAGTTTTTAATGTCCCTTTAGCCTCTGTAATCTAGAATGGGGCTTCATTCTTTCGTTGTCTTTCATGGCTTTGATATTTTTGAAGAGTATAAGTCAGTTATTTTGTATGCTGTCCCTCATTTCGGGTGTGTCTGATGTTTTCTCATGATTAGAGTCAGTTTATGCATTGCTAGCAGGTGTACGGACATAAGTGATGTCATACCCTCCACAGTGCATACCAGGAGACCCATAAATGGAAACATTTTAAAGAAGAAATTTAATAACCATTCTGCCATCTTAATGAATAAGCAAGTTCCTCTTTTTCTATGAATGTTTCCATAATTTTTTCATATTTGTAATTACAGAATGATATAATTTTTTATTCTGCTTCCTTTTCCAACATTATAGCATTTTTATGTCTCTGTAGAACTTTATTTTATAATTATAATTTTCACGTAATAATTGCATAATATGCTGCTAAGCTGAAGTGTCATAATTTATTTTAACAGGTTGTCTATTAAGCATTCAGGTTGTTTCAAATGCTTCACTATATTTTTTATTAAGTGGATAAAAACCATATATATTGCACTGCTGATGAAGTTATTAGGTTTAACTGGACAAAAAATTGTGACAAAATACTATGCTAACATAAGTGAAATTCTCTATTCTCAAGTCTTCAGCAATAGCCCCCCTTTTCTCAACCAACAGACTTACAAATGGGAGCTTTGCAACAAGCAGGATCTGGCAGGGAATAAGGGTGGGACTGACATGTATTCATTCCCAACCCTAGAAAATAATTTTAAATGTAGGCTGTGTTATTTTTCTTGATGGACTACAGAATAGCTTTGTATACAAATGTGCTTGGGGGGAAATATAATTTAAATTGGCTTAAATATGCTTAAAATTATTATTTTTTTAAAAAGAACTAACTCATTATAGAAAGCTTAGATATATACCTGGGAATTTTACTCATGCTTTCTCCAACTTTTACACTAGAAAAGAAAATGTCTTAGAGAAGTTTTTGCATACTTACACAGGTGGAGAGAGAATGATGTCTTACATACGGCAATTATTGTGAATGTAACCAGAATGCTGTCAGGTGATCAGAAATAGTATGTTGATGTTCTGTAGTGAAGCCTTACAGATCCTCCATACAATATGAGATTTTCCATTAGTGCCAGCAGTGAGCCATTTGGAAGATATCAGAAATTAAACCTTGAATCAGAATGCCAAGCATCTTAATGCAGTGCCAGACTCCCAGGACAGAAGGCTGGAGGGACAGAAGAAAGGAAGAGAGGAGGAGCCTATTGGTGATCTCTTCTTAGGCTGTGTAGTTGCCTAGGTTCACAGCAATTAATTGACTGCACTTCCAAATCGTGTCCAACCACGAGCTCGCAAAAGAGCCTATCAGAGAACCATCTGCTGAGTGGGAGGGAAAGAATTCACATAGCTCTTGCTGGTTATATCACTGCTTAATTTGACTCTTCCCTGTATCTAGTCAACTCATAATTATCTGCTCTAATGGGTCTCAGAGGGAGGGATGGGAATGGGTAGCTGTGACACAGATAACACTGAAGAGCAAAGACTGCAAAATATTTTCGGTTAGGCTTTTGCATATATCATATGCTTAAGAAGGAAGTATGTTTATCTTTCTAATTATGTTTTGCTTAGACTAATTTTCTTTTTTTAATTCCCAGGCCAATGTAAAAGCTATTTCATATTACATGGGTAATAGGGGAAAGGAGCCTAGGTTTTAAAATCTTCAAGGGAAAATTCCTGAAATTGGTAAACTGCAAACCTGAAACATGTTTTTCTGAAAAGGTGGCCTCTCTGGTGTTCCCGTGCCTCAGTTCAAGCCTTCATTACCTCTTAACCAGACTCCCCATTACTGCCTCTTTTCAGTCTTCCTCCTCTTCAACTCTGCAGTCTAAAGGGAGCCCAGCGGCTGCGGAAGGGAGTGGTGCTGAGCTAGCACCACTGTCCTGACTGACCCATAGTTCAGGTGCTGGGGCTGGAGGGCAGTGTTCCCTTGCTCATCAGCACTAGTTCCTCCAGGATTCCATACTCTGTGCCCGAGGGCCTATGAGGATCTTAACCTACGGAAAGAAAAAGTCCAGAGAGTGCAGTGCAAATGGCAAATTTCGGCTCCCGTGATCCACAGACAGGTAGGTCCAGGTAACCGCCGTGTCAATGGATGGCCTTCCTAAGAGCAGTGAGACTAGGCAGCATGGCTTCTCAGCATGGGTGAGCTGTGCTGCTCAGTACCTGGGGTTGATGGTCTTAGGCTTTGTCTTCACTTAATGGAACTGGAGACAGCTGTGCTTGATTCTCTACTGCAACTCCATTCATCTGCATGTGGCCAACCACCCGCCCGGCTTCCCCACCCCTACCCCAACAATCACCCCTGTTTGGTGATCAGGCACCCAAACAATCACCTCTACAACCACCCCATTCCCACAGTCAGGCACCCCCTCTGGCCCTGCCCTCCTCCAAAATATCAATGCATCCAAGTCTCCTCTCCTAGGATACCGCATCTCAGTGGAAGTGACTCTTCCTGTGCACTCCTGCTCTTTTTCCAGTTTAAGGTTTTAAAATAAACTTTAGTCCTTGCTTTAATAAGGTCCTGCTGCTGATTCTCAAGATTCTTATCTTCTTTCCATAAAATACATCTTTTGCAAAGGAACTTGTTTTGTCTTTCAAAAGTCTTGATGGGAGGGTTGGTGAACTTCAAAAAACTATTTTGGAGAAAAAGAAACACCAAATTTTACTTTTTTGCCTCTTTGCATTTCTAGTATACCAACCCAAACTCTCCTCTGGCAGGCAGTTGGCTATCGCTCATCATCTAGTAGATAGGAGGCCACTTACAAGAAAGTTTAGGGGGCTTCCCTGGTGACGCAGTGGTCGAGAATCCGCCTACCAATGCAGGGGACACGGGTTCAAGCCCTGGTCTGGGAAGATCCCACATGCCGCGGAGCAACTAAGCCCGTGTGCCACAACTACTGAGCCTGCGTGTCTGGAGCCTGTGCTCCACAACAAGAGAGGCCGCGAGAATGAGAGGCCCGCGCACCGCGATGAAGAGTGGCCCCCACTTGCTGCAACTAGAGAAAGCCCTCGCACAGAAACAAAGACCCAACACAGCCATAAATAAATAAATAAATAAATAATTTTTAAAAAAAAGTTTAGAAAGAAAAGCATGGGTATAAATATGTAATCTGTTATTTCAGTAGAGGGATTGTTCTAAAACAGATCTCTCTATGCTGTTCTCCTGTTTAGAACCCTCTGGTGACCTAGCATTCATGGCATTAAAACTGCATGTCTTATAGTTGCAAAATTTCCAACTGGTCTTTCTAGTTTCATTTGTGTCACTCCCCTACTAGGCCAAACACAAAAATCTATTTTCCATTCTCCAAAGGTGCATTTGTTCAAGTTAATATACTTTTAGGATAGTGTCAGTGTTAAAAGAATATGGGCTTGTAGCCTGAATATAGGCTCCAGGCCCACATCCACCAACACATTGTTTTGGTCAAGCATCTAAAACTTTGTTATCCTTGAAAAAGGCAAAACTGAACGCTACCACTCACCCTGCCTTTTTGGTCTATTTCTTTATGAATTCAAAAAGACAAGGCTGTCCCTGAAAATTGCATAATACTAAAGTGCTGCCCACATTTTTCTGTGGATGTATAGTTCCCTGGGCTTGTGGTCATAATTAACGTGGATGAGAAGGATTACTACATTTCTCTTCTCCATGCCCCTTTCCTACACCAAAGGCAACGTGATTTTTATTACAGATAAATTCATATTTTTTCCTTTTGTTTTTATTTTATTTATTAATTGGCCTACAATATTATGTTAGGTTCAGGTCACTACATAGTGAGTCAATATTTTTGTGCATTACAAAATGATCACCACGACCGTCTAGGTCCATCCTATTGCTGCAAATGGCAAGATTCTTTTTTATTTAATGGCTGAGTAATATTTCTTCCTTTTGCTCCTCACATATTAGAAAATCCTGTTGGCTTCTCTCCAAACTATATTCAAAATTGACCACATCTCCACCACTGCCCCTCCAGTCCCCTGGACCCCAGCAAAGCTGCCTAAATGAGCTACTTTTCACTCCACTGACCCTTTAAGGTCTTCCTCACAAAGGAGTCAGAGTGATCCAGTTAAAATGTGAGTTATATTACATCACCTGTCACTGAGCACCCTTTAATAGCTTCCTCCCATCACACTATAAATCAAATCAAATCAAATCAAATCCCATGCCGTAACTCATCCTACAATGTGCCACCTGATCTGTCCTGCCACCTTTTCAGTCTCATCTTCTACTTCATTTCCTGCCATTTCCCCCTGCTCATAGCACTTCAGCATCAGACCAGCCACTTTATTTTTCCTCAAAACACCAAGCCCTGCCATGGGCCATTTTCAATTGTCTAGAATCTTCCTCCAAAACTTCTTATACAATAGGATTTACTTATTTGTCATGCTCATTGTTCATTTTTTATTTCCCACCTGTAGAAAGTAAGCTCCCCAAGGGCAGAGTTCCTTGCTTTATTTACTGGTATATCATAAGTAGCTAGCTAAGTAGCTCAACACATTTTTGGTGCTTCTTAAGGATTGGTAGTTGAATGAAAAAATATTGGCTCTTACTGTTGATACTATCAATAACACAAGCTATGCTTAACTCTACACACATACACAACAGTCACACAGCTCCATTTCTTTTCAGCATCAAACAAAGGACAACCATCACAGATTTAACATTTTTGAATATCAATCTTGTAAGGTAAGAATGGAAGAAAAAAATGATAAAGTTAATTACTTTTGTACTGGGTTAGTCAGTCAGGCTTATGTAATTAAGGTTTCTCAAAAATGTTCTCCTTTTCTAATAAATGATGAAGTCTAATATTTCAGGCTTTGTTTCCACAATAATCCAACTGAATATTTATCATCAGTATTCAGTGAATGTTTTATAGAAAAGTAATAAAAAAATGCCTGCTTAGACATTTCAGAAAGCCATTTCTATATGACTAAAATTACAAGCTCTTGGGGACTCAATGAAATGAATGTCATTTTATCTATCACTGGTCCAAAGAGAGCCAGTTTGTTATGTGCAGTTTTTAATCACTCTCCTGAGGCATTCTGGTTTGGCATTTTTCATTCAGAATATTCAGATGAGTCCATTCGAGACCATGTAGGTTACATTTTTGATTATGAAACTGCAGACCAAGTAAGCACAAGAGTTGACAGCATGGGGACACTTTAATGATAATTCCTGCCCATGTTAGCCATGGTTTTCCCATCACTGCAACAAGGTTCAACTGTGTAATCGGTTATAATTTAATTCAGTTCAGGATTAATCTCGAAGTCTGAGCATTTCTCTAGCGCAACACTGTTGAGGATTAGCCAAAGCTGGATTCTAAGTTCAGAGATCAGGAGCAACAGAGGGGAGAGGGGAGGATGGGAAAGGGCTGCCAGAATGAAGGTTGGCTCGCGTGCATATGTCTGCTTTATCCCCTTCACGTTTATAAAATTCTGGAAGACCAGTTTATTTTGGAAAATTAATCTTTAGTATACATTACATTTTGCAAAAAAATGGTTTATATAAAAATGTCTATACTAAAGTGGCCATGGTGTACATTGTAAGTGCGTATATATTATATAAGGCATAAGGAGAGAAATAAAATCTGCTTCATACTTCTTCCCTTGGGCAGATTCCAACAACCACCCAGCCAAGCAATAGGCTATTTGATCTCTGCTTTGTTTTGCTCCTTTTGGAAGCGGTGAAATTTGTATGATTAAGATACAGAGAAGCCCTCAGGTGGTCATGTGTTAAAGCAAGCACCATTGTTCTACATTAGTTAGAAATTCCTATGGGTTTTGTTTCATTAAGTGGGAAGCCATCCTTAATATAAAGCAGAGAAAAGCATCAATGTCACCTGCTCACCTTGGTTGAAAGAAACTTGGTTGAAAGAATACAAGCCCTGGATTATGTTGCTTGGGTTCAAATCCCATCTCTGCCACTGACTAACTAGACAAGTTTGGGCATGTTACTTAACCTTTCTCTGCCTCTAGGTTTTCTCTGTAAGGATAGTAATAACGCCTTCCTTAAAGGATATCTTAGGATTTAACTTAAATAGTGCTGTAGTAGTCTGCTTAGGCTGCCCCAACAAAATACTGCAGCCCAGTGGCTTAAACAACAGACGCTTATTTTCTCACAGTTCTGGAGGCTGGAAGCCCAAGATCAACATGCTGGCACAGCTGGTTTCCGGGGAGGACTTTCTTCCTGGCTTGCAGACAGCAGCCTTCTTGCTGCGACCTCTTCTCTGTGTACACACACTCCTGGGGTGACTTCCTCTTCTTAGAAGGACACCAGTCTCACTGAACTAGGGCTCCATTCTTATGAGCTCATTTAACCTTAATTACTTCCTTAGTGGCCCTGCTCCAAATACAGTCACAGTAGGGGTTTAGGGCTTCAACATATGAACTTTGGGAGGACAATTCAGTCCAGAGCAACTACATATTCAGTGCCTGACACATAGTAACTTCACAATGAATACCGGCTCTTATTATGTGATATGCTTTTACTCTTTTCTCAGATGTGTATATGACTCCTACTTTCAACATTCATCACTTTGGCTGGTTAAAAAATCCAGTTTATAAGTAGAGGCAAATTTACATGAGTAATCCCCAATGAATGCATTTATTTAAAATGACAGTGTAGTTTTGTTTCTAGTGGGATGATTTGAATGCAGACATATACACCTTACCCATTAATTTATGTTTTGTAAAAGGCACTTGACTGTAAGCTTGTACAGTACGTCATTGCTCAATGTCAGCAGCCTACAGTCTGTGGGCCTACGCTAGGTCTGTGGCTTGCTTTTTTCATACATCATGTGAGCTAAGGGTGTTTTTTACATTTTTAAAGTGTGGCAACACACACACACACACACAAAAGAAGACTATGTGACTGACACTTTACGGGGTTCACGAAGTTGGAAATATTTACTATCTGGCCCTTTACTACATGGAAGGAGTCTAATTTGAGCTCTTCAAATACATCCATTTCTCGTCATGCAAACACCTCGGCTTCACCTCGGCTTTTCTCTATCCTGAGCAAGGTTTTACTAGTTACCCCCAACATTTTCTCTTTATCTTATTTTGGGGAGAAGTAGTTCTACAGTCTCTGGCCTGTCTCACCAACTTCTGAGAAATGTGCTAAGTATAGTTTCACCTTTTCCTGGTTCCTGGGACCCACTGATGGCCTCAGAAGTGAGTAAGGATCATGGTGTTTTTGAGCTGCTTTTTCTATTTGATACCTCTTATGGTCAGGAAGGATCTCTCATTTCCTGCTGTTGCTGTTCTGTGCATCTTTAAAATCTCCTGCTTTCCATCTGCTGTGGGCTGGGAAAAGAAGGAGAAAAAAGAAATCATGATTGAAGAATACTTTGTATCTATCAGGTTTCATTAGATTCTTTTCATATGTTAGGTTAATTCTCATAACTTTATGGTTAAATGCCATTATTTCTGCTTTACAGATGAAGAAAATGAGCCTCAGTCAGCTTCAGAAGGGTTAATTTACTTGAATTCAAGCCCAGTCCTTCTGGCTCCAAAATTTAAGTCCTTTCATCAAAGAAACCAAAAAACCTGGCTGACTTGGATTGTAAGTAACATAAGGGCAAACAGACTAAAATGAGGCTTTCATAAATAAAGTGCCCAGTGCTGAAGTGTCCTGAGACTTCTGTTTTGTTTTGCTCTTTGCTCTTAGCTGTGTTACAGATAATTCAGTTGTCTGACAAACAACTTCCAAATTAGTGAGGTGTTGTGATGACACTTCCCTTGTTCAAATATATCCTTGGAGACCATTCATTCAATAAACTCATTCAAAGGTAAATATTGAGAAAGTGTGTGTACTTATAACCCTAGAGAAGGTCCAAAAATGAGTATGGTTATGGAATTATGGCTCATTTATAGTGTTATGTACATAACTCTCTCTATATAGGTATGAATGTATGTGAACACACACACACACACACACACACACACACACACACCCCATTTATTCAGGCATGCACCTTGGAGACCCAACTACAACATTTCTGCTCACTTCTGTTTTACTCTTCCAGCCTTTCCCCCAAGGCAGGCTTTAAGTTAAACTCCTGGGATGCATCTGACGTCCACTCTTCCTCCAAACCTCCTATACAATGTAGGTCCTTGTACATAACTCTGCCTGCCTGAAACAAACAGGAGAAACTGAATCATTATGAAGATACACGTTCACTGAGAAAGCAGAAACCCAAAGTATAGGATTTAATAAATTATTTTGGAGATCTTTTTAATTACCTAATACCAGACTCTAATTGGCTAAATATTTGAATTTCTATATCATTATTACATAAATGCTATATATGATTGTCTTTGCACAGTAACAAATATTTGAATAAAAAGAGAAAGAGCAACGTCAGTACCGCACCAAGTTAACCACGAGGTTTAGCTTCAGGCAGAGTCTGACAGTCTCACCAGAGCAGGGAAGAAATTCTGGGCTTTAAGGGATTAGAGATATAAGGCGACTGGAATGGCACACTCGGTTTTTCTTCCCAAAGTTTTTGAAAAGCAGCTCACAATGGAAAGTATGAGATATTTACTGAGATGGAAATTTACTTTAGTTCTCTTTGCATATTTCTTTCCCTGTGACAAGCAGGTGGGTCTCACTGTTCTCTCCTGTCACAGGGAAGGATTGAACTCCAGATAGAAAACAGAAGGTGGTTAAAATCACTCCTTTCCTGGAGTTTGGGTTCCAAAAGCCCAAGCTCTTTTAGAGTGCTTTGCTAAGGGGAGCAAGTAGGATGGGAGGTAGTCTGAACAGATAAGAGGAAGGAGAGAAGATTCTCGTATAGAGAGGCATAAAAATCGCTGGATTCCCCAAACAAGAGCGACCTCTGCCTCACCCCAAGAGTACCTGCAGAGAGGTGGAAAGCCTTCACAGAAGAATGGCTGCATGTCCTCCAGAGGAGGACGAACTCTACGGACTGTGTCATGGAGCATCAAGAAAATTCCTAAGTTGGCTACATGAAAGGTCCCACTGATTGGGACTAAGAGGATACCGGGTGTCACATCACCATGCTGACCTAAAGATAAGAGAGTCATTTCCCCAATTTCTAGATACCTCAAGACATGCTCATATTCTTGTGGAGCCTGGAGAAGGAGAGAGGCCTCCAGGAATAACTGAGATGGAGTTTCAAAGGCAAATTTATTTTGAATTAAAAACAATAAAGAACCATGGTCTAACTTCTGTTGCTGGGTTTGTGGACAAAGGTTTCACACAAGTACATTCCAAAGGGAATTCTCTCCACACATTCAAATCACAGGGCTCTTCCAACCTCTCCTGGGGCTGGTGCTGCGGTGAACTGGGCCACCATTATTTATGCCATTATTTATTTATGATGGAGTTATTAGCCTGGGACATGTAATAATTCCTTACAGTTTGTGTTTTCTTCACTTAGCAAAATCTAGTGAACATTTTCCTATGGCAAAATATATTCCTATACGTGAGAACTTTCTAACTCATCTTTGGTGATGAGCTATAAACATGCCAAGATAATGATCCCTTAGTCTTTTGCAGTGGCTAGGTGGGCATGTACCACCAGCTTCCAGAACCAGTCACCTCAAGCCAACTCTACTGTTTACCCTAGTATGCTATAAAAATACTGTCATTTTCTCCATGTGTCATGATGTGAAAGGGCTGGGAAGAACTGTTCTACAACATGGTTTTTAACAGGAACATATCATCCTGTTATATGGCTATAATATGGTTAACTTAACCAACCTGCTATTAGTGGATTTTCATCTTGTTTCTCTTTTTTTCCCAATATTTTATTTTATTTCTAGAGGACATGGTTATACGTATGTCTGGTTATTTTTAAATATTTTATTTATGTATTTATGTATGTATGTATCTATTTATTTTGGCCACGCTGCGCAGCATGTGGGATCTTAGTTCCCCTACCAGGGATCGAACCCAGGCCCTTGGCAGTGAGAGTGCGGAGTCCTAACTACTGGACCGCCAGGGAATTCCCTATATGGTTATTTTTTAAGACAAGTTCCAGAAAGAAGAATTTTGATATATTGGGTCCTATTTAAGACTTGGACACAGAGTATAAAATTTCCCTGCCTTTCTGTGAGTTCCTAAGGATACAGGTTCTAGATCTAGATTGTCAGTGTGTGCATCCCTGTTTCATCACCTTATTAGATGTATGACTCGATGACTCTGTGCCTTAGTCTCCTTGACGAAAATGGAGATAATCATAATACTTTCCTCACTTGATTGTCGTGAGGACCAATGAGTTAATATATATGGGGCACTTAGAACAATCCCTGGCTCATTGTTACTCATTAAATATTAGCTATTTTCTTTAGTAGTAGTAGTTTCTGTTAATTTTAAAGTTTTACAATTCTCACTCACCTTAGAAATATATAAGAATATGTTTTCTCAGGAACCCTCCTACACTGTTGGTGGGAATGCAATTTGGTGCAGCCACTATGGAAAACAGTATGGAGGTTCCTCAAAAAACCAAAAGTCGCCATATGATCCAGCAATCCCACTCCTGGGCATATTTTCGTAGAGAACTCTAATTCGAAAAGACACATGCACCCCAATGTTCATAGCAGCACTATTTACAATAGCTAAGACACGGAAGCAACCTAAATGTCCATCGACAGATGAATGGATAAAGAAGATGTAATATACATACATATATATATATCTACAATGGAATAGTACTCAGTCATAAAAAAGAATGAAATAATGCCACTTGCAGCAACATGGATGGACCCAGAGATTACCATACTAAGTGAAGTAAGAAAAAGACAGATATCATATGATATCACTTATATGTGCAATATAAAATATCATACAAATGAACTTATTTACAAACTAGAAGTAGACATAGAAAACAAACATATGGTTACCAAGCAGGAAAGAGGGTGGGGGGATAAATTAGGAGTTTGGGATTAGCAGATACAAACTACTATATACAAAATAGATAAAAAACAAGGTCCTACTTTATAGCACAGGGCACAATATTCAATATCCTGTAGTAAACCATAATGAAAAAGAATATGAGAAAGAATATATATATGTAACTAAATCACTTTGCTGTACACCAGAAACTGAATCACTTTGCTGTATACCAGAAACTTTACAACATTGTAAATCAACTCTACTTCAATTAAAAATATTTTTAAAGAATATCTTTTCTCCCACAATCCCAAAGGAACTGTGAATTAAATTCTTTATAATTATTTCTATAATATCAATATAATTTGCTTTTAGAAAAATGCAAAATTACAAAATTGAGATTTATGAGATTACAAATCTTTGGTAGACATATGTTTTGTGTTTTGCTCACTTTCTATAAGTTTGTTTGTCCAATTCAGGGATTTTTTAAACATGGAAACTTTCTGGGAGCCCTAGACACCCATTACCCCATTCTGGGTAAAATGAAAAATAGAAATGCCAAAGCAATCAGAGCCTCACAGCCGGATGCTCTCTAGACAGAGAGTTTTACAATCTTGGCTGCCCACTGTAATCACCTGGGACATTTTAAAAGGCACTCATGACTGGACCACACCCCCAAGAGATTGTAATTTAATTGGTCTGATTTAATTACCTGGTAAAGGGAGTGTGCAAAGCTCCCCAGGTGATTCTAATGTGCAGCCAAGACTGTGAATCATGGTGCAGGTGGGTACTGATTAGTTCAGGATCAGTTGGGTGTGTCTGTGGGGCTGGGCGCTGGAGAGAATGACTTTCATAAACAGTCGACTCTCCAGGCCAACTGAGTCACTTGCCACCAGGTACACTGGCTACAGAGCCTTCTTAAACTGGAACAAAAACATCCAATTCAGCTAGACTTTGCAATATCTTGAAATCTTTGCTCTGGACAGTTACTTTCACTTTCAAAATTTTCTTTTTCTTAAAAATCATCCCAAATGTTATCCCTGCATTTGGTGGTGGGAAAGATCACAACATAACAGATATTTCATGTTCTTGACTATGTTTCTTCTGTGTTTTGTTGCTCCTGATGAAGCACGCAATCACAAGAAGATTAAATGTGCACGCAACAGCCTGGATAACATGCACCCTGGGTACAATGGCTTTTTTGCTCTTTTGTCTGCTTTGAGTGTAAGTGTCTTGAGATTCAGTATTTTAAGGAAGGAATACTTCACTTGGACTACAAACTATAAACTGAAATTGTCCTTGAACTGGGAATATTCAACCACAATGTGATCTCAAGGGAAAGATTTAAGAGCAGCTTCAAAGAAGTCAGAAACCTAAGGACCAGAAGATGCTGATATGTCAGGAAAGTCTACAATATTTGCTTCTGTGGTTTTGAAGATGTAAATAGAAACAGCTATGGCAAAGAACATCTATAATTAGGTTTCATCCTGATTCCAAAAGTTGCTTCTTACAGAGCTTTTAATAGTATGTGAAAACCACTGTTTAAAACTCTTGGTTTGAATTTCCTAGCACTTTAATGAAAAAATTAGTATTTTCAAGCTTTGGGGGTTTCTCTAAAGTCATGTGCTAAATAAGCAGAAGTCCTCTGTTGCCAAAAGGTTTTGGCGGAGGGTGGACGCTGTGGTAATTTTCTTCTCCCCGGGCATAGTCTTTCTCTAAGAGTCAGAGAATGCGTTTAAATCAGAAATTAAATGGATTGCAGATCTAAACTGTGGGTGTAGTTATGGACAGGCTCTGGTACTTGGACCAAACAGATGTGCTCTTTAAACATGGTGACCATACCCAGCTGTTCTTCCAAAAGCACAACAAAGAACAACCTTGCTCAGTTAGTCATACTTCCCTGAAGGGCCACCACCTAGAGTGGCATCTGCATTCAGCAGTGAGATGGGGCAACCACGTCCTACCCTGGAAAGGGAACCCTTACCATTTTCCCTCAATCCAAACTGCCAGGCAGCATCAGGTCCCTCTCATGAGCTCACCAAATGTGCTGTTTCCTTACTTGTTTTACCACTCTGGTGAATTCTTTGTAGGTCTAAATCCTATAGGATATAAATCGAATCTGGAGAAAGACTTTGAATAAGCCTCCACCACCTCCAACCAAATTTTATCCAGGTGCAAAGTAGACCACGTGAGAATAAGAGAACCTAAATCCTGTCTATAACTGAAAGAACAGAGTATTATTGGTAAGTGATCAAGGAACGCTTATGGCATTCTTGAGTTCCATTTAACATTTTGCTGAGAAGTTTCAGGAAAAAATTTAATAGCAATGGTGACTGATGGAATCAAATAAGTGAATCAAGTCAAACTGCAGTTGTGTTACTCTTTACATACCCGGAAAAAAAAAGTTAGTTCTGGATTAGTCTCTTGGATACTAGATAGGGAAAATCTAGCCTGGTGTACCCCATGATTCGCAGAGATGGCAGTGAGCCTTGGCATATATCCTACAGAAATTAGTCAAATAAGATTAGTTCTGGGTTCCTCCAAGAATTCAGGATGCTATTTGATGATCACTGTGGGATTCTCCTGGACTTGAATTTACCCAATAGGACCTGAAAAACTTCCAGCAGTGGTTCTCAAATTTTATTTCTCATAATTCTCTGTAGAGAATTAAAAAAAAATTATCCATACTCATAGCCGATCCCAGAATGTCTGAATCAGAATCTCTGGTGGTATGTATTTTGAAGAAATATTCATAGGTGTTTTTGATGCACAGCAAAGTTGAGCATGTCTGAATTTAGGTGAATAGAAGGGCTCAAGTTTCCCACAGGAAACTAGCTCTTCTGAGGGCTGAGGGACTAGAGATTTTTTAGGATTGTTCCAGATCATCTCAGCAGTCCTTGCAGGGGAACTCAAATCATTCAAGATATTCTAATGAACAAGATTGGTTACAGAAAGGAGAAGGGACACTCTTTAATTGTAAGGAGCCTTTGAACATCAAAGAGCTGTGCACTTGAAAGCATTATTCCAATCAGCTTTTTTCCACAAGAATTAAGTTTGGAGATCATTTTTATTTTTGCTTTGCAAATTTTACAAAAAAGCATGATAACTCCTTCAATTAGACAAACTTCTCTTTTCTGTAATACATGCTTCATGAAAATATTTTCCTGTTTTTGTATTTGTCATATTATATATCATTCCCAAGAATGCTTTCATTAGAAAATATTTGCCAAAATATGGTCATACAGTTCATAAATAAATTTTATACAATTTATTTGATGAAAAGGGGTATCTGTAGGAGGAGAAATTTGGACTAATATTTATTGATCTCCTCATATGCATTCATTTAATTATGGACTGGTTATTATTCTTCTCATTTTAGTGTTGAAAAAAACTGAAGTTCAGATTAAGAGGACTCTCCAACACTGTACAGTTGTTAAGTTATAGTGTCAGTATTTAAACTCAAGTCTGGCTGATTCCACAGTTCCTATTTATCTAATTGCATTATACGAGGACAGTCAACAGAGAAGTAGGTGTCCTTTCTTAATCCTTAAAAATTCATCTGGAGTGTTAGTCTGTATTCACAGCGTGACCATAAAGATTAGACAACTGGATATCTACTAAGACTTTTTCATCTTTCTTAATTTCCAATTTTTCACAAAGGAGTATATGGATACTTTAAGGAATAATTAAGGGGATCCAATTAAAAAAAAAATCTACTGTCTTCTTAACCAACTAAGAAATAATACAAAAGAGTAAGGTAGGTGGGGACCAAAGTTTTGCCTTTATTGTGGACAGTTTAGGCTGAAGGATATGGCTTAACTCAGGAGGGAAGTGGGCCTCCTAAAACTGAATTACAGTTTTAAACAGACTTATCCATCCGGCACAGGCAGCCGCCAGAACACTGGAAGCTTGAAGGAACAGAGTTAAAGGTATGCCTTCTGTAGCCAAGCTTCCTTTCAAGAGAAAATTCTAGATCTCTCCAAACTCACCAGTCAGATAAGCTGCTCCACCGGGGGCAGAGAAAGTCCAGTGCTGCTACACCTATGAATCCCCCTTCAAATGGGAGAAAAAAAAAATCAGAATTAAAGAAAAAGTGCTTCTCCTGGTCAGAAAACTGTGCCAGGAAGATTTTCATATGCTTAATAAAAATATATAAGGACACATCTAAAGTTAAACTTTATTTGCTGAGTTAAAGGAAGAAGCAAAAACCTAGCAAAACAGCTCCCACATCCACATGTTTACAGACCGGTTCACTGAAGAGGGAAAATAAAAAGCCTCCGGTGGAAAATCATTTAGTATCAATGTTTCTAGTATGTACTAATCAAGCACATATTCAACTCAAGGGTTTGAGGTGACATGAATACTATCAGTGTCAGAGAAGTTAACAATGAGGACATTTCTACTGAACTTGAAAAAAATCTTGCTTTGTAGTTCCTCCATCTCTTTGGTAAACTTTGCCTTAAATTTAGGTTATCTTTGAGGACACATGCCTCACCATAAGTCCTTTGTTCTGTACTAAGACTGAGACACTGCAGAAACTATAGCATTATCCACTTAGTTTTAGATATTCTTTTGATTCTTCTTTAGTCTGTTTGAAGAAATATTTCCACCATTTAATATTTGTAAACATGTGGGGTATTTGTTCAGCTGGTATTTCATTTATACCAGCACATACTAATTCATAATTAATGTGAATTTAATGAGTTAAATAATTTCTAACAACTTCTTACTCTTCATGAGTTTTTAATTTACACTTTAAAAATGATGTGTAAATATGAAGGCAGATTTCTGAATAGTTTAGGCCAACCTTCCTGCCCCATTCTCCTAAAAAGTTTTTTATATCAGATTCCTTAAATTTGAGCCAATATTTGTTTGATTTAACATCTCAAAAATCAGAGAAATACTAGAGCTGGAAGGCACTGGGTCTAGTATCCTCATTTTGTAGATAAGGAAACTTGGACTTAAAAAGATTAAGTGATATGACAAAGATCACAAAATAACTTTTTTAGTAGAGCTGAAACTGGAGTTAAGTTCTTGCAACCCCTGAAAGGGCTTTTCAACACCACCTGCTTTATTTTCCAATTTATTTTCATACTATTAATGTCTAGCTTAAAAATTCTACCTCCTAAGATGATAGTTCTCAATCCTACTTGCTTTGTTTTGCTGTTTAATTTGATAGTGGTTTTTATTTTTTTTAAAAAGTCCGGTGTGATTCTACTGAGGAGGAAAATGTTCTTTTATTGCTTTTATTGTCCCTTTTATACTGTAATATAAAAATTTTTTTTAATTTTTAAATCACATGATATCAAAATTCTTACAAAGCATTTGGTTTATCTCCATTCAGCTCTAATTTTAATAGTCAATTCCAACTTCATGAAGGATCTGCATGGGCACTTTCCATTTACCAAATGTTTCAGTTCTTGGCTTTGTTTTCCCAGACCTGGTATTTCATTCGGATTTGACTCCCATCACCTGCATTTTGCAGAGGTCCCTCTGCCGCTTCCAAGGGTACGTGTCAGATTGGGAGAAATGTCCCTGCCTGTTTATTACATCAGAAGATATTTAAGTGCATTTCCCAAATAAGAAGCCCTGTTTTCCACCTGGCTGCTGCGAGTAACTTCAAAATCTCTGGGGATGACCATGTCTGTTCTGGGAGGTTCTCCTTGGAGTCTGATTGTGTAAAAAAAATCTGCTTCTTTTCCGGACGTACTTGGAAGTCTCTCTTTTGTTCCCACTTGATTATAAAACATGTTCAGCTGCTCCACATCAGAATAAGACATTACTTTCCTACCCAAAGATTTTTGCGTTGTCCAAGGCTAATTAGATGGTCAGATTTATCGTCCAAAATTTGAAATCAGGTTTTGTGCCTCTTAGCAATGATTTCCATCAACACAATGCAGCCATCATACTTTTCCAACACAAAACGTATGAATCAGGGCATAAATGTTTAGAAATATCTTGATGTAAAATAGACCATAAAGTGCAGCATAGCATAGCATATGTCGACACAGCGGGAAACAACGGGTTCCAAAAGAAATGAGCCTAATTTTCTGATCCACTGGTGTGAGAGTGACTGGACTTGGATGAGGCACAAAAGAAGCCATCTGAGGATGTAGCATGCCAGAGGAAAGGGACATTTTGATAACCCTGCCCTTCTCAGGAGCACGTACACTTTGATATGAGACCCACTTTGATGTGAACACAGAGGACAGAGTGCGGGAAATGGACCTGTTTTCCTATGTTTCCTCCCACTCATTTCATGGTTGCAGCAGCAATGCCCCGTGTACACAAGTGGAGGCTTCATCAACAACTTCCAGGCTCTCAGGACGAGGAAAAGTTGGAGTCCTCATCTACGAGTCAGATCTACTCTGGCTAAAGCATCATATAATTGAAATAGGATTACATTTTTAGTGTTGAATTATTGATTGATGTCTCTCTTCCTTCTACACGTATGGACCCAGCCTGGCAATGTGAATCAGCAATCTAAAATACATGGTCTAAATGTCTCTCCCCACCCCATTTTTTATCTTTTCACAACCTTCAGCCAAAAAAAAATAAAATAAAGAACAGAATTTCTCAGGAACTGTTAGGGAGCCAAAAAATATGCTAGATGCATTAGGTTTATGTCAGATGTAGGATCTAAGGGAAACAAGAAATCCAGGAAAGGTTTAAAAATCAGATTGAGTCTGAGAGGAAGCAGTCTCTGGCTTGGCGCCTTAATGGACAGCAGAAATGATGCAGGGAGGATTATAAGCCACTCATTTCCCAATTAGATCTGATTTTCCCTGACAGGACCATAAAACCATGTCTCCACACAGCAGTAAAACTCATATTCCACCGATCAGTCAGGTTCTTTATTGCTGATTTGGTTTCCTGAATAAGCTCAGTAGTAGCCCTAATGAAATAGCTTCAGATTTGTTGGATGGAGAGAGTTGGAGCCTTGTTTAATAGTACCGTTTCACTTAAGATCTTCACAACTCTTGCCAAATGGAAACTGAAATAACGTTTTAGCATATCCAACCTGGCTATTTTCATGACAGACAAGTTATTGGTCTGGAAGCCCCATCAACATAGCAGCATCATAGAGGGAAGGTCACTGGCATGTGGGAAAGGCCAGCAGATCTGGACTATGGACGTGATCTGTCCAGAACCATTCACTTCATTCCATGGTCAAGAGTTTCCTTGCCTGTAAAATGGGAAGTTGAACTAGAGATCTCCTCCAGGTGTAACCACTATGGTCCTAGGAACAGGACAAAATAAATGTCCTAGGAACAGGACAAAAAAAGTCACATTGAGTCTGGCTTCCTTCATGAGAACACTTCAGCCAAAACAATCACAATTAAAATAGCATGTGAGAAATTAGTGTTTTGGGTACCACTATTTATCAAGCAAATGGATCAAATGTCTTATGGACATTTTGGATAGGACCAAATAAATATCAAGGGCCTACTGGCATGAACCAAGTGTCTTACAGATGTTTTGGGCAGGACCAAATATTCTGCAAGGGGAAAGGAGAGGAGAGAGGCGAACACTGACTTGAAGTCGAGAGTGTGGACAGCAGGTCCCCGAACCAGTTTGTACAGAGAACATCATTGAGAGAAAGCAGTCCCTGTCCCCTTCCACTGCCGTTCCAGCCAGGAGGTGGCTGCCGTGCAGAGAGGGGCCAAGGGCGGCGAGCACAGCTCTGACGGTGCCGGTCACCCCCAAGCCCTGGACAAATGCAGTGCAGGCAGAGCTCTGTCCTGGTCCTGTCAGGCTTCTCCATGAAATCCTCTCGTTCACTCTCTCTTCTCTCCTTCATGACCAACACAAAACACCCAGATGTTAGTCCCAAAGAAACCAGTTTCCCCTCCACCAGGAACCCAGCCTCCCAATTATCCTCTTCTTGTTCATTATAAAACATTCCATTCGGAGATACTCACATGATTACAATAATTTGCCCATGAGAATATGAAAAGTAATCTTTAACCCTCCAGTTGGTGGCTGTTTATACCCTAAAGTACTTCTGGTGTTCTACTCAAGAGGAATTCTCGTTTGTAATATATGGAGGATGGTACTTCTGAGCAGTGGATTTTATGGCATCAGAGTGCCGTTCATCCAAACTCCCGGAGGGAATGAAACAAAGAAATAAACTAACTTTATCTCATTTAATCTTCACAAATTAGCAAGGCAGGCTTTATTTTTTCTACTTTTTATAACAGACTGAAATTCAGAAGGGTTAAATGACTTGCCCAGAGCTTAGTAACTCCATGTTCTAAACACTCAACATGTTTTTATACTTCATCACATCAGAATTTTTAATATGAATTTTCAGAAGTGTTAATTTTGAAGGCAAATTAAGAGTCTTTTCTATTTATGATGTTAGAACATAGGACTGTTATTCTTAAAATAACAGGTGCTTTTTATCTGGAAAGACCTGAGTTTGAATCCCAGCTAACTTGATCTGAGACTAAGTGAAGGCCCTTCAGATGTTTTGAGAATCATTCTCATCTCTCCAGTGAAGGGTAATGGAAAGCCAAACGTGGAAGCAATGTGGAGTGTACACTTGAGGACGTTTAGGTCAGAGGAAGGCAGACTACTGGGGGGTTTTGTAATAACACAGGATGCTGAGTTAGGGACACAGATCTAGAGACAGAGATCAAAAGATGTTAGAGAAATAATACAGGACACTGAATTAGTGCTACAGAGCTAGAGTGTCATAGATCTAGAGGTAGAAGTATTATCTTGGTAGCCAATTTGATGGTTGGTTTAGGCCTATTTCACAGCTCAGAAACTGAATTAAGGGAACCAATTAGTCTACTTTTTCAGGTTTTATTATTGACAGTCTTCAGATAATATTTTTTATGCATTTATTACCATTTTATTTCTCCCAAAAGGAAAAATCATGCCGAAGAGCAAGTTAAGACAAGATTGGTTATAACAAGACAGTTTTCTGTGACTGAGCCCCTCAGCAGAAAAATCACGACAGAGGACTGGATTCAGAAACCTGTTGGTCCAGTCATTCTGTCTAGAACTCAGAGAGTATTGAAGATTTTCCCGTGTGATGACTTTCTCAGCCACAATCCAACTAGATCTGTATCAATTAATTGTATTAATCAATTCAGATAAATTTTATGTAACTCGGTTCCTTCAAAGAATGTGGAAATAAGTAAATGACCTATTGTAGATTACTTCCATTCACTCCTTCATCCAAAAAAATAATAATAACTAAAGGTTAGGCCTTTGCTGGGCATTGGAGATAGCATGTCCCTAGCCCCCTGGAGTTACTTAGTCTTCAAGGAGGGCAATCAGAGAGTTCATGTTTGCAGAAAGGTGTAATAGGGGCATGCACAGAGTACGGTGGAAACACGAAATCTGAAAAAACTAAGACCTGCAAATCAGCAAAGGATTCTGAGAGGAGATAAGTTTTGAGGGTTGTATAGGAACTACCAAGACAAAAGGGAAGGCAAAGAGAAGGCAGAACACAGGCAAAGAAAGGAAGAGTGAAACAACGTGGCATTTGGAAAATAGGAAATACTGCCAATGTTCCCTGGGGAATAGGACAAATGTCTCAACTCCTTCCACTCTCTCTCTCTCTCAGTATATATAAGAACGTATACAAAAAAAAAAAAAAAAAAAAGTGCAGTTTGCCCCTCTACTCTTGACTCTGTTCTGAGAAACAAAACCAGTAAGATACATACATGTCTATGTATTGATATGTATTAAGAGTGGAGGGGGGGAAAGCATTTGTTCAACTTTTTTGAGGTTTAATTACCACATAAAATTGTAAGATACTTAAAGTGTACATGGTGAAAGGATTCCTCCCATCTAGTTCATTAACACATTCATCACCACACATATTTACCTTTAAAAAAAAGATCTTGTCTTATAGCTGAAAGTTTGCTCCCTCCTTTTACCAACCTTTCTCTATTCCACGCCCACCCCAGCCCTTGGCAACAACTTTTCTGCTGTTTCTATAAATTTGACTTTTTTTTTCTTTTTTAGATTCCACATATAAGTGATACCATGCAGTATTTGTCTTTCTTTATCTGGCTTATTTCATTTAGCATAATGTCTTCAGGGTACATCTATGCTGACACAAATAGCAGGGTTTCCTTCTTTCTCATGGCTGAATAATATTCCATTGTGTGATAGATAAATATATATACCCCACATCTTCTTTATCTACTCATCCATTGACGGACACTTAGGTTGTTTCCTTGCCTTAGCTGTTGTGAATAATGAACCTGGGAGTGCAGATATCTTTTTGTATCCTGTTTTCATTTTCTTTGGATATATACCCAGGAATGACTTGCTGGATCATAAGGTAGTTCTATTTTTCATATTTTGAGGAACCTCCATACTGTGTTCCATAATGGCTGCACCAAATTACATTCCTACCAACAGTGCACAAGGATTCCCTGGAGAAAAGGCATTCTTGATGATAATTTTGAATCAGATCATACCATATCTGAAGCTAGTCATCCCTGGAATGTCCCAGTTGAAGAGCGTATAAATTTCTTTTTTAAGAAAAATAGCATTAGTTTGATTTCATTTACTTACAATTGAGGGATTATTGATCGATATATAAATAACCCAAGCCAAAAAAAAATCACAAAAGTTATTTTCTTCTCTCATAAATATTCCTAAAAGCACTGAAAGTGTCTAAGTCAGAAAACCATTCATAAAGGCAAAAATAACATTCATATACATATACACCTATATAAACACTACCTCTATATTTGAAGCTGCCAGAAATTCCAACCAAACAGGACAGGTACCCCTAGGCTTTAATGCACCAGAACTGTTTCAATTCGTTGCTTTTCATAAGAAAGATTTTATTTCCCCAGCTGATCAGAGAGTATTCTTGGAGAAAAATCTGTTGATATTCCCCTTGCTGAGTTTTAAATAATCTGAGTATGTGTGATATATCTTTTGTAGTGGGTACTTCAGAGAAAAAACATTGCTTTTAAATCTCATGCATGCCCCAAATGTAATGTGAAATAAATTCCACGTGAATGAGCTCCTGCCATGTCTAAAAACTGAACTGTAATATGCAAGTTTCTCTGAGACGGGCCATTTTTTTTTGTGGTCTTAAAAGCATCAAAGCTAAGAGGATTGATAAATTTTAAATCTCTCTAGCAGATTTCGTGTAAAGCTGTAAGTTTATATCTCCATGCAGTTCTAGTAGCAAAAACATGAGTAATTCATTCTGAGGCTTCCCCAGGAACTCAAGCCTGTTCAATTAACAGGGTGTATTTCACTCAACATAGGAAAGCTGTGAATAAAGATAATGATGATACCGACAGCCTTCGGTCTGCCCTCCAGGAATTTGTATTTCATCTTTGAGATGAACCTAGTGTCACAGAGTGTAGTCTCTGAATTTTTCCGTCTTGTTTCGGCATGCTTCCAAAGCTCTCAGATTGTAATTAAAAGCTCCAAATCAATCGAATCTCTGTTTGGTGGCTCACTGCTATAGGGAGTAAAGAGCTGAAGTCTCCTTTGTGATTCGCTCATCCCTCAAGTGTGAGGGGTCTTTTTTGAACTCCCAAAGAACATCTTACCTTCCCTAGAGATCCTTCTCAAACTCAATAGGAATCTAATTAAAATGGCAATATCAGCTATCGTTTATTGAGCACATACTATATGCCAAGCACTTCATCTGATTTTCATATATCATTTCTCTTAATTTACACCATAATCTTCCAAGTATAGGTCTTGTCACTTCCAACTTAAAGAGCCTGAAGATCAGTGAGGTTAATTAACTGAGCTAAGGTCACAAAGTCTTTAAAGGAGCCAAATTCAAATGCTGAGCTGTCTGTCATCAAAGACCCTGTTCTTTCCATTATACTGTGCTTTCCTAAAAACGTGCCTTCAGGGCCTCATATTGAAGCTGTGAAGTAATACATTAGCATAAATACAGTTATAGAGGCTCTGGCTGGCTTTCTTCTCCCACACCTCAGATCATTCTACGAACTACTAAAGCATAGTCTGTAACCTGAGAAAAAGTCTTCCCAGAGGCCCTTCATCTGCAATCACTGAAGATAAGAAAGCATTCCATACCCACGCCACTCTTAACTCAATCCACAGAGGTCATCCCTTCACTGTTACCAGAGTTTCATGACTGAGCAGAAAGGTAACCAGTGGAACAAAGGGACATTCATTTAACATATAAAACTTGCAAATATCAGCTCCTGAGTAACAGTCACGTACCACGCGCTGGCTGCTATGTATGCCCAATATGAATTGAAATATGCAAAATAAACAGTTGCGCACACAAACTTTTTTCCCAAAACAAGCCATTTGCAGATGCAAATGCAAATTTAGGCCATACAGGCGTGAACTGAAAAAAAAGCGTTAGGACATTCTTGTTTTATCTTTTCAGCTCCAAGAACTTCACAGCTGCTCTTAATGTGTACGTGAATATTTTATGTGTGTGTTTTGAAAGAAGTAGTGTATTACCTTTCTTAAAATTCTCTGTGAATGGCAGATTACGGCAGAAATTTTTTTTCTCAAACACCTAAGCTTTCCTAAAACACTGGATCTTATTCTCAGAACCCAGTGTGTTAGGAATAAAGTAAGCCAATGTCATTTATTCTTAAAAGGAAATGTGTCATTTCTTTCAAACTTCTTAAGAGTTTTTTCCTTTAAAGTAATTTTATTTTCCTCTGGAAAACATTTATATAAAACATTAGATTTTATAGATTTTTAAAATTTTCCACTCCATGCTCTTATCAGTTACATGCCATTGAAACTGGGCAGTTTTATTGGTTAAAATAACAGAATAAGAATGTATCAATACTATGTAATGACCTATATGGGAAAAGAATCTAAAAAAAGAGTGGATATATGAATATGTATAACTGACTCACTTTGCTGTACAGCAAAAGTAAAACAACATTGTAAATCGACCATACTCCAATAAAAATTTTAAAAAAGAATGTATTATAGTGTTAAATTCCACTATAGTAAGCCATGTTTTTTTTTTTTTAATTGTGGCTAAATACCCCTAACATAAAATTTGCCATGTTAACCATTTTTGAGTGTACAGTTAAGTAGTATTAAGCACTTTCACATTGTACTTAATCACCATTATCCATTTCTAGAACTCTTTTTATCTTTCAAAACTGAAACTGACCCTATTAAACAATAACGCCCCATTTTCCCCTCCCCTCAGTCCCTAGAAACCACCAATCTACTTTTTGTCTCTATGAATTTGAATACTCTTAAGTGCCTTATATAAGTGGAATTATGCAATATTTATCTTTTTGTGATGGAATATTTCACTTAGCCTAATGTCCTCAGGCTTCATCCATGTTACAGCATGTGTCAAACTTTCTTTTTAAGGCTGAATAATAGTCCATTGTATGTATATGCCACATTTTTTTTTCTTTTTTTTAAAAATTAATTTATTTATTTATGGCTGTGTTCGGTTTTCGTTTCTGTGCGAGGGCTTTCTCTAGTTGCGGCAAGTGTGGGCCGCTCTTCATCGCGGTGTGCGGGCCTCTCATTATCGTGGCCTCTCTTGTTGCGGAGCACAGGCTGCAGACGCGCAGGCTCAGTAGTTGTGGCTCACGGGCCACAACTAGTTGCTCCGCGGCATGTGGGATCCTCCCAGACCAGGGCTCGAACCCATGTCCCCTGCATTGGCAGGCAGACTCTCAACCACTGCGCCACCAGGGAAGCCCCTGTATATGCCACATTTTAACCATTCATTTGTTGAGGGACACTTGGGTTGCTTCCTTCGGCTACTGTATATAATGCTGATATAATCATGGGTGTACAGACGTCTCTTCAAGATTCTGCTTTCACTTCTTTAGGTATATGCCAAGAAGTAGAATTGCTGGATCATATGATAATTCTTAATTTTTTCAGGAACTGCTATACTGTCTTCCACAGTGACTGCACCATTTTACATTCTCACCAACAATGCACAAGTGTTCAAATTTTCTGTATCCTTACCACCTATTTTCTGCTTTTTAAAAAAATTATAACCATCCGAATGGGCATGAGGGGGTGTCTCATTGTCATCTGATTTGCATTTTCCCTTATATGATGTTTCTCTTAGTGATGTTGAGCAGCTTCTCATGTGCTTATTGGCCATATGTATATCTTCTTTGGAGAAATGTCTATTCAAGTTCTTTGCCCATTTTTAAATCTTGGTTGTTTATTTCTTGTTGCTGAGTGTAGGAGTTTTCATGTATTCTGGATATTGACCCCTACCAAATATATGACTTGCAAATATTTTCTCCATTCCATGTGTTGTCTTTTCACTGTTGATTGTGTTTTTTGATGCAGAGTTTTAAATTTTTGATGCAGCCCAATTATCTAGTTTTCATTGTGTTGCCTGTGCTTTTGGTGTCATATCCAGAAATCATTGCCAAATCCAATGTCATGAAGATTTTCCCTTAAGTTTTATTCCAAGAGTTTTATAGTTTTAGCTCTTCCACTTAGGTTTTTGATCCATTTTGAATTAATTTTTGTATATGGTGTAAGGTAGGAGCTCAACTTTTTTTTTTGTATGTATATATATATATATATATATATATATATATATATATATATACACACACACACACACACACATATATATGCCACCAATTCTCATTACTCATGGAAGTTTTGTCCTATACAGTCATTTTAAACACTGAATTAGGGAATACTGAACCACTGCTCTAAGAGAAATACAAGGTTAGTCTCCTGAGAGCCTGTGGTCACATTTTTGTCACCTAATCAATACATAACCTTGTATTATGTGTGTTTCTGTTTAAAGACACCCTATTCAATGTACGTTGTTGATTTATTAATGTTGAGCTCAGAGCCAACAGCACTATGACTCATGCCCGAATGAAGCTTATCTAACACACTGAGTTTCTCTATAAGATAACACAGCTCTGCTCTTAGGAATACTAGAATGCACTTCAGCCCAATGTTTGGGGGCCATTTTAAACAGAAAGATCACCAACCAAAAAAAAAAACAATTAAAAATGAGGAAAACGTGGCCCTAAACAGACCATGAAAACGACACTTGTGTTCAGTATGAGAGCAGAAACGTGACGGCAGAGCGTCGCCTTGTTTCACTTCAGTTGGGAACGTATGCGCAGATGGACTCAGGTGTTTTGCTGCTCTGCAAATGATGTGTCTGCAGAGACTACGACAGCACCACACGTATTGATGTGGGGATTACAAATACATTTTAGCGGGCAGGCGAATTCGAAAAAAAGCGAATCCCTGAATAATGAGGATTGTGCAAATATGTATTTCTACTTTGCTTCAGGAATCCTTATCTCTCTGACATCCACTGAGAGAAAGAATTGGATGTGCAAAAGCTGGGAGGAAAACAGGTATGTGCTTAGTCTTGGTCCCTCATCAGGGATTTTGATATAATTTACTTGGCCTTCCCTCCCCTCCCCCAGCAAACTAACTTACCCTCTCTCACCCACAGGCATAATTTCAGAAAGCACTGAGAAAAAGATGTTTATTCTAATTCTGAAATTGTACTCTATGTGGTTATTTGGTCCAAATCATTGAATTTTCTAAAGATAGCTCAGGTTGACTCGAGTATCTAGACCACTTAAACAAATACCTACCTATTGTGGAGATAGAGGCACCTGACTAGCAAAACCCAATGTCCTTAAACATTTGAACAGGTGACGCAGGTACGCTGCCTGGCTGCCACGTAGCTTACTGTAGGATGAGACTATCTAAACAACCACTGTGAGTTCTGGTCAGCTTGGCTGTGAGGGATGTTACTGGAAATGAACCGGGATGCGGAATTACTATGTTCACTTCTCTTAAACTGCACTAACCTGAGGTTGCACACGTGAGTCCCAGCAATTCTGAAATACTAATAAGATCCCAATCTCTGAGAATTCAAGGCTGAGGGCAGACATGGGCCTGTGGTGAATCCAAATTAAAGATAACCTTGTGGAGGCTCTGGGGCTCTTCAAGCCGGCTTCTCCTGTTGAGACCTCCTTCATGCCTTTCCAAGGAAATGAGTTGATTTTTTAAAAAACTAAAATGGGGTTTTCTGTTTTTACTTCATATTCCTAGCATTCACAATGAATGCCAGTGTATGTCCATGTATGTGTGCATACTTCTGTATTGAAAGATATAAAATATATTCATATTGTGCATCCATTTTTCTTCCCTCCATGTGTCTAGATCTCAGGATTTTATCGCTACTTTGTTTGAGACTCAGGCCTCCTTCAACAGAAATAGACTGTACCTTCTGGTGTTCCTGTGGGTTGAATTGTGTCCCCCAAAAGATATGTTCAATTCTTAAACCCCAATACCTGTGAAGGCAACCTTATTTACAAATAGGGTCTTTGCAGATGTGATCAAGTTAAGATAAGGTCATACTGGATTGGAATGATATTCTTATAAGAAGAGAGAAATTTGGACACAGAGACACTGACACCCAGGGGAGAAAAAGACAGAGACAGAGATTAGAATGATGCATTTACAAGCCACAGGACACCAAGGATTGCCATCAATCATCAGAGGTTAGGGAGAGGCAAGGAAGGATCTTCCCCTAGAACCTTCAGAGAGAGCGTGGCCCTGCCTACATCTCTATTTCCAATTCCCAGCCTTAGAACTATATGAGAGAATAAGTTTCTGTGGTTTTAAACCACCCAATTTGTGGTAATTTGTTAGATCAGCCGTAGCAAACTAATACAAATGCCTTTTCTGGAAATAGTACTGCTTGTATAATGCTTTGTCCCTTTCATCCCTGAGAATTACTTCATAATTAAATGTGTCATAGAGAACATCTATATCATTTTCTCATTTTATGGATATGGAAACTGAGATCCAATAACATTATTTGTTGTAGATCACAGAGATATAAAGGGGAAGAGTGAAAAAAAAAATAACACAATCTCCTGACTACTTGATTTGTGTTTCTTTTCAATGCACACACTTGCAAAGAAATTTTAAACTAATGGTTGAAAGAACAAACACGTAATTCTTTATCATCCTTTTAAACTATGGTTATAGATTTAGCAGCAATCAAGAAATATATTCAGAGCTACAGGAACTAGCATCTCACTGTTCCAAATGTAGCTTAAGATTCTGCTTGGTTCAATTAATAATTGTTAAATACAACTTATCACATTGTCTTGGATTTTGCTCCTCATTATAATAGCATTTGTAACTGGATTCAGACCTGCATCATTTAACTCATGATTCTAGCAGATTAAACACTTTCTACCTTCCTTTTCCCAAATGTACCCTTCACACACATACACATGCAAACCTACAGTAATGTTTAGACCTTGATTGACGCATTAGGTATATGTGAAAATCTATACATTTATATATTTCCCAGTGAATAAGATCTATTTCTCCCCAAATTATTATGTATCTGAAGAGCAAATATTAACAAGGGAAGGCTCAGCATCAAAGATAAAAGGTGGGAGGATACACTATCTCTAGTGATGGCGAGAAGCACCACGCACCATCACGTCAAAAACAGGAATTTCAGAGCTTATTGGTCATTTCATTTTCTTAAAACTGAACAGTAAATCTTATTTCACAAGGCCGATCAGAAATAAAATTTGAGTTATTTTATTAACACTTCAGATCATCTAGTTATTCCTCTTGTTCACCTGTTAGTAGGTATATAATATCAAGAGTAATCAATGATATATTTACCTTTCGGAATGCCAGAGCATGACATTGACTTTTCTTCAAAATAAGTATTTTACGTATAGTTACTGCTGCTTTTTGGTAAACTGTCTTCGAGAATTATGGTTACCTTCAGAGAAATTCAACTGAATTTATTTTATAGTGCCTTATGTTTTAGTTACCAAGATTCATTAAAATTCAGTACCACATGTGCTTTTTGGTATTGCAAGTATGGTGGGACTTATTTTTAAATTAAATTTGTTGTGTTTCTTTGCTAGATATGTATGTACCAGTACTCACTGACAACAGCATGTATTTTTTTAGCCATGAAACTTTATAGCAACTTCTTTAGTTTTTGTATAATATTACTATATAACCAGGTCTTACAAACTCTTTCTGGTTTATATGTATATAAACATATATATGTATGTATGAATATGTATATTCAATATATATTTATATATGCTACACCAAAAATACTTTAAAATTAGTTCAATGCATGTACGACAAAAAGTTCTTAATATTTTTTTTCAAAAAATTATCCTTGTGTAATCAAGAAACACCTTACACTTCAGCTACTCTTAAACACTGGCAAACTGATACTCTGAATAGTCCACAGCTATGCTAATATGGAGGCTGTTAGCCACATGTGGCTATTAAATTTAAATGAATTAAAAGTAGATAGAAATGAAAATTCAGCTCCTCAGTCACACTAGTCACATTTCTGGTGTTCAATAACCACATGCGGCTAGTGGTTACCTTATTAGGCGGTGTGGATATAGAAAATTTCTATTATTGCAGAAAGTTCTATTGGACAGTGCTGGTCTATAGCATTAAAAGTTAAAATTTAAAGTTAAAAAAGAGATTATTTGAAAAGAATACGAATGTGGACCACTTATGTATTCCAAAGAATTGATTTTAGGACTCTCTAAAACAAAGGCCAAAAGAAAAGGGAAAATAAAGGATCTAAATGTTTTTGCATAGAGTACTAAATATCCAGATGTCCTCCTACACCCTGTTCTTCTGTTTCTTCGGTTTTGGTTCTCTGAGTCCTGAATCAAGTTGATGCATACCTAGCAGCTATATTTTCCATTGCCTTTTCCACTCATTTCAATAATTGGCATGCTTTCTATCACATAAGCAGCCTGTGTACCATGGAGTGATAATCCTTAGCTACGTTGCTTGGAGTGTTCATTTCAATTAGGGATTTAGATAGTTTTCTGAAAACACCCAAATCTAATTCTAAATTCCCTAGTACATAAAATATAGTAACATGTGAACATTATATACAGTTTCTTTTTATTCATGTTATAGATAAATGTTAGGTGGATATAAGGATAAAATATACTTAATTTATATGTCTTAAAATTATATTTATAATTTTTTAATTAATGACTTACCATTATTGTTTGTTAATTCAAGTTGAACTTTAATTTTTACATAAAGTTTTAATCCACACCTGGAAAGAGGAAGGGAAAACTTAAGAAAATTCATACAAAATAACACTTCTGCTAACGAAAAATAAATTATTTAAACTGAGTGAAAAGAGCTAAATTTGGGCCCTCATTTAAATTTAAATTTCCCCTTCCTGTCATTCATTTCTAGGTTTTAGTTTCAATGTGAATATTAGATAAGAAAAATGAACAAAGCACACCCTTAAAGATTATTAAATAATATGTCATAAAAATGGCTCAAGGTCAACTCTCAAACCCCATAGGGAAAGCTGCTGGCTCTTTAGGGAGCTTCTGACTAACAAATAAAATAATAGTTTCAAAGATGCAAGGGTGCCTCCAGCCAAAAACAGGAAGAAGGGCTCTCCCACAGAGATTATTGTTGTAATGGTGTGTGCTCCTAGGAAAGAGATGGACTTCAATAATGTAACAAGTCTGTCAAAACCTCACAGTAATGTCCTTTGGTGTCTGGCCAGAGAGATGTACTGTGTCTAACAGTTGAAATACTACCCCTATTTCTTTCCCTTTTTGTCATCAAAACAAAAAGAGTTTCACTTCACTACTTCCCAGTGGACAGTTCTTTGTTATAAAAATTAAAAACAGGACACAGAACACGTTCAAATTGTAAAGCTCACTAAAGTTACATTAATTTAACAGGACAGATTATGAAATTGCCTAAGTGTTACAAGAACGCTCATTCAACTACTGCGCACCAGCCTACCATAGGAGAAGACTAATGCTCGTTGTTACACCAGCAAAGATAAATGTAATTTATGAAAGTGATAAGGAAGAGGAGGGACTAGCTGGGTAGCGATTATTAATACCTTTTAAAATTCTGTTTCCACGTTCTTTTCAATCTTTTCTGATTTCTTTGTCATCTTCAGCTATATTCCCTGGAAGATTCAGAAAGAGAAAAAACAGAAGGATGAGCAAGATAATTAAAAAGAAAGTATGTGTAGGAGATATAGGAGTTGGTTACAGGGTAAATTTTACATAATTAATAAATTGACCATATGTGTATTGATATTTTACCATATCTCCAGCACCAGGCTGTGCCCTAAAAAAAGGCACTGATATCAGCAGATTAAACCTATTTTGTAGTGAGGATATATACGGTTTGCCCTAAATAACTTCTGAAATCAACTAGGGCATTAGTTAATTAATCAGAGCCTATGAATAATTATATAATAAAAAGTATATTTAGCGCCACATCATCTTGTATAGACACGTCTTATCATGTAATAATAGTTCAATTATAATTCAAAAAGGGAGAAAGCCACAATTAGCTGGATTCACCTTGATGAAGGAAATAAGAATTCATTTGGCCTTGATGGACTGTTCACATACATAGAGGAAGAAAGTGGGGAGGAGGGTCTTTGAGGTCTACAAAGAAATGGAGTCAAAAGTGAGCATCTCAGCTGAGAAGACAATTCAGTTTCTATTGGAGAAACAGGATTTTGCACATGCATTGTATAGTTATGGAAAATCAGGTCACAAGGATCAGTTAGAGGTCCATATCAAGGACCCAAATATGCCTTCCAAAGCAGGCAAAACTTTCTAAGTTACATGGCCGATGAGGCATTTGTATGCGCCCTCTGGTTGCACTAGGGCTCAGTGATATAAAAGCTCAGAAGTACAATAAGGAATAAACCTAAACTATGAAAAACAAAGATGCAATTGAGGGTCAACCATAATGAGTGATCGCAACAGATTTCTGAAATTGTTGAGGGGCAGGGTGTGCACAGCCTACTCTACTGCTGTGCTGCTGAGAGGCTGGAGAGCACGGGAGGAGTCAGTCCCCCCATGAGGCTCTGATGGGGCCCCAGGCTCCAGTCTGCAGGGACTGCTGAGATCTGAGGTTGTGGTTGTGCAGCTGAAGAGAGTGAGATGAACTGAATCAGCACTTACATCACTCCATCCTTATCCAAAATGGAAAGCAACTAAAAGCTGACGTCACCCCAGTGCCAAAGCCTAGAAGTTCTTCTCTAGAGAAACAGAAAATGTTTGGGGAAAGCTGCAGCTCCCAACGTGGATGCTGACATTCCAGAGTAAATCTCTCTTTGTTCTGCTATGGGGGGATCTGGAGTCTGACAGCTAGCTCCTTGCCCACTTACCGGAAAGAAGAAGCTTTACTAATCAGCACGACATCAGCTCTGTTCATATATCCCGTCATATTTTTGAGTCAGGCAGGAGACCTGGGTAGAAAAGAGCCACAAGTGAAATTCCCACCAGATTCCCACCTGCGCATTTGAGTGTGAGTTCAACAGCAGTTACGTGGAGCTGCCTGTGAGCATCTCAGCAACATCACTGCTTCTCTTTAGGCACAGGCGGGAAGCCTGGAAAGTACATTTCCTAGACTGACTCAGTGGGAGGCACCTGCACAAGATCTGGAAGGCACAAGAGAACAAGTCGTGGCTTCCGCAGACAGCGGAGGTGAGTGTTTGCCAACACTACTCACAGGTCCTCTTGTGAGTCACTCACTGCTCTGGTCCCTGTACTTGCTGATTTTCTGAAGACTAGGAACAACTTTCTGGACCTAAAACACCACCAGTGCTTCCTATGGTTTTGTAAACCTCTAATTTCCTGTGTTCAGTTACTTCTTGTTTCTCTTTTTCTGAATGAAATTTGTCCTATTCAGAGATATATAGGAAGAGACTCATGTATTACTTTTACTTTTATACGTAAAAGTAAAATAAATTTTAAAAATCAACATGAAAGAATAGCTGGCACTGGAGTTAAGAGAGCTAATTTAGAGAAGAGAAGAAGATACCGGGAAAAAATAACTAAAAAAATTGGATTCCTCTTCTTAGACAAATTTTACAATAAAATACATCCTTGAAACAAAACAAGATATTATAAAAAATAAATGGAGAATAAAAGATATTTAAATATAATAGCTGAAGTAAATGACTCAATAGAAAGATTTACAAAACAAATGTGAAGAAATCTAAACTAAAAAGCTTAAAGACAGCAAGATTCAAAGATACAAAAGAAAACAGAAAAAAATTTTAAAGAAATTATCAAAGAAATGATAAAAGAGAAAAGTCCAAAATCTAAACAAATGCTCTAGGAGATTTTGAGGGTTTTGGTGGGGTTTTTTTTTACACTTGATCTTGATCACCTAGAGGTTATTTTCATTCCTTAAACAAGTAATCTCCTTACCCCATCATTAAGACCCATTATTCCCAGCACATTTGTTTTTCAATTTCAGCAAAAATTTAGTCTCTTAACACCTCTGCTGTCTTATCCAGTCTAGATTCCCTGTGATCACATCACATCAAGCATTCACTTAGCAATATTTTCACCTTTCATGTCCCTTTTTCCTTTTGTACCATTCACTGGGACCAAACCACGACCTTGGACCAACCCAAGAAATTTCCTTCTGTTCCCACACCATGCTGGGGAGGAAACCACGCAATCAAATAGATGCAGTGTAGTAATACACCAGAGCAGATCATTCTTTTCCTGAGAGCTAATGATTAAATATTCAGAAATCTTGCAAATCAGTTGCTAAACCATTGACATCACCCACGTCGGGAATGTTTATACCAACAAAACTGGCAAATGCCACAAATCAGGGCATTTGATTTTTTTCCAAAGAGCCAATTTACAGCCCACCACTGCCACTTTTCTGCTCTCCAAACCCACCTGGGCCCTCATCTCTCCAGATAATCCTTTTTAGTTTCATCACCAACTTTCCACTCCATTCTCCATGAATTATTTTCCAAAACTCCATTCTCCTCAAACGTCTCACTCTAAACCTCTTTCACTCTGGTCACATTTCATAATGAAAATAATTACATCAGTCCCCAATTCTCTCAGTGTCCTGCCACTCCTACCCCGCAGTTTCCCCACATTCTTCCATTCAAATCTTTTCCTTCTTCCTTCTTGTTACAAAGTTTTCCCCTTTCACCTGGATCTCATCCCCTTTTGCCACCTGAGAAACTTTTGTTCAACTATCTCTTTTTTTCCTGTGTATATATTAGTTTCTTCTCATTAGATTGTAAACATTCTCAAATTTCTCTAATTAGAAAAACAATATCCCTTAGCCCCCCTGCATCCATCTCCAACTATTATACTCTCCTTCTTGATCTTAGGACCAAACCAGGCTTTCTGAAGGGCACCTCTCCATCCACTGTGTCTGCTGTGGTAGCTCTGGAGCCAGACAGCTGGAGTTGAGATTCAGTGTCTACCTCTTACTATTTCTGCTGCCTTAGACAAGTGACTCAGCCTCTCTGTGCCCCAGCTTCCTCATCTGGCAGCTAGGGAATACAGTCATACTTATCTTAATAAAGGGGTTGATACAGCTAAAGCACTTAGATTAAGTTCCAGACACATAGCAAATAGAAATTATCAGTTAGGCACTATGAACCATTGTTTCTACTCACCTCACTGCCCTCCACCCCCCAGGTCATCAGCGATCCTCACATTGCTAAGCCTAATGCACGTATTTCAGTCTTTATGTTTTCAAACTTTTCGGCAGCATTTGACCTTGAATCCTTGGGTAATTCCCCCGTCCCTTGCGTTCCCTGCCACACCATCTTCATTATCTTCTAACCATGCATACTATGTTCTCCCCATTCTAAAAGGCTAGTGTTATCTGATTACGCCATGTTCTTCCTTGACCCTGTGCTTCTTGAAAATGTCCTAAGTCAACTGGCTCACAAAAAATATTTTTGAGAATTTTATTATTATTATTATGAATAACAATTACTGTCAATAGATAGAGATAGGTGAGTGACAGATAACAGGTTCAAACCAATCCTTACTATGTGTTGTGTAAGCTAAATCCCAGTTTCCCGTCCTGCTTGGTGTCACTATACTATTCGTAAAAGGTTCACTGGCAGGAAAGTGACATGTTACAGGTAACATCCAGTTCATATTATAGTTTGTATCCTCTTAAATAATAGTCAGACACAGAATCATTCATGAGTCAGGCCTCAGGCACCATCCCTAAGGGATCAGGTAATGTGGATTGCATCATACCTACACCATGTTCTTACAAGGATGGAAATGTCTCCAACATACTTTTGCCCATCCATACTTCCTGAACACCACTAATTTCACCCAGGCAAGCTTCTAACACCCACTATGTTATCCTGCACACCTCTGATTTCACCAGTGAAAACTCATTTCTAAGGTTAATTATGCAAAGTAACAAGCCCCTCAGTTGTTGATGGGAGATAACCAAGCTGAAACACTTGTAGGAGCTGCTTGTGCAGAATGATCTTCCTCATCAGCTGAACACCCCCTGAGGTGTGTGCTCCTGATTCGAGCAACTGGCTGTCCCATCTAACATGGAGAATATCTCACCAGCTCCAGGGAGGTTTTGTAAAGTAAATCATAAGCATCATAACAGGTCTTGTCATACCCTTTCCCAAAGTGAACCATCCTTCTTCCTGCACCTCCCTCAGGCCGTCTTCTCCTGGAGAAATCCCGTAAGTGTCCCAGATCACTATTTACGGTGACTTCCTCTGGGATGCCTCCCCATCTCCAAAGAAGCCTGGTAAGTACCTCAACAGTGAGCTCTGCTCCACTCTGCTGTGGCGCTGTTGCATTTTATTGAAATTGTTTATACACTTACCTTTTTTTCTCTTTAAAACTCTACACTCCTAATAGCTAGCATTTATTGAGCCCTGTGTGTCCAGCACTGTGTTCATTCATTTACATGTGTTAATTTACTTGCTTCTTAGAATTGTATTATAATGTAAATCCTATTATTATTGTCCACATCCTTATTTTTCCAGTTTTACTGAGGTGTAATTGATGAGTAAAAATTGTATATATTTAGGGTGAAAAAAAACCCTCTACATTCCTTAAGAGCAGAGACTGGGTCATTGATTATCTGTTTATTCCCAGGGGACCGCCACACACCTGGTAGCATGTAGGTGCTAAGTGAGTGATCTTAGAATCGATGAAAGGGAACAAGCCTAATAGCTTATATTGGAAACTGCTATTTTATTCACAATGATCAAACATTTTGAATGCCTATGATGCAAAACAACATGTACGATGATCTGGAAATATGAAGAGATATAAGTCAGGAGCCCCAATCTTCTGAATTCACATTCTAGTTGGTTAGACAGATACACAAAATAGGCAGTGGTAATAGAACATGGATAAAGATGTATATCCCCACTTTCAGGGGCAAAAACTGACTGTCAAGTCAATCAGGGTAATACCATCCTCTTGTTCTTAAAATTGATTCCCTTACCTAGGCCTAAGTCAATAAGTTTTGACATTACCCTGATCAGACCTTGCTTTAGAAAAGGGCACATGACGCATTTTAGGGCCAGTGAGACACAAGGGGAGTTTGCCTGGGATTTCTGAGAAAGAAATCTTACTCTTTTAGAGCTTTCAAGAGAAACATTTCCTCTTCCACTATGTGTGATGTACCCATAAAAGCCTGGAACTGCAGCATTTTGCTATCAAGGAGGCAGTGAGTCTTACAAAAATCTAACATAATAAAAGGCAAAGAGGAGAGATAGAAAGAACCAGTTCCTTTGTACACAACGATGTGCTGCTGAATCAAACCAGCCCTGAAGCTGTGTCTCATATAGGCTTTCCATTATAACTGAATTTTCCCTTATCTCAGTTTTCTCACTACTTTCCATTATTTATATTTGAAAACCATTAATTATAAGTGTGAAAATAGGACAAAGAATCCAGATTCCAAGATTTGTATTTAACTTATTCCTCAGTGTGCACTGGCTGATAAAGCTGCTGTTGTGGCCAGTATGGCTAGTCACTCAAATTAGACTAATTAAAATAAATACACTCAGATACTAGAGTGGTCTGGTGGAGTTAATCAAACCACCCATAGTTTTGGCATCAGGTAAACACTCAACCTGGTTTGAACTACCAGGCATTTGCTTATTAGATATTTAATTGTAGAAGAAAAATAATCGGGGGGAGAGAAAGATGACAGCACATGAATCTTAAGGAGGAGACCGAAATGGAATAACCAACCTTCAAAGGCAGAATGCTGCCTTCTGTAAGAAAGAAGTTCTGTACAATTCATAGAATGGAACAGAAAAAAATTCAAGAATAACTATAAAATCACTGCAAGATGATTAGGAGCCAAATCTTTTTAAGGCAGGATTCAAACATATCTACTACAGAGTGACCTATCCTCAGGTGCATGAGGTTTAGCTGAATTCCTTATACGACTGGAGGTCAAATAAAATGTATTTTTCAAGTGCTTTGAGAAGTTATCCTCATGCTTGTTTGGAAAATTTAGCACAGTAACAGCATTCAGAAGTAAATCCCAGCCCTACAACCTGCATAGAAAGAAGGTATAAACTGAATCTTATTATTTCTGCTTCTTCTCTGTTTCCTACACAATCCAAGGTAACTGAAAAGAATTAATTTAACTCTTACAGATCATCAGTTTATTTCAATAAATTTCCAGAATATTTTGTATGTGATCATTTTAGAACATTCCTGTTTGACAATTTCTTTTTCCATAAAAAATGCCTGATTCTACAGCCTCAGTTCAAAGTGTTGAAAGGATTATTCTTATGCACTAAATCCCACTGCCAACCACACTTGGGCTGTTACCCTAGCAAGCCGTGTAGGTACAATGTGAAATAAGGCCAGTGCATGCCATAAAGAGCTCATAAGTTATGGCAAAGAAAAAAATGAGGGGTTCACATAAAAAAAAGACACAGAATAGTCTTAAAGCAGGGTTCCTCAATCTCTGAACTATTAACACTTTGGGTCACTATTAACATTTTTTGTTGTGGGCCATTGCCCTGTGCATTATGGGTTATTTAACAGCATCTCTGGCCTTCACCCTTTAGATGCCAGTAGCCCCCAGTTGTGACAATCAAAAACATCTCCAGGTATAGCCAAAAGGCCCCTCTCCTGGTTGAGAACCACTGGTTTAAGTAAAATAATTTTCAAATGAAATGATGGTAAGTTGGTGCTTTATGAGCATTATCTAATTTTTACAGGGCCTTGAAAAGCAGATACTATTAGTTCATCTTAAATGGAAATGGAATTAGTGTGAGATGGAGCAAACAATGACCCAAGGCCCAACAACGGTCCTGGATTCAAATGCTGAATGTGCCTGGTACTGTTCTAGGCCCTGGACATTGAACAGTGACCAAGACATAATTTTTGTCCTCAAGAAGCTTCTAGTGCTTTGACTCCTGGCTGAGGGGTGGAATGGAGACAGTGCTATGGGAAGCGATCTGAGACTCTTCATGCAGCCTTGGAACTGGGAGGAGAAGTGGTCAGAGGAAACTTTCTGGAGGAAGACCTGAGGGGTGAAATGGAATTAGCCAGATGAATGAAGGTCAAGATGGGCTTTGGAGGCCAAAGCAGAGAGGAAGAGCATTCCAAGGAGTGCAAACAGGATTTACAAATGCCAGGAGTTAAAAGAGAACGTGGCACAGTTCAGCATGACTGAAGAAGAGGATGGGGAAGAACTGACGGTACTCCTCAAAGTGTCTTAGAGCAAAATGATGCGCTGGAAATAAGATCAGTTATTTTCTACCATCCTCATCACATGTTGGAAAAAGCTTACCTGTGCTTCCAAGGAAATCCTGGTCTACACATATGGATCAGCCATGGTGTTGGTTTGATAATAGAATTAGTGCTGTGTTCTTGACTAAGCATTAAAAACGAAATAAAAACACTAGGATGAGATCATCTCAACCTGTTGAAAATAGAAAACAGTAGAAACTCAGTAGGCATTAATGTTATTTAATTTTATTTGTGTTATTACTTATCTCCATATAGCTTAGAACTTTTTTTCCCAGAATATTCTCACAATCTAGTAAAAATATATATAATTTCATCAAACTTCAGAGGCTGTCTGAACTGTGCTGCTCATAGTATTGAGCACGAGGCACCTCAGAGGTCTACTCAGAGCCAAAGGGAATCGGATTTCCAGAAGCTTCTGTCACCCAGAGCTAGTTTAGGGGAACTGTACTGAGAAAGCAGACCTGTGAAAAAAGTCCAAGAGTAGACAGGTGTTTACATTGTGCTTCAATTCACTTCAAGACATTGTATGTGTGCTTCATGAGCATATTTATACATTATATTTAAATTAATTTCCTTCCGATGAATGTAAAGAAAACATTTAACTGGGTCTCAAGATGTAAGAGAGCCAAACCTTCTCTTTGGTGTTTTTTCACTGTCTTCAACTTGTATTTTTAAGCTATGAACTTCATCATTACACCTACTGGATTTAGGAGACTAAGATGTAGTGTGGCTTAAAAAAAGCACTGGCACCACAGTCAAGAGATCTGGGTCTCTTGATATTTTATAAATAGCATGATTGACACTGTGTTGCCATAGATAAGTCATATGGATTGATCGACGTACATCCTGACAACCTCACCAGGTTGTCGTGGGGATAAAAATAATGAAATCCTACACAAGTGCTTTAAAAAGTGAGATGAGTAATGAAAATATTTTGGGGTGTGATGTGTGCATTTTACGGCTCCCAAATTCTAAGCGACTACATTTTTAAACGTTTGAAAGCTTCCCTTTGCCTCCACGAAAGAGAGAGAAGAACCACAGGAATAGGACTTTTGAGGGGACCTTAGAACAAACTCGGTCTCTGCTAGATTTCCGTGATTCCTTCGTCAACCTCCTTCTCAGTCACCGGCACCTTGTTTTTCCTAATGCCCCGTCCCCAGCCATCCTCCTTTCTCTCTACAAGATCGCTATCATTATAATGTCAATAGATATAGTTTCTTCCATATTTAAAAAAAATAAAATGCATCCCAAACCCTTCTTTGACTTCACTTTCCTCTTCAGCTACCACCTATTTTTTCTCCTTCACAGCTAAATATCTTTTAAAAGTTACTTATACACTCTTTCCTCTTCTTCCATTAGTGTGTCAATCCACTCCAATCTGCAGTCTGTCCCTAGGTTTCCTAACACTCATGTCACTAACCACTGAGGGCGTTTTCACTCCTCAGCTCACAGGACCTGTCACTCATTCAACACTGCTGCCCCTCCTGTTCCGGAAAAGCTCTCTTCCCTGTGGTCCATTAGGCTTTCCTCCCCTCTCGCCACCTCTCTGCATGCTCTGCTCCCCTCAGTGAGTTGCAGCTCCTCCTCTATATTGGATCACTAATGTTTGGAATTGGTCAAGAGTCTTTCCTTAACCTGATTCTATTTTTATCATATAATTTTTCCCAAATAGGTATCATTTGTGGCTACAGTTGCAACAAGCATTGTGGCAGAGCTCAGTGACCCCCATAGATGTTTTCTTCCCTCCCACAGCAGCCTAGGAGAGAGAATTCCCTTGTAATACTTGCCTCAGTTTGCAACTATATCTCTCAGTCCCCCGCTGATGAACAACTGTGCTCCCCTTTCTAGTCCAAAACTAATGGGAGAAGAAACCATATCTGTTTTATTCACTTTTAAATTCCCAATGCCTAGCAGAGTTCTTGCCACATAATGGGCACTTAATAAAAATGCATTAACTGAATGATTAAGGGACTGAATGTAGAAATGAAGGAATGGTAAAATTTTTATGGATTGTAGGCTACAGTGGGACACCCAATGTTTTCTCTATTTCTCTGATTATAAAAACAATGCAAGTTCCCTCAACTTATTCAGGTCTCTATTTATATGTCACCTTTGGGAGAGGTCTTCATTGATTGCCCTAACTAAAAAGTTCCCCTTTTCATCATCTGCTCTCTCCTTAGACCCTGCCTTATTTTTTGTAGAACTTAGCACTATCTGACATAATTGTGTGTGTATGTGTGTGTGTGTATTTATTTTCTACATCCCCAGACTAATCAAGTGGTGAAGGGGAAGGGGATGATGGCAGCAGTATGCCCTAGGAAGAAAGAGTATTTTATCACTGACATTGTTTAGAATTGAGTGATACTAAAAAATGACTGACTTTTGATGGGTTATTTTTTTTTAGTTCACTACAGACAGTACATCCTTTATTACCTGCATTCACGACGGACCTCTCCCTCTGTTACACCCTTAGTGCACCAATGTAAACCACACTAGAACAGAGATAGCTTTTGGGTTTTTTCATGGCTCTTTCCCATGTTAGATAAGAAAGGTCAGTATAAGCATTTTGGAAAATAAATATTAACATTAAAAAATAGACAAAAATAGCCACTCATAATCCCTTCATTGAAAGGTTTGAATGTTTTTTTTTAAACACTTTAACATGTTTTCTTCCACTTTTTCTATGTATTTTTTAACATAACTAAGAGCATGAAATGTATTCACATACCTGCAATTTAATGTTTTGTCCTTAATAATTTCCAAGTAGCTAAGTGAACACAATCTGAAAGCAAACAGCCACAGTTCCAATCCCTCATCAGCCACGTACAGTCTTGTGAGCTCTTAAGTCACATACTTAACATCTTTGAGCCTCAGCTTCCTGATTTTAAAAATAGGCTAATCACATAACTGCCTCTTTGGGTTGTTACAAAGATTAAGTGAGGTAATCTATGTGCCTGGCTTGTGGTAAGTGAATGTTGGTTTGGGGATGTGCAGCCTCTAGAACGGTCTGCAGTGATCCTAGCCTCTGGGCATTTGCATCCTTGTGTCATCTCCTGCCTTTGAGTTTGGACTGTGACTCAGTGCTGAAGAAATGACTAGTGATGCACAGCCAGAGAACAGAATACGGCAAAAGTAACAGGGATGTCACTTCTGAGAACTGGTTACAAAGAGACTGTGGTTTCTGTCTCGTACACCCTCTCTTGCTCTCTCCTTAAACTCCGAGGGAAGCCTGCTGTCACAGGTGAGCTGTCCTAGGAAGAGGTTCTTTGTGGCAAGGAGCTGCCAACAGCCAGCAAGAAACTGAGTTCTGACCACAGCATGAATGAGCCTGGAAATGAATTCTCCCCTGTTGAACCATCACGTGAGACCACAGCCACAGTCCAAATGGTTTACAACATTGTCAGAGACCTCGAAGCAGTGGCATTCAGATAAGCCTTGCCTGGATTCCTGATCCACATAAACTAAGAAATTAAAAAAATGTTTGTTGATTTAAAATAATTTCTGCATTTTGGAGTAAGGTGTTATGTAGCTTTTATGAATGTGCAATTTCAGATATTGCGGAGTGTGGAGAGTCCTCTGGAATGTAATACTTTTCTTTCCCACCAAGTTTTTGAAAAAGAGATATGAAACAGAACTGGGAAATGGGAAATTAGTATACCTTTTTTTTTTAATTAGTAAAAGTTAAGCTTCGGTATGTGGCTTAGTGTGATAGCCAAATAATCTTTCTAACTGAATCTCAGAGGTAGGCAGACTTAGAACCCTATCTTGGACAGCACTGTATGAAAGAGCCTTTCTCATGTGGCTGGAAAGAACAGAATCTAGAGAAAGAGTCTGTTACTGGGGAGAAACAGAAAGAAGTCTTCTTCCAGCAGCCAGATACCCAAAGGAAAAGAGGGTAGAGCAGATCATGTCGAGTTTTGCATCCGAAATTTACCAGTGATTCCAGGGGCAGCATGAGTAATGGGGCAGAGTAAACCCAGGAGGCAACTACCATGGAGCTCCCTGCACCTAGAGGGAACTTAGTCAGTATTGATTAAGTAGTACTCCCTAATTTTAACCTTTACAAACTACTTATGAATATCACTGTAATAGTTGTACCATATTCAGCATGTGGTTGTATTCCAATTTATTAAACTAATCGCATCTTGTTAGAAATTTATATTATTTCTAGTTTTTAGTGTTATAAGTATTGCTGGTATGAATGTCTTTCTCCTGATTTCTTCAGCACAACTCCCCAAAAAGAGAGTTGCTAACTCAAAGTTTATGAGCATTTACATGTTTCCTCTGTATATTGCTAAATTGGTCTCAAAGGTCTGATTGATTTCCACTCCCTTCAGCAGAGTACAAAAATGTGCTGACACTTGAAGCCTTGGATTTTAGACTTTATTTAATAATCTGTGCTGATTTATAAGTGAATCGTATCTTGCCCTTACCTGAATTTACAATCCCTTGATTATTAGTAAGGCTGAAGACTTTTCATTGTTAGCTGGCCGCTTGCGTTTCCTTTCCTCTAAATTATCTGTGTGTCTGGTGCTCGTGGATCTGTTGGCATCATCCACCGCTGTCCTGAGGGCAGACACTCAATTGCCCTCTCTCCTGGAGCAGTGTGATCCCACAGAGAAAAGGGCCTGGCAAAATGCACTGAATGTTTTGGATTATTCTTAACATTTCTATAATTCCCTTTTTTTAAACAATTTTTCTAGAGTGTTTCATACTCTATGATGGCTCATAATAACACTGAATGTAGCATGATACATATCAGGTTTTGTTCTGAGGGCTTTGTATAGATTAATGCACTGAATCCTCACACTGACCCTATGAAGGAGCTACTATTTTTTTTAAAATAAATAAATGTATTTATTTATTTTTGGCTGCATTGGGTCTTTGTAGCTGAGAGGAAGCTAAGGAGAAAAAGTACTGAGTATCTGTTTTGCCGCAGGTAAAACAGATGACAGGCGGCAGAGCTGGAATCTAAACTCAAGAGCTTCCATGCCCAGGTCCGTGATCTTATCCATTAATCCACCCAGTACAACACCTTGGTTAACTCTAGAGGATAGTGGACTCAATTTTTCCTAACAAGTCATCCACAATAAATAACATGTTTGCACATTAAAATGATAAGGATTCTACCTCACTCTGATAAGGTTTTAATAATAAAATGATTGTTTTCAAAATTGAAGAGCTTCTATTTACAACAGCCAGGACATGGAAGCAACCTAAGTGTCCATCGACAGATGAATGGATAAAGAAGCTGTGGCACATATAAACAATGGAATATTACTCAGCCACAAAAAGGAATGAAATTGAGTCATTTGTTGAGACGTGGATGGATCTAGAGACTGTCATACATAGTGAAGTAAGTCAGAAAGAGAAAAACAAATATCGTATATTAACGCATGTTTGTGGAACCTAGAAAAATGGTACAGATGAACCAGTTTGCAGGGCAGAAGTTGAGACACAGATGTAGAGAACAAACGTATGGACACCAAGGGGGGAAAACCACGGTGGGGTGGGGATGGTGGTGTGCTGAATTGGGCGATTGGGATTGACATGTATACACTGATGTGTATAAAACTGATGCCTAATAAGAACCTGCAGTATAAAAAAACAAACAAAACAACTAATACTAAACTTTCATTGGGTTATTTGTATGGAAATATGTTAATATAAATGTTTCAGACATTACATGAAATTTCTAAAAATCTTATATTTGTATTTGTATGGAAATATGTATGGAAATATGTTAATATAAATGTTTCAGACATTACATGAAATTTCTAAAAATCTTATATTTGTATTTGTATGGAAATATGTATGGAAATATGTTAATATAAATGTTTCAGACATTACATGAAATTTCTAAAAATCTTATATGTTCTGGTATAATGTTATAAGTAATAATCCTAGTTATTTAAAATGTATATCTCAGAAATAACTAATTTTCTTGTCAACTGCATTATTATGAACTTTCATCAAATCTTTAACCGTGGTCATTTTTAAGTCTTTTGTCATTTACAGACAGTTCTGGGTGTACTCTGATGATTTTGCAAATATGTTCTTATAAAAGGGTTTCATCTTCAAGAAATTCATGGAAAAGACTCTGACAAGTACAGGTTTCTGGTAACTGACTGTACTGCTGAACTGAATGAATAAGCATTTTCAGAACTCTAATGAAAAACTGATGAACTCATAAAAGTGCTAACAAAAGATCAAGATGAAAAAAAAAATTAATTACATGGGACTGAGTGAACTGATGAGGATGAGTATAATTTTTGTGACTTTCTGTCTGAATTTAAAAAAAAAAAAAAAATCCCACAAGGACTCAGAGGCAAAGAATATACAAATCAATTTTCACTGCAAAGTAAAGGAGCTGTTACAGTGGAGGATTACTGGACTGAATGTCAATATTATGACATAGTATGAGTGTGTTTCATGTTTGGTAATTGCAATCATTGTTGCTTTTGTTGTGGTCATCCATGTACAATGCTTGGTGTCAGTCTATTTATGTCTTGTAAAAATAAAATACAGTGTGTGTGTGTGTGAATAAAAAAAAAAAACAAACAAACAAACAAACAAACAAAACAACTACTACTAAACTTTCTTTGGGTTATTTGTATGGAAATATGTTAATAAAAAAAAAGCTGTGGCACATATATACAATGGAATATTACTCAGCCATAAAAAGAAATGAAATTGAGTTATCTGTAGTGAGGTGGATGGACCTAGAGTCTGTCATACAAAGTGAAGTAAGTCAGAAAGAGAAAAACAGATACTGTATGCTAACACATATATATGGAATCTAAAAAAAAAAATGGTTCTGAAGAACCTAGGGGCAGGACAGGAATAAAGACACAGACGTAGAGAATGGACTTGAGGACATGGGAGGGGGAAGGGTAAACTGGGACGAAGAGAGAGAGTGGCATGGACATATACACACTACCAAATGTAAAACAGATAGTGGGAAGCAGTCACATAGCACAGGGAGATCAGCTCGGTGCTCTGTGACCACTTAGAGGGGTGGGATGGGGGGGTGGGAGGGAGACGCAAGAGGGAGGAGATATGGGGATATATGTATATGTATAGCTGATTCACTTTGTTATAAAGCAGAAACTAACACACCATTGTAAAGCAATTATATTCCAATAAAGATGTTAAAAAAAAATTGAAGAGCTTTATTTCTTTCTGATTATAAACGATGTGTATATTTTGATGTTTAAAGTGTTCAGGGAGTGCAAAAAATACAAAGAAAAATTATATAAGTTCATCCTCCAGAAGTAGAAAAAGTACAGTGTAAAAAAATGAGAGTAATCTGAAATTCTATTTTCATATTGTTGCAACAAAATCTGATGGGGTTTAAAAGCATAAAATCCTACTGGCTGTAAAAGATTTTCACACCATCCTTTGACTATATATATTACACTGTAACATTTAGATGTTACCAAAGAAACATATATATTGGGGGAAATTTAATTATTTAGGTACAACCATCTTAAATTCAGTTATAGAAAGGAGATTTCACTTAATTAAAGAGATGAAACAAAGCATTTAAAAACAGCCCAGATAATCTAGGATATTTGTGTTGCTTCCTGTAATTCTATTTCCCCTTCTATTTAGAACACTAATTTGTTCCATTTACATTAACAAGAAAGAACTTACCACACATTTAAGTTAATCAAACTTATATAGTAAATCATGGGTGAATACAATTTAGGTGTACACTGCATCCCTGAAGCAATGCTATTAAAAACTGATGATTTCCACTTTACTGAATGCTCTAAAAATTATGACAAATATTTAAAATCAATTAAGATTGATTTTTGGTTAATGGGACTATTCAAAAATCATACAAGCCGGGCTTCCGTGGTGGCGCAGTGGTTGAGAATCTGCCTGCCAATGCAGGGGACACAGGTTCGAGCCCTGGTCTGGGAAGATCCCACATGGCGCGGAGCAACTAGGCCCGTCAGCCACAATTACTGAGCCTGCGCGTCTGGAGCCTGTGCTCCGCAACAAGAGAGGCTGCGATAGTGAGAGGCCCGCGCACCGCGATGAAGAGTGGCCCCCACTTGCCGCCATTGGAGAAAGCCCTCGCACAGAAATGAAGACCCAACACAGCCATAAATAAATAAATAAATAAATAAAATTAAAAAACAAAAAAACCCAAAAAAACCCCAAAATCATACAATCCAAAAACTAAAAGGATAAGCACACTGTTCACATTTATTTAATTTAAAAAATTTAAACAATAATTTTTAAAGTCTAAAATAGTCTTTATTCGAAAACCCTTTTAAACTAAACATTGATTATTCTTCTAAAATCATTAATTATCTCATGCCTTAATTGTCAATGTTACAAAGTGGGAATTGATCCCAAATATATATTTTCTGGTCCTAAATTAGTAGTTATTTCACCTGTTTCAAAATACTGTGAAAAATTAAACTTCACAATGTAGGGACATAATATATTCAAGGCAAGCACCATATCTTTATCCTTTTGCGTAACAATACACCTGGTTCATAGCAGACATGCAACCTATAATTGTTGCTATGTTTTCTATTTAAAGCTAACTGTATTATATCTGGAATATTTTGTTTCATATCAGTATATCACTAAACTTCTCTTTCACTAGGTGTTCAAAATGCACAGCCTCAAGAAAAACAAAAAATATGATCAACTATTTTGGTAGTAATCAAATGATTCCTCTGTACTTGACCTCTTTTGACTCTCTTTGATTAAAAATCAGATATTTGATTGGACTTAAACTGTAGGGTTTTTTCCTTTCTCTGTTTTTATTTTCTCTATCTTCCACCCAATGTGGTTAAGTACTGAACTATAATAGAGTTGCATGATAACAGAAAAAAGGACAGAACTAAGGTATATCCTAACTTTACCTCTTACTAACATGTAACTCTGAGCAAATTTCCCATTTGCAAAATAATAGGATCTAATATTATTTCCTCATAACACCACCTAACAAAATCATAATACTACGTATCGTCATAATATTTAATAGACAGTCCTTGTCTATTTTTAGGTATTGTGTAATTTCTTTTCAACGTTATTTTTATTTCTAATTATTCAAGGTAATCAAAGATGTGCTTTTTTCAAAAATAGACTTCCACAAAAAACAGAAAAATTCTAAAAATGTGGATGGGAAAAACCTAAAAAGATAAACATTTTGGAAAAGTTGACAAAGAGTTGAAATGTTCCAAATAGATGACATGATGATGAGATATTAGGTGACAGTGAGTAAGTCCCATCTTTTCTATTTCTGGTTTTGTTCAGGGCCAGCCAGGGAACATGAGGGAATCAACAGCTCACATGATCTTACACTGCCTACCTCTGTCGCTGGGACAGAAGGTCCTTTGATATGTCTCTCGTTACTTTGAGAAACTGGGTGCGCTCTAGTCAGTGTTAGGCTAGGCTGTAACATGGTGTGGGGAGGGTCTCATCCTGGCATTGGGATGCTTTGGATTGTCTCGTCAGCCCAGCAGCCATGGAGGACATTCTGTGCCGAAGCCTGGACCATGGTGCCTAAGAGCAGCTATGCCCAGCCTATGCTGTGGATAATCACTGACTCCATTCCTTCTCTGATGGTTGGCCTTCTGCCACATCTACACCGAGTGTTGCTTAGTGTTGGTGTTGAAACCAAGTTGTATAAGCCCTAAGACTCACTGATTTTTTTAAAACTGGCTGTGCACATTGACATGAATCATAATACTTCGCTGGGCAAAAAAAAAACAAACCCTGGCCACTATATACGTTTTACCAACTTACAAACTAAATTGATGATTTTTTTCCTTAAAAAAATAATAAAACCAGAAAATAATTCAAGCAGAAGCAAAACTATATGTGTTCTAAAACTATTAGTCAGTTATCAAAATATTGTTCAAAATGAAGCCAGACTAAACCTATGCTTTATTAAGTAGAAGTCCCTCAATAACTCAGCTGCCTCCAAATGGAATTCTGTCACGCACCCTTTCCGAGCTCTCCATGCTCAAAAACTGAAAACTCATCAAAGTCCGATGGGATTGATCTCTCCACCATGAAATCTTGTATAATTTTCTCAACTGCAATTCTCTCTCCCATCTGGGAACTTATTAAAACATATTATCAAGACTTCTTGTGACAATCTTTATTAAAACAATATTAACAAGGCATGTGCATTTACAATCCCTAAATCCCTACTAGGTACAGCGTTCATCTGAAAATACCAGAATGCCCTACCAACAGTCCTGAAACAAGAGGAGCTTCCCTCCACCAAACAGCAATTCCAGAAGTGGACAGCTGCTGGGATCTTGCCTGACATCGCCTTCTCAGTCACTAGATAGGGGAGCAACCCTAAGCACCATGTTTTCATGCAATAGTGTGCAAAGGCACTAAGCAGGTGACAGCATGGAAGAGAGAGTCTCCTTGCCCCTTTGTATCTTTGTAGGGAGGCTCTAGAAGTCTTCCTGTTTTATCTCATTGCCCAGTGGAGGTCATACCTACTTCTGGAACATACGTCTGTACCCTAAGATCAAAGTACCTGAACCAAATCACGGTTCTCGTGAGAAGGAAGAAGGTCAGAGGTAGGGTACTTTTGGATAGGCAATATACTGTACCTAATTTAGATCAACACATGTAATACAACAAACCTATAAGATAGGGGAAGATGTTGATTTTTTTAACAACAGCAACAGCAAAAATCCCTGAGGTTCAAATACAGTAAGTAACTTGTCCTAGATCATACGACTAGACAGGAGTGAAACAGGACTGAAATTCAAGTTTCACTCACTCTAAATATTAGTTTCATTCTTAAGTTCATGTATTAATTCCCCTTTTGACTGTTAAATAATTTAACTGGAGTATGTTTGTTTCAGCTTTGTATGTATACGAATTTATTGTATAAATAAAAAATAACTCCCTCAACTCTATTCGGTAAGATATTAATTTCCATAAAGATACTGAAAGACTTAAGCAGAATTTACAATAGAAAGAGGATGGAACATCAAGAAATAGTAAAGTTGAATACGGAGTAGGGAGGGAGCCATGGGACTTACTGTATTTTAAAATACAAAGCCAGCTACTAGTTATATGGCAAGAAAATTATTGCTACTAATAATGAATGACAGTAATACACCAGCAGTTAGAGATCCTACAAATAGTCTCTTCTGTTAGCTTAATGATGTAGGAAACAAGATATTATTTATTCTAGTTTTGCTATTGGCTTCTACATTTTACTAGTAAAGTGTCTTAACAGATTTTAGGATAACTCATGATAATCTAAATGGCGGTAAGAGACACCAACATATACCTAAGACAGTGGGTGACCCAGAGACCTTTTACAATATAATGTTTTTGAGGCAGACTTGTTTTGCTTATACTAGTATTAAAATGAGTTTGCTATTTTTGAGCACATTTCAGCTGGTCTAAATACAGAAGAGTCCCTGAAGGAAGCCATATTTAAATTAACTCTCCTCGGTATAGTTTTAAATTCTCACATTGACTGATTTTGCAATTTTTCTCACTGCCTGGTAAGGGCAAGTAATTTTGTACATTAAAATACTATGTTTGAAATTGGCACCATTATTAGATACTGCAAGGATTTACCCAACAATTATTTGTGCAATTATTTGTATTTTTTAAAATAAAATATCTTTGTTGAAGGAGCACTTGTGACATAGACTTCCATCATTAGAATTAATTAAACATCAAGAAAAATCAGTGTGCATTCACAAAGAATCAGTGTTGTTTTTGACTTCCATAAAGTCTCATGTTCAAAGCTAGGATTTATGTAGAATTTCATTTAGAAATATATCTATAATCACTGTGTTTCTACCTTCAAACTGAACATAAGGCTTCAGGCTGCAATATCTTACACCTACACATTACAGCTGCCTTAGTTCTCTCATCTCTTTTTCACTCTCTTCTTACCTTTAATTAAAATGCATTAAAGAAAGAAAAAAGAAACAAATGGTTGTAGAAAGTAGCATTTAAATGGAAACGATTTCTCTAAATACTGCTGTTTAGGAAATATACGGCATGGTGTGCAGCTTTGTAATGCGTCAACAAGTACACACAAGATAACATAAATATTATTGATTATGATGTTGGATGGAGTGAAAAGGACTGTTCCTGGGATCTGACTTCCAGATGGAACTTTTCAACATGTGAGCTAAAGCATCTCCTGAATCTTTCACTTTTTGAAATCATTTGTGTTTTCATAAAATTTACAAATGCATATAACTTAAGTTGCTTTTCTATTGCTGCTGTAGAAAGTTACTGCAAATTTAGTGGTTTAAATAATACGAATGTATCATGTTAGAGTTCTAGAGGTCAGAAGTCTGAAATGGTCCCTCTGGGCTAAAGATAAGGTAGTGGAAGGATTTCATTCCTTTCTGGAAGCTCTGGAGGACGATCTGTCTCCTTGCTTTTCCGGCTTCTAGAAGCTGCCCTTGTACCTTGGCTTGTAACTCCCTTCCATCCTCAAAGCAAGCCAACAGCCAGTCAAGTCACATCCTAGTCCTCTGACACTGACTCTTCTGCTTTCCTCTTCTGCATTTAAGGACCTTGGTGATTACATTGAGCCCATCTGAGTAATCCAGGATAATCTTTCTATCTTAAAATCAGCAGATTAGCAAATATAATTTCATCTGCTACCTTAATTCCCATTGGCCATGTAATTCAACATATTCAAAGGTTGCAAGGATTAGAACAGGGACATCTTTTAGAGACCATTTTTCTGCCAACCGCAAATATAAACAGATATACCCCACTCTAATAAATTAGAGGTATAAATGTTCAGTACTCCAACATTTTCACTCATAGATTAGACATATTTAAAGATCTATAAATGATGCATATTTGAACACGTATATAACCTATGTATACAAATAAATATCACTTTTTATAATAAATGTACTGGCATATTGATAAATATCCCTAAATAAAACAAGTCACGTGTTATATGTACAATAGTAAATCTAAGCTCTTTGCTTCACTTCCCTGGTTTTTGCCTTGGCTCCTGTATCATACTTTATCAACCCACTTGTTCTAACAAGGGACTGACCATCCACCTCTCTTTCAAAAAACAAAGGCATATAATCACATTTGCACACATAAAAACCCACTTACAAGCACACACCCACACACCTAATCAGGTTTCTGAATCAATCCCATCTGAGGGAGGGAAAGTTTTTTCATCCTGATTTCCAGGGGTTCACCTTTTAGTTGCTGCTACTAAATCCACTCCCATGTTGTTTCCTGGACTGAAGCCATTCTAATCCCAGTGATGCCTAATTCTGATAAGAAGGTTATGGTTATACCTGCATGTCAGAGTCTGAGTCCCCTATGTCCCTTCAGTATAGGCATACACCGTGCATCCTGGTTCACCTTTCAGTATAGGTTCACACTCTGAGGAATCATATAGCCTACCTCATATTTTGATTCTAGGAGGATCCTAAAATCCTGACTGCACGTTGACTACATTGGCTTCAGAATGTAAGATCTTGCACACTCAAATTAATTTGTGGCATGGCTATTGAGCAGAAAATCGTATTTATTACACAATGAGTTTTGTTCTATTGGGAATGGAAGAGGAGTTACACTGGCAGAATTCACTCTGTCTTAAATAAATAACACGCCCAACCTAAAACAGCTGAAGAACATTGAGCTTCTTAGGTAGCTAAATTCCCTAAACATTTTATTCTTTGAGACATTAAATCATTGCAATAAATATTTACTAAACACATATTGTGTACCAGGCTTAGCTCTAGGCACATGGGATACATGAGTGTACAAAAGAAAAAATGACCCCTGTCTAACACGTGTCATGTTGCAGAGCAGAGCACTGCATTCAGGAAACCTCACATAAAGGGCTTTGTCTTAATAATCCATAGTGCAGGAAGGAAGCAAAGGCAGGCTGCCTTTCTCATGGTCTTGTTCTTCCCTAGGCTTGCTTCTCTTTCAACTTATATTTTATAATTTACCTTTTTCTGTGTTCTTTCATTATAACTTACCCATCACTAGAACGTAAGCTCCAAGAAGGCAGGAAATTTTATCCATGCTGGTCACAGCTGCATCTTCGTGGCTCAGAACAGTGCCTGGCATATAGTAGATTCTCAAGAATTTATTTGTGGAATGAGTGAATAAATAAGTGAACTTTGCCTTTTGGTCCACTCCTGGCTGCTCTCCTCCTTGGCTCCTGTGTCATACTTTATCCAGTTTCTGTGGTCTAAGTCTTCATTGGCAGATGCTGAACAAAGGAAAGGGAGTACTAGTATTTCTTACCTTTAGCTCTCATAGCCTTTGTTTCTTCACCTGTACAATGAGAGTAATAAAGGTTTTATTACTTATCTACTGCTGTGTAATAAATGAACCCCAAATTTAGTGGCTTAAAACAATAACAATAAAAGTGTATTATTTCACGTAATTTTTATGGGTCAGGAATCTGGGAGTGGCTTAGGTGGGTTCCTAGAACCAGGGTCTACTAGCCAAGGTCTCTTATGACGTTGCAGTCAGGAATCTGGCCAGCACTGCAGTCATCAGAGGCTTACCTGGGGCTGAAGGGTTATTTCTTGGGTGGCTCACTGGCAAGTTAATGCAGGTTGTTGATAGGAAGTCTCAGTTCCTCAATTTGTGGTCCTTTTCATAGAACTACCTCAGTGGCCTAATGACATGGAGATGGCTTCCCTCCGAGAGTAACCCAAGAGTAAGCAAGGCAGAATCCACATGGCTTGTGTGATCTAGCCTCAGAAATCACACACCAACCTTTCTACAATATTCTACTAGTTACATGGGTCAGCCCTGTTCACTGTGAGAGGAGAGTACACAAAGGCACAAATACCAGGAGGCGAGGATCATGGGGGATTATCATCTTCAAGTCTGGCCACCAGAAGATACTTGACAAGATGGTGGTTGGCATTTAAATAAGTCGTACATGTAAAGTACCTGGCATGGTGCTAAGCACACAGTAACTAGGAAATGTCGGTTCTACTTGGTTGCTCAGGCTTCACTGAGTTTTTTTTTTTTTTTTTTAAATAGTGGTAGATTATCGCTCAGTGCTTTCTGTAGACGTCTGCCTTTGTCTATGGAATTCGTATCTTTCTCATCTATTCATTCATTCAACAAGTCTGCTGTCCTCAAATACTATAGACCTGTGACAACCTTATCCACCTGAATTATACATTTTTGGCACTAACCACTTGGTGAAAAAATGACCCGAAATGGCTGGTCTGCCACTGTGGTATTAGAATGTGCTATTTCCTGGCACCTGTGCCATGATATTATCTCCCGGATTTCCAGGGTACACCTGGTGTCTGTCAGTGGTAAGTAAGTTGGTCATTTTCTCTAACCCGCTCTGATAACTTTGACCCTTTCAACATTACCTTCTATGCTTCCAACCCTTCTACACACAGAGAGAAATCTATCACGGCCTCAGCTTCGGTGTCATGAAAGCAGACTGCTGTGGTCTGAGTAATACGGAGCTGTGCAGAAATAAAAGGGATAAGCAAGCAGATGAGAACAAGTCTTTGACAGAGGACTGAAGACCAAGCTGGGAACAGAGAAAAAAAATCCTTCTAAAAATGAACTTTTCATCAAACCTGAGATCAATTAGTGGGTGAAGAAGAAATTTTGTAAACCTCATTCCTCTTGATTTTTTTTCGAATTATAAGCTGTTTATGAGTGCTCTCCTATAAGCATTATTTTGCACATTTGAAGAAACTAATCATAAGCTTCCCCTGAAGCCAACACCTGTTCAATTCTGTATGGCCAACAAGGGTGTCACAGGAGTAAAGGCCTCACTCCAGGGAGTTAGCAGAAGATTAAACTTCAGCTGGAGTGTTGGGAGAAGCTGGTATGCTGAGTCAATACCAAATACCAGGTTTAATTTGATGTTTTCCATGCACGATGAAAATTGTGGGTTTTTTCTAACTGTAGAACTATTGCCTCTTCTGCTTTCTTTTATGGGTTCCCTGTAGAGTGTGTGTTATGCTCTGATATTTGAAATTGATCGTGCAGGTTCTATTTCGAGGGTGATAATAAACCTGGTACAAAAGCTGGGGTTAGTGAAGGTGACTATTAACCTTTCTTCTAATACAGTCGATCGATTTTGCCTTGTGGCACCAACAGATTCCCAGTATGATCTGCTGATGACTTCAATTTAAATATCACCTATAGATGAAGAATTAGAAATGGAAGAGAAATAGTTGCCTGAATTTTTGCAGGGAGAGCTAAAAAAGAGTTACCCCTCATTGTGTCCAGACTATTATAAATTTTGCCACTAAGGAATTCATAGGCAAATTAAAACCTTTTATTATCTGCCATGTATAGAATATCACATTTCTCATTTACTTATGAAGGTAAAGATCAACATACTAAAAAACTTTAAGCAATTTTAAGATCAAAATGATTCTTGCCATTGTGTGGCGAAAAGAAGTTAAGTTTTGTAATTAGATAAACCAGACTTACTGTGCTGTCTCGGAGAGGTAACTTAATTTGAGCCTCAGTTTCTCTATCTGCTAAGAGAACAAAGAATTCCTGCATATTAGTTCTGTGAAGGTCAAATTATTTATCATCTGCAGCACTTAGAAGAATACTGGGTGGTTGTTGAATGTGAGTTCTCTTCTCTCTTTCTCGGAATGGTTTTTACAACATATGTACAGTTTTTCAATCTTTTTTTCCATTTCTGAGTCTAAAGAATCTCAGGTTTTATTCTCATTTGCTACAACAGATTTCTTTCAGATAATGTATTGGCAAGGTGACAGATGAGTTACCCAGTGTTTGATTGGGAAACAGATCTCTGAACTTCTTACTGTCATCTTAAAATGTGGGTGTAGATTGGATTACAACTGGTTTGGCATTAATAAAAATATATACGACAATTATAGTTGCTCTACATGGCAGCTTTTACTGGTGCCTTGTGACCTGTTTAATATCTCAGGTTGAAGTCCAATAAATTTCATTTTTGTAATAAAAAAAGTCTTCATTTCCAAATGATTAGCCAGCTAGAAAAACTATAAACCTCCTACCTCAAGACTTAGGTAAGAAAGAGATTTGATGCTTCTTGTAAATTCTCCATTGCAAACAAAATCAACATTTGTGTGATATAAGAATCACATCTTGGGACTTCCGTGGTGGTCCAATGGTTAAGACTCTGCACTTCCACTGCAGGGGGCACAGGTTCGATTCCTGGTCAGGGAACTAAGATCCCACTTGCCAGGCAGCGCAGCCAAAAAAAGAAAAAAGAAAAGAATCACGTCTTCACCAATTATCGATCATTACATACATGGCTTTAAATTTCTAAAATTAGGATTATAAAGATATCCAACAAGGACCAAATGAGAGCATGACACACGAGGGTAGCTTGACCTTAGAGCTACTGAGGAATTACTGTGTAAAGGGAACTCTGATTTCATGGGTTGAGAATAAGTATGCATCTTGATAGCTTAAAGCAACATTACAAAAGTGGACCCATGCTGTATCAGTGTACTTACTCTTTTTGTCCAAGTAGAAAACCAAACCTCTTATTGTTTATACCACACCTTTTTGGGGGGTGGGAGGAGGAAAAGCAATTTATTTAAGAAATTACAAAAATAACATTGAAAACAACTCGAAGCCCCAGGAAGCTAAAGGACATGGTAATAATTGTGCCTCCAGAATGAGGTAGCAAGAGCTGTATCTTTTACTGAAAATGACTGAATTGGATAACAGTTGTAAAAAGACTCAAGTGTTTGAACATTTTACTACCTTAAAAATGGGAAAGACAAACTCAATTAGGTTTTTACTGAAAAGTCTCTCTTGTGCTAAAGAAACTAATACACATCCAAGGCTATGGCATATGTATATTGTATTTGCAAGTATCCTGTTGTGTTTAATGCAAATTCTTAAAGTAATATATTCAAGGCATTGCATGCATCTCACCCATGGTGTAAATCTGGATTAAGCAGCAAAACAGAAGGCCTGCTTTGTTCATGACATGAAACATATAATTTAACAGTCAATGAGTAAAAACTGCTAATGGACTCAACTCAGTAAAATGTCTTTTACTCTAACGCTTAGTCAGTCTCTCTGAATTTGGTGTGCCTATGCATGCCTGGAAGGGGATGGAAAACCATGGCCTTCCTTGGCATGGAGAGCTGACACGGGTTTGACTTCTTGCTCAGCTGATTTTGTAATATTCCTTTCTCCTTAGATTTTCTGTCTTTCATGTTCTAAAACACTTTTTCTCTCTACCTATAGAACTTTATTACTAAAAGGTAACTTTAAAGTACAACGACAGTACGTTTCTTGAAGGAATGCTTTGGGGGGCTACAGGCAGTTAGGAAAATGTTTGTGTAAACATTTTGCTTTCTTACTAGCAACTGGTTTGACAATTTAAGTCTGGGTGTGTTGTAGGCAGATTTTATAAACTCGGGGTTGGGACTGCTAGAGAGGCCAATTTTATTGCTTTGGCCTTAGTTCTGGAAAGAATTACTTAGATTTTTTTTATTATTATTGCTTGAAAATTTCACAATCCTCTAGGAGTTAAGTACATAGACTCTGATTTTATATGAGCCAGACCTGACTCTGACTCCTGATTCCGGCACTTCTTATGTGACCTCTGCCACCTTCCCTCTTTAAGCCCTAGTTTCCTCATCTGGAAAATGACATCATAATAGCATCTATTCCTCATGTTTTGAGGATTAGATTGGGTTTCCTTATGCAGTACAAAGCACATGTGATTACTGCATATTAAGTTTGCAGAACTTTTTAGATTTTTTACGTTTATTCTCTGTAGATGTTGGTTTCGTGCAGTTCTTTCCTGAAGAGTTCTGAGCAGTTTTCTTGCCTTCTCATCAATTTTACTCTGTGAAAACCGCTCTTCCAGGTACACAACAAAAGAGATCTGTGACTTTCCAGAGCTCCCTCTCTAGTGGGGGTAAATATGCACAAAAATAGCCTCAAAACAACAGTGTAGATGATAATTGTTAGAGCAGAAATATAAAATTGTTAACTTTAGGAGTACAGGCTGTATAATCTTCGAGTCCAGTGCAAAATGCAGAGGCCCTTGTTCAAATTTCAAACAGCAAGAGCAGAGCATTAAGCCAAGCACTGACCACTTCTGAGCTTGGGGCCCTGTGTGACTGTGTTTGTCCCACACCTATGCATCTGGTCCTGACTGGGTGGGCATATTCATTTCAAGCAAGAAAATTTGAGATCTATTTGTTGGAAGATCTAGCAGCTCAACTAGACCTTGAAGAATGGAAAGAACTTTGAAAAATGGGTAGAAGAGTCTGGGCAAAAGAGAAACTTTGTGTCAAGCCCCCATGGAATTAAAATAGGTTTCTTTAAGAAAATGAGACTTACTGGGGAAAAGGAAAAGTGATTTGTCAATAGGAAAGGAAGGGCGATAGGGAGATAGTAGAACTAAGTTTGAATTTTCTGCTAAGAATAAAGTAATACAAAGGATTTTGAGAATAGATACAAGAGCAGATCAATTTAGGAATATGTCTCTGGTGGCAGAAAGATAGAAGAATTGATTTTATGAAGGAAGCATAGGCAGTAGGAACTTTGCAGGTGAAAGTGACAAATTCCTTAATGGGGAAGTGGCAACGGTTCTTCCCTTTCTATTTCTCTGCAGTCTGATGTATGCTTTTTTCTTCTCCCACACGAAGCAACGATCTGTTTCTGTTTTGAAGACATCTTCAATTATACAATGCAGGCCAAAGAAAAACATAATGGAATTTTAACCAGATTGCTTTTTCCCTGTAGACAGATTTTCAAGAACATCTCCATTCTGGTTATAGAAGGAGAGCTTGAAAACACCAAAATGTGCATTAAAAACCTATCACCTTTTCTTGGCCTTTCAAACAGAACTGTATTCCAGAAACACCATGTCATTTTGTATTCCAGGCAATGCTTTGAAGACAACATGGGTAAACCCTTGCCCTATCCGTTGCTGAACAGAAGTGCAAGTCTGTACACGTTCGTGTGTCTGCCTCTCATCCTAACCATCTTCAACAGTGGGAAATTAAAACCTTTCTCCTTCCTTTTCTGTTTTTTTTTATAATAACTCAGCCTTGAGTCAGAGGTACATGTTCAGCCTCCCCTAAGTGCTGCTGTCATATAGAAGGAGTTCCTTAATTTATCACGTCTTAAGGAAAGCTAAAAAGTTCAGGACGACAAGGACAGGATCAGCCATGCTGAGAGTGGCGAATGCACATGGGGAGCTGTAGTTCAGTATCTACAGGACGCAGGGAATAGAATCTTATCTGCGTTGCAGATTCCATTGAAACAGGAGAAAAGGATGAATATACATTAATGTCAATGGAAATTATTAAAACTAATTACAAATTTTAAGGAAGAACTCTAAGGTAAAAATTCAGAAACTGTTTTTTTCTTTTGCTCCTCCATTAAACTCTTACTATCTCTGTTAAACTGGGCAAATGACCTAAGTCTCTCCAAGCCTCAGATTCCTTACCTGTGAAAGGAATAGGTACTTGCTAAGGTCTCTTCAGCATTAGAACATAAGCCTTGACATTCTCTGGCTCAGTGAATCTCTGTCTCAGATGCCTCCATACCGGGTAAGAGGGAAGGAGTCACATTCCTGCCCAAAGATGTGCCCACAAAACGCCCATACCCTGGAGTGCGGCACTTACCTCTCTAAATGTCTATATTTCTTAAACAAGGGTAGTTACCCTTGTTATTTTCTCCAGGATAATGTGCAGATTACAGGCAATAATTAACATTCTTCTAACCATGTGCAGCCAGTTTAGGATTGAGTCAGCAGCTGCCCGTCAAGCTCAATCAGACTGGGGGGCGAGGAAGGGGGTAGTGGGAGGGGAATGTATATTCAGAGGCATCATGAAAAGCATGCATTTCCAGGGCTCTAAGAATGGGGCTGAGCAGCCCTTTGAATTAGAATTTCCTCTGTAGGTCTATCTCATAATTCCAACCAGACTTTAATATTGTTTCTTCATTTTAGTTGCTTTTTAAAAACTCTGACCCTTCACTTTTTGCATTTCTAATGTGCTACGCACACATATACACACGTATATACACACACACATACTAAAAGAATGTCTGATATTTGCGCTGAAGTAATTTTGCTATTTGGAATACGCACAGCAGTAGGAGCTAAGCGGAGTGACCCTTGGGAAATCTCTACTGCCTGGAGTCTGGATTGTCGAAAAAGAGCTACATCAAAATCTCATATTATGCCAGATAGTGAGGTGAGTAATGTGGTGGGGAATCTCAGATGGTCCAGGAAACAAACCTTTCTCCAGTGACCACAGATGTAAGAGGCGTGGGTTGTGAGAGTGTGAGTATGAGAGAGCTATAGGCGTTTACTGCTTTCCTGGAGAAGGGCTATGGGGTGAGGATGGGCAGTTTCCTTAGAGCATTTTCCACTCAGTAAATGGAAAATTTACTTTTAGACTTTTAGAAAATACCTCCAAGTAGGTGCCAAGAATAACTCCAAACTTCTGTCATTGAGCTGCAGGAACAGAGCAAGAAGTTGTTTTGTTAAGGGGCAAGAATACTGTAACTAATTGTTTAAAAATGCTAATAACCATGATGCCAGTGATTCAATGTCTTTAGATTTTTTAGTCATTGGAATATGGGAGTGCAGATATCTACTGATAAACGATAATAATAGAACCACGTACCAGTTACCTGCCTCACAGTCTGCACTCTCACATGTATTATTTCTCCCTTTTTTAATGTATATTGCAAACAAAGTTCAAAGAAGTTTAGTGATTTGCCCCAAGTCACTTAGAAAGAGGCAGAGCTTATAGACCCCACGGCTTAGAAGGTAGCTTTGCTGCTTGCATTATAACACTTTACCTCTCAAGGAAGGGTGGTTTTACTAGAGGCCAAGACTTCTCATTTTCTTTAAATCACTCACGTTGTTGTTTCTGTCTCATTCTTCTTAAAAATAGTATATGTCAGTTTTAATATGTGTTAATTAGAATATTATTCACAGATATGAACACAATGGGGAGAAATTTCTCTCTTGCTTCTACTTTTTGGAATTTCATCTGAAGAAGACAATACCACCTTTGAATTTATGATTATTTTTGTTTTCTTTCATTTTTGCCTCTTACTATTTCTAGTATGGCTGCATAGAACCAAAATGCAAGAATTTTTATAATTCAAAAATTTGCAGCAGAAGGGACAAAATGGTTCGTTCAACCCAAAGAATCACTGATATTTGGTGAATTTAGCAAAATGCACAAAACATTAGTCATGAGTTTTAATTTCTACTCCATTACCAATTCAATCATATTTTTACTAGAGTCAGTGGGTGAATTTGAATTAAAGAAACATCAAAGTTTCTTAAGTTTTGTTTTGCTTGTGTTTATATCTTGTATTGTTGTACACCTGTGCACTCCTATTTTTTTAAGAAGCTACAACGTATAGGCATCTTCTTTCTCATTTGAAAGGAAGGTTACACTCATTTGAAAGGCATGGGCTGCCTAGAGTACTTCTCTCCTTTTACCTTTACCATCTTGCTGTAGAAGGTCATACGTCTCACAGTGTGTATCCCTCTGTTACAATTTGCTTCCAACTGAGCAGAAGGGCTGAGCCAAGTTCAATGTGTCTAACAAACCTCTAATGGGAACCAGAGGCTGCAGACGCTGGCACAGTCCGAAAAGCACCCGATCCCTCTTCATTGGCATGTTGGGGCTAACTGTGCTAATCGATGCTCCCTGGATTCCTTGCTTCTCCTCTGATACAGCACTTTATAATCCTTTCAATTTCATTGAGCTGCTGGAGCTCCCTGCGGAGACAGCTCAGAGACACACAGATAGGTATGTCAGTGGTCAAGAAGAAAGTCCTGGAGGAAACTGCTCTGAGTCAATCTGTTTCTTTTGTGGTCACTGTGGCAATGTTACAACAAAAAGAAAAAAGGACAATTTAATTCATCAACGAATTCTAAACAGACTAAGTAAAATATGTCAAAGACAAATATCATGTGATTTCACTTCTATGTGGAAATCTAAACAAAACAAATGGACAAACATAACAAAACAGAAACAGTGTCAGAGATACAGAGAACAAACAGGTGGCTGCCGGAGGGGAGCAGGGTGGCGGGGATGAGGGAAATAAGTGGGTAGAGGTGGGGGTGGGGAATTGGAGGAAGGCAGTCAAAAGGCACAAACTTCCAGTTAGAAGAGAAACAAGCTCTAGGGATGTAATGTGCAACATGATAAATATAATTTATCCTGAAGAAAGATAAATTTAAATCATTCTAAATCTTTAAATGTATTATTTAACAACACTGCTGTATGTTACATATGAAAGTTAAGAGCAAATCCTAAGAGTTCCCACCACAAGGGAAAAATTTGTTCTCTTTTTCTTTTCTTTTGTATCTATATGAGATGATGGACGTTCACGAAACTTACTGTGGTCGTCATTTCACGATGTAGGTAAGTCATGTCATTATGCTGTACACCTTAAACGTATACAAGTGCTGTATGTCAATTACATCTCAATAAAACTGGAAGGAAAAAAATGTTTGTAATAAAAAATAAATTCCAAACATACAAAAGAGTTTCAGCAATATAAAAAGAACTTCCTCAGCCCTGGGTCTACTCTTTATTAACACTGTGACCAGGACCAAATACTAAAACCTCTGTGAGACAATAGCTTTTTCTTCTGTTAAATGGAAACTGACAAGAATTCCCCAGCCAGATCAGATAATAATCACATAAGATAACATGTGTGAAAATTGGGGGACATACTAAAGTGTTGGGATTTTATTGAAGTATCAGAATATTCTTAGGTTTTTTAAAAAGTTGCCACATTAAGGAATTTTTTATTTTTATTTACATATGGTGGCTTTGACATAATCTGAACAGTTTCAAAATAATATCATAAGAAGGCACATGTGCCAAAAAAATAAAGTTAATGGCAGGTTGTATATAAATGGCATTACTTTCCTTCTTAGATTATTTTTCTCTGTTGTTTTACTTTTTTGATAATTTGTTTACTCTCTTGATGACACACATGGAACCAAGGTTATTTTTTTCTTGGTCTAGCTTAAAATATACAAAACCAGCGTGCAATACTTACTTATGCATTTTTCCATCAGTCAGGTGTATTTAAAAGAACAATTTTAGTTTTTGATCCCTGCTCTTATCGGAAAACTCATAACAGAAAAATAGCCCCAGGGGTAGATATTCAAACTGATATGTTTGTGTAGCTCCCATTAGTGATCTGAAATATATAAAATATGTATTAAAAGGTTTCGCTATGCTCCACTCACCCCTTCATGACCTTTGCTCAAACAGGGTGCACCAGCTGGCTGCCCTGAGGGCTCAGCAGTTAAGCTACATAAAGAGAGCATTTTCTGAAAAGGGTAAAGCAAGGTGTTGAACTCAGGCTCTTGGTAACCTGCAACCTTACTCCAAGACTGCAGTACTCCAGAGGCACATAAAATGCATTCCTCTTTCTCTCCTCTTAACTTTGCAGGCACCAATGATAAGAACCTAACAAGAACTGCCTTTTTATCACTAGAAAATGCTAGAGTGGATCCAGAGAAATCAGAAGTTAGAGGGGTCAAACTGGGCACCGAATGGTTCTCTCTGTTACAGGAACTATTCTGTATGTTTTGATCCAGCGTTGGCTGTGTTTCATTCTTCGTGTTGACGGTTTCTGAGGGAGGGCAAATGGGGCAGAGTCAGATGAAGCAAACAAAAGGTTCATTTTACAGTTGTGGCCTGTTACTGATTGGTGCAAAAGAGCTTTTGAACTATCACCCTGATGTGCAAGGAAAAAACAAACAAACAAAAAACCCAGCAAACAGGCTGAATTCTATAAAGCCATTTTCCACACATACACATCTGAATAGAATTAATTAGCACTCTTCATTTTCACACATTTTAAAGACTCAAACTTAGCTTTGTCTAACCCTTAGAAGTTCATTCAATTTATTTCCCAAACACAATGTTTGAAAATGTGAATTCTGTATACTGATATGAGAACTTGTTTTCTACTCCTGTGAATATTAAAATAAATAAATGAGAAGAGAAAGAGAAAAAGAGAAAGGGAGGGAGGAACGGAAGAAAGCAGTTAGGGAGGGAAGAAGAAAGAGAGGAAGGAAAAAAAAGAAAGGCATTCTTAGTATGAAATAAAAAGCTTAATGTCAATTTCCTCTACTTCGGGGATGTTCCAAGTTGATGGAAGATGGGTGATCGAAAGAAACAGGAGGAAAAGCAAAGACCATAAGTATGTTAGACTGTAATTTTTCAGTCAAAGTAAAATATAACATTTGAAAGCAAAAATTTGTTATCATATGAAACTACAGTCAAAATCTTTGTAGAACTCTCCATATATTTCTATCTCAAAACCCATGAAACTTTAATATGCAGAGAAAAATAGGGTAGAAAAAGGAAGATGATACTGTACCTCAAAACTGTCTTATTAAAACCTCACCTTTGGAGAGGTCTACATAACAGCAAGTGAACATCTGGAATCTGCTGATTAAATGAATATTTCTTACTTTAATCCAAATACACAGCATTTGTGCAGTTATATAAAAGTGTATACTGAGAAAAACTCTGCAGCACAGAAACCATATTTCCTCTTTGGAAAATGTGTTCTCTTGTCCTTTATTTTTAGAGACCCAGGCTGCAGAACTGGTTTATCATCGTGACTTGGAAAAGGTCATAAGAGACAGCCTTGTTACTATACCCAGGTGTGGCACAGAGCACAATGTCGAGACTATGCCCTAAGATTCGTAAGATTCTCCCAGCATTGCAGGACTAAAAACTGGATAGACCCCATTATTGAGTATACACAGAAGCGTGACTATGACAGCTCTTCCAGTTGGGTGGATACATCCAGGATGTCTGGTGAAGACCCGGAATACAGCAAAGCAGAGTAAAACACCCCACAGAGGGCATGGTATTCTTTCAGGGATTCTAAACACTGTATGTATCTTCCTAAGTGCCTCATTTGCTACTGAAGAATGATGTGGCTTCTGGAAGTAATTTAGTTAGAAAACAGGGGCTGATGATCAGGGTAAGGCCAGTCTGTAATTCGGGCTTAGACTCCTTGGCCCAACATAGCAATTTCTCAGTAGTTTATAATGTTTGCTTCCAATCTTAAACTGGATAGAGTACAAGTGTGAGAAAACAAATGACCATCTTTCCTTCCAACATTCTAAATACTTCATCTGGAGTTGGGTACATTTTTGAATTTTCATTGTGTTAGGAAAGATAACATTATATTAAATCATTTCTCTGTCTGTGTGCCTAATCATCAGATTGGCACAAAGAATCTCCATGTTTTTCATATCATTTTGTAAGTTTATCACATGTGTACATATATATGCATGCACGTGAATTATTTATATTTATTTGTAAGTCATATCAATTGTTGTAATATGATATTTGAAGTTTAAAAACTTTATATTTGGGCAATATTACATTAAGTAAGAAAAAGTTATATACCCTCAATGAATAGTGTTTCAATTTTTGCTAAAGAGACTATGGAAAAAGTCAAGTGAATCTTTGATAGGCACAATAGTGTTTTAATTATGAACACCAAAGGACCTTGTAAAATCAAGAGAGGTTCACAGAGCAAACTGTTGTGTTAATGCTAATCATATCTAACTTACTGAAAATGTCTTACCATGATATTATGTACCAATACAGTTGTAAAGCGGCAAATCTTTAGAAAATGGCAAGTTGCCGAATAATAATAACCCAAGAAATTATGTATCATCTGAGGTTTGGAACCGAAATGAAGTACACAATTTGTAATAACCACCTGCAAATTTGCAAAGCCACCACACAATCATAAAGTGTGATCAACAATGTGAAAAAAGGGACTTCAAAAATGAAAGAAAAATTAAGGCAGGTATGTTCTTTTCCAAGAAAACAAAGATAAAACTGAAGTGTGTGTTTTGTATATTTATATTATAGAAACAAACTGACCTCTTGTTTTCAAAACAGTATAAATGACTTGTGGAAGTTAATGACTGTCATCCTTTAGCTCCTCCCCCTCCTCCCAAAACACACACACACACACACACACACAATTTTTTCTCAGGAAATGCATGGGGCTGTGAGGATTTTTCTCAATTGAGGTAAAGGGTCTAAAACATCTAGAACCCACAGTCTCTTTCCATTTATGTACAAACCTTTACATTTTGTGAAGTTAGCAGTTTTGTTGATCAAGTCATCAGCATAATGAAACAGTTGGTATATTGAGCACTTCGGGTAATGGAGTCATCGTTAACTGTACTGGGAAGGAGTACACAGGTTACAGACTCCCATCACTGTACACATTGGAGAAAAACAGGTTTTTTAAGTTATAACTTTTTATGGTCAATGTAGTTATCAACTGTAATCACAGAAGTATTAACGTGGCATAGTATTTTGGTATTGAAATGAAATGCAGCATTACATAAAAGTAATGCTGTTTATTTCAGGAAGAACTCTGTCTAACCAAGATAATTTCTACACGTCTTTAATGAAGGAAGCTTAGCATTTCCCTTGATAATTATTCCTACAGTCTAACAATAGCTCTATTCAAGAGCTTTTGTTATATGTAGTAAAATAGTTGCTCCAATTTTTACCGGTTTCTCCCTGAAGAGAAATAATGGATTCTTTGAAAGCTTTAAAAAGCTTTCAGATGAATGTTTCTGTCTTATGACAAGTGAGGAGATCTCTGGGACCATGGCCTGGTCTCCATGCAGTTCACATGGGTCATGTCAGTTAGTCTATTACAGTGGAGAAGGGAGAAGAATCCCATATAAATTGCTAATTATGATCAAATCAGTCACAAGTAACATGAAACAATTTGAAAAAATGAAAAATAAAATGTGTCTAGTTGTTCTGATTATGTAATTACACCAATGTGTGTAAATCTATAACCAAGTATCTTTTTTATTACTCCCCATTGACCGGGGAGCATATGAAGCTATAGAGATTATTTTAAGGGCAATAAGACATGATTTTGTCCAGAGTTCCAAAGGACACCTGAATCTTGTCATGGCCCAGCCATCCTTTCTCCAGTGGGATACCTAATGGTACAAATAAAAGGGAAGTCAAAATGTCATTTAATTATTAACTAGGCTAAATCACACAACTCAGTTATTTGGTAAAGTGAACTGAGCAGACGGTCGCTTCCCCCAAGCATGAATCTTACCACCAGACGGGCCACAAGAAACTAAAGCAACCAGTGTTTACACAGAGAGAAAAGAAGAGGAAAAAAGATATCTGCTGGCGTTCTTGTCCAGCCAGCTCTAAGGAGTAGGAAACCAATGAGACACACTTACATAATAAGTAAATTTGGCCAATCAGATTTGTATTTCATCCACTTTACAGAAAACAAAAAAGTGATGGGTAGAGGGGCAGGAACCTTAACTCCTCCCTTGCAGGACTTAGAGCGTTGAAGAAGTCAGGCCTATTCTCTTACCCAGTATGTAGGATACAATTCTCCCTCAGTATCTGCAGGGGATTGGTTCCAGGACCCCAGGGGATACCAAAATCCCAGATGCTCAAAAATGACATATTTGCATGTAACCTATGCACATTCTTTAAATCATCTCTAGATTACTTATAATACCTAATACATGTAAATGTTAGGTAAATAGTTGTAAATACAATGTAAATGCTACGTAAATAGTTGCTAGCACATAGCAAATTCAAGTTTTGATTTTGGGAACATTCTGGAATTTTTTTCAAATAGTTTTGATCTGCAGTTGGTTGAATGTAGAACCCTTGGATACAGAGGGCCGACTGTACTCTGCAAAACCAGACAGGAGCACCAGCTCCTCTCCGGAATATCCTGCCACAGCACAAGTTTCACAAGCTTTCTCCACAACAGCTAAAGGGCGAGATCAGGAAACTCCAGACAAGAACTCCCAACCATTTGGGGTAGCTCCCCAACAAAGAAATTCCAGGCCAGTGATCTAAAGTTGGAATCCTTTGCTCTGAAGGCAAAAGTTCTACTAAATAGAACAACTTCAACATTCTTTCCTAGCTCTGTCTTCTGGACTGCATGCTCCTTTTAATTACACAATAGATTGCTATCAGCTACAGTCACCATGTGTCCATCAACGGATGAATGGACAAAGAAGATGTGGTATATACATACAACAGAATATTATTCAGCCATGAGAAAGAAGGAAATCCTGATATTTGTGACAACATGGATGGACCTTGAGGGCATTATGCTAAGTGAAATAAGCCAGCTAGAGAAAGACAAATACTGCATGGGATCCCTTGTATGCGGAATCTAAGAAAAAAGTCAAACATAAAAACGGACAGTAGAAAACTGGTTGCCATGGAAGGGGGGGTGGGGAAAATAGGAGGAGGTTGGAAAAGGGTAGAAACTTTCATCTATAAGTTGAATAATGTCTGAGCATTTAATGTATAACAAGGAAGTTCTATTCTTATTGGTATCTGTATGCCTGGCAATAAATGTTTGTTGAATGAATGGAGCAGTGAGATATATAATTAATTTTTGAGGAAAGAGTCATTTGAAGAAAGATATGCAACCAAACATATTAAACATAACAATTATTCATTCTGATTTGTAGGCTGAAAGATAATGACACAAACTATTTGCATATTTTATTAACTACACATACATGGCTGTTATTCAACTCAAAGTCATGAAGTAATATGAGAAGATGCAAAAGACGAGCGTCCATCAAGAAGAATTCCAAGGGGACCTGAATATTACTAAGACTGTTTTAAAGTTTCCAAGCTGTAGAATACATCTAAATAATTACAGGAATAAGTTTACAAGGAGACATCGAGGCTTCCATCCTTAACGTGGGTGCTGCAGATATTCATTCAGTTATTCAACAAAATGTCAAGAGTACTATGTTCCAGTGATTGTACTAGATATAAAGAGTTCAGAGATAAAGAAAGAATAATTCTTGGCCTCATGGAAATCCCATTTTAGCCAGGTATGCAACATGAGAAAGAATAGTCTGCAGATCTTTGGGAATGTGGGAAAGGAAGTATTGGTTTTCCATATGCATCTAGATGAGCAATTTGAGGGAAATTTTTATGAGATCTGGAGCATGATCAGGATATTTCTCCATGTGACCTTTGGGTGGGAAGGAAATGGGCATTAGGCAGAGCTGGGGTAAGTGTAGAAATAGAGGTGGGGGCAGTTAGGTGAAAACAAGGTAAAGAACACAGCATAACAAAAGTATAAAAGGGCATGATATTTTCTGGAGACTTAGTTCTCTGGTGGTTAAAGCAGATTGTGCCGATAAAGGGGTGAAAATTTTCAGAAGACAGAGTGGTGGAAAGTGATACTTTAAGGCACAGGGGGGACAGCTTGTAAATATTCTTGGCTTCCACATTGAGGAGTTCGGACTGCTAGCCCGTCAATGCAAATCTATGATTAACTTCTACCTCCAGATCAACGTTCTTTGCCATCCTACCTAGAAACCTTGATCTCAACCCTTTGCTTCTTCTCTGGGGTCATGCTTAATGATTTATTTCCTTTACCATCAATCTCTCCTTTTTTCCTGTGTTTTCTCTTTAGTGTTTGAATAGCCTCAAATATCTTGCATAATTAAAAAAAGAAACATTTGAGCGATCCTCACCAGCCACCATGCTCTCTCTTTCTTACCCTTCACATCATGAAGATTGATCAGTATAGTTGCTTTACTCCTAATTCCACCGCAACTGAGATTCTGCTCCACTGGTACACCTCCTGTGTTAAGACAAACATCATCACTGACCCTGTTGTTGCCAACTCTAGGGGATGTTTTAAAATTATCTCAGTGGGGTCTTCTGCTGCATTTGTTAGTGTCACACATGTACTCTATACTTTCTAGTGTCTTGTCATCACTCGAGTTCACTTATTATTTTTTTTAACCATTCATTCTCAGTCTCAAAAGTAGGATACTCCTCTGTCCGCCATTTAATGTTGATGTTCTTCAGGATTCAGCCCAGCCCTTGTTCCACTTTTCTTCTCATTCTATACACTGTTCATGAGTAATTTCATATTCATTTGTGCTTTATTTTATATGTATATATAATGACTCTGAAATCTGTCTCTCTGGCTTGGTCTTCCTGCATTTTAGATTTCTCTACACAACTTCCATCTGTACATATCCACTTGGCTATCCCACAATATCTCAAACTTTGAAAGTCCAAGAAATAATGGAAAGATCTCCTCCAAACCTTCCCTATTGCTTGTATTCTCCAATATCAACTGTCACTAATATTCACCACATCATGACAAAACCTTACATTATGCTAGACTACTTCATCTCCACTATTTTGCCTCACAAAATTCTGGTGATTTTATTCCTAAATATTTCCTAAATTTTTTCTTTCCTCTATACAAATACCAGCCTCATCATCTGTTGCTTGCGCAACTACTATACCCTTCCAATTAATCTTCCCCCCAGTCATATTTCACATTTATTCAACTCTTCTTCCAACCACTACAATGAGTCATCTTAAACATGACTCTAAGTTTCCCTAGTTAAAATCTTTTATTGGTTTCCCATTACTCAGAGATACAGCCAAACTCCATTTCATGCTATATTCTTGCGTGCTTAAGACTATCAAAAGTTTTCCCATTATAATTATAAAATTCATATAATTCACCAAGACCTACAGCACCTTGCAAGAGAGGTTCCTCCCTATCTCATCAATCTCATTTTTAGCCACCCTGCCACCCTTGCTTGCTATAGCCATGTTCGTATTTCTTCAGTTCTTCAAAGAAGCCAAGCTCTTTCTTTCCTACCTCAGGTCCTTTGCAATGGGACTCTTTTCTCCAACTTTGTATGTGTTAGTTCCTTCTCATATTTAAATGAGACCTGATCAGAAAGGCCATTCCTGGCCATCACATTTCAAGTATGTCCATCCTCTCACTTTTTATATCAGCAATTTGTGTTTACCTGCATAGCAGTCATCAGAGCTTACACTCATTTTTTTTTTTTATTTGACTCTTTAACATGTAGAGTGTGAGCTTCAAGAGAGCTGAGACAGCTTTTCTCAGGCTTACTCTGTATCCACAGCAGAGTGTCTGGCATACATTGAATAACCACTCAATCAACGGTTATTGAATGGCTGTAACTTGCATGTGATATTCATGATAGCTCATTTTTACCTCCTTTTCTATCCTTCTGAACCTCTACTTCCTACCTCATAGTTTATGTTTTCATAATTCTAAACTGTTTGCAGTTATAGAGAAATGCCATGTTACACGGTTTGATACATTTTCTCCTGCTCCTATGTCTGCCTGGATAATCATCTATGTTTCCCTTCCTTCTGAGCCTGGATGACTTATTAAGCCTCAGCTCAGGCGTCATCCCACCAGGAAACCTTCCTGAAAACCTAGACTATGCTAAGTCAGGCTCCACTGAGCTCCATGACACTCTGGGTTCCCTCTATGGTACACTTTCCATGTTATATTGAAATGATCTGTTTTGGGCTGACTCCCCACCTCCCCAGTCACATATCTGTATTCATATTCCTTTAGGGGAAGGCTCTCATCTTATTCCACTTTGTATTCCTTCTACAAATAAGGTGCCTAACAAAAAGATACTTTTGGATGACCCTATTTTTAAACTTTGTTTCAAGTAATAGGAATTTCAAGAGTATTAAACAAAACCATGACATGGTCAATTCTGTGCTTTTACATAATCACTTAGCTATATGGAGGCTGGACTGTAATAGAGCCTATTAAAGCCTAATAAGAAGATGAGACACAGTGATGGAGCAAGCAGGAGATGCAGAACAAAGGGCAGTGGCCAGTTAAGACTCAATAGGGGGTGAGGGAAATAGGGATAGGTTGGTAAAAGGCTGCAAACTTTCAATTATAAGATGAAACAGGTCTGAGGATCTAATATATAAAATATGACAACTACTGTTGATAACACTCTATTGTATAATTGAAATTTGCTAAGAGGGTGGAAATTAAATGTTCTCACCAAAAAAGGAGGGACAGGGTAAATAAGTGAGGTGTGTTTGTGTTAATTAACCTGATGGGGGAAACCCTTTCACAATGTGTATCAAATCATCACAGAGTACACTTCAAATATCTTACATTTTGTCAACTGTATCTCAATAAAGCTGAAAAAAAGGAAGCAGTAAGACAGAAGGGCTAAGTTGAAGTGGTAATGACAGGGAAGGTGAACTGAAAAGAAGGAAGAGTCTAAGATGATTAAATTTTCTGATTTCATTAATGGAAAGGACAGTATAACCATCTATAAAAAACAAAATGATACATGATGAGGCCGCTAATGTGCTGCAATGCGGCTCTCATAACCTTTGAAATCTATCAACCTTCCCTACAAGTCAAAGAATAATGTAGTTTGTTCATTCTCATTCCTGCATTTGCTAATGTGGAGTTTGCTTATGTGTGCATTCTGAAATACTTACCATTAGTGTGAAATGAGAATGTATCTTTCATTTTTTCTGCCTATTAGTCCATTAGCCTTTCATGTTAATTCCGTGTAATTCGAAATGCAACCAATATAGGAGAGGATGATTTTTTACATTTTCCTAAAAGATTGTACACTCACTTGGTAAAGTAATCAATTTTACACGTTTACTTCAATTATATCAATTTCTTAATGTTATGAACCTTTCTCTTGACATCTATGTAATTCTACATAATTTTCAATTGCTTTCAATTCCACCACTCAGTTGAGATTCATTCCAGTTACTAAATAATGAGTTCTGAGAAAACCAGAATAAAAATCAAATATAAAATTCAAAGGATTATGCTAATGTAATATGTTTCTTCCTGTGTGGAAACTTGGATATACACAAAAGGAAAAAAAAAATACAAAAATTTGACTTAGAGAAAAAATTCCAAAAATCACCAAAACAATTGTAATGCTAGTCCATATCAGATCTACTCTATCTACCATTAGAAAAGAATTTTGAAGGAGTATTTCATGAAGATAAAATTTCAGGGTGTAATCCATGAAGATTTCCTGAGTGTACTGATTTATTTTTAACATCTTTATTGGAGTATAACTGCTTCACAATGTTGTGTTAGTTTCTGCTGTATAACAAAGTGAATCAGCTATGCATATACATATATCTCCATATCCCCTCCCTCTTGCGTCTCCCTCCCTCCCTCCCTATCCCACCCCTCTAGGTGGTCACAAAGCACCGAGCTGATCTCCCTGTGCTATGCGGCTGCTTCCCACTAGCTATCTATTTTACATTTGGTAGTGTATATATGTCAATGTTACTCTCTCATTTTGTCCCAGCTTACCCTTCCCCCTCCCCGTGTCCTCAAGTCCATTCTCTATGTCTGTGTCTTTATTCCTGTCCTGCCCCTAGGTTCATCAGAACCATTCTTTTTTTAGAATCCATATATATATGTGTTAGCTTATGGTATTTGTTTTCCTCTTTCTGACTTACTTCACTCTGTGTGACAGACTCCAGGTCCATCCACCTCACTACAAATAATTCAACTTCATTTCTTTTTATGGCTGAGTAATATTCCATTGTATATATGTGCTATATCTTCTTTATCCATTCATCTGTCGATGGACACTTAGGTTGGTTCCATGTCCTGGGGACTGTAAATAGAGCTGCAATGAACATTGTGGTACATGACTCTTTTTGAATTATGGTTTTCTCAGGGTATATGCCCAGTAGTGGGATTGCTGGGTCGTATGGTAGTTCTATTTTTAGTTTTTTAAGGAACCTCCATACTGTTCTCCATAGTGGCTGTATCAATTTACATTCCCACCAACAGTGCAAGAGGGTTCCCTTTTCTCCACACCCTCTCCAGCATTTATTGTTTGTAGATTTTTTGATGATAGCCATTCTGACTGGTGTGAGGTGATACCTCATTGTAGTTTTGATTTGCATTTTGCTAATGATCAGTGATGTTGAGCATCCTTTCAAGTGTTTGTTGGCAATCTGTATATCTTCTTTGGAGGAATGTCTATTTAGGTCTTCTGCTCATTTTTGGATTGGGTTGTTTGTTTTATTGATATTGAGCTGCATGAGCTGCTTGTAAATTTTGGAGATTAATCCTTTGTCAGTTGCTTCATTTGCAAATATATTCTCCCATTCTGAGGGTTGTCTTTTCATCTTGTTTATGGTTTCCTTTGTTGTGCAAAAGCTTTTAAGTTTCATTAGGTCCCATTTGTTTATTTTTGGTTTTATTTCCATTTTCTAGGAGGTTGGCCAAAAAGGATCTTGCTGTGATTTATGTCATAGAGTGTTCTGCCTAGGTTTTCCTCTAAGAGTTTTATAGTGTCTGGCTTACATTTTGGTCTTTAAACCATTTTGAGTTTTATTTTTGTGTATGGTGTTAGGGAGTGTTCTAATTTCATTCTTTTACATGTAGCTGTCCAGTTTTCCCAGCACCACTTATTGAAGAGGCTGTCTTTTCTCCATTGTATATTCTTGCCTCCTTTATCAAAAATAAGGTGTCCATATGTGCGTGGCTTTATCTCTGGGCCTTCTATCCTGTTCCATTGATCTATATTTCTGTTTTTGTGTCAGTACCATACTGTCTTGATTACTGTAGCTCTGTAGTATAGTCTGAAGTCTGGGAGCCTGATTCCTCCAGCTCCGTTTTTCTTTCTCAAGATTGCTTTGGCTATTCAGGGTCTTTTGTGTTTCCATACAAATTGTGAAATGTTTTGTTCTAGTTCTGTGAAAAATGCCATTGGTAGTTTGACAGGGATTGCATTGAATCTGTAGATTGCTTTGGGTAGTATAGTCATTTTCACAATGTTGAATCTTCCAATCCAAGGACATGGTATATCTCTCTATCTGTTTGTATCATCTTTAATTTCTTTCATCAGTGTCATAGTTTTCTGTATACAGATCTTTTGTCTCCTTAGGTAAGTTTATTCCTAGGTATTTTATTCTTTTTGTTGCAATGGTAAATGGGAGTGTTTCCTTAATTCCTCTTTCATCATTAGTGTATAGGAATGCAAGAGATTTCTGTGCATTAATTTTGTATCCTGCTACTTTACCAGATTCATTGATTGGCTCTAGAAGTTTTCTGGTAGCATCTTTGGATTGTCCATGTATAGTATCATGTCATCTGCAAACAGTGACTTCTTTACTTCTTTTCTGCATTGGATTCCTTTTATTTCTTTTTCTTCTCTGATCGCTGTGGCTAAAAATTCCAGAACTATGCTGAATAATAGTGGTGAGAGTGGACAACGTTGTCTTGTTCCTGATCTTAGTGGAAATGGTTTCAGTTTTTCCCCATTCAGAACGATGTTGGCTGTGGGTTTGTCATATATGGCCTTTATTATGTTGAGGTAAGTTCCCTCTATGCCTACTTTCTGGAGGGTTTTTATCATAAATGGGTGCTGAATTTTGTCAAAAGCTTTTTCTGCATCTATTGAGATGATCATATGGTTTTTCTCTTTCAATTTGTTAATATGGTTTATCACATGGATTGATCTGCGTATATTGAAGAATCCTTGCATCCCTGGGATAAATCCCACTTGATCATGGTATATGATCCTTTTAATGTGCTGTTGGATTCTGTTTGCTAGTATTTTGTTGAGGATTTTTGCATCTATGTTTATCAGTGATATTGGCCTGTAGTTTTCTCTCTTTGTGACACCTTTGTCTGGTTTTGGTATCAGGGTGATGGTGGCCTCGTAGACTGAGTTTGGGAGTGTTCCTCCCTCTGCAATATTTTGGAAGAGTTTGAGAAGGATAGGTGTTACCTCTTCTCTAAATGTTTGATAGAATTTGCCTGTGAAGCAATCTGGTCCTGGGCTTTTGTTTGTTGGAAGATTTTTAATCACAGTCTCAATTTCAGTACTTGTGATTGGCTTGTTTATATTTTCTATTTCTTCCTGGTTCAGTCTCGGAAGGTTGTGCTTTTCTAAGTATTTCCATTTCTTCCAGATTGTCCATTTTATTGGCATATAGTTGCTTGTAGTAATCTCTCATGATCCTTTGTATTTGTGCAGTGTCGGTTGTTACTGCTCCTTTTTCACTTCTAATTCTATTGATTTGAGTCTTCTCCCTTTTTTTTGTGATGAGTCTGGCTAATGGTTTATCAATTTTGTTTATCTTCTCAAAGAACCAGCTTTTAGTTTTATTGATCTTTCCTACTGTTTCCTTCATTTCTTTTTCATTTATTTCTGATCTGATCTTTATGATTTCTTTCCCTCTGCTAACGCTGGGGTTTTTTTGCTCTTCTTTCTCAAATTGCTTTAGGTGTAAGGTTTGGTTGTTTATTTGAGATGTTCCTTGTTTCTTGAGGTAGGATTGTATTGCTATAAACTTCCTTCTTAGAACTGCTTTTGCTGCATCCCATAGGTTTTGGGTCATTGTGTCTTTATTGTCATTTGTTTCTAGGTATTTTTTGATTTCCTCTTTGATTTCTTCAGTGATCTCTTGGTTATTAAGTAGTGTATTGTTTAGCCTCCATGTATTTGTATTTTTTACAGATTTTTTCCTGTAATTGATATCTAGTCTCATAGCGTTGTGGTTGGAAAAGATACTTGATACGATTTCAATTTTCTTAAATTTACCAAGGCTTGATTTGTGACCCAAGATATGGTCTGTCCTGGAGAACGTTCCATGAACACTTGAGAAGAAAGTGTATTCTGTTGTTTTTGGATGGAATGTCCTATAAATATCAATTAAGTCCATCTTGTTTAATGTGTCATTTAAAGCTTGTGTTTCCTTATTTAGTTTCATTTTGGATGATCTGTCCATTGGTGAAAGTGGGGTGTTAAAGTCCCCTATTATGATTGTGTTACTGTTGATTTCCCCTTTTTGGCTGTTAGCAGTTGCCTTATGTATTAAGGTGCTCCATATGTTGGGTGCATAAATATTTACAATTGTTATATCTTTTTCTTGGATTGATCCCTTGATCATTATGTAGTGGCCTTCTTTGTCTCTTGTAATAGTCTTTATTTTTAAGTCTATTTTGGCTTATACGAGAATTGCTTCTCTCGTTTTCTTTTGATTTCCATTTGCATGGAATAGCTTTTTCCATCCCCTCACTTTCAGTCTGTATGTGTCCCTAGGTCTGAAGTGGGTCTCTTGTAGACAGCATATATATGGGTCTTGTTTTTGTCTCCATTCAGCCAGTTTATGTCGTTTGGCTGGAGTCTTTAAACCATTTACATTTAAGTTAGTTATCGATATGTATGTTCCTATTACCATTTTCTTAATTGTTTTGGGTTTGTTATTGTAGGTCTTTTCCTTCTCTTGTGTTTCCTGCCTAGAGAAGTTCCTTTAGCATTTGTTGTAAAGCTGGTTTGGTGGTGCTGAATTCTCTTAGCTTTTCCTTGTCTGTAGAGATTTAAATTTCTCTGTCGAATCTGAATGAGATCCTTGCTGGGTAGAGTAATCTTGGTTGTAGGTTTTTCCCTTTCATTGCTTTAAATATCTCCTACCACTCCCTTCTGGCTTGCAGAGTTTCTGCTGAAAAATCAGCTGTTAACTTTATGGGGATTCCCTTGTATGTTATTTGTTGCTTTTCCCTTGTTGCTTTTAATATTTTTCCTTTGTATTTAATTTTTGATGGTTTGATTGATACATGTCTCGGCGTGTTTCTCTTTGGGTTTATCCTGTATGGTACTCTCTGTCCTTCCTGGACTTGATTGACTATTTCCTTTCCCATGTTAGGGAAGTTTTCGACTATAATCTCTTCAAATATTTTCTCAGACCGTTTCTTTTTCTCGTCTTCTTCTGGGACCCATATAATTCGAATGTTGGTGCATTTAATGCTGTCCCAGAGGTCTCTGAGACTGTCCTCAATTCTTTTCATTCTTTTTTCTTTATTATGCTCTGCGGTAGTTATTTCCACTCTTTTGTCTTCCAGGTCACTTATCCGTTCTTCTGCCTCAGTTGTTCTGCTGTTGATTCCTTCTAGAGAATTTTAAATTTCATTTATTGTGTTGCTCATCATTGTTTGTTTGCTCTTTAGTTCTTCTAGGTCCTTGTTAAACGTTTCTTGTATTTTCTCCATTCTATTTCCATGGTTTTGGATCATCCTTACTATCATTACTCTGAATTTTTTTCAGGTAGGTTGCCTATTTCGTCTTCATTTATTTGGTCTTGTAGGTTTTTACCTTCCTCCTTCATCTGTAACATACTTTTTTGTCATTTCTTTGTTGTTTTTTTTTTTGATGGGTGGTGCTGTATTCCTGTCTTACTGGTTTTTTGGCCTGAGACATCCAGCACTGGAGTTTGCAGGCAGTTGAATAGAGCCGGGTCTTGGTGCTGAGATGAGGACCTCCAGGAGGCCTCACTCCAACTGATATTCCCTGGGGTCTGAGGTTCTCTGTTAGTCCAGTGGTTTGGACTCAGACCTCTCACCTCAGGAGCTCAGGCCCAACCTCTGGCCTGGGAATCAAGATCCTGCAAGCCTCGGGGTGTGGTTAAAAAAAAAAGAAAAGAAAAAAAGGAGCAGTGCAATATCAAAGAATAAAAAACAAAATAAAATTAGATAGATCAAAAATATATTAGGAAAATAAAGCTATAATTGAAACAACTGCTACAAGGTAAAATAAAACCACAATAGAAAAAAGAAAGGAAAAAAAGGGGGTGGGGACAAGCCAAAAGGAGAGAACAATAACAAAGTATAAAGAATAAAATAAAATTAGAAAAATAAAAGGTTTATTAGGAAAAATAAAAATCTAAAAGAATCAACAACAATGAATCAACAAGGTAAAACAGAACCCCAATCTAAAAGAGAGGAAAAAAAAGTCTTGGCTATGGGGGCGGAGTTTAGGTGGGGGTGGAGTTTAGACAGGCGCTGGGTTTAGGGTGGGGCTGGACCTAGGCGGGTGGGGGGTGACGTTTGAGCATGGAGCGGGGGGGGGGGGTGTAGGCAGGGCAACATTCAAGATGGGGTGGGGCCTCTGCTTAGGACCTGTTCGGAAGGGGAGAGGCAGTACGTGGAAAGGAGGGCCTCTGGAGTGTGGAGTTCTCCTAGTTTGGAGGTAGGGCTCTGAGTGAGGGTGTGTGGGTGGGGTTTAGGCCCAGCACTCTGGAGGGGGTCTCCGAGTGTAGACGTAGGGCCCTGGGTGGGGGGTAGGGGTGGGGCTTGGGCTCTGCGGGGCAGGAGGGAGGCTCCGAGGGCAGAGGATTAGGCCCACGAGCCCAGGAGGCTTCCCGGTGCCTAAGTAGACAGGGAAAGCACTGGCCCTGTCCCATTCCATTCCTTTGCGCCCCTCTCCTACTGTCTCCCCGTCACCGCTGGACCCCTAAATGTGGGTGGGTCCCGCTGGGTGTAGGAACTCCTCCCCTCCCCCAACCCCCCCTCAGGGGTGCCAGTCCCGGAGGTCTGGCCTTTACTTTTGCTCCCCCTTCCCTCCCTCCCACTTTCTCAGGACCCGCACGGCTGGAGAGGGCCTAGGTGGGCGGAGGATCAGGCCTGGGATCTCAGCAGGTTCCTGGGGGCCCAAGTGGGCAGGGGAAACCTAGCCACAGTCCCTTTTGATCCTCTGCCCTCCCAGTGGTTCCCCAATTTTCCACCTTCGGGCATGGGATCCCTTCCCCTCCCTCAGCTGCCCCTCAGAGGCGCCAGTCCCGTCCTCCCTCCCCTTCTCCTCCCGCTTCATCCTCCACGCCCCACATCCTACCCGGTCACTGGGAGTTCCTCCCGTCCCCTTAGGTGTCTGTGGTGTCCCCCACGGGTGCCTGGTAGGTGCCCTAGTTGTGAAGAGACAAGAACTCTGTGTCCTCCTAGTCTGCCATCTTGACTCCGCCCCCCTGTACTCATGTATTGACATATAGTATAATGAGTAAGAGCACAGGACCTGAAGTCAGAGAGGCTTGCTCAAAGTTTTTCTTTCTGGCAAATTTCTTAATTTAGCTCTGAGCTCCATCCCATTGTAAAATGAGAAAAAGAATTCAATTAGTTCAGATTTTATAGGATGCAAGTTTTAGAAATGCAATTCAAGTTAGTTTCAGTGCAGAAAAGGATTTATTACCACAGGTTACCAAAAAGCGTTAAGAATGCTAAGTGCTAACTTACTCAAGCGGTATCCATGTGCTCAAACAATGGTTCTTTTTCTCCCTCTCTATCACTTGTGACTGTTTTCTTGAGGTTGGCTTCATTCCCAGCCAGGAGCCAGGGCCTATACACATGGTGGGAAAGTTGCTAGCTCATTTTTTTCTTTTTCTTCCTTTCTTTCTTTTTTTTTTTCCTTTGGTACCATGAGCTGAGAGGACTTATATAATTCTGGAACTCATACAGAAAAAAATAGCAACTTTCCTAGGGCAAAACAATTAGTCATGCTTGGATCATTGTGACCAGCCCTGAACCAACTGTGGTTTCAGGAAGAAAAATAATTATGATCATCCAGGCCATGGGTCCAGCCAGCATTTGGTCCACGGGGCAAGATCAATTCCACCCAACCATAAGGTTTCTGCAGAATTACTGCAGAATAAGGAAAGGGTGCTCCCTTAAGGAGGAGATAACAGAGAGGCAAAAAACAGTTTTCCATTATAATAATACACATTCCAAGGTGGTTGGAAGGTTAAGTTAGATGATACACAAAAGCACATCAGAAAGCTCAATAAAAGTGGATTTATTATTAATTACTGATGTGCAATATTAATGTAATCATGGGCTATGCTTATCTTCTGCCTATAGAGGAGAATTTGGTCTCTGCCTGACCAATTCCTGGGCCTTTATTGTTCAGGTTAAAGATAAAGATAAGAAACACAGTGCTGAAGAATTGAAGAGAGTAAGAGGTCATATATTGAACAGATATTTACTGAGCCCCTACTTTGTGCTAGACAGTTCTAGGTGCTAGGATAAAGTGGTTAAACTAAACAGATGCAGCCCCTCCTCTTGTGTACTTGTTCAAACAAAATAATTTCAGGTATGATCAACGATTTCTAGAAAAGTAATGCAAAGTAATAATGCTAAAAATTGCCTAGGAATGAATTATTTTAGATTGGGTAGCATGAAGAGGCCTTGGCAAGAACACGATAAGACAACTGTACAAAACAGTCGGTACCTGTTGGCTAGAATGTGGTGGGTGAGAAGGAGAAAAACAGAGATGAAGATGGAAAGAAAACAAAGACCTTCTTAAGATGAAGAATTTCAATTTGATTATTTGAATCTAAAGGTAATAGAAGCCATTGAAAGATTTTGATCAGGAATAAAATGTGATCTGCTTTAGGTTACTGAAAAATCATGGTATCTTTTTTTTTTTTAATTATTAATTGGGGCAAAAATAGAAACAGGAACACCAATTAGGAAATTTTTGCATTCAATGCTGTGATTATGGTGATGAGAAATATGAAGATCACAATAAAGGTGAAAAGAAAAGTGGATCGATACCAGATAATTTTGGAGATAAAATTGACAAAACTCAGTATTGTATTGGATATATGGAAACTGAGAGTAAAAGAAGTATCAAGGATAGTTTCTAGGTTTTAGCCTTGAGCAACTGGATGGATGAAAAGATAGGAGGAGAAATAAATTTGGGGATAAAAGAATCAGTAAGAGTTTCCTTTTGGCCATGATAAATTTGAGCTCTCTATTAGACATCTAGGTGGCAATGTCAAATAGGCAGGTGATCACGTGAGTCTGGAGTGGTCAAGCTGAAGATATAGATGTCAGAGTCATGAGCATATAAATGATGCTAAAGCCTCAATGTTGAATGAAATATCCTAGGGAGAGGTTTTGGATACAGACATGTAGGGGGCCTAGCAGTAAACTCTGAGACTCATATTAAGGTGCCAAACACAGAAGTAAAACATGACAGTTTAGATGTTGAAGGACACAGGTATCAGTGAAGAAAAAGGAAACCATGGAATTGTGATGTTGTGGAGAGTCTTTTCAAGAAGGGAATGATGAATGATGTCAAATTCTTCTGAGAAAGTTTGACAGTGTCAGAGAAGTGACCATTGGATTACACAACATGAAGGTCCTTGGTGACCTGGACAGGTGCAGTTTCTGTCTATTGATGGTAATAGAAGCCCAGATGGAGTGGATTGTAAAGAAAATGTGGAATGAAGAACAGGAGAAATAGAACAGTAGTTACAGGTCAGTGTGCTCAAAGGATGGTTTTCTTAAGCCATGAAAGTTGATGATAATAATCCAGAAGAGAATGTGAAACTGAAATGCCCAAAAAAGTTGTGTGGTGGTAGTTATATGTGGGTAAAATTCTAAGAAGTAGAGAAGGATGATATCCAGAGCACCAGTGAAGAACTGCCTTTGATGGGGCTGGAACCCTCAGCCACTATCACAGGAGAGAAGGAAGGTAGAGCGTGTGTGTGGAGATGGAAGTATTTAGATGGACTCAATGGTGGAAAAAAGAGAACATTTTCTTCTGAGAACTTCTATTTTCTCAATAAAATATGTGGCAATGTCATCATCTGATAATTTAAACTATGGGGAGATACTGGAGGTAGCAGAGAGAGGAAAAGGCATAAAATTGCTGTTTCAAAGTGTAAACAAGCAAACTACAGAGAAAGGTGCTATAGGATGAGGGGTGCATAGATCGTCAGATAATATTTGTGGTCATGGATTTAGGCTGAGCTCAGGGAGCCGGCTTGTATGCCATTTCTAGCAACTTTTAGTATACAAATAGTTGGGATTAACCAAGTTTGGGATTTTGCTAGTAAAAATCATATTGGCAAAGAGAGGCAAGGAAGTTAAGGTTGTTTGCAAGGGAATAATTAGATTTATAGTCAATCTAAATTAAAATATGGAAGGAGAAAAAGTAATGTTGAGGATTATGGATAATTTAAAAAGTGGTGGAGTCAGTGAACACTGAAAACTGTTGGCACAATAGCAAGTAATCGATTTTGAAGAATTGATTTGAGAAAATATCAGAGTCAGTGTGGACTGGATTTGGGGAGTTTAGAGAAGTCTGGGGAGAGGAGGAAAAATCTAGGTGACAGCTCTGTGAAAAACAATGATGCACAAGGATTTTAGGAGGGCTTAATTATTATGAATGGAACTCTTCCTTGGCATTTTTTGAGGCACTGCTGCAAAGATTTACAATTGCTTTACAAGGATGTTTTGAAATAGGATTGGCATTTCTTTGAACATGACCCAGCACTGAGAATACACCTGCCTGAACTACATAGGGGATTCTGATTCTTTATAATTATCAGATCTTCATCAGACCTACGGAGCAGCCAGGATGATCTTTTAGAAGACAAGTCAGCAAACTACTTTGTACCTCAAGTGTTACTGGAACCCAGACTTACCCATGTGTATACATATCACCTATGGCTGCTTTAGCACCATACCTGCAGAACTGAGTATAGTAGGATAGAGTCCACACAACAGAATCCACAAAGCCTGAACTATCTCCTATCTGGCCCTTTGGAAAATGTTTGTCCATCTCTGTTTTAGAACATAAATCAAATCATGTTGCTCCCTACTTCAAACCCTCCAGTGACTTTCAATAAAATCCAAATTTGTTAGTCCAGCTGACCTCTCCATACTCACTCCCCCGACTCTCCTTCCAGCTAGCTCATTTATCCACAGCTACAGAGGCTTGCTTTCTGTCCCTCCAATGCAACAAGTGCCTTTCTGCCGTGTGCCTTTGCCATAGGCTAAGAACACTCTGCCCTGAATTTTCACATGGCTGGCTTGTCTCACCATTCAAGCTTCAACCTCCATGTTTCATCCCAAAGATCAGCTCTGTGGCACTGCACACCGCACTTTCCTTCAGAGCACTTACAACTACTGTGTACTGACTTGTTTGTTTCTTTACCTTCTGCTTCTCTCCATGAGAATGTAAGTCCTCTTGGGACGGGACCCATGTTTATTTTTTGTTCCCTACTTGTAAGCCTCAGAGCCTAGAGCCTGGCACAGAGGAGGTGGTCATGAACACTGGTTAAATAAATGAAAGCAGAAGAAAAATAATAAATGCTTAGCACTTCAGAATGTTACATATTTTTCGCAATACTGCTCTGAGGTCTATCCTCTAAGGAGTTCGTACTGTGACTACCCTTAGTGTCTTCTATATAGTGCACAGATTCTAGAGCCACACTGAATTACAGCTCTGCCCCTCGCCAGACGTGTGACCTTTGATAAAGTACTTAACCTCTATTTCAGTCTGTCCATTTGGAAAACGTGGATAAGATAGTAGCTATCCCATAGCGCTGTGAGGATTAAACAAGTTTATGCATCTTAAGGGCCTCAAAGATGTATGTCTTGTGGTAAGCAATGAACAAGTGATGGCTAGTTTAGCATCGCCATCATCATCATCATCATCATCATCAACATCCCTAGACCAACCAATTACTGCCAGGGAGGCATTGTCACATAAGAACACAGAAGCTTCTGCCATGTTAAACTCCAGATCATAAGGTTGGGGAGGGGATTGCTCAGAGAAGACATGGTGATGCATGATTTATGATTTTCAATCTTATTTGAATGTTAAAAAGAACAAATTAGCAGAAAGATAACAACCTTACCTAGAAAACATTTCAACCCTGTGGGGATCTGGGCATGCCATTTTACTTGTTTTGATCTTAATTCTTTCATTTGTAAAATAGATTATTTCTAAAATCTTTCCAGTTCTAAAAGTTTACGACTCTTTCATAACCACAAATTCACATGTAATATAAAGGAGAAAAACTTAAAAATTAATTTCCTACTTAGTTTTCAACAAATTCTAACTTTTTAATGTATAAGGCATGAGCCAGTTTTTATTTTCATCCTGATTTAGATGAACAATATTTCTGGGTCTCACAAAATTCTTAGGCTGTAAATTAAGTACGATTGTAGTCTATTTCATGAATAGGTTAAAGGATATTAAATGATTTTTCCAAGGTCTTTCTAAAACTTATTTTAGAAGACCTGAGATTGAAATGAAATTATTCCGAGTTTCTTGTCACTTGACTGAATTAGCTTTCATTCTCTCTCTGGCACAGCTAACTTGGTAACATTCTCCTGTTAAGAGTGTAATCTTGGATGAAATAACCATACATCACTCCAAAGAGATTTCAAAGTACCAAGAACGCTTTCTGGATTATAAATTCCTAGGAGACTTTACTTCATATAGACCACAAAATATATTCAAATTAACTAGTAAAGAGTCAGAAGTTATTTCACACTAGGAATTAGACAGGTGTCAAAGGGGAATTATACAAACGTAACCATTACAGAAACCTCTTACTTTACATTTAGTGGCCGCTGCTCCTTTCTGTGCAATTCATCATGTAGATAATGATTTAAGTGGCTGTGAATACTTGTCTTAAGATCACTTTTCTAGATATTTTTTGGTTTATTTTCTCATTTAGATCTCAATTAACATTGACAACAGACATTTAAAAACAGCTAACAAAAGATGATTTTCATATGCTAGAAATCACATACATGAAAGTAGTATTTGTCAAATATATTTATGCTGCATTAAAAACTGCATTTAAAAAACAAAAAAAAAACCCTTTTTGTTGATCTCTTTTCAACCATTAACAACAGGACTAAGAATAACAGAGAGACACATATCTATGGTTATAGAGATAGATAAATAGACAGATATCTGCCTCATGAAATAACTATGTGATGATAATGATGATCAAGATGTGACTAGTATCAATATGTGAACCATTTTCATGAGCTTTATTCTCCTTTAATAAAAACGAGAATAATATTGACCTTAAAAATACAGTGAAGTTTATTATTACCACTTCCTGGCCCTTGGTAATTCTTGCCCTCCTGAAACTTGGGGGAGAGAAAAGAGTAAACCCTCCTTGGAATCTACATATCACTCATGTGTCAGGGATGCCAATAATCTTAAGGGCCAGATAATTTATAGGAATATCACATTTCACATGATATTCCATCCCCAACAGAATCCATGGATCATTTCCCTTTAGGGAAACCAAATCAAATCAAAACAAAACAAGACAAGCCACACTTCCCAATTTTGCAGCCAGAATGTATCAAAGGGATGTTTTCTTAGAAGAAAACAAAAATCAATAGGCATATATTCTGCAGTACATGAATCACAAAACCCTGAATTTCCAGTTTTCTACCACCTCTCAATGTCCTGCAAGGGATATTTGTCACTGTCACAATTATTAGACTCTTCACATACAGACATGTTCCAGAATCCTCCAGGAGATAGGTTTCAATAGAACATTAGGCAGTTTACATAACTGGCTTCCCCACTCAGCTGGGAAAAAGCCCTCAGCTCACTGAGGGTTGCTGAAGGGAAGGGGCATTCTGCATCTTTTGGTAACCTATTTGGCTTCCATTTTGCCCTACCCCACCGTAGATAATATCCCTCACAAATGGCCTCGTCTGTTTTCATTCCACTCTCCTCTTTTTCTGTTCCTTTCCTCCCGATTTTTGCAGTTTCCTTGCTTCCTACGTGTATCTCTCCGCTTACATTGTTGCAGCAGTAAACAAGAGAATATGATTTAGAAGTGGTGAATACGAATTGGCAAAGAAATACTATTCAAATACCTTTCTTTTGTCCAACTTCTTTGTGAAGGGCAAAATACACATTCAACAGAAGTTGTATGGGTGATACGTAATATTAATAGGAATGTTTTTCTCCGATTACGTTTATATCACTATTTAGGGAATGTATAAAATGAGAGACTTATCTCCTGTTTGTAACTTTACTAGGAGAACACACAGTTTACCTAACATGGTAAGATTAGGGCAAAAATACCAAATTATAGCTAATTAAGTTCTCTGTATAAGCTATATGAACTGATTTACGGAGCCAAAAGTTTGGATTAGGCAATGGACTCCATGTTGTAATGTAAAATTCCAAGGGGATTTTTACAATTTTTCCAATCCATTACAAGTGCAGAAGGTATATATTTTACTTCACAACTTTTACTTTCTATTTTCATGTGTGTGTAACAATGCACTTAATATGTGTTGTATAAATGTGTAAATATATGTATAAATTGGCATTGGGCAATTGAAGTTTTGGAAGACCTCTGAATAAGAGTATCTTCTGTACCTAAAATATTATTTTTAGCCATATCAAATAAGACTTCTAATAATGTTCTCTTTTCAAGATTCTTGAAAGGTAATTTTCAATTTGGCATAAGCTTTGGCTATTTACAGATTTGTCATAATTAACACTTGAGCTTAATCAGGGTCTTTTCTAAAGCTATAGATAGATCCCCATCTCTGACTATTGAACATAGTGAGGTTAATAATTAACCACACAGCAGAAGGCATTTTCGTTTGTTTTAATCTAAGTTCATCATTCTCCTCAGAGTCAGTTATCCATGTGAGTGGTACCACAACCTGCTAGTCTGTGGGATTTGTGGAAGACACAGCACTACCTGTAAAGCATTTTCTGAACAATACTTGTCTTGGCATCCAGAGGTAACTCTCTCAAGGTGTGTGGCAAGAACCGCATGGGGAAAGGTAGATTATAATGCATAAGGCTCTATTTGTCCCTCATGTGAAAAGCAGGAATAAGATCTTTATCTTAATTTCTTGGCGAGATGTTTGCTGAGGGATTATGAATTTTCAAAATTCTCTTTGTATAAATAATTACTACTGATTTCAAAATCATTTCCGCTGTCACCATGATAACCCCTGGTAAAACAAAAAAATCTTAACACAAACACAATAAATGCAATAGCAAGGGCCAATATGAGGAGAAAAGGCTACATATAACTAATACCAGGAAAATATAAAATGTTAACCAATGATGGACAAATATTAGTTTAACGCTGCCGCTTACTAGCTGTAAGACTTTGGGTGAATTTCTTAACTATGACATACCATATTTTTTCTTATATGAAAAACTTGGATAATCATAACCTACTCAGCAACGTTTCTGTGTGGATGAAAGCCTAGACTATATTTCACAATCAGTAAAGTATAGCTGTCATTATTACTGTTATTATTATTATTATTACATTGGAAATGTAGAATTTGACCAAAATGACAAGTCTTTACCCTAGCTTGTTAGCATCCTTTGGATTGCAGACACACACTGCAGGGACAGTTTTAGTTCAAATTTCAGATTTTCTACTTGGGCTGAAAATACCCGTTGATATTAGCATAAGAAGAATTTTGGTTACTACAGAATTAACTTCCATAGAATCTGCAAAGTCTAGGGAAAATAAATCTGCACATGAGCTTGAATATTTCTGATCTTCCATGACAAGGTAAAGGTAGGAAAACTACTAAGTATCATTTGCTGAGTGGTAAAATGGAGAAGAAACGGTGATGAGATGGCTAAATCTACGCCAATTCAGGATAAATGAAAGAATGTGCTGCTTTGTCACAACCGTGGGCTTGACACCCAGACCTAAGTTTGAATCTCAGTTTACCCACCTAGACATGGGATGCTGAGGAAGTAACAACTTCAGCAATGAGTCTGTTTCCTTCTTGCAAAGTACATTCCCTCATAGCTTTTTTTGAAGTGCTACTGGGAGGATCAAATGAGACAACATCATTGAAGATGCCCAGGAGAAGGCTTAAAACCCTCAGATGCTATTTAATATTGGTGAGTTTTTTTCTTTTTTCCCATAGAAATGCTTGTGGACTACTGTGCAAGTTTATAAATACAACATTTCAAAAAAGTAAGGTGAAAATAAGCAGTGGTGCCTGGGGGGTATGCCCATTTAGCCAAAGACTCCTTGATAATTAGGGAGGAAATTAAAATTCCATATTTAGCTAACAAACATTAAAGAAAGATAAAGGTAGTACTGAGAAGCCCCTAGAGTGTGTTGTGTTTTCCTCATTTCCTACTCAAACTAATTACTAAGGACAACAGAACCATTTTGTTAATTCACAGTAATAATGAGGAGCCCCCCTGCAAATTGCTGAATATCCCTGATTAATCACTAAATAAAGAAGTCCCATTAAAAAAAAAAAACATAACAGTGATGAGATATAGGAGGTGGTATGTTCATTCTGTAACTGCAGCTGAATTTTAATTTTGGATAGTCCTTTATTCCACACATATGAATGCTCTTTAATGCATCTGAGGTAATATCAGATGGCCTCACCATTTCCATGTCTCCCTGGAATTATCTAAATACTGAACGAGTCCATTAAGAAATCTGGATGATGGGTTTATATTAACATATGCCACATTCATATTTTAAAATGGTTTTCATTATCTTCTCATTTTTCTTTTAGGTTTTGATCATTCCTCAAACTCCGGCATGCCACAATTACCATCGAGTAAAGTCACATGAGTTCAGCAAGGAAGGAAGCAGGCACAACACTATTAATTGGTTCTCGTACACTCTATTCGCAATCAATAATGAACACAATCGCTGAGGCAATCATGTGATCATCTGCTGTGCCTGTTAAAATGGCAGCAATAAGTAGTTCAGCTGTCCTCAGACTATTCGGTTTTACAAAAGAAGACACTGACTCTCCAGCAGACCAAGGGTGTTCAAATGAGACAGTCAGAAACAAAAGCCACGTTTGCACACGCAAGAAAGCAAGCCATTATTCTAGAACCCAGAGCACTCTAACCCACCTTACAAGGTTACCATAGAAATACCTTATCTATGTCTGATCCACTAACATAAACTTATTTGATAGTAAATAATGTATTCTTGAAGAAAAGGCCCCAAATTCAATTTACATCTCACAGTCGAAGTAAATAAGAAAAGACTGACAAATCTCCCTTCAAAAATCCCCACGATTTCATGTTCCTTTGGTCAAATTGGGGAAAAGGCAGAGCAGAAAATGAGGTTTCTGCTCTGTTAGAAGGCCACATAAATAAATAGAAAGTTTGTTTTAAAAGTACTCCAGGAGATCAATTGTATCAAGGAGATAGGTATGACAGAAATAATATTTGCAGAAAATTAAAGGGGATTAAAAGGAAAAAGAGTCAAGTTAATAAAACTTCTTAATCAAAAAATTATTACCGGATAACACATGGAATAAGGGATCCTGTTTGTTTGAAGAAAGTATAAATTGTCCTTCTGAGGATATATATGCTACTAGTGAGCAAAGGAAAACACATGCTGTCCATTTCAGAATACCTAGTACAGTTATTTCCCAGTTCAGGATGAAATGAACAGTTTCAAGGAGAGGAACTTACTACAATTGAGACTCTGAGGACCAGAAAGCTTTGGTAACCATCTATGAGCTATTGCACTGACAGGCTTATATGTCACAACTAGTTGTTGACATTGGCTGGAACAGCTGCTGAAGGGATGAGACTACTTGTTTTACCCTCCCTTTCAAAAACTACTTTCTAATGTAGCTTGTCTACATTGGTACTACAAAAGCACTGACTATCGTACTTAGTTTTAATAAAAGGACTTTGATTTTACCCTCTGCCTTATAGATTTCTTTTAAATTTATGGATCTCTTTTAAAATTGCAACATGACATGGATGGATCTAGAGATGATCATAGTAAGTGAAGTAAGTCAGAAAGAGACAGACAAATACCATACGATATCACTTATATGTGGAATCTAAAATATGACACAAATGAACTTATCTACAAAACAGAAACAGACTCACAGATATAGAGAACAGACCTGTGGTTGCCAAGGGGGAGGGGAGGTGGGGGAAGGAGGGGTTGGGAGTTTGGGATTAGCAGATGCAAACTATTATATATGGAATGGATAAACAACAAGGTCCTACTGTATAGCACAGGGAACTATATTCATTATCCTGTAATAAACCATAATGGAAAAGAATATGAAAAAGAATGTATAATATATATAAATATATATTATATATAAAATATATATATAAAAAACTGAATCACTTTGCTGTACACCAGAAACTAACACAACATTGTAAATCAACTATATTTCAGTAAAATAAATTTTTAAAAAACACTAAAATTGCAAAACAAAATATCTTTACTTTTGGTTCTTGCCTTTGATTACAACCTTGAAGTTTACACTCTTCAATTCTTATTAAGAATAGAGCTAGAATTCATACATTTATCTGCACGTTCTAAATTTTCTCCTAAGGTCAATCCTGATCACCAAAATAATGTTTGTTTTACACTGTTTTTGTTGCCTCTTGTAAAAATACTCACAAACAAAGCTTCAGCACTCTGTCACTGACATATATTGAGAGATGCTGTATATTGAGAGTGAACCTATGGATCACTATTTATTCATTGTAGTGATGATATTAAATACATCACCAGGGATCACCTTAAGAGGACTAACGGGAAACATTTCTTCTGACTCCAAAGTGAAGGAAAGCAATGATTCTCATAAACAATTGAGTCGTATTTATTGTCTGGTTACTATTTCTTGTAAATGGTGGTGTCTCTCTCTGCTTTGGCTCTCCATTAACTTAGATACTAGACTTAGGTTTGCTTCAAGCAACTGTGTATCAACTACACAATACAATATATATGTTGACGTGTTAATTTTATTCCTGAATATATTAGTTTCCTATTGTTGCATAATAAATTACCCGAAATATTAGGGCTTAAAAGCAACAAACATTGATTATCTCATAGTTTCTGTGAGTGCAGCTTAGCTGGGTGACTCTGCCCCAAGGTCTCAGACAAGTTTGCGATCAAATTTTGGCCAGGGCTCTCTTCTCAACTAAGGGCTTAAGGAAAGGAGTATCTGCTTCCTTGGAATCACTTACGTGGTTGTTAATAGGATCCAGCACTTCACAGGCTGTTGGACTGAAGTCCTGAGTTTCTGATTGTTCGTCAGAGGACTTGCTCAGTTCCTTGTGAAGGGGCCTCTTCCACATTTCCGCTCACATTCATGGCAGACTGAGCAATAGAGAAAGCAATAAAGAAGATGCAAGTCACTGTCTTTTTGTAACCTAATCTCAGATGTGATGTCCCATCAATTCTGGTATATTCTATTCAATTAAAAGGAAGCCACCAGGTCCAGCCTACACTCAAAGGGAGGTAATTGCACAAAAGCATGGAGACAAAGAGGTGAGGTCATTGGGGGCCAACTTAGAGACTATTATTTCTATTTTCTTATATGAACTTCCCCTTTGCCTTATTCTTATTTTTATTCTTTGTACTATACATACTTCAATAACCTTGCTTACAATGCATACATATATCATATGATAACATGTGGTGTGTCTTTAATAAATGTCTATTGTGTTAGGTTGAACAGCCTTGGTCATTCACTTTAACAACTGCAGCAATCATTAATCCATCCACTAAGCACAGATCTGTTTTGAGGACTAGGCACACCATGATTTTTAAAAAGGAAGAAAAAAGTCATGCCGTCAATAGTGGGTGTGGGGAGTCAGCACAGAAAGTGAAATTCTAATCCTCCTCCATTCAGTCCTTTAAAAATCACTGATTCAGTGCCTACTATCTGTCAGGTACTCTTCTGACCATAAGGTGTTTTGATTCTGTAGGATAGAGTATGTCTCAGGAAGAAGTTGGAGATTAGGTTCTGGTTGAGAATCAGAGATTGGAGGAGGCTATATTTCTGTGTAAATCTCACACAGAAATTTATAATATTTTTTAGTGAAAAGTTTAACGATTTGCTATTTTTCGTCATGACATCTGCATAAATATCATGTACTCTGCAAAAAATGCAGTGTCCAAATAACCCTCGAGTGAACTTGCCCATGTCAAGGCAGGCATGACTGAATGACCACGCTGAAACGCCATGTGCTCAGGAGGGGTGCCATGCAGTTCCCCTTGGGCTCTGGATCGTAACAGTTACAGGCTTAAATTGTCTGAACTATTTTTTTTGTTAGACAACTGATATCACACAATTTATCAAAGTGATAGAAGAATTTTATTTGGTGAGTTGTATTAAAGTACCACAAATACAAAAACGTGCACAAATCATAAGTGTAAAAAAATTTATGTTTTTCTAATCTAGAGAATTCAAAACTCTAGGGAGGTGAAATAAACTTTGAAGATTATAATTTTGTATTCTAGAAAGCTGTGATGCAAATAAGTCTAAGGGCCACTTAGCTCATTCACAACAGCGAAAGGGCCACAGTTCCCACCTCATGGCTCCTGCCCCAAGGCCCCATCGCACCACGTTGTTCTATAAGAGAAATTACATATATAGAATCTATCTTAAAAGACTCTTAAACATTTTGTTTATTTATAGTTTAAATATTCAATAGCAAATATTTACATAAGTAATTCTTCATGATAAGATTAACAATAATTAAGTGTTCAAGTAAATTTTGGAAAATTTCAAGTTGAACAAATTTAAATATATTTTTCTATAGTAAGATTTCACTGATCCTCTAATATATTAAAACTCAGTGTTAATTTTGCTCACCATCTAAATGTTTATTAATGTGAATTATATTTTTTTAATATAAATTCTTTTTGCCTATTGAGGATAAACCCAATCTTGCCTTGCTGTATTTTCTTTTTTAATACACATTGGATTTGATTTTCTAGTTTTCTAATATAAATTATTTTTAGGATTTTTTACACCTATATTGAAAAGTAAAATTGACCTGTAATTTTTCCTTTTACATGTCTTTTTTGGCTTTTGATAGGAGGGTTATGCTTCTTTTGTAGAATGAGTTGGATATTCCCTCTTTTCTAACCATTAAGAAGAGTTTGTTAAATTCAAAGTTAAATAAATTAAAGATACTCTGCATTTTGAACGTTTGGTAGAATTTGCCTGTAGAACCATCTGATTCTGCTGTTTTATTTGAAAATTTTTATTTATCTGTTTTATTTGAAGATTTGAAGACTAGTTTAATTGTTTTAATACTTATAGAATTATTCAAGCTTTAACCCTCTTTAGATCATTTCTACGCCTACGTTTTCTCAGGAATTTGTCCATTTCATCTCAGATTTCAAAATTGTAGGAATATAGTTGTTGATAGTGTTATTATCTTTTTAATTTCTATTTATAGGAGGAGTCCCTTTTCACTCATAATATTATTTACTTATGTCTTCCTTCTCCTGATCAATATTGTCAGGGGTTCATCTCCTTTGTGGGATTTTTATTTTCATGTATTCCAATTCTGGATTCTTGGATCCCTCACCTGACTTCTGCGTTTCTACAATATATTCCACAATTCTAGTCTCTCCTCTTGATTACGAATGCTAGCATCCTGCATGGCCCTCAGTCCCACTTTCTCCCTGGGTTTGGATTTCCCTGATTTGTTTTGGATGAGATACTACCCACTATTGTAGGAATACGCTCTACATATAACCTTAACCCCTCTTCCCCTTACACTGAGGAGATTTGGATATCATGTGATAAAAAGTAACCAACTCTCGGGGCTTCCCTGGTGGCACAGTGGTTGAGAGTCTGCCTGCCAATGCAGGGGACATGGGTTCGAGCCCTGGTGTGGGAAGATCCCACATGCCGCGGAGCAACTAGGCCCGTGAGCCACAACTATTGAGCCTGCGCATCTGGAGCCTGTGCTCCGCAACAAGAGAGGCCGCGATAGTGAGAGGCCCGCGCACCGCGATGAAGAGTGGCCCCCACTTGCCGCAACCAGAGAAAGCCCTCGCACAGAAACGAAGACCCAACACAGCCATAAAATAAAATTAATTAATTAAAAAAAAAAAAAAAAGGTAACCAACTCTCTAGTCCACCCTAGTTCTGGTCCTGTAAGCCAATCCTGTCTCAATAAAAAAACATACACTCAGGATGGAACAAAGCAAGTCTCTGAGTCCCAGGAGCTACTTCCCATCTTCTCCTGGCTCCTCTGCACCTCGGTCCCTAACCCTGCCTCTGGAGCTTTGAATTATGTATGATGCCATCACTTGCACCGGGCCAAGGTTCAGACCCTTCCATGCTTCTTCCTGGCCTTTATCCACTTAGCCAGTATCCAGCCTTGGCTACCCCTGACACTCTCCACCTTGAAAATAGTCTACTCCATTTGCTTCCTGTGTTTTGCACCCAACTATTTGTGTCTTCAAGGGGGTGTGAGCCACTGAGACAGAGAGAGGAGAAGTCCAGAGAGAAAAAGGGAAATGGATAGGCACTGGAAATGGGTGCCTGAAGAGAGTTCTCCTGACTGAAAATAAAAGCCTGAAGCTGAGGCTTGGGGATTGACTGTACTTGATCCCTCATGTCCATTACCCTTTGGAAGATTTAGCAGCTATCAGGTCTCCACTTAAAAGTAGCATGAATAATTTTAATACAAAAAATAGACCTCTTAAATTAAACAATCTTTTGAATTTTTATTAAATATATTTTAAGTGGATTTTTCTTTCTGCATCATGTACTTTCTACCTAATCTCTGACATGCCACTCACTCACATCTAAGAAATATGTGATACGCTACAGCCTGGTGACTGGATAAGCTGCTCCAGCTCTCTGTGTGCCCAGTATTCACTTACAATTTTCTAATGCCTGCACTTCATCTTGATGTGGCTTAGTACCCATGTGACAACAGAAGTCAGGCTGTTTATTTCCTTGCCCTTGACATTATTTTGTTAAATGCTGATAGCAGACGTAAATATGAAAATGCTCTAACTAAAGTGACTATGATAGTTTATTCTATAATTTTCCCATTTTTCTCCTTTCATAAATTGGCAAAGAATCTCAACAGTCAAAGCCTCGGAAAGAAAATTCTTCAACTCTTTTAAGCTGTTTAACAAAGGCTGTGTCTTTTTTAATCTCCTATGTGGGGATCAATGCTAAAAGGAATAAACAGATTCTCTCCCTGAAGAAAACTGATATCAAATGAACCTAAAAAATCATCTTTGTTCAGTATCAATCATTTGCTTAATTATCACTAACGTCAGAGCTCTTTGAATTAGAGACAAGACCACAATGACAGAGAATATAGAAGGCGCCCTTTAATCCTTGAATTAAGGGCTCTTCTGCTGTCTGTCTCTCTCTTATTTGTCACGTCTAACAATCTGGAGGTGAATGTGCTTAATAGGCTTTGTCTGCGAAAAGCTTCATTTCTTTTTTGTGAAGGAAGCTATAGTCTTGGACTTGTCTCCTCATGCACTCCACCTTTTGACAGCACTGAGCCTTTATTTATGAAAGAAGTTTAATTAACGCCCTTGGATACACTGTTAACCTTTGAAATGGTTTCCTGATGCATGGAGGCCCTTTCTCTCCTGCCAGGAATTGATTTTGGAAATGGCCCTGCCTCTTTGTGGCTTAAGGTTCAGAGAAAGGAAGAGACCATGCAAGGTGTAGCAAGGCAGGGATGAGAGCCTTGTGAAGTGTAGTGATGGAGCATTTGCATCAGTATCTGGAAAATATAGATCATCAAAAATGTGGGGAATCAACTTCAAAGAAGACGATGGTTCTCTGAAGAGATTAGAATATCATTCCACTGAAACAGAACCATAGCACTGAAAATAGAAGGCAGGTTTCAAATAAACTAAAGCAAGCCTCTCACATTTCTAGCAAGATAATACAGATTTTTAAAAAATGGCATAGACGATGGAGACACAGATCAGGGAAGGAAGGACACAACTTTTGGGCCAGGAGATTTTACTGTATTTTCCTGGCATGGCTCCCGGAGACCTTGGCAAAGAAAAGGATGCCAAAGAGTTATTCTTCAGAGGCTTTATTCTATTAATGTAGATATTATTCAGTGTATAGTTGTTTAATGGGACAGATGTTATTTAATTAACTGCTATTTTAGAAAAGTGATTTTCCAAAGCAGAAGCAGTGTTATGGGGCAGAGTGTGTGGGGAGAAGTATTGCAGAAGTTTCCTCGTGTTTGCGCTTACCTATTCCAATAGTAACTCTTGGTATAATTAAATTACTGCAGCCCTCAATGTGTTTCCACGGTAGGACAGTCAATGGAGACGCCACAATTTGTCATCTCAATTATGGCCTTCAGAAGAAGACCATATTGGTTTGTTTGCATGGAAGTTACCAAAAATACAATCTGCACTGATAAAAATAAATGAAACCTTGTTCTCAGTTATATTATTATCACTTCAGTTTTTAGATATTCACTTATAGAAGCTATTTGTCTTCTATACTAGCGATACAGATTGCTTACTGAATTAACAAGGACCAAGCAATAAAGATCTGAGAACAATAACAATTCGGAGCCTGCTGGACTATAAAAAAATTCCATTTTATCCATCAAATTGTAAGCGTTAAGCTGTCTGTCGCCTAATGAGAAATACCACTGCACTGTGTTTCCCCTCTAAAACCCTGGAATTTTCAAATTAGGAGATAGGTGTATGCTTGAGGCTACGTTATCTACCTTCATAGTTTTAGCCAACATGGCACATTCTGTGGAGAACGATGAGAACTGGCTAGAAGTGAAAGAACGCTCTTTTGGCCAGGCCAGTGCCTCCCAGACACATCACTCCTCACTAATCGGGAGCCACAGCAGAGCCCTTCTGGTAATCCACTCACTCCTCCACTGGTGAGGACCACTCAGCCAACTGCTGCTCTGGCATGTGTTCTCCTGGCAAGGTCCGTTCAGATGAGTGCAGCCCAAGAGATGTGACCTGGCCCGAGGCTGTAGAAGAAGAAAAGGCAGGACAAGTCATGAGTCACCAACTCTTCCAAAGTGAGGGGATGTTGCAGGCTCTGGAGTTTCTCTGACTTGAGCAGGTAGCCCATTTCCTGGAGCATGATCTTATTTTAAGATTCCTTCTGAATTTTATCACGAATGTTCAGGATCTTAGATGGCAGAGGATCATAAAATCTAACCTTTATTTTGCAGGTGAGAAAATGAAGGACCAGGGAGCAGTAATTTCCAGTAATTTCCCAATGGTGCACAGCTTCATAAGAAGCAGCCCCGTCTCTACAAGCGTCTGATTCTCAAAATTCTTAGTCGGAGGTTTTTACCAATATGTAAGGGAAATATAATTTTGATGTATAACCAGAACAGAAACAGCAGAAATGTAATTTTATCTTATCAATGTTAAGAGATTGTGACGGAACGCGTTCCCTTCTGTCCAGCACATACTAAGCGCTGAGAAAGAGTATCACTGTGATGCTACTGCTGCTTCCCAGAGTTCTTAGGAAGGTGGGAGGGAGGGAGGAAGGAGTCTACGTATTTCCTCTTCCTTTAAACCTACAATAAGGCCAGGATTAAACTGAGATCTCCATTCAGCACTTATCATTGTTCACTGGACTATAATGAAAAGTATTCACTTTCTAATTTTCCAGGAGACAGCAAACATCATATTGTCATCTCTGAATATTAGCTAACGTTCTGGTCTTCTGGAATGATAGTCAAGGATTGAAGTCTGTCATAGCCACTTAGAAACATATACAATGATTCCAGTCATCAATTTTAGTATAACCTTATGCACCTGAATAAATTATTGGTATCTAGTATGCATACATCTGGTCACGACCTCCATGCTCCTAATTTCCTTCCCTGTACTGTACTTTATAGAATACACATAAAATACCAATTTTCAAAGTATTTTTCACCATCTGCACTGTGAACACTCAAGGTCAATGGTTCTTGAACTTTGAAGCGCATCACATTGCTGATACCCACTCCCAGAGTTTCTGATGTGGTAGTACGTATGGGGTAGAGTCTAAGAATGCGCATTCCTAACAACCTCCCACTTGATGCTGGTGCTGCTGACCAGAGGACCACACTTAGAGAACCATCGCACTATTCTGTGGAGATTTTAAAAACAGAGGTTGCAGATGTGGGGAATCAGGCACAAGAGAAGAACCATAGAAAGCGGGTAACTCTCATTCATGCTCAAACACAAGGGGAGCGGTTTCTTTTATTTTTGGGGCAAGAAAATTTACAGAATACATTGGCAATTTTTATTACCTCAAAAATCCATTTTATGGGAATCATTTTAAACCTAAATTTGCAAACATGTATATGAGAAGTATTTAACTAATACTGCATCATGCTATTTAGCAGACAAGGTGCTGCTTAGTAATTAAAGTTAGACACACTTGGATTTGAATGCTGTTTCTACCAATTACCAGTGATGGAACCTTGGAAATGTGTTTTAACCTCTCCACCTCATCGATAAAATGAGGGTTATAACAGTGGCCACTGACAAGGTTGTCTAGTGAAATTCTTAGTTCAGTACTTGGCACTGCATGGGAAACAGTAAGCACATTTTAAGTCATAGAATTAGCACAATAGCCACAGTAATACTCATTGTAACTAGGAAGTAGGCTAGTAATAACGTGAAGAAAATTTACAATTATAAGGAAGACAGTACCCAAATCTAATTTCAGTCTTTGTTATAGTTTTGCCTCCTTATATATTTTTTGCTCTATGTATGATAGTTAGAATTGACTGATTTAGTTTTAAGACTTTCATTTTTAGTATTCTTCATTAGAGTGGCAACACTAGATGGGAGATAAGAAAAAACAAAATGGGCAGATATTTTCAAAATGTAGATACCATAAGTCTAATGAATAAGGAATTTTTGTGTATCACTTCTTTTGATATGAACAAACAGCTACAGGAGAAAGACACATTCCTTGTGTTGTTCACAGTGGTGAAGACTATGGTTCTAAGAACACTTGAAAGCCAAGTGAGTTACACCTGATATCTTATTTCTCTGGTATGGCTATTGAATAACAGTGTCTTAAAACATAAGAATTTTGGCTCTCAGTAAAAATAAGATTTTATTCTTCCCTAAGTGCACCCAGGTTTTATTTCTACTAAGTACTAGAGAGTAGGTGTTTTACATAGGTAGATTGAAACTCTAGGCTTTATCCTTTCAGCCGAGTCAGCAAATACTTTGAGTACTGACCTTTAGGCAGCAGCGCAAGTCTCATCCATCTGCAAAGGTGTAAAGCTGAATAGGAAATGGAGCTGTCCCTCAGGCTCTCTGCATAGGAAGGGAATTTTTCATTGTGACCCTATCATTTGTTCATAATAACAGGCTCGCTTCAATATGAACAACATGTTCATTATGAAAATCAAAAAATGAAGGACTTAAAAGACACTGTGGATATAAATATTATGCCCTTTTTAACTGACAAGTGAAATGAAGCCAAGAAAGATGAAGTACGTCCCATAGGCCACACAGTCAGTGGCAGAAACATACTTCAAAAGTTTTGACCTTGAGTCCCTGTCAACATTCACCTTCCACATCCAGTGCCACTTTTCCTTGTCTTGGCTTCAATGTTGACTAATCTGACTCTTTTGAGAAGGAATTTCTTTAAAGATAGCAGAATTGGAGAGTCCTCAGAAAATGTTCTCTTTTATAAATCTCAATTTAAAATTAAAAGAAGCTGCTATGAAAGCCTGAAAGAAAATGAAACACGATTAATTAAGCTTGTAAACTAACCAAAGAGATGTGTAGCCATGTTAATAACTGTAATAACCATCATGGCCAATTTGTGAAACTTCAGAATTTACATCACAGGATTACAAATGAGGCAAAAAGAATGACCTCTTTTGCAGTGACTGTGGTGTGTGAAAGGCAGGTACATTCTAAAGATGCTAGAATACAATTTCAACTTCTAGCTAACATCCTGCACACTCAGCCTACAAAGTGCTTTTCAAAAGAACAATTTAAATAGACATGGAAAATGAACACTTCCTCTAATAAAAACTCTATGTTCCAAAGATATTTCCACAGTCTTACTATTAGAATGATGTTCAGGTGACAAGTTTATTTATGCATATATACAAAGGATTCATTGTTAAAATGAGCTGAAATTAGAGACAGAACTGAATCTCAACAAAAATTAGCTACTTTTCTATATAAAACTGACATTTCTAGGGATAGGTTCATATTTGTGATATATTTGATACCATCAAACAAAATTCAACCTATAGAATTAGCCATGAACACCTAAATTCCCAACCCACTAAGATCTACAGCAATGGCCTTTATCTCTACAACTAATTCCACATTTCTTCTTATGGTCTTTTGCTTAAATATTGTATTGAATAAGGAACTGTTGACAACAACAGACTAAAAGAAAGTGTTTTAGGGTCAGGTGTGGAAGAGAGGTATTGAACTATTATGATACACTTTACCTAAAAACTATTTAGGAGCTGCTTAATAATGTTCATTCAGCTTTCAGTTAATAAGCTACCTTGGGAAATATCTCATGCAGAAAAGATGCACGAAGGTCTGGATGACAGGGTATCAAGTAGCTTTGTATTTTCCTCCATCACTGGGAAAATGACAACAATGACAGAGATCCACAGATTCTCAACCAGCCGGTGATTTTAGAAGTCTCTGTATAAGAATGAAAGTTCATCCACACACAAAAGCTATATGCAGAACATCCCTCAAAAGAGTTGCCCTCTTGGTCCAGAGGACCCAAGTACAGTCAGATCTAAGAAATACCACAAAAGCTCCTAAAAATAGAACTCAAGAACAACCTTGAAATATGTCTAAAAAGAGTATGATTCCACTTTCCTGTAGTTTATACTGGACTCCTATTTGGTCCCATACCCACTCTTACACTTCACTTCCTTCTCTGCCTGTGTTCTCTATCCCATGCACAGATGTACAATTCTCTTTCAGAGTCCCTGGTTCTATCTTATTTCCCTGGGGGAAAAAAAAAGAAATGGAAAATGGAAGGTGAGTGGGACAAAGATACTTCAATATATAGTAGACATATTTTCTACTATGTCTAGTATTATTGTCCATCTAGTATTATTGTCCATCTAGTATTATTGACATTGAAATGCAGCTGCACAGCATTTCACACACAGCAACTGCAAATTCCCATGTCACTTATGCTCTCTGGGTAGAGAAGCATCTTGGTCTTCAAAAGTCTGTGTTTGACGTTTAGTCGCTGTGGACACATTCCACCTAAAAATCTCTTAATTTTACTCATGAAATTGATAACATGTATTATAGTATTTTATGAAATGCTATTATTTAATTGAAGCCAAATTCTGTGGATTTTTTATGTTCTTAAATCTCCTTGTCCCATAACAAATAAGTTTCTATTTTTCTGAATGCTCTAGTTTTGAGTTCATGGATTCTCTTCACTATATATCTTCTATCGTGGCAGGCTGACATACTCTCTTTTCCTTAAATAGGTTTTAATACATATTTTTTATGTTCATAATTCTAGCTCTAAGTGGTAAGCAAAGGGAATTTTGAATTAATACACACTTTGAAACCAAGCACTGTACTATTACAATGTCTCCAGAGATTTACTTGTGCATAACAGTTAACTCTGAAGTAAGGTTAGAAAGGTAACATAGATTATTGGAAGAAAAAAGATTTATTATTTTATTACTTTATCTCTAGTTATATATTTTTAAGCATCCAAATGACATTACTCTCATGATTTCAAAAACTAGCAAGTGGTAAATAATATATTAGGAGCATTTGAGAAATTAAAAAGATTCAGGTGGATAATAATTCTTTAAAAGCTCAATTTAATGCCTCTAGAGCATTTACTTTGGATTAATCAGACAATTTTAATCAGTACATTCAATATACGTTGCTTATTAACACATATTTCTTCAGGATTAACATCCACACTTCACAATTCACACATATGACATCAGCATTTACCATCTTTGATACCCAACTATTAATATTATGTGTAAACTTTACCTAAAAATTCTTGTCTCATGTCAAAGTGCTCACTCTGTTATTAATAGAAATTATGCAGGAATTAGAAATTAGAAAGAAAGGGGTAATAATCTATGTGTATTTTTACCACAGCTCTTGACACATTTTACTGAAATTGTAAATTTATATCCTATGAATTATAAAATCACAAATTTCCATATCTCTTTCCTCACAGGTCTTTAGATGATATGGTAAGCTCCTCAAAGACAGATAGTGTATTTTAGCTGATGCAGAAACTAGGACTGTGTCTGGCACATAGTAAAAAAGCAATAATGTTTTTGCTAAACTAACTTAAACCTGTGGTAAGAGGTTATTTATCAATATTCAAAAGTAGAAGTGGTCCAATATATAACAAACACTGCTCAACCAAACTGATTTTTAATAATGGCTAAATTACATTAACTAAAACACTGAAGGGCTCTTACTTTATACATAAGAACTAAAACTTTAAAAAATGTTAGATGACAGTATAATGAACATCAATATGGTACTTAAAGAAGCCTATGGAACTGAAACTAGGGAACAGCCACAATGTTATGATTAGGAAATAGGTGTGATATATTTTTTAAATGGTATTTTAATAAGTAAATACCAGGCAGTCGAATTTAAAGTTTTATATGCTTATATGTTTTATAAAAATACCAATTAATAATTATTTATTTTTAAATTTTTATTGGAGTATAGTTGCTTTACAATATTGTGTTAGTTTCTACTGTACAGCAAAGTGAATCAGCTATACGTATACATATATCCCCTCTTTTTCTGATTTCCTTCCCATTTAGGTCATCACAGAGCACTGAGTAGAGTTCCCTGTGCTATACAGTAGGTTCTCATGAGCTATCTATTTTATACATAGTATCAGTAGTGTATATATGTCAATCCCTATCTCCCAATTCATCCCACTCCCCCCCTTCCGCCTTGGTATCCGTATGTTTGTTCTCTACGTCTGTGTCTCTATTTCTGCTTTGTAAATAAGATCATTTATATCATTTTTCCAGGTTCCACATATATGCGTTAATATACAACATTCGCTTTCCTCTTTCTGACTTACTTCACTCTGTATGACAGTCTCTAGGTCCATCCACGTCTCTACAAATGACTCAATTTCATTCCTTTTTATGGATGATTAATATTCCGTTGTATATATGTACCACATCTTCTTTATCCATTCCTCTGTTGATGGACATTTAGGTTGTTTCCATTAGTAATTATTTTAATGTTTTAATAAAACACGCCTTCGTTTTCCTTCCACTAAATGATCAAAATGTTTCAACTTTAAAACTAGGAGTTCACTAGTCTGTATTTGTTCCATCACACATAAATGAACACAAAAGAACTATATAGCAAATTTTTCAGACAGACAGCTGCACAGTAAAGAGATTTTACACAGTAGCAGAGCATTCAACGCGAACATTTTCCCCTCCCATCATAAATCAAAGTGATCTTTTTCCCAGTCCTGTACTAATAAGACCTACAAGGCGGGCTGTGTATGAGTGTGTATGGGATGCGTGGGGATGGGAGTTGAGGATAGAGAACTGGTCACAGTAAATTATCAGCCCAGAACCTGACTATATTGTATAGAATGCAAATCCTGTTAATTCACCCCTGCTGGGAAACTTCTAAAAAACTGTCACCAGAGTCCAAGTTTCTTCTTAATGGTCTTGTCAACTAAAGAGCAGGAAAGAGCTCATTTTTATGTACCAGACCATATGCAGAAACAATCTTAAGCAGCAAAGTGCAGCATTGCAAAAAATATTTTAAAACAAATTAAGCTGAATTATATACATACTTGAGGAAAAGCAGTACTTTAAAGTTGAACTTTGTAGACATACTAGAAAAATTGTATAATTAATTTAGCAACCATGGTACAAGAATATGACAATTTGAATGCAGACTAGCATAGAACCTAAGAGGACCACCTCACATATAATCAAGTCGACAGACAGGAACAAATTTCACATTTCCCTTAGCTACACTAGCTTAGAGTTTCGCCAAAACTTTAAAGAGGTGAGGGAAAATAAATAGAATGTCTGGGTAACTCACTCTATCACCTGTCTATCTATGTGTGCTTACGTGTATACATCTCCAGGACGCTGAACATACAATGTTCTAAGTATAAAACTCTGTGAAACCAGAGACTTTTTAAATATGTTTTCTTCACTGATGTGTATACAGTCCCTAGAACAGTGCCTGACACATCGCAGGTGTTCAGTAAGTACACGCTGGATGAATGAATGAATACATTGTATACGCAGTTTTACTTTTGTTTCCAACTGTCCCATTAAAGCTGTTTGGTACCTGTAGTCCATCCCCTGCCCTTGACAGAACAATGAAGACATTTCTACAACTCTTTTGGTCACTCAGATAATAGAAAGGCCTATGATCACTTTAAGTAATGAATATGATCTCAAATAATATAAATTTCCTTTCCCAGGTAATATTGAAAAGTTCTAACCTGACTCAAGTTAAATCCCAGCTCCTCCCTCAGCTGAAGCCTGTGGCGAGCAGTGGGGATGAAATTCTTTTCCTGCTTCGGCCAGCTGGGGGTGGGGGAGGTTGGATGTAAAAGTGACAGGAATATTCATGCTTCTGACATGACCATCACTGTCACAGGTCAGTGTCATGCTTTCCAGCCCGGGCACATGTTTTAAAGCTGGTGTTCTTGTGCAGGTGCTTGTGGAGTCCTTTGACAGTTCCTCTGTTGTGCCCCACCAATTGCCACTCCCGTGGTGTGGGCAGTGTCTTTCCTTGAGTTTTCAGCTCTGGAAATGGCACTTCAGCTTCTGTCCCTGGTGGTACACCTTTCAGCCAGTTACCACTTGGGTCACCTTACCCTGGCAGGAAAAGCCCTTGGGCAAGGTTCATTTTGAAATGGCATCACTATGATGTCCTCTGGCCAAGTATCCACACCTCTATTGACTTGCGTTGGTGGGGAATGCATTTTCTTCCCAGCTACAGAGTTCTTTTCTTCCACACAAGCCACTTCCACTTTCTCAAGCGTGATTGTACTACTGCAGCCCTTTAACTACAAAATTGGCCAAGTCATCCCTGAAAGCAGCCCTTAATAGCCTTGAGCGAAGGGAGTATGACTCCTTAAGGGGAGTATGGCTCTTAATGCCATCTCGACATAGAAATTGTCCTTACAAAATCCTTTCCCAATCTTGCTCAACCTTTCACTATTTTATCTTTTATTGTGAAGGGCCCCTGGAAAGAGACCCAAAATCATGTAACCAGTTCCCAATAAAAAGTTTGAACTTGATTTAATCATTTTCATCTTCCAATTTAATAGCCTGCCTGGTTATTAATATACAGCCACGGATGGCAAATAGGTTCAACTCCCATGCCAGCTCTGATCCAGTCATAGAGCACTGAGTTGAGGAGATCCAAGCTTCAGGGTGAAAATGTCGTTGTTGATTAGTGATGCCTACCAAGGGAGCAGGAGTAGATGTTAGGGACACTCCTTGTGCTGGGCAGGATCTATAAGGGCAGATGCCCTCATGTCTGACCTGTTCATGCTATATTTCCTGTCCTAGCAACATTCCTGGAATCAAGTAAGTTCTTGATAAATATGTGTTGAATACATGAACAAGAGTGTGTATATGTAAATGAGTGGCTATATACATGTAAGTTAAATTATTTAAATATATAATATTTATACATTAATTTTATATACATATTTAATAAGCTAAATATTGTTTAATAGGCCATAGTACAAGTTCAATTACTTTCAACTAATTGTTTCTTATCTTTATAAGAGTAATTTATAAAACCTAAGGCAATAGAAATCCTTTAGGCATAGTTAAAAATATAAACTTGAATTCAACTCAAATGACAATTATGACAATTTTAATATCCCTTTCAAAGAAAAGCCTAAACATGGACAATTGCTGGCTACATTACCATACAGAATATGCTTTTAAATAAAGTTAATTCAGGTTTTCAGATTATGTTAGTAGTATCTTCTAAAAAGAAAATTATAATCAGAGATATAAAAATTGATAACTTTATGACTTGAAGTACATATTATTTGATAATGATTGGCAATTATTCATCCTCTATTTGCTGATATTAAATTTATAATGGGCTTAATGGTTGTGTTGAGTAATTGATGATACAGATCCAAAGATACCATTGAGAACACAATCCGCATGTAAATGTAAACGGAGTTACATCGTAAGAGATGAGGTAATGAGAAAGATCAGTTTAAAAACATTAATTAAATTATATATCTGGAGAGGCAGCATTATTCTTTCAGTTTTTTATTTACAATAACATGGGAAAGACTTTAGGAAATATCCACATGTAAGGCACCTTCGCATAAAGGTTAAAAACTTTAGGCATTTATCTGAAGAGTTTCTCCGTAGAATGCTATACGTGTGGGAATTTAGAAGACATCTGGATGTTTGGCTATTTTTGAAAATTTTTCATTTGAGTATTTAACTTCATGAAAACGTGCCTTGTTGTAGAGTATTTCAGATTTCTAAGTGTTATTATATAGATTGACAATGGACTTAATTCAATAACAGTAAACAGCCAAAAAGGGGAGAAGCATGCAGTAGGGATCATACAAATCTATTGGTTATAAATGGTGGTAAAAATCAATTTCAAACAAGTACCTTATCAATGATTTGCAAATCAGAGCTAAGTGACAGAAAAAAAACCCCCACTATTTTGGAAAATAAGATATCTGTATCCAGGCAATAGCAATGGTTGGACACCAGGCAAAAGCTATTTCAACTCTCTAAGTTTTGGTTTCCTACGTTAAAAAAAAGCAGGTTAAACTTAGTAATTACTAAGGAAATGTCAGAAAGCACAAATTTTATAAAGGCAACCCTGGCTAATGGAGCCCCTGTGAAGGAGAAAAAAAACGGAATACAGCAGAAAATATATATGCTTAGTTACACTTAAATGTGAATCGTTTTATGTGGGCAAGTGGAAAGAAACATACTATCTCCTGAGGACAAAATTCAGCAGGAGCTCTATGTTCATGCAACATTCAAGGGGATGTGAATGACAAAGGACAAATCACCCCTGATAATGTTCAAGGGGCATTTCTTCCAATAGTTTTCAGTAGCACTGTTTGTATATACAAAAAATATTCTATTTTAATAATGACAGCAGTGTCTTAACTGTGAACTTGGCAGAAATATAGTCCCAGTAATATTAAATTTTCAGTGTGACAAACCTCACCACAACTGCATTCTTGATAACCAATCTATAGGTGTAGACAAATGAGTATGGAGTTTAATTCAATTTTAAAGAAGATTAATATTATTATTTGAGTGTAGTAATTGGAACACTAAAAGGAGATATCTTTAAATACCACTTTCAAAACCAGTTAAAGGAACTAGCACTTTAGTCTGAATATATCCTAAACCTTCCTAAGCAGACAAGACAGGCATTCTAGACATGGATTTACACTATTAACTTAGGTATACATAAGGAACCAACCATAATGTATGATTCACAAATATCACCTCAAAAGCTACTCTGAGCACCTGCCTTGTACTTATGCCATGCTAGGCTCTGTGAGCTGAGATAGAAATACACACGTTTATTCCTAAAATCTTATAATTGATCCTTTCCTGTCTGCCGAAGCACTGCCCAGTACCAATGATCCTTTATCTGAAATTTAGCCTCACCAAAACCTGAAGGAATTCTGACAATGAACTCCAGGACCACCAGCAGAGGAGAATGGAATTTATTTTTCTGCCCCAAACCCAGTGTCCATAATCCAGTGTTCACTAGGCTTAGAATAAGGCCTGACCACATTCTCCAGTTGTCATAAAGACTGGCTTTTTGCCCTCCTGAGAGAACTGACTCTTCCTGCCACTGGGGCTGGAGTTCTGCCTTAAAATTTAGACCTTTTGGCTGGACAGTGAACCCATTAGGTTTTATCAACAACCCTCCAGCCTCAGGGGCCAGACACACTCCCTCCACCCTTCCATTGTCAGCTGGAGGCTTACTTAAAGCTAGACTCTCCTGTAATAAACCATAACAGAAAAGAATATGAAAAAGAATATATATATATATATATACATATATATGTATATATATAAAACTGAATCACTTTGCTGTACACCTGAAACTAACACAACCTTAAATCAACTATGCTTCAATTTAAAAAATGTGGATTTAAGACTCAAAAAAAAAAAGCTAGAATCCCCTGAAACTTAGGTGATAGCAGTCCCCTCACTGCATCCTTACCCCTGTCTAGTGACTTCCTGCTTCCATGTCCTAGTCAACAGACTGGACCTCTGGGAGAGTAAACCTACCCTGCCAGTCACCAGAGTCACCACTGTTTCCCAGACACTCTTATATAAAACACCAGCCTTCCCCATGTGGAGACCAGCTCTCCACAAGGAGAATCCCGTTAGCCTGATTCTGTCTCTATTATTTTTCCCCTTCATCTCTATTGAGGTCCCTGCACATCTCACAACTGAGGAGAAACAATATTTGTATACGTGAAACAGTTAGAAGGTAAAGCAAACATTTTATAATAATTGATTGAGTAGATACAACCAAGAACTAATTCATATAGTATAGTCTTCATATGTCACAGGAGAATATCAAAAGGAACATACTTCATTGCAACATTATTTACAATAGCCAAGACGTGAAAACAACCTACTTGCCTATTAATGGGTGAATGGATAATAGAATATTACTCAGCCATAAAGATAAGGAAATCTTGCCATTTGTAACAACATGGATGGACCTGGAGGGTATCATGCTAAGTGAAATAAGTTAGACAGAGAAAGACAAATACTCTATGATTACACTTATATGTGGAATCTTAAAAAACACCAAATTCTTAGACACAGAGATCAGACTGGTGGTTACCACAGGCAGGGGGTAGAAAGTGGTGGAAATGGGTGAAGGTGGTTAAAAGGTGCAAACTTCCAGGTATAAGATACTAAGTACTGGGATGTAATGTACAGCATGGTGGCTGTAGTGAACACTGCTGTCTGTTATATTTGAAAGTTAAGAGAGTAAATCCTAAAAGTTCTCATCACAAGGAAGACATTTTTTTTTTGTATTTATATAAGATGATAGATGTCAACTAAACTTATTGCGGTAATCATTTCAGAAGATATTAAGTCAAGCCATTATGCTGTACACAGACTTCTACAGGGCTGTAAGTCAATTATATCTCAATAAAACTGAAAAAAGTAAAAATATAACGAGAGAAAAGTGAAAGAAAGAGATATGAATCGTGCACAAAAACATAAAAATTTCCTTAATGCAGACAAATTGTTATCCCAAGAGAACTGACAGAAATGCTATTAAAACTAATATCAGATACCAAAAAGGAACATATTACATGTAAGTTATTAATTGCATAACTTCACTAGATACACTGGTCACTGTTCACGATTCCTGATTGGGATGATGCATAATAGTTCCTCGTCCATGGCATATGTAAAGTGATGTTACTTCTGAGAAGGAACTTCTTTGGACTACCATTTAAATTAAATAATTTAGATTCTGGAAAATATTCACATTCTAATTCCTCTCAAAGTGCAAAATACCTTCCATTAGACTTCATGATGAACATAATGAAGCTTTTAAAAGCACGTAAAAGTAATATTCAAAACTCATGTTGAAGCTATTCGTGGGAAGCATTTCAGTATGGCTCATTTAAGTTCACTGCTGCCACTTGGTTGAGATGAATGAGCTCACAGATTTGTGGCTATTATTCAACTGAAGACAGCTTCCCAGAAGGCCAAATAAATAGAGCACATCCTGCCAGATTCTGCTTTGAAGGTTGTATCTTCACAGTGAAAAGAAACAAACATCAGAGGACTAAAATATAAGACTGGCTTACCAGGCTTCCCTGGTGGTGCAGTGGTTAAGAATCTGCCTGCCAGTGCAGGGGACATGGGTTTGAGCCCTGATGTGGGAAGATCCCACATTCCGCGGAGCAGCTAAGCCCGTGCGCCACAACTACTGAGCCTGCACTCTACAGCCCGTGAGCCACAACTACTGAGCCCGCATGCCACAACTACTGAAGCCCACACGCCTAGAGCCCGTGCTCCACAGCAAGAGAAGCCACCACAGTGAGAAGCCTGCGCTCCACAACAGAGTAGCCCCCACTGGCTGCAACTAGAGAAAGCCCGTGTGCAGCAGCGAAGACCCAATGCAGCCAGAAATAAATAAATAAATAATATAAGTAAATTTAAGAATTGCTGTAAAATTGAGGGAAAAGGATGGAGTAGTATTAGGAAAACCGAAACCCTATTAAAAAAAAAAAAAAAAAAAAAGACTGGTTTACCCAAAATTGCAGAATCCAAAGATTACCATTACCCTAAGTTAAAAGTCTAGCCTCTCTCCTCCTATGCTGTCTCTGCTTTCTTTTTTTTTTTAATTCATTCATTTATTTATTTATTTTTGGGTGTGTTGGGTCTTCGTTTCTGTGCGAGGGCTTTCTCTAGTTGCGGCAAGCTGGGGCCACTCTTCATCGCGGTGCGCGGGCCTCTCACTATCGCGGCCTCTCTTGTTGCGGAGCACGGGCTCCAGACGCGCAGGCTCAGTAATTGTGGCTCACGGGCCTAGTTGCTCCGCGGCATGTGGGATCTTCCCAGACCAGGGCTCGAACCCGTGTCCCCTGCATTAGCAGGCAGATTCTCCACCACTGCGCCACCAGGGAAGCCCTGCCTCTGCTTTCTTCTACTCATTTTTTTTTTTAACAGTAACTGGTATTTGTTTATTGACTTAGTGCTTTACATGTACTTTCACATTTTTAAAAAATTGAGGTATAATTGACATACAACATTATATTAGTTTCAGGTATACAATATGATGATTCTATATTTGCATATATTGGGAGATGATCACAATAAGCCTTGTTCACATCCATTACCACACATACATAATTCTGTGTGTGTGATAAGAACTTCTAAGATTTACTCTCCTAGCAAATTTCAAATATGCATTACAGTATTATTAACTATAGTTACCATGCTGTACATTGCATCCTCATGACTTATTTATTTTATAGCTAGAAGTTTGTACCTTTTGTCTCTCTTTACCCATTTTGCCCACCCCCAACTTTGCCCACTTATTAGATTCCACATGTAAGTGAGATCATACGGTACTAGTCTTTCTCTTTCTGACATTTCACTTAGCATAATGCCCCCGAGGTCCATCCATATTGTTAAAAATGGCAAAATTCTTTTTTTATGGCGGGATGATCTTCCATTGTGTATATATACCACATTTTCTTTACCCATTCATATGTCGATGGACACTTAGGTCATTTCCATATCTTGGCTATTGTAAACAATGCTGCAATGAACATAGGGGTTTCTTCTACTCCCGGTCTACTGCAATTAATCTGAGGCAAGCCCAAGGAGTATTTTTCAGAAAAAGATGGCTAATGGCCTATTTATTGCTTTCCCTAGTACAATAACATGTTCTAAATTCTTCCCTATTCCACCACTGAACAACAACAACAAATCAACAGCCTTGTCCACTGGTGGATGAATGGATAATCTTCTACTCTTTTAGAGAACTTCTCTAAAGGTATTAGTATTCACGATTGTCTTCCCCAAATATCTTTGTCTAAGTAGGTGACTGTACGTTACATTTGGAAACAAAAAAGCAACATGATCGTGTTGCTGAATATCTTCTAAAATACTTATATTCCCCTAAATTCAAAATGAGAAGTCTTGTCTATCCTCAAGTCGATCTAGTATTTTTCTTGTGATACATTATTCCGCTGAGAAGAGCATCTTGGATGAGGACCTGGAGAAAGTTTGCTCAGTATCACTTTTATCATATTTTAATCTCAGTCCTACTAATCAAGAATTGGGCGATTGGGATTGACATGTATACACTGATGTGTATAAAATTGATGACTGGGCTTCCCTGGTGGCGCAGTGGTTGAGAATCTGCATGCCAATGCAGGGGACACGGGTTCGAGCCCTGGTCTGGGAAGATCCCACATGCCGCGGAGCAACTAGGCCCGTGAGCCACAACTACTGAGCCTGCGCGTCTGGAGCCTGTGCTCCGCAACAAGAGAGGCCGCGATAGTGAGAGGCCCGCGCACCGTGATGAAGAGTGGCCCCCACTTGCCGCAACTAGAGAAAGCCCTCGCACAGAAACGAAGACCCAACACAGCCATAAATAAAAAATAAATAAATAAAATAAAATAAATTAATTAAAAAAAATAATAAATAATAAATCTTAAAAAAAAATTGATGACTGATTAAAAAAAATCATTTATGTGACAAAAAAAAAGAATTGGATGGTTACTGTTTCCTTTAAGATACATGTATTAAAATATATAATATTCTTAAAGATCCAAGTTGCAGCATAGTTGAGCTGATTGCTCTGAAAGTCTTCAAAATCAATGACTGGACAAACCATTTATAATCACTTAACAATCATTATAACAGGACAAATCATATTAATTAGGGCTGTGGAATAATCGGATCAGCAAAGTTTCAATTTGACTAACTCACTAATAATCATGAAACCATAATTTGGGCTCCTCTGGACATTTTCATTCCAAACTAAACCTGAAAAAGTAGACAGAAGAAAATAAATAAAAACAGTCTAACATCCAAACTGAGTTCAACACTGTTATTAGAAGCAGTATACAAGAGAGGTGAGGTGGGGAGCGTACTTGGCAAAGTGTGATTTTGATTCCTTGACTCTGCTCCCTACTGTGTGACCTTGAGCAAGTTACTTAAACACTCTGTGTCTCAGAATAACCTTCCTCTTCTTTGCTATGAGCTGGGAGAGGCTGTTGAGCTGGCACTGTGTGGGCCACCTCTTACCCAGTCCTATGGAGGTGTATGACTAGTGCTACTCTTCAGCATCATTGGGCACTTTTCCCCAGTGTATCTCATCTTTGGGGTCTCAGACATAAAATGAGATAATTTAACATCCTGTTTCATTGGACTAGCTATTTTAAATATTTTGAATGTTATTATCTTGCATTCCTGTAGCATTGTGTCACACATTATTTTTTTCTATTTTAATTTGAAAAAATTCAAATTTTAAGAAAAGTTGTAGAAATCATAAAGAAATACCCATATACCACTTTCACCAGTTGTAAACATTTTGCTACATTTTCTTTCTCTCTCTCTCTTTCACATGTATATGTATATACGTGTGTGTGTGTGTATATGTGTGTGTGTGTGTGTGTGTGTGTATTTTGCTGAATCATTGGAGACTAAGTTGCACATATCATGACCCCAAATACTTTAGCATGTCTCCTAAGAACAAGAATATTCTCCAGAAAACCACAATACAATTATTACATTCAGTAACTTTGATATGCATTCAATACAGCTTTCCAACAATGTTCCTTATAGCAATATCTTTTTTCTGATTCAGCATCCAATCCAGGATCTTGCATTACATTTGGTTATATTTTGTTACTTATTATAACATTGCTTTACTAATTTTATCATTAGTCTCCCAGTATTAGGCTAGGTTATAAACTCCTGATGACACATACTATATTTTAATATTTATTTTAATCTTTGTACTTTGGGCTTAAGCACAGTTCTAGCACATAAAAGGACTTGGTAACTATTTTATGAAAGACTTGTTGGAAGCTATTCGTCAGTTTTTCCCATATTAAGTGCTAAGCAAAAAATCTGACAATGATATTTTCATTAAAAAAGTGGGATTCAGAAATTATTTTGTCCAAATCCTTATCTCTTAGATGAGATCTCACAGAGTAACTTGCCAACATTACGAAGCCAGGAGGGCCAGAGCAGGACTAGAAGCGTGTTCCAAACCCTTAGAGCATCACGTATTCCATCACGCCACGCTGGCCTTCTCAGCCACTCTCAGAACCCATTACAAATATGTTCCCTTGCTCAGCATCTACTAATGTGGGCAACTGCATTAATGAAAAGAATAAGCATAATTTAATACCTTGTACTACCTTCTCTGGTCTGAGCCACTCTCATTTAGAAAAACAATCATGGCACAGAAACAACCTTTCATAATTGTGATAGATGTGGATCTGCTATCACTGTGCATCAAACAACAAGCCATATTCCATCATCACATGGGACATTGTTCAGTGTTCAACTGGAGTGTTGAAACATGAATATCACAATCAATTTAACAATTAGCATTTTCCAAGACAATAGACACATTATTGGTTGGAACAGTAGCATACACTTTAAACAGAGAGCCATTGAACCACCACTTAATGGCTGCTTTAGTCCCTTTTATGTAGGCTTAATCAACAAGGATGAATGTTAGGGAAAAATTTATTTGGAAATTCATTAAAAACATATTTTATTCAAGCAATATAATTTTCCATGTCTCTTCCAAAACTACTCGTAAAGAAAAAATATGGATTTTTTTTAACATCTTTATTGGAGTATAATTGCTTTATGATGGTGTGTTAGTTTCTGCTTTATGACAAAGTGAATCAGTTATACATATACATATATCCCCATATCTCTTCCCTCTTGCGTCTCCCTCCCTCCCACCCTCCCTATCCCACCCCTCTAGGTGGTCACAAAGCACCGAGCTGATCTCCCTGTGCTATGCGGCTGCTTCCCACTAGCTATCTGTTTTACGTTTGGTAGTGTATATATGTCCATGCCACTCTCTCACTTCCTCCCAGCTTACCCTTCCCCCTCCCCGTATCCTCAAGTCCATTCTCTAGTAGGTCTGCGTCCTATTTACCATTGCAACAAAAAGAATAAAATATCTAGGAATAAACCTACCGAAGGAGACAAAAGACCTGTATGCAGAAAATAATATGGATTTTAAGGATGAACGCTCTTACTGATTTTCACTGGCATACATATAAATTATAATGTAATATAATGTCATAATATAACAGTATTATATAAATTAATACACGTTATCATTTTTACCAGCTCAAAAAGATGGTTTACATCCTTAAGAGGAACCTAATTAAAAAAAAAGAGGAACCTAATTCATATTGTATTTCACAATTTTACCCTAATAAAAGTATCCATTTTATACATAAATTGTTAAATTGCAGTTTTCTCTGTGATAGAAAAGGCAAAGTCAAGTTTCTCTGAGATTTAAAAATCAAAGAGATAAATTCCATTTTATTCCTAGAGTCATTAGGCAGATAAAGTCTCTGGAGTACTGCTCACTTGACTAAGGCATTACCTTTCCCTGATAAAATTTACAGCTATCAATGAAAAAAAGGGTACATGTCACCTCATCTATAAAAGAATCAAATAAAGGGGAAGAAGTGTCTTGGGGGCGGGGAGAGAGGAAGGACTCTCTCCAGAGATCAAGATCAAGAGTCTAATTCAGTTCTGACCATCAGAGTGGCAGAAGCACAGTGTAGTTTCAGCAGAGATGTGTGTGTGGTTTTTGTCTATGTGTTTCTCCTCTTCTAGTAGACTGTAAGCAATTTGAGAACAGAAACGATCTTTTTTACCTATACTAACCACAGTGCTTCACCTAGTGCCTTGGAAGGAAGGAAGGAAGGAAGGAAGGAAGGAAGGAAGGAAGGATGGATGGATGGAGGGAAGGAGGGGGAGGGGAGGGAGGGAGGGAGGGAGGAATCAAGAAACCTTCCAAAGAAAAATAAAATCTTCTCTCTTCCACTTGAGTAACTTCCCTCAAATTGTTTGCTTGGAGCAGGATTCCTTTTTCCTTGAACTTCCTCATCCTCTGCCTGGCCTCACAGGAAATCTCAATTCTCACAAAATGCAACCACAGTGTTTCTTCTTCTAGACCTTTTTACACCTTATCCCAGTCTTGCCTAACTCCTAACTGCAATGTTCTTGAACCTGAGAAACTTAAGTGCTGGATCTATAAGGAATTTAAGATAATCTAGGCCAACTCCTTCATTTAAGAGATAAAGAAATGGAAACATAAAGGGATGAAGTGATTTGTCCTCCCTCAAACAGCCAGGCCATAGCATAGCCAACTCCAGAAAATAGATTGTTCTAGATTCCTGATACTTTTTTCCTTTGTTTTCTTTCAAAATGATTTCAAATTTCAACACAGTTTTTCTGCCTTGATGCCCCGTTACCCTCAGTTATTTTAGGATGTGTTTCCTACAAGTAGTATCTTTTCCTACAAAGCTCCAATATAGTAATCAAAATAAAGAACTTAGTGGTAATATATTTCTACCATTTAATCCATGTTCATATCTCCCCAGTTGGCCAGAATATGTGTTTTAGCAAAAGGTTCCAATCTAAAACCCTATTTGGTGACCACGTCATTTTAATCTCCTTCAATCTCAAAGAGTTTCTCAAAGTTTCCTTGGTTATCATGACACTGAGACTTTTGAAGATTACAGGCCAGTTATTTAGAAGGATGCCCTTCACTCTGGCCATCTGATGCTTCCTCATGATTACATTCAGGTCATATATTTTTGGTGGGAATATCACAAATGTGACACTGTGTTCTTGGTGCAGCCTATCAGTGCTGTATAATTTTGCTTTGTCTCATTTGGTAATGTTCAACTTGATCCCTTGGCTAAGTTGTTGTCTGCCAAGTTTCTTCACTGTAAAATTACTCTCTGTCCCTTTGTGAAGGCACTTTAAGACAGTAATCCATTCCTTATCAAAGTTTCTACCACTAATTAATATCCATGGAGGTTTCTGGCCTGAATGATTATTATGATGGCTGCCAAATGATTTTCTTCTTTCTTATACATTAATCAGTCAGTAGTTTACTGTAAGGAAAAGGTTGACTACCATTTTTTATTTTGATATTAAAATTGTCCCTTATTTGGCCACCTGGCTTCTCTGTCCTTTTGAAACGTCCTCATTGTTCTTTGAGTACTTCCCTATTTCTGGCATAATGAGATGCCTCACATTTATTTGGAAACTTCCCTGATCCCTCCCTAGAATCAGCCATTTCTCTTGAGGAATCCTGGTTCTTTTACTGGAGCATGGATTTTACATGCCAACATCTGGATGGCACAAGTGTGCCACTGCTCTCAGGCCCTCTCACTGCACGGAGCTAGTTAATATATGTATGTATGTGCATGCACATACTGTACATGTATATGTACACACACACCTATGTATCTATCGAATATCTGTATATTGAAAACCGTGAGTTCAAACCAGTACCTCAATTCCAAACTAACACCATAGAGTTTATTCCAGTTTTCTCCTTTTCCTTATTTCCTACAATGAGAAACCTGTCTCTCTCTAGCTTTACTGTACTTATTTATTCACTCAGTCCCCCAGAAGGTAACCAATTCCCCATCAAACCACACCCACTGCCAATCTTCATGTAGATGTTCTCTTCAGCACCCCCAGCTGCTGCTGCCACAATCCCTGCACAGGTACCCTACACACACAGGCTTGGGCTCCAATATTCATGCGCGGATGCTGCTGCCATAGCCTTTGCCTCCCACCAGGATGCTCTCGTCACCTTATTCTCGGTCTTCATGCCCCATGGTGAGTCTCACCTCCAGCACCCACACACAAGCAGCCTCCTTCTCCCTCTTGGGCTACGGTGCTCCTTGCCAGGCTATATGCCCTTTGCACCCTCTGAAGCACAAACTCTCCCCAAAAAGTAGGAGGACTTTCACCTCTCAATTTTAAAACTTGCTATAAAGCCACAGTAATCAAAGCAGTGTGGTTAGCATAAAGATTTACATATAGATTAATGGAACAGAATAGAAAATTCAGAAATAAATCCATATATTTATGGTCAATTGATTTTTGACAAAGAGCTAAAGAAATTCAGTGGGGAAAGGATAATTTTTTCAGCAAATAGTGCTGGAATAATTGGATATCCATGCAAAAAATAGTGATAGTAATCATCATCTTAGCTCTTTATAACACACACACAACTCAAGATGGATTATAGACCTGAATGTAAGAGATAAAACTATAAATATTCTAGTGTAAACATGAGAGAAAATATTTTTGAAATTGGGTTAGGCAAAGACTTTAGATGTGGCACTGAAGTCGTGATCTATAAAAGAAAAACTGATAAATTGGACTTCAGCTCCGCCCCGCCCCACACAAGGACTTTCTCCTTCTCCAGTTGGCCTTCTCTACCCATCACTGTCAAGGCCGCTGCCTCCCTTCAAGGAGGCCCTGTTCACCCGCTCTGATGCCAGCACCCCTCCCCGGGGCTTCCACAGCATCCACCTGCCCCTCCCTAGACAGAAACCCGCTCATCCAAGTGGCTTTTAGAACCCCACCTCCGGCGGCACAGATGCTATCCTCAACTTGTTCAAGCATGCACAGGACAGAGTAATGCATCTTCTGGGGTTCTCAACAAACATTCATTGGCTGAGGAAAATACATTTCTGTTGCCAAATACATAGCGGTTCAATTGAAATTGAATTTCACATCATAGTTTGTGAGAGCTATAAATTATACGTTGTGAATCATAATTAATGAATTAAATACATATAAGGAATTAGATTAATAAATTTAACTCAAGAATATTCCAACAATTGTTCACTCCATCATTTTGTTTTCTAGCCATGAGCACCAAAAATAATTCTTTTCTTTTAGTAGAAATTTTTAATGAAAAATCTATAATGAATATGTTGTTTTATTTTGAACTAAATCATTTCAATAGGCAGGGTGACACAGTTGTGGCTGAAATCTATGACATTGAATTGACAATAAAATATCTATTTTTTAAAAAATGATTTGATTTGAAATGGCCATAACTTTGTTATAATAATGGCCACTTAAAATGAATTTCTTCTTATGTCTCAGCATTTGCCAAACTGAAGGAAAATCTATTCTTATAATAAGCCCATACCGAAAATAAAAATTTAAAATAGTCAATGCCAGATATTAGAAGCCTAAGTCAATATAAACTATATCATTTTTATTTAATTAATACCTTCTAAAAATTTTGGTTATGATTTATTTTAATAGTGAAGTTTTGTTATGGTTTCTGCTGGTTTATGACCTAAATATTACGAAAGCCTCATAAACAATGCACTGTACATACACACAGAAAATAATGGAGACAGATGACATGTTATAGCATTCAGCTTTTGAGGTGACTGAAACTTTACAAGCCAGAAAATGGGGGGTAGGGACTGGGAACTGGTGGAAAGAAGACGGAGAGTTTCCATCTATCTACATTCATGAACTAAAATCAGTTCTGTGCAAAGTTAGACCAAAAAACAGAACGCTGAAGAGGATGTGCATGATAATTTAATGATATGCTTTGTACTGCATTGAATTTAACAAAACTGCATTTCTCTCGATCCACAATATACTTGGATATCCTTTGTCTAAATGTCTCAAACGGGCACTGCCTTCATTGTGTAGGTCTGGATAAAGAAAGTACAGACATCTCATAATCTTTCTACTCTACAGACTGCATAAATATGAAATTTTGAGAGGCTGGGCCTCTACTGCCTAAAATCTTGCTCAGCTAGTGAAAGCACTGAAGTTAGATTTAGCTCCTTTCACTGCAGATGGTCATGTATTTCGTAGCCCTTCTTCTAGAAAGAAGGCTTTTATCAATTCAACAATGCCTCATGATTTTCACGCTGTTTATCAGGCATGCTCCCTCAAACGTTCTGGCAATTCAACAGCAGTTCCAGGTTTGGGTATCATTTGCAACTATCCTCTTCTTTCAAACAGGTCCTTGCATCTTTCCAGCCTTAGTCTGGTGATTCTCTATTATCAAGTAGTCTATAACAACACATGCTGTGATGCTAACCACATTCGCACGCTTTGATCACTATATTTCTGTGGCTTATTTTATATTAATTAAAGTTAGTAAAATTTCCTGCTAATTTAATTAATGAAGGCACTCATCTTTGACAGACATCATCTTTCTTGCTTCATCCACATATTTAAACAGAGCCTGAAGCCTGCAGGTGATTCAATTAAATCACCATTCTAGAAGGCAGCAACTATGCCTATCTGTGACCAAGGACAAGCCGTCATTTCCTCATAAACTCCTTTATATAATGACAGCTGTGCCCATCAACACTAAAAAACTAGCCTCTTACTCAGCACCTCAAGTGATCTAGACTTGTAATAATTTAAATTTGTTTGGTCCGATTTCATATTCACAATCCCAACATAATACACTAAAATAATCATTTTAACCAACAAACTTGTCAGATAAAAATGAAATCAAGGAGCTGTGTTTGAATTGTCCACATGGAATTGAACTAATTGGTTAGTTTAGCTAAAAAGTCTATCCAAATTCTCAGATAAATCCAGGTTTATCTATCAATATATATGCTGAAATAAATACAACTCAGGTTAAACCCAATTTATAAATGAATTGTATTTGTAGAACTATTTGCTCAATTATTTTTTCCAATACAAACATCATTGGTGGCTGGTTTTCTTGGTTGGCCCAAAGAGTGTATTTAATCAATAACTACTGTTCTAACATAATAAAACTACGCACCAAAGCCATACAGCTTGTGAGCAGGTCAATTTTACTTACTGGGCTTACCCAGACTACTCAGCTTCCTTCCTCTTATTTGCTTCCAAGCTCACCCCTTTGCTAAAACATTCCAAGTGTTTTCATAACAGCAGTGGCAGCAGAAATTCTAATGCCAGTGGTGACCCACAGCACATGGAGAAAAAGACAATAATGAATTTTGACTCATGAATTTAGAAATAAAGCTGTCTTCCCACCAAAAAACAGGTAGCTGCTTCTACTTTCTTTTCCCCCCAGAAAAATACAGGAAAACACCTGTGTGACTTGTTTATTTGTACAAAAGCAGAGTATCCTAACGTCAGGATGTTTATCCCTTCAATGCAGCTCTAAGGTACAACATTCGGATTTGGTCTGTGTGAACATTAGGATCTCTAACACTACCCTGTTCTAAAAGTAAATCATGTTAAGTTAGGAAACGATGGAATTGGGAATCCCTAATTATTCTTATTGAAGAAATATTTCTGGTTCTTTGGGTTTCCCCAAAGTTTTGTGATCTGAGGGAAAATTATAAGGAACTAGTTTATTTCTCTATATCCCACTCTAGGATTCGCTACCGGATGATATGTGGGGTCAATGGATTGAGAATCTGTGTTCTCAGAAGTTCCAATGACATCCAATTGGAATCAGAAGTTCCAATGACAAAAGACTGTTGTTTTGAAATAACTGGTTTGGTACACCCAAAAACGTGACTCTCTTCACATTCAAAGCAGTTAATTCCTCCAGGTTGCTAAAAACTGTGGTGGATTGACCCCAGCAATGCCTTCAATTAGTTCATATATACCTGTATTCTCCTTTGGTAGAGCCCTCCCAGTGGATACTGGGTTTGGCTTTGTCACTTGCTTTGACCAATGGGACATTAGCAAAAGTGAGATGAGGGCTTCCCTGGTGGCGCAGTGGTTGAGAATCTGCCTGCCAATGCAGGGGACACGGGTACGAGCCCTGGTCCGGGAAGATCCCACATGCCACGGAGCAAATGGGCCCGTGAGCCACAATTACTGAGCCTGCGGATCTGGAGCCTGTGCTCCGCAACAAGAGAGGCCGCGATAGTGAGAGGCCCACGCACCGTGATGATGAGTGGCCCCCGCTTGCCACAACTAGAGGAAGCCCTCGCACAGAAACGAAGATCCAACACAGCCATAAGTAAATAAATAAATAAATAAACTTAAAAAAAAAAAAGTGAGATGAGCAGAGATTTCAGAAGTCTTTCCTTTTGCTTTTGTGGGTACACTGCTGCCATGGGAACAAGCTCAGTCTAGGCTGTTGTATGATGAGAAACACATGGTCCAGTTACCCACATTGCCCAGCTGACATCCAGTTAACCCCCAGAAGCAGAACGACCAAGGTGACTGGCAGATGACTACAGACACATGACTGAGATCAGGAGAAAAATTGCTCAGCTAAGCACATCTCAGACTGCTGACTCAGAACTGTGAGTTAAACAAATGGTTGTTGTTTTTTTTTTAAAGCCACTAGTTTTGAAGTGGTTTGTTATTTTGCAAAGGCTAACTTACACAAGAGCCAATAAAAAGTTCCTAACACATTTGTAGAGGTATAAAGGCAAAGATGATGTCCCCCTTTTCATGATTCTTTTAGGAGTGGAAATTAAACCATTTCCTATAGTGGAAGCAGTACTACTACGATAAGATTTGGCTCCACTTAGAAAAGAAGAACAAAGTAGGAGGACTTTACTCAATTTCAAAACTTACTATAAAGCTACAATAATCAAGGCAGTGTGATTAGCATAAAGACTGACATACACATCAATGGAACAGAATAGAAAGTTCAGAAATAAACCCTTATATTTATGGTCAATTAATCTTTGACAAAGAGCCAAAGAAATTCAGTGGGGAAAGGATAATGTTTTTCAACAAATGGTGTCGGAATAATTGGATATCCATGCAAAAAACAGCAATAGCAATCATCACCTTAGCTCTTTATAACATACCACACACAAAAATCAACTCAAGATGGACCATAGACCTAGATGTAAGAGATAAAACTATAAAAATTCTAATGAAAACATGAGAGAAAAATATTTTTGAAATAGGTTAGGCAAAGATTTCTTAGATGTGACACTAAAATCATTATCTATAAAAGAAAAGTTGATAAATTGGACTTCATCAAAATTTTAAAACTTTTGTTTAATTTTTAAAATTAAACTACAAGCTACAGACTGATAGAAAATATTTCAAATCATATATCTCATAAAGGACTTGTATACTGGATCTATAAAGAGCTTCTACAACTCAATAATAAAAATCCAAACAACCCAATTTAAAAATGGGGAAAGGATTTGAATAGACATTTGTCCAAAGAAGATATATAAATGTCCAACAAGCATTTGAAAAGATGCTCAGCACCATAAATCACTAGATAAATGCAAATCAGAATCACAGTGAGATACCACTTCATATCCCCTAGGATGGCCATAATCAAAACCCAGACAATAAAAAGTATTGGCCAGGAAAATCTGGAACCCCCCGCACATCGTTGAAGCAAATGTAAAATAATACAATCACTTTGGAAAACTACTTCTCTTTCTTAAAAAAGGGTTAAACATAAACTTAGTATATGGCACAAAAATTCCATTATTGGCTATCTACCCAAAAGAAATGAAAACTGACATTTATGCAAATATTTGTATCTGAAATTTTCAGAGCAGCGTACTCATGATAGCCCAAATTGGGAACAATCCAAATGTCTATCAACTGGTGAATTGATTGAAAAAAAAAAACAAAAACCAGCAATGTGGTATACCCATACACTGGAATACTATTCAGCAATTTAAAAAAAAGCTACTGATAAATGCTACAACAACACAGGTGAACCTCAAAAACGTTATGCTAAGTGTAAGAAGCATTCCAAAAACTGTATTGTATTCTACTATTTGATTTCTATAAATTTCTTATGAAAAGTAAATCTATGGGGCAGAAAGGACTCAGTACTTGCCTGGGACTGGAGATAGGAGAAGCGACTGACTGCAAATGGGCACAGGGAACTTACTGGGGTGATGGAAACATTTAAAAACTGGATTGTAGTGATGATTACGCTGTTCTATAAATTCACCAAAAAAACATTGATTTGCATGCACACCTGCATTTTCACGTAAGTTACTAATACCTCAATAAAGCTTGACTGTTAAAAACAAACAAACTTTGGATTTCCTCTCGAAAGAGAGAAAGAAAAGGAACTGGGAAATACCTGAATAAATATGATTTGTAATTTGCCTATAGAGAAAATACAGTTTTTAAAAACTGACCCACTGTTATGCCTCTGTGTGTGCGTGTGTATGTGTATTAATGATCAATGTACTGAAATGATTACACTATTCTTTTCTTTTGGCATTATGTTAAAGTGAAGACTTTCATAACGTAATCACTCCAAGCAGGGGGGATTGGACAGCGGGGAACTTGTGGCTGCCCACAGCGTGTCTGGGAGGCCAGCAGGAGGACAGATGATACATGCATAACAGGTTGTAGCCATATCTGTGAAATCGCTTTCCCCAGCCCTCTCCCACTACCCGTTCTGTCAGCAGCCATCAGCACACCTGAGCATGGTCAGCCCCCTTGGTCTGTCCAGATGCCCAGCTTCAGGTTCAAGTGAGGAATGTGAAGGTGGTCTTGATGGAGCACATGGTTCCATTTTGCTGCTTTGGTCCAGTTGTTTGAAAACACATTGTCTTAAGTAGCGTGCCATTTATCATATTTCACTACCTTTCAGGAGAGGTTTGAAGAGGAGAAAAACATACATTTTCCTGATGTAATCTTACTTTCTCAAATTTGAGAAATAAGCCATTTTATTACTTTACAATGGAAAAGAAGATTGCACCCCGGTTTTGTTTTACAACATTTATAAGAACATGCGTTGTTGTGATAAATTAAATCTGGCAAGGATTAAGAGAAAATTCTCCACCTAAGTAATCGTAAAGCTTAAAGCAACATCCATAGGTCAACTAACCTATCCCTCTGCCAAAGACAGACTGTGCTTAAAAAACCACACCCAGACAAATGAAAATTTATTCTATTTTTAAAGATTTCCCAGGGAGAGGATCATAGGAATTTTTGCCCCTTAAGGCATTTAGTCTGCCTGAAAAATTCATTTTACATAGGAACATGATAGAAACAAAGAGAATACGATCGTCTGGCTGCCAAATCCAAGGACTTTTATTAATATTATCATCATTCTGAAATACAAAGGACAAAGTGGAAGATAAAATTCATGCACTATGTCTGGTGTGTTTCTGATTAATGAAACAGACCCTTATATTTTGCTAAGGTTAAGTAAGCGAGCCTAGCCAAGAAGCTGAGTTTTCCATTTTAATTTGGGGAATCTCAACAATAAGAAGTCTGCTGAACATAAGAAGTTAAAGCCAAGAACTGTTTTCTCTATAATTCTACTATGCTTTTCCCCAGCTATTGCACTGAAGGAATTGTGGTTTAGCTAGTAAGAGACAGTTTCACAAATTTAAAGTATTTATGGGTCGTTCTCAATTTTTATTCTGAGATACAGAACATCCTCCAGCATAAATGGAAAAGTCAGCTCACAAGTGGTTTAAAATGAGAAAGACTGAATAACAAAAAAGTCATTTGAATATATATAAAATATAAATAAGCTTCTGGGCGTATTTTAATTTAAAATAAATCAATGTTTTGCTAAAATAATTTTAATTACTCAAATTGCCCATTGTCATTATGAGCTAAGCCTCATTCTTTTTCTAATTAAATGTGATCATTTGCTTAAGTTGTCCCCCTCTCAATGGGTAATGGGCACAAACTGACCTTGTGAAAAGAACTAACTTCCAAAAAAATGAATGTTTCTCTTCATTTCAGTTTGTGATTAAAAAAGCAAACAAACAAATGGAGGAAGGGCAGGGGGGTGGCATGGAGGTTGAGCCAGCTTTCTAAATGCCCAGGGCATCAGAGAAAAAGCTTACTCCATGCATATCTGACATAAGGGCAAGAACAGGGAAACAACCAAGAGAAAGCCTGTCTGTCTGAACAAAGAGCGAGTTTGCTGGCCAGCTCAGCCCAGATCTGGGCTCTGAGCTCCTTCAGGAGTCTGCTCTGCAGGAATTGCCCACTTTGTTCTCTTTGCCACCACCCTCTCTCTTCCTTTCCCTCACCTTCGCCCGCCCATATATAAATAAATGTATGAAAACTCCAAAGTAGAGTTCTGTCTAAGGTACATATTTAACCTTTATCTTGCCCATATTTGCCATCGCACTCAAAAGATATTCCCATACGTATTAGTCATTTTACTTCCTTATAAGTCATGTACATGGTATTTTTAAGAAGAAGAGGAGCGTGCTGGGAACGGGAGATATCAGCGAGTCCCTGATGCTGAGGTAGATGCGAAAGAAGAGGCCGGCCTGCCTACCCAGTGCTTTGAGACAATGCCAATGGCTTCTGCTTCGTAACACTTAAGTCAGGAAGAAACTCGGATGAATCTACCTATAAGAGGGAATGGGGAAACCTGGGGATGTGGTCCTGACAGGGAAAGGTGACCCCAGTGAGGATGACAGTGACCACACCAACTCATGCCCAAGAGCAAAGAGAGAGCAGGGCTGCCGTCTTCTCACTTGGAATCCCAGGGGCCATGTAATCTGCCCAGTGCTGGATGGAAGTTCACGTGTAATGAGAAGTATTTGGGCATCAAGTGTCTGGGTGCTCATATGCTCTTTGCATGGGCACAGAAGCTGTGTGCCAGGCTAGTCTTAAGATTCCACAAAGGAAACTTCAGAGTTCTAAAAAAGTGGGGCTATAAACTGGCTTGGAAATCTTTGATTGCCTTAGAAGTAGCACAGAATAGAGGAAAGCCAGAGATAAACATTGGTTTTCATCATAAGGCTTTTTTTTTTCTAGACTAGAGAGAATCTATTGAACAGAGATGAAAATATTCTCTTCAAAGTTTGGTTAATTCACTGAGGATTTGAATAAGTCTTCATAGCTCTAGGTTAAAGAAAATGTGCAGTAAGCTAGAATGTTCATACAAAACATGGAGAGCCATAAGCAGACGGGGGTAGAAACTGCTACAGAAGATTTTGGGTTAGCTGTAAAGAAGAGGTTTCTATAACAAAAGTTGCAAAACTTAACTAATTTGAGGTGAAGACTATTAAACCCATCCCACAGAGTCTTTAAACGGAGAGTAAGTAGTATATTCAAGCCGATAATTAGAATCTCGTAATTAAAAATCCTGTGTGCTTTAAAAATGTCCGGCATTATAATATATGCTTTGCATGAGCTTTCTGTCTTAAACATAACAAGAGTTATCTGAGGTGGTGTTTTTTATTATTATTATTATCATTATTATTTACCAACAAATACACTGAAAATTAGAATGGTAAAATAAATAACCTAGAATTACTGATCTCATGATTATTAGAGTAAGGATTTGAACCCAAGTTTATCCGATGTTAAAAATTTTGCTTTATTATTTCCCTATTGTGATTCTCAGAGATTTGGATTTTTATGAATGCTTGATAGCTCTCAGTTCAGGACATTCCCCGTGGTCATGACTAAAGAATCTTAGCCTGTGAAAGGCTAGGACTTAGATCATAGCTGATGTCAGAGTTCTCCCACTAGAGCCTGGGAGAATTCAGGGGCCCAGATTGAACAAGAGCCTGCAGAACTAGTTGTCATGAGTCTACAACGTACTGATTCATTCCCTTTCTCCAGCCCTTATTCTCTAAATCCATCATTAAGTCTCAATATGCATGTAGGTTTGAGTTCCTACCTGTCTTAGGTGGGGTTCTCTGGGAAACAGATCTGAGATGAAGACTTGCATGCAGGAGGTTTATGGGACCAATACACATGGATAATTGAAGCAAGTAAGGTTGGGTGGATGGAAGTTGAATTGTGACGCAGTTCCAACAAGGCTTGCCAACCCTTCAGCTGCCAACACTCCCAGAAGTTGGTGGAATAAATGCCTTTGTTCTAAAGGGGGTGGAGGAAAAGCGGCACTCGCAACTTCCACAACATGCCTTCTGTGCACCTGCTGAGACCAGTTGGACTCAACAAAGCAGACATAGCTAATTCAGCAAGCAGTAGACTCCCTCTGGGCCAGCAGCCTGCCAACAGTGGCACCGCAACCTACCTCACGCAGGGTCACTAGTTCCAAGAAGCAAAGCCACACCCATGAAGCGCTGCATTTCTTAAAAAGAGCCAGAGGTGAAAACAAAAATAAAGAAAATCACCAGCAAGGATATACCTGTGTAGGTTGGCAGACTTGATGAAGGTTATGGTCTATGCTTGAATTAGAGATGTTCTGTGGAAGAGCAAAACTGTGCCCAGCCCTCCCTTTGGCCCTGCACTTATGACAGGAGCTCCATAGAACATCTGAGAAGGGGAGAAATGGAGAAAAATTATTTGATATCAACCCAGAATGAGCCAAAGCATCACATCCAGACACAACCTGCTGGGATAGCTCATTATTAAAAAGGAAGCTAATCTCTGGGTTGAACACATTCTTATATGTCACACTAAATTTATTTTATTAAAGAGTGTTGTTGGAACACTTTCACTAAGTGTTTTCCAAAGATCAAATGTTAAATCCGATTACACCCTAAGGTTCTTTGTCTGCAAATAATGGGCATGGCCAGGAGAGCTTCCATCCAATCAATAAAAAATTTATTAAACACCTACTATGTACCAAGCACTAGTCTATTCACTGGAGACCAAAAAATTACTGACAGAGTGTTTTCTGATATCAAAAATCATATGTATTGAAGACACATAAACAGCTAGTTATAAAGCAATTGGATAAATTCTACAATAGTAACATGAACAAATTGCCATGGGAGCCCAAAGGAAGAAGTAATAAGAGAGGCATGACAATAACACACTTGAAAATAATGGCAGGTGTTGAATATAAGAAGCATAGTTTGAACTGCTAGAGCCCTGTAGTCTAGCAGCCCTTAAACTAACACCATTGCTGTTTTTAATGACATCCTTGCACGGGCAGCAGGAGTAATTCTAAGGTAATGGTAACAGAAAAAGCAGAGGGGGAGAAATGCTCAAGTTAGCTAGGTTTTCTGAAATTTTTTTCTATAGAATCTAAACAGAACTTGACATTTTCCTTCAAAGAATGCAGTTATAAAAAAGAACGTAAGTACAGTTCAACCACCCAATCCTTTAACCACCTTCCTTTTCTTTTGTAGTAATCTCAGAAATTCTGATTTACACATACCTTATTACCAAAGAAAATTGACCTTGATTTCAAAACCATTATTTAACGACTCACCCAGACCTACACTACCCCCCCTCCAAAACTGCTTCCTTTAGAAAAGAAGAGCTATTTCTTGCTTAGGATTTTTTGCAGGCATCAACAGCTTAATTTTTGTTTAGAATTTTTTAGATGGCAGTTAGGAAACAAGAAAGGACTCACCTCTTTGAAAAACAATGTAGCGTCTGGCTAGGTGTTTATTCCGCCGCCTGGGAAAATGATTTCAGATGGTCTGTTGTGGATTGCCCAGACTTCCTCAGCTCCCTCCTGCTCAGGAAAAAATTCCTTTCCTGGGGCAGTAAGTTGAGAGAGGAGAGCTGTGTAACATTAGACAGTGAGCACCTGTCCTCCAGAGCTTCCAGCAGATTCTTCATCACGAGTAGCCTAGAAGCAGGAGTTTAGAGTCATCCTTTTTCCATGAAGGATATGGTAAAATTTGGGAATTTTAAAATGGAAAAAATTGGTATGTAAATATTTTAATCTCAAATAAAACTTGACTGGGAGGGGAAGGAAGTAAGGAGAGATGGGGAAACATTTCTACCAGTTTAGAACTCTGCATAAGGCTTTGAGAGTTATGCACTCCTAATAACTGAGGACAACCTTCTGATAGAGTTCTAAATGCACCGTTAATGTTAGAAAGAATTAAATAAGTGATATTTATATAAGAAAACCTTTGTTTTCATTCTGTACTGTTTTATTATTTGATTTTTATGAGACACAATTTTCAAAAGAGTGAAAATTTGCCAAAAGAATGAAAAACAGAAATACATGAACATGTTTTCACATGGAGTACCCACTTTGTAAAGCCCCATCTAGCCTGGTACATCTCTCCCATGATAATTTTGCCCTGTGTTTCCAGCAAGCACCAGTCTCCTCTTGGCCTGCTGAGGTTGGGATGACCTTGGTTACAGGGCAAAGGCAGAGAGGAGACCAAGGCATGCACAGAAACAATAATTGAAGAAGACAAACTTGAATTCCAAAGCAATCGAGCGGGACCAGCAAAATGGGCCAGTGCACTGTGTGTCACAGTACGTACTGCAGCTGTCTGCTCTGACAGAAGCCACCCCACAGCAGCCTCTGAGTTACAGGCGCACATTGCTGTAGCTCAGCCACACCCCACAGCAAGCAATCTTCCATGTAAGTCGATAAACCAATGAGAAAATAACAGTTGGCAAACTAGTTTATCAGACTCCTTTGAGAATAATAATAATGATAATATTAATACTTCCATTTGCTGGGATTCTAGAACATGTCAAGCATTGGAATGGGCACTGGAAAAACATCACCTCTAAATATAATTCTGTAAAATAAGTAACCCATTCCTTAGAAAATTAAATGCCTCAAAGTTAAATGACTTAACTGTGTTCACATAATTACCAAGTTGCACAGGCTGTATTTGAACCTAATATTTCTGACTCCCCCAGATTTTCATAATATCACTATGGATCCCTTAAATAATAATGCTGTCAGGTATCATTTATTGAGCACCTATTGTGTACCTATGAACTTTACATATATCACTGTATTTAATCCCCAACGCAGTCTTTGATATCAGGTAATGTCATTTCCATTTTAAAAAATCTCATATAAAGGTAAAATATTTGTCTAAGTAAGGTTTGGGGATAGTTATTATCTGTGGGGATAGTTATTATCTGTGGGGATAGTTATTATCTGGGGATAGTTATTATCTGTATTATAGTGCAGGCATGATGTATCTTTGTTTCCTACTTTTGTTCAGGACAAGATTAAATGTCATATTCTCTACATCTTGATACTTCTATAAGGCTCTCTAGAAATATTACCTAACATTGTGCTCCTTGTACATCTTCTACCCACAGAGAAGAACGACTGCATTAAACTGATGATAGTGATTGAGAGAACAAGTTTTAGAGTCATCCCAAACTGGTTTAGAATCCAAGCTGGGTCGTTTATGAGCTCCATGACGACCCTGTAGATACTATTTAATCTTTCTAAGCTTCTATTTCCTTAGTTATAAATTACAGATAATAATACCTAACTCATAAGTATTTGTACTTTACAAATCAAATCAGACAATGTCCATAAAACACTTAGCACAATGTCTGGCATCTACTAAGTGAAAAATAATTGGTAGCTGTAGTTATTTTAAAACAGCAATAATCACATTTTATTGACTGCATCAGTTAGAATTCGATATAGCTGCTTTAAAAGGAAAAAAAAAATTAGCAGTGCCTAACAAAGATAGATACGAACTTCTCTCTCATGTAAAAAAGCACAGAACAGACCAGGACATACATGGTGACTCTGGTGTCATTAAGGACACCCAGGATGTTATCTTTGTTCCATTACCTAGACAACTGCTTCCATTCTCAAGATCACCTCATGGTCCAAGGTGACTTCTGAAGCTTAAGCCAGCTCATCTGAGTCTTGTGTCTGAAGGAGAAAAAGAAAGAACAAAACAAAAAGGGACCACTTGAAGCTGAGTCAGCTCCCTTAAAGCTACCTTCCCATGGTCCCATGCAATTCATCTGCTTCCACTTCATTTACTAGATCTTAGTTACATGGCCACACTATGCTACAGGGAAACTAAGACATACAGTCTTTTATTCTAGGAAAAATTATGCCAGCTAAAAATATCAGGATTTGTTTCTAAGGTGGAAGGGGTAGATGGATGTTGGAGAAGGCAACTGACAGTCTCTGCCACACTGGATAAGAATGATACTACCCTGATCAGAGCATGTCAGGGCTGATGGAATATTAGCGATATCTTAGTTCCATCATTTTATTTAAAAGATGAGTAAACTGTCATTCAGGGAGATAATAGGATGTATGAAGGATTGCATGATGAGTCAGAGGCAGTGCCCAAATAGAACTCAGATCTCCTGACTTCTGCCAATGTACTTTCCGTCAACTTCACTGTCTTTCTAATAAATGACTGTTTTTTTTTTAATCGCCTTTTAGAGGGATGTGACCTAAATATTTTAAGGCTTCCAGCTCTTGTTTCATCCTTCACATCAGTTAACAGTGGTCACTATTCAATTTGCCATTGTAAACTCTGTAATTGCTAACAGCCATTTCACCAAGGCAATAAATACAATTCTGTTATTTGCTCTACAGGTATTATTTTCTAAGCCTTTAATTATTCTGTTACTCTCCTCTGAGTCCATTTTACTGTCCTTTCAGTCTAAAATTTATCCCCTGAAGAGGTACTTTGCTCCTCCTGAGGTTATAGCCAGGGAAATATTATACAGTCTGTAATTTGCAAGCTTGTGTTTTTATTAAAGGAAATTTAGTTCACATGTTTCTATCTCATTTAAACTAAAATCTGTGAAATACTAGAGTGTTATTTGATATCTATGCACTCCTGAGAGCCTTTTAAATAGGCTTTGAAAGAACTTTTTATTTTTAGAGATAGGAAGCTATGCAATGCTAAAAGCATCCTAATAAATGGACACAAGCAGTGAAAGATTAGAATTGTAAGTTCAGGCCAATGAATTTTAAATGAATCCTAAATTAGAGTGATTTCTCTAGCCCCTAATTAAAGAGGTTTTAATCACAGACAAAGAACAAAAAGCATAAAAGAACATGTGGCATAGGGAAAGAAATCATAATTATTTAGTTGGGAGGAAGATGTGTTAGAAAAAAAATATGTGTAGTCACATTAACTTCTCATACCTTCCAGGCATGATTTCAAAGGGAAACAAGAATTCCTTTCTGCTCTCTAGAAACCTGGATTTACCTCAATCACAGATTCCTTTGAAAATGATTTAATAGGGAATTCCAAATTTTAACAAGATGTCTTCTCATGGAAAAATGTTAATCCTAAATTGGTAAATTGAAGAAAAAAGACAACAAGCTATAAATAGAGCCTGGAAAAAATCTCTTAAAAAATATTATATATAAGCATGTATATTTTAAAAGTTACAGAAGGATATATACCCAGATACTAATATTAAATATCTTGAGTGATAGAATTGTGAGGAATCCCCCCCTTTTCAGTCTATATTTTTTTCTAAGAGGAAAAATATGTCTGTTTCATATTTTAATTTTAAATGACACAGTTACCTGATGACAAACAACTGATTTTGAAAGAAATAAAATAGGCTAATCCTCAAATTTTAATGAAAGAACAAAATGCATCCAGTGACAGGTTTATATTGTGTGAACAGAATATCTATTGTATTTGGGGACGTTATGGCTGCATTTATCCAACAAAACATCTGGTCCTTCTAAGGTGTCAGAATTTGTCTACTCTTAGTTTTATAAAATTTGAAGAAAAAAAGAGCTTTGTTTTCCAGATGTCCACATGATGGTACTATTAATTTTACTATGCTGTATTGGGGAACAAATGAAAAACAGAAAAGTAATAGTTCATTTAAAAATAAATCTATATTCTGTTATATTTGAAACATAGTAACACAAGTAAATGGCATATACTATTTATTCAATCTATGAAAAATGGCAATGTTCATGGCACGTATTGATTTATAACCCCTGGCAATAATTCCAAATACCTTAGGGAGCTGAGAATGGGAATGTCTGGTGAATCCACTTGGGTTCCTGCCCTCTCCACTGTGTGCACAGCCTGAATTATCTGCACCTTCGTTAATGAAAAGAAATTTCCCCAGAAGTCAGCCTTATCCTCACATCCTCATTCCCCTTTTGCCTGTGCTTTCTCTCACCTGCCTGTCCCCTCCTGTGCCAAGGAGCAGAAGACAGTGATAGGAGATGGAGATCCAGAAAGAGCCAAAAATTGGGGCATTGAGTAAAAAGAGTGTTAGGTGATGTCTCATTTAGTAAAGATCAAATAGAGGTGTTGACCACCTCCTTCAAAGCTCTTCTCCCAGGTGGTCCACAGTACCTCACACCCTTGAGCTGCCCCAGCCATAGACTAAACCCGGTGCTAATTGCAGACACTGCAGCCTCAAATTCTTTCTGTGATCTGCTCTTCTTCTACATGTAATGGGAATCTAGCCTGAGCATAGACTATGTCCTGTTTGTATATATTTCTGATCAAACCTGATAAACTAATAGCAGAGCCCAATAGAAGTCTGTATCCATTGGGCTGATAATCTTCTGGGAAAATAACCCAATTATGCAGGATTCAAATACTTTATCTCAGCCATGGAAGATACACAGAACTGTCTCTCTGAGGTTTATTTGAATCTCCTTCCAAGGTGCCTTCCAAGAAAGAACTCATCCTACAACCTTATGAGCTGACTGGTCACCATTCTTAGGAGATTCAAAATGAGTAATGATTGAGTACTATCATCAGTTAGATTTGTTCCCAGTCCATTTTCAGAGGAAAAAGAGAGCTGTGAGTCAAAGGTGAAAACCCTGCATCCTGAAATCTCTGCAAGTCATTGGGGCACAGCAAAGTCACTTCAAGAGACCATGTCATCTCAAGTAGATTATGACTCAAAGGAAAGTAAGGCAGAGCAGGAGGTGAGTCAAGCAAAGAACAGAGTGCCCAGGGGTAACCAGATTACGGCCCAGAAATGTAGACTCTCTGCTTGCAGTTTAGATTTCTTGGCTGATCAAACAACTTACCAAGTCTTAAGCCAGCAAAAAAGAAGTGAGAGTTGATATTTCCACCCTGTTATGTCTGCCTCTTTGTGGTCAGCCTGCTTGCCAGGAGACAGCAGCCGGCTCATGGTCAGCACTCCCTTGACAATTCTGACTTGAGAAAAGCCGAAGGATGATGCACAGGGGAAATAAAGCACAGATTCCAAAACTTCAGATGTTACACTATTTTTTTAATCTCTGGTCTGTTAAAATGAACCAAAGAACTTACTCTTAAATTATGCTAAATTCACTCCCTGGGCAATTTCTGGGTTTCATCATTCCGGATGTCTATCTCTTTTGATCCAATGATTCTAGAAGTTTACTGCATTTGGCAGGGATATTTCGCCAGAGACTGTGGTTTCTCTTGCTTTACCCATCATCTGCTTGTGTATCCTGATGCATGAGTGAGCAGAAGACCAAGTGCCAAGGCCCAGGCTATCTTATTCCCTCCTGGGGACTGGCCACTGACCACTGTGTACTGAGAGGAACACCATGCCCAGCTTGCACAGGCCGGCTCGCCTACGGCCCAACCAGCCCCACGGATCCTCAACTGCCTTCCCCTGGAACCTTTCCAAAAGCTCTGAGTAAGACTTTCCTCAAGCCCCAGGACTTATGCCTGGCCCTATCCACATGCCTTTCTGTAAGGGATGACCTCTCAGAATTATGGGATTGGGATGTCCAGAAGCAAATGCATCTTGTGAAATGCCTCAGAGACACAGAGTATAGAAATTTTATCAGGAGAGAAGAAAACTGAGTCCAGAATAGGTTTCATCACTGTATTAGTTTCCTATTGCTGTTGTAACAAATTTCCACAAACTTAGTAGCTTCAAACAATACAAATTTATTCTCTAACAGTTCTGGAAGTCAGAAGTCCAAAATCAGTCTCACTGGACTGAAGACAAGCTGAACGCAGGGCTGGTTCCATCTAGAGAGTCAAGGGGAAAATCCATTTCCTTGCTTTTCCCACTTCTAGAGGCTACCTACATTCCTTGGCAGGTGGCCCCTCCTCCATCATCAAAACCAGCAGCCTAGTGTCTGGCTTCTGTCTTCACAGTAGCTTCTTCTATAATAAAATCTCCCTCTCCCTCTCTCCTATATGGATCCTTGTGATTACATTTAGGGCCCACCAGGATAATCCAGGATAATCTCTCCATATGGAGACCCTTAACTTTATCATACTGGCAAGGTCTCCTTATAAGGTCACACTCACAGGCTTCTGGGATTAAAATATGAACATTTTGGAGGGATCATTATTCTATCCAGCACAACCAGAAAATAAGGATGTTTATGGCTGTATTAAGCAAGGTTCTCCAAGAAACATAATGAATAGAATATATACATATAACATTATACATTAATTAATACCATATTAAATACCTTAATACTATATATTTATTAAATATAGATATATCTAATATATAGTTGATATAATTATAATATATATCTAATAACTATAAATTTTTATGTTTAGTTATATATTTATTTTACAAATATGCAATATTTATATTACATATTTATATTTTAAATATACTATAATTTTACATCCAGAAAGAGCTAGTATATAATTATATTTCTAAAAATACTGTTATAATATATATCTAGAAAGAGATTTAATGAAAGGTATCAGCTCACATAATTATGGAGGCTGAGATGTCCCACTGCTGTCCGCAAGCTGGAGATCCCCTGAAAGCCAGTGGTGTGGTTCATAGGCCTGAAAGCAAGAGAGCAGATTGTGGATGGTGTAGATGCCAGTCCGAGTGTGAAGGCCTCAGAATCAAGAGGGCTGAGGACAGAAGATCAGTGTCTTAGCTCATCAGTCAGGCAGAGAGTGAATCCAACTTTCCACCACCTGTTTGTATTCCACCCCTCAGTGGACCGGATGATCTCACCCACCCTGGGAAGGCCATCTGCTTTACTCAGTCCACCAATTCAAATGCTTATCTCTTCTGGAAGCATTTCTTACTGATCCAGAAATAATGTTTAACTAGTTATATGGGCTTCCCTTGCCCCAGTCAAGTTGACACATAAAATTAACCATCACAATGGGGCAAGATATTTTATTCTAATAGACATTTTATACTCTATAGATATATACCATACGATTCTTGGACTGCAAATGACCCTATATTTTACAGTTTCTGGAAAGAAAATAGACAAATCCTTGTCATTGGTACCTGATTTTTTCCCTTGGAATTACGGTGCTTATGTTAATTAATGGAATTGGTAGACTTTAATTTTAATCTTTACTTAAAATATTCCTGAGTAAACCAAATTAATCCTGTTTATCTTTTTCTTATTTTGCCATATAAAGTGGATCTGTCCCACTCTACGTAGCAGATCAGTTCTAAATTATTTAAATCCAAATGGACTTGTAGCCACTGTCTTCAGTTATGTAAAAAATCTGTAATTCATAAGGTATCTGCTTCTGTAGGTTGGAGGATGGTGGCAGTTGTTGGATACACAGCACAGAACCTAATGGACTATCAAATACAGAGAAGAATTTGTGCCTCATCACATATTTCAGGTTTGTTAATGAAAATGGGATGTAAAATAAAATTAGAATGCATTAATAAATTTTTGTCAGTGGAGACCATGATTCAATATTAAAAACACCTAACTAATCAACATTCATGTAACTGAGTTTTATTGCATCCTGAAATGCAAAGGCTTTTAGTCTATTTAAAAATTGATAAAGCCCTTTAAAACATCTTCTTTTAAAACAGAACTAATTGTAGTCAATACTAAAAACGTTTTTTAAAAAAGCCAAGTCATAAGGTAGTTATAGTAGAAACATATAGATTTTAAGCAACAAATCCCAGAATTTTGGGCTCTGATTATGCTACTTATAAGCTGTGTACATTAAGACAAATAGTTTGATTTCTCTCAGTCTCAGTTTCCTTATTTATAAAATATTACATTGCCTCCTTCAAAAGATTGTTGCCATAAGTAAATGAAATATTATATGCTAAGTGCTTTGTGAATTGCTATAGAAAAAGTAAGATGTTATTCTGAAGGGCCCACCATGCACTATTGCTTACTTACAAATAAATACATTGTTAATTATATATATATTGGTAGTTTAAAATAATTTAGGTGTCTATAAAGTTAAAAGTTAAAAGAGCAAAACTCATTTGTAGCGCCAGAGGACTTCTCTAAACTCCCCATGTTGGTAAAGTTACTATTAGTACTTCATCATATAAAGAAATACCAACTTCTAGAAATAAAATTAGCTTCAGAAAAAGAGATGTGATTACAGTGCCAAAGTGGCTAAGATAAATGGTACCAAAGTTGGCTATTTTGTTAGGTGTAAAAGGGATCTGAAGAGTAGTTACAAAGATATTTGCATTTAATACATACGTAGTGCTTTAATTTAATATGTGAGCAGACCATCCAATGACATTTTCTAAAATAAGAAAAATTAGTTACAGTGAGCATTTAAACATCAACCCTGAAAAATAGGGCTGTTATAAGGATGTAGCTCTGTAGCTCACTGAGCATCCCACAGGGCAGAGACTCTGGTCTCTGCCCTGTGATCCTCCAGCTACATCTGTCCAACAGCTGGGTCCCTTCTGACTTGGTCCATACCCTTGCTGTCCCAGGTGTTCCACAAAATACCACGTCAGCTAACACGTAAGCCACTACTGTCCCCAGTCTGTATCCAGAGGTCTGCCTCCAGATCATGGACCAAACCTGATATTCTAATTACACATACCTTTCCAATTTGTCCATGAATCTGGCATTTCTGTCATTACGACTCTAGTGAGGCATTTACACAGTAGCTACTCAATAATATGTGATGTTAAATCAGTCAATATAAGACTAGAAAGAAAGTAGGAACTATCGCAGTTTCCTATAAATTATACAGACAAAGACTACGTCTGGGAAGTAAAAAGGCTTGTTTAAAGAAGATTTAGGACATTATAAATCATAAGCAAATATTTTTCTCTCATAGAAACACAGGGGTTGTAAAATGATAATATATTACAAAAACTGATAAAATTAAGGAGCAGGAAACAGATTCTCCTTAATAATGTGAGTAAAAATTGTATCAAATTTTATGGAGAACAATTTGGCAACGCAAGGCAAGAGTACTTAACAGTTCTCCCTCCTTTTATCCAAATATCTGTTTCTAGTAATTTGGCACAAGATACAATCTTATGTTTAAATTTTATACAACTAAAAAGGGAGTGATAAGATTTAAGAACACAAGAGTTCATCAAAGAATCACTCATAATAGCAACAAGCAAAAGGAAATTACATAAGTGCCCAATTATAGAGTTAGAGAAATAAATTATATTGTTTACATATAATTAATACTTCACACATAATTAATATTTCCATTAAATGCATTGTATAAAAATGTTAAATTATACAACAATATGTACCATTTACTTTTAATTTTAAAGTAATCAATAAAAAATTTTTAAATAAAATTAAATACAAAAATTATAAAAAATAAAAATATATGAAAATAAACATATATCTATACATTTTATCTAAAAAGATTTAGATCAAAATAGAAATAGTGGTTATTTTTCTGAACTGAGTTAATTTTTTAATTATTTTCCCTTCTTCTTTTGTATTTTCCTAATTTTCTACAATAAACATGTATTGATTTCATAATCAAAACAAAAAAACTCTCTAAAATTGAAATAACACACTGAGGCAAATAAATATCCAATGTAGAAAAATAAATTCCATCTTACTGTAATAAACTCTCTGTTAGTCAATGCTTCATTGTGTACTAGGCTCTGTCGATTGAACAAGGTCATTACCTACATGCCATTCATCAAAATGAATGTTTAAAATACCGTCTCAAAGGAATTTGGCAAAATGCCTGCCTGAATGCATTATTAAATATGTCCAGGAGGATACTGGTTGATTTTATAAGTCACCTTCAGAAGACAATGAAAGCAGTCCACCACAACATTCTCAAGTCAATTATAACCAATTTGCTTCTAGTCAATGGTACATTGACGGCCCTTAAATAAACTATGTCAATACAATCACTCTAGTGGATCTCCATCATCTGAATTTGACTCATGGGAAGAATACTGTATAAATATTTTCAATTCATATGACCATTTTGTTTGTTTAGATGAAGATTTTTTTAACCCCTGTGAAAAGAGCTCTTACCATCCTGGACTCTCAATGATCACCAATACCTTTATCATCATTTTAAAGGTTTTAATTAATTAGAAAAAGTTAGTGTGCTAGCTTCAGCTAAATTAGCCCCACAACAGAACCTTTGTCAGGGAAGATACCTGGAGAAAAATAAACTTAGTAACTATGTGTTGGGCAGTACAGAGTTCCAGGGATTTATTAGGCACAGTCCCTGCTCAAGATGAACTCACACATAAATGTTTATGTCAGATCTAGTGGGAACTTCAATACAACAGATGGCTCTTAGGAAGGGCAAGGAATTGGAAATTCATTGGGGAGTCATGAAGATCCAAGTCTGGTTTAACATGATACAAGAGAAACAAGGCAATCAGTTGGAAATGAATTTGAACATCCTGATTGAATTTTCAGAAACTTAAATGTTATTGCATTTATCCATAAAAACATAGTTAATTTTCTAATCTTTGATCCCCTCCTCTGCAGCCATTCAAGATATTCATTCAGGCTTCAACTAATTTTATCAGTGCTCTAAGAATCCCACTATTTTAGAAACTGCTTTATCTACCTTATCGTATTTTATTGCAAAATATTTCCACCCTATGAAATTATTTTTGTGGAATTCTTTACTACAGTGTGAATTATTTTTGAGGTGTTTCAGTAATTTCATGGATGGAGTGTAAAATGCACCTGGGATTGTTATAAATCAAGGATGGGAATTACCGCTGGCTACACCAGTGCAATGGTTAAATGGAATAGAAATGTGATGCTCAAATAAACTGTCTCTGCACAGAATAGTGCCTTATTTGATTGTATGTTTTCTTTTTATAGAAGAATATTGCAAACTTCTGAATTGGGTATAAAATGACAAATTGTTACATGACTGCTTTTATCTATACGACGAGGGAGTTGAACAAAATTATTTCTAAGTTCCTTTCCATTTTAAAAATACTATGATTCTGCCTTTTTCACTCACAACATGACAGTAATGGCTGCCCAATGCTATAGCAGCATTCTAAGAATGTTTTTAATGACCGTTGACTGCCAACTATCATTTTCCATGTCAATGGCCCGGAAAAAGACTTGAGGTCCATTTGGAACTCATAGAAAATAAGGCACTAGAAGCACAGATTAAAGTAAAGTTATCCTTTGTGAAGTTGCTTCAGAGATGGGTTTTTAGTTGAATAATTGAGAGAATATTTCTTAACGGAGGCTCAATATTTTGGCCAAACAACACAAACCATCATCCTTACAAATAGTAGTGATTAATTAAAGTAATCATGACCCATATCATTCGTGCCAGTTCTCAGAAAGTAAAATGTATCTCAAAATAGTCTTAAAATGTTATCTTGGCTGGGTGAAGATGAAACATAAATGCTTCTTCAAAAGTGACATGAACAGCACTCTCCTCCTCTGCAAGGTTCCATTTGCCTTCTAATATTTTCTGGAAAAGGAAGAGGCTTTGGGGGGGCTAGGGAAGACGTAGAAAAATGGATGGTGGATGGTGTCTGAGTACTGAATCTCAAGGATTCAGTAGAAGTGTGTGAAGATGTTCTGAGGCTCTGAGCACAAGAAATTCTGCACTGGACACCAAGTAGCTACAGATAGTCTCCCTACTTCTGCACCAAATACACAGCAGCATCTTAAAGCAGTGGCATAGGACTTAGGGACAGCAGACCACCAACAAGAATCTGGAAGAAAACATTAAGAGCTGTACTGCTGAGTGAGTCATGGTCACTCTGAGAATTCCTGAGTTCACTTGGGAAGGGATTGGCCTAAGGTTCTGCTTGGGCAGGTGGGCATTTGGAGCTAACTAGATTTGGGTGTCAATGTTAATATGATCACATTTTTACTTGCAAGATAATGAAGGTCAGAATGTTTATACTGAGTAGCAGATGAATTTCAAAAGCAATTTAGATTAACTTTTCACTCTACATGATAATGTAGATACCTTCTATATTGGTAAATAAAGAGATTAAATTTGAGGCCAAACTAAAATCCTTTTTTCTGAATGAGTTAAGTTGAAGTTTTAAAGTAGAGACATAGAAAGATTATTATTTATATGCAAATATTATTATACTTTAAGGAAGTATTATCCTGACCATTAATTATGGAAACTGGATAAGTCAATTCAACCCTCTGGCCTCAAATTTTTTATTACAAAAATAGAGGGATAAATAATGTAATTCTTAAACCATCTATTAACTCTAATATTTCAAATATTCCATGATTCTGTCAACTGCTTGAGAATACATATATATTTAAAAATACGTATGTATTCAAATACATGATTCTATATACAAATATATAATTGTATGTATATTCAAATATATATGATTACATATACATGTAAAATCAAAGAGAGGATTTTTAATTTGGTAAGTCCTTTGATTGCTTGGTTATTTTTATTTTTGATGTTTTATATCAACAGTTACATTTATCGCTATCCCTGGAGAACTGGTAAACTCCTATTACAGTTTGACTTCCTGATCTTCTAAAAAGTAGATGAATCAGCATCCCTAGCTACAGACATTATAAAAATCAATACCTTCACATCTTGATTTTGGTCTTTAATTTTAAATATTACCTCCATACAGACCCATAGAAGAATGAGAATTTTCCTAATTTTTAACCTCTCAGTTTCTCAGCCTCTGTAGCACAGTCACAAATTAAGACAGAAAAACACCTATACCTTCTCTATATAGTCTGCTAGCCAGTAAAAGAGAAAAGGATCCCAAACACTTAGCTCCTCCAGGAGGAACATGCCCTTGCGTGGACTCGGGTGACAGTCTGCCTGGTCACTCACTCAGCACAAACCATTTCAGTAGGCCTATTGTTTCTAGCCTACGTTAGTTTATTCACGTAGCATTCAAGCATACTGAGTCTCACTGAAAATGAAATCTTAATTTGCTTCACTAATGGAAATCATTTTATTTCTTTTAAGCTCTGCCTTTGATTATTACCTTGTGACACCAAAAAAGCAGTGATAAAGCATTTTAATGGATGACACCCTCATGATATTTGTTACACCTGCTATAAAGTAATTAGTTATTTAACTATAATAACTGCTTATTAAAATGAAATGCCATAAATTCTAGAAAATCTGTAAGTCAATTTAGCCACTTAGAAAAAGTTATGGCCCGTTAAGTTACCAAGAGCAAAGATCTGTGTATATGTGTGATCTGCACTGTGTTCCCATGTTATTTTTTTATATAAATTTTATTGTCTATATAGGAAGCCCCAAAGTAGCTACATCTATATTAGTACATTTTTAAAAATTTTTATTGGAGTATAGTTGATTTACAATGTTGTGTTAGTTTCTGCTGAACAGCAAAGTGAATCAGTTATCATATACATATATCCACTCCTTTTTAGATTCTTCTCCCATATAGATCATTACAGAGTATTGAGTCCCATGTTATTTTTAATACCCTGTGTTGTGATACCCTCAGCTTAGTTATTAGCAAACAGGTGTCCTTATTATACAAAAAATGTAGATGACCATAATTACTCCCCTGATAGCAGAGAAACAAAAGACTCAGTTCTCATGGAGAAGCGCTTCGTCATGGAGATGCTCTTTCAGCTCCAGCCTGAGTGCGATAGGTCTGCTCTGCTGTACATAATACTTGCCTGGGGAATAGACTCTACTTTGGAGATTTTCATAAGCATTAAATATAAATTCTGTCTAGAATGAATAATTCTAAGTTTCACATAAGAAGCAGTCTCTGTCTGCCTCTGTTGATGTTACTTTGCTGGTTGCAGGCAAGGAGTACAATAAACACAGAAGAAGATAATCCTGGACTTAGCTACGATACAGGAGGAGGGAAAACAATGGATTTTAGTAAACAAACAATATAGCAGACAAACATTTCGTCTCTGTGTTTCAAAGGATATTGACCTCTAAAAAGAGAAAGGAAAGTCTACTTTTGAACTTTTTTTGACTGTCTAGAGGGAGAATACATAAAAACATACATACATCAAAAGAAGGCACAAAAGGGACTGGAGAAAACATATTTGTTTTTCCTCTATCTCCATTTTCTGAAGTCACATGACCTACCCACCTCACTTACTCTCTGGATCTCATACTTCCTAGTTTCCTTACATTTAAAATTTTAATATTAATTGCCTCACAAATGATACTTTCTACTAAAAGAACTTGATGACCCTGGAGAAAAGATTTCTCTCTCTCTCTCTCTCACACACACACCCACACCCACCCACACACACACACACACACACTTCACGGCTTTCATCTTCATAACCTAAGTGTCAATCATTTATATTTTAACAAAATTTATACAACGTTTGTGCATACAGGCCATTCAGGTATGTAGTAGGCTCACTATACATGAACTTAGACATTCAACTGCAGGCCATCTTTTACTCTGTAAACATTCTGAGGTTGAGTTTTAAAATTTGCCTTTGTGGAATATACTAAGTACACTAAGTTACATAGCACACACAGCCTCCTGTATTTCTGCTCTGAAATTTTTTATGAAGAGACTCAGTGTGGGAGAACTGCTGGATCAGATGAATGTGAGCCCACTTGTAACCCAAATATAAGCCCTTTTTTTAAATTTTCTTCACTAATAAGACCTTTTCGGTACATACTACAGAAGATGAGGGTCCTTGTTTGATTTACTTTGTTCAGTGGACAGACATTTACCTTACTCATCAGTTCAAAAATAAGAGATACCAAGATCTAAAGTAAATAATTGGGATTACAAATGTATCCTTCTAAAATAAACTTGACTTTCTGGAAATGATATGGATAAGCTCACGACTTTTTTTTTACCTTATATTAATACAATGAGAAAATTGAGGTTTTCAGACCCCTAATTTTTTTAACAATTAACTTGATGCCCTTTAGAGCAGGCATCCTTAAACAGCTCTTCCTGCTACTTTCCCATCCTAACCACCACCAATCCCCCCAAACCACCAACACCACTAGATTGAAAAAGGAAGGCAGAATCCATGGGTGGATTTAGGAGGCTCATTAAGATACTGAAACTGTTTTCTTACCTTTACGTGTATTAGGGCTCTTGTTTGCAAACAACAGAAACCAATTCTGGTGAACTTAAACAGAAAATGAATTTCCTGGAAGGATATTGGATAGTTTGCCGAATTTACTGGAAAGATACTGTAGAGCCTAGAAATCAGTTACAAAACCAATGGAAGCTAGGCAATAATAGTAAGAATCACACCACAAGAAGTGTCTGGTTAGGACCCCACTGCTAGTAGACACTGTATTTCACCACTGGAAACACAGCTCTTGCTGGTCTGGAACATTGAATCCCCTTGTACCTCCAGAATAAATGCAAAACTATTCCTGTTTCTTTGTAACACTAGCTCTAGATTCAAAGACCCAGGAATAGACAGGATGATTCAATTGGCAGAACTCAGGCCACGTGCCAGCATTCTATCTGTGCAGTCTCAGAGAGTGCAATGGGCCTCTCCAGATTCTGGGGTCCATGCTAGCAGTGGGGCTTGGTTGTTATGAAAACGTGCACAATGGCTGCTTACCCAGCAGCTAACACTGGGCAGCTTAAGAGAAAAGAAAAAAAAAAAAAATATATATATATACATACTTTTCACATAATAATATAAATGTAATTATATATCTATACAGTTGACCCTTGAGCAATGCAGGGGTTAGGGGTACCGATCCCTGTGCAGTACAAAATTCACATGTAGGCTTCCCAGGTGGCACAGTGGTTGAGAGTCTGCCTGCCGATGCAGGGGACACGGGTTCGAGCCCTGGTCTGGGAAGATCCCACATGCCGCGGAGCAACTAGGCCCGTGAGCCACAACTACTGAGCCTGCGCGTCTGGAGCCTGTGCTCCGCAACAAGAGAGGCCGCGATAAGTGAGAGGCCCGCACACCGCGATGAAGAGTGGCCCCCGCTCACCGCAACTAGAGAAAGCCCTTGCACAGAAACGAAGACCCAACACAGCCAAAACTAAATAAATAAATAAATTTATAAAAAAAAAAAAAAAAAAAAATTCACATGTAAGTTTACAGTCAGCTCTCTGTATTCAAAGTTCTTCCAAAGCCAACCGCAGATCGTGTAGTATTGTAGTACCTATTTAGTGAAAAAAATCTGTGTCTAAGTGGACCAATGCAGCTCTAACCCATGTTGTTCAAGGGTCAACGGTATATATCTTTTAGGAAACTATACCTTTTACTGGGAAGAAAAAGTTTTTATCAGATTCTTATAAGCAGTGATTACCCAACCAAGCTGAGAATCATTTCTGCATCGAATCATAGAACTTTACCTCCAGAAGGAACCAGAGACCGGACAGATTAAGAGATCACATGTTGCCACCCATTAGCTAAATCAACACAAGGGCTAGAATAGAGGAGCTCAGAAAAGTGAAGCTGTTTTTACTCAAACAAACCGAATCACATTTATAGGCCTTTAATCTGAAGTTTATATCTCCCAATAACTTTTCAGTTTAGGAAAACTGTCAAGTTTCTTCACTGGCCACCAGATTAAAACAGAAAAAACCTGTTAGCTGACACAGAAAAGATCTCCATCCTAGGAAAAAAAATAAGGTTTTAAAAACTGGATGTTGTTGCTTAGCTGCAAGTTGCTCTTTTGCTCAAGACCATGTTTTTTTGACAGATTACTGTATCCACTGGCTTCCACAATTAAGGATGCAATTAGGTTTCTGGATCATATATGGTTCCATTATAAAATATTACGTCTTTAAATAAAAGTTTGAGTAAATGAGCACCATAAAAACTTGCTAGCAAATTTTCAATCACTTGCTTTGTAGGATTTTCAATCCTTTTCTTTCTTTCCTTTTCTTGTTTTCTTTAGTTTTTTCCTTATTCCCTTCCTTCTTTTCTCTTCTTTATTATATGTAAGAAGTGAACATAAACACATGTGTGGAAAGGAATTACACATCATGCATTGTCTTGTTTTATTCCATCTACTCTACAATGCCCACTGGTCACAGTTTGAACTTTCATTTAAGAACTGTTTTTTAAAAGCTGAGAGAAAAATAAATTTCTCAAAAATAGTTTGATATAAATAATAGTAATATACAGAAAAATAAAACTGACAGCCAAATATAAAAATATGTAACTTTATTCATCTTTATTCAAGAAGCTTTTCAAAATGTTTTAATTAACCTATAAAATCCCATAAAGACCTATGAAGGGAAAATACAATGTTCCTCATTTTGTGTATCAGAAAACCAAGGCAAAGGAAAAGAAGACTTTCTTAGGCATAAATTGTTAAGCAATAATCAGGGGGCTACAGAATAATTAACATCATCATAATAGTACAAGTCAGGCCTCTAGACCATGAACAAGGCAAATGTTAGGTAGTGTGATTATTTCAATTAGGTATTAAATGAAGTTAATATATTAATATCCAGGAAATCAAGGTGAGATGGGGCTTGAACAAGCAATTGGAATAAGAAAGGCAAACAGAAGGGTAGTGGTGGTGTGACTGAGGAGTTATCATAGTCACTTGTTGGCTTCAGGAGACAGCAGGGCTGGTGAAAGCTGAGAATTTCTAGGAAAAGTGAGGATCTGAAAACATATATTTGAGTAAGTATAAGATAGTTCTCAAGCATCACACCAAAGAGTTTGACTTTGGGCGAGTAGTTTACAAAGCAGCAGTTTAGAAAGACATGTCTGGTATTTCCATAAATAGGTGAGCTAGGGCACTGATAGGGAGAAAAAAAAGGAAGAGAAAATGAATTACAGAAATATTACGATAACACATGCAATACTGGTAATACTATTTGCATTTCAATGACTGTATCACGTACATTTGCAAGAAGTTGAGCCAGGTCCCAAACTCAAGTGTAATGGCTTCACATTATGGGCTCTTTCCACCTCTATATTGTGTTATATACGTTGTGGTAAAAGGGAGGATAAACTTGAATTTACACATGAGTTTCAATATGAAGTGATAACCGAGCATCAACAGACCATCATTTATTTAGTAACAGGGATAAAACTCAGAATAAAAGTAAAACCTAGAGATATAGACTTCAGGGCAAGCTAGGAAAACAGAGTTTCCAGAGATGACGTCCATCTTTGCAGTGAAGTAGAGTTTCACGTTATTTAGTGAGGGAGGGAGACAGGGCTACTGGATCCAGTCAATTCACATAGCTCTTGAAAGTTCTCAAGCCTTTTAAGCCTGGTGTAACAACAAAGAGGACTGATGGGGAGGTCAAGTGGGATATTCCTGAACTGGCTCAGTGAACAAACTAGTCGTCACCAGTGGAGAGAGGGAAGTGCAGAGGGGCAATATAGGGGTAGGGTGAAAAAAAGGGTTATTATGGGATTATATGAAATCATGTGTGTGAAACTTTAAAAATTGTAAGGCAACATAGAATTTAAAGAATCTTTCATCCAATAAAGAAAAAATTTTTAATGTAAATGCTACAACTACTGGTTGATGTGAAATTATATCTATCAAATAAAGCAATTACTAGTGAACAACAACAAAAAAATGACCACAATTGAAGGAAGGATAAGGGAAAAGAAAGTCTATGGTGTTGGTGACAATTTCTCTGATTAAAGAAGCAAAGCCTGGAGAGAAGCCCAAAGAAGCCTAGTAGGTTGAGGGAAATGGATAGAGGGAAGCATGTAGAAGCTTGAGAGTGTGAAGGGCATGCAGGGCATGACACCCAGACTCATTAACACCTCACCAGGTAGTGTGAACACAGGGAGGCTTGGCTAAACGTGAGGTCTTTGATGAATGGCTTAGCCAAATGCTGAAGGGGTTGAAATGGGTTTCATGCTATTAGAACTCTGTCTATAGCATTACTTGACCTTGGAAAAGGAGTTCTCTGGCACCATCACTGAGTTTCAGGGAACACTGTCAAATTCCCAGCCATCTAGTGCTACCACCTTTGCACTCTCTGGGGCCAGCAGCTGGTCCCTGGCATCAACTCTGAAAGCTGTGCATCCTGACTGAGTCATCTAAAGCCTTAGATGGATCTATATCCACTATAGAATCCAGAGCCCAAAGCTTCAAATAATTTTAAATCAAAAGTTTAGCCTCAGGGGGCATAAGGTTAACTGAAAGTCAGGTTTGCAAAATCCATAAAACAGAATGAATAAAATAAAATGAGAAGTGTGAACATAGCTGTCACTGGAAAGAGAATTTATGCTCTCTATACGCAATCCAGACACTTAAAGAGGAAAGATAATGTAAGACCCGACCCAAAAAAAATGTTATTGAAGAAAGTTTCAAGAGATTATTTTAAGTGCATACTACTCTTTATCTATAAAGGGCATTATCAGATCCATGAAAAATGGCTATTAATTTGGTCAGGATTACCCTCTTCTATTTTATTGGTGACTGATATACTCGTAAAAGATACTAAGAAAACATAAGCCTGCTTTGAAGCAAGTACATAAAAGAGAACTTGGAATTTAGTAGCCATAGTCCCTGGTCCTGGTTCCAAGTGTTGCAACCTTGCAGAAAAAAAGCAAACATTTTTTTCAGTGAGGTAGCAGGGAAAATGATGGACAAGCTCAAAATCGCATTTATAATGTAATTGTCAAGGCCCAGTGGAGTGGAGGTGATAAACTTTAGAAAGAAATGAAAGAAAGAAATCACATTTGCCAAGAATATATTTGGGAGTTCTCTCAGCAATGGTCATCTGAAATATGATCCGAGAGAGTTAAAGCAATGCACGGAGCCACAGTGGTTACTACTGAGACCTTACTTTGGTGTCTGCCCAATTAACTTAACATTTCCTTTCATTATGCCTACACCATCAAAAAGCATTCATTTTATGGACTGTGGGATGATAAAAAGGATTATTATTTTGCCCATATCTGTAATGTAACTGGAGAACCGCAGCACTTAAGTTTCTCACACACACAGTTCATAAATTCAAGAACAAACACTCTCCTCCACCCCCCAACTTTTCAACCCTGAGGCATTCACCAAGGAAATATTTCAACTGGAAGGAAAAGGCAGGTCTCCATCTAGAAGGGCAGTGAGAACCCTAGGATACTCTCTGTAATGCAGAGCGGAGTCTTCGGAAGAGAAGACTTGCTAAAAGTTACCTGGGCCACCTTGCTTGCCCTTTCACTTCCATGAAACAGATGTCAATTGAACTGCTGTCAGGGCTGTGTGGTGAACTCAATCTGATCAAGAAGAAGGCTTTTCCTTTCTGACATACTGCACGTACACACACACACACCCCTTTCCTTTCTTTCAATATAAAAAGAGAAATATATTGAAAGAAAAGTGAACCTGTCTTTAGGAACACAAGCTTGAAAGAAAGAGCAAGTCAGCAAATGGCTAAAAACTGGGGGTGGGGGGAGGGATAGTGGATAATTTGATGGCTTTTACAGAATGAAGCAAGATAGATGGTAAAATTTCGGGGTTTTTTTTTGTTATTTCTCAATTTCAGTAACAAATACTTACTGATTTTAATGGACATACAGTTGTCTGGGGATACAATCACAAACAAGACATAGTTTCTTTCCTTTAGCTTACATCTGAGAAGAGAACTATGCTCGAGTTAAATTGCTGGTTCTCACAAACCCAGTAAAAGTTATTTTATTCTATTTTCTCTGCAAATAAATGAGAAGCGGAATGGCGTTGAATAGTTCAGCCTGAATGCCTGCTAATGAATTTCTAAGGAGTTTGCTAATCATCAAAAACAAGATTTGATCCCACAAATGAACTTACGGTACGGTCTGGAAATAACATGTAAAATGCAGTGTGATACATGCCAACAGAAAGAGGCAGCACATACAGAGGCAAAGCAGCAAATGACAAATTCTGTCTGCAGGGACATCAGGTTAGGTTTGCCAGGCTGAGATACTGGAGCTGGTTGTGTAATGGTAGAAGGGAGTAGGGGAGTCCAGGCAAGGGAAGAACATTTTCACAGGGCGGTACAGTGGTGAGTCCACGTTAGTGCTTAGCAAAGATGTTTACATCTAGAGAGTGGGTATTGGCAAGATATACATATCCTCTGTTTCCTTACCACTGACTAAAGAAAACTTAAGAATGTGTAAAGCTACAGACCCTAGAGCAAACCATTACTACTTATTTTAGCTCTAGACAATATCAGCCCTCATCTTGATATGCGGTAGAAGAAAAATACTTGTTTCCATTCCAGTTCCATTTTCGAAAGAAAACGCAGTTGAATTTCCTCTATAAAGGAGGACATAAGAAGTTAACTTTTCATTTGCTGACTGAAAAGCAACAGTGCTATGAATACACAAAGAGAGCTGTGTGAATTTTTTTCCTATAATAAAAATTCAGTGAAAACTAGACTAAAACCATGTTCCCATTCATTAGGTTCTAAAGAAGAAATACATTATGTACGTGATACTCACATTTTACTCACATATGCAATTTAATGGGCATTCGGTGAAAAATTCAAGGTTTTCAGTTGAGCAGTGTCAGAAAGTCTTTCTTGTTTCAAACATAACAAACCTAATTACATTGTATGGAACATCACATCAAACCAACTCAGTGTATAATATTTTCTAGGTTTTTAACAAACTCCAAAATTCTAGAAATGTATCTGGTATGCTTAAGTGTAGCCTTACTTCTCAAGATCTTTTCCAGACCAATGGATAAATGAAGAATGGTAATCACTTTGTGTAGAATTACTTTGATCATGTGTTTAATATCTCCATATGACAATTATAGAATAGATGTATTGAAAAAATTTGTAGCTTTGGAGAGATATTAATTTCCCTTTCTTCAGAACCATCCATCAGCTTCTTTGATTCAAGTTGTTCTCTCATATAAATATTTGCTTTTCCTGAACTCAACTGAACCATGAAATACAGGTATGTTCAAGGTGCTTTTAGAACTAGAAATAAATATTATGTGAGACCATAAGACTATGGCTTTGTTAAAAATCTTAATTGAGTTTTTAAAACTGTGCCTGAATTACACTCTTTCGAATTAATAAATGTTCTTCTTCCCCTATCCCACAAGGGGGATAAGTTTTTTGAGTATCTTGCAAATGAGTAGTGCACTAGTACCTCAAAGTCAATGGGTGTACCACAAATGTTATCAACTCACTGGCCAAATAATATGAGTCTTGGGATTGAAGATTGTATCAGGTAGTCAGTGGGAAGACAATACATTTGCCAAAAGTATATAACAAAGGGACTATTTATAAGGCGAGGGTTGGATTATAGGAAACTGTAAGAGTCAGAGCAGTATTCTGGAGATAGGAACGGAGGAGAGACAGAAAGAGATGAGGTTTGTAGAGAAATGCAGCCAGCTTACTCCATTCCTTCCAGTCTCCTTACAGGTTGGACCCAACACAAAGCCTAAAGGCAAGAGAGACCCACTGATGTGAAGCCAACAGGTCAACCTCTGAAGCCCAGAGTAGAGTGGACAAGGGTGGAGAGTGTATCTAGAGGGCAAAAGAAGATAAACCACACCGCAATAGACCTATAATTTAGGACCTGACATTTAATCTCCTATCTCTGAATATGCCAACAATGGATTTTGAACTCAAACTTTCCAAGCTTTGATTTGGTTTTGTGTTAATCTTTTTCAAAAATACATTTTTTTTTCTTATTGTTGGAAACCATTGCTCTAGTAGAGTGGAAAATGGTAAGCAAAATGAACAAGATGCAAATATCCAAGCACCTAAATTACATCCGGAGAGTAATTTAGGCAATAAGAAGAAAATATAGTTTTTGGGTTATACATGTTCATGTGCTCCTCTTTCAAACAAAGTATAGACTCCATCAATCTGGCCAATCAAGTGTTTGAATATATACCATAAAGAGAAAGAAGATTTATTGATTCATATATTCCATAGTCAAACCTTTACCGAGAATGTGTCAGGCTCCATGTCATGCTCCCTGAGACTGACCAAACGCAAAAAAGCATTACCTTAAGCAAAATTTTTACTTTGAGTAATAGCTATGTATTTCATTCTGTATTTAATTATCATACATCTTCTAATACTAACTTTTAGATATCTGTGAAAAGTTTTTTATGTCTTCTGTCTATATAGCAAAAAATATCCTAATAATAAAAAGAAAATTCAGTGAATAATCAAGTTTGTTTAGGTACAGCCTATGTATGAGAGAAGTTGAGATCTTTCTAATTTATTCTTCATTAAATTCAAGTCTTTTAGGGGATTCCCTGGCGGTCCAGTGGTTAGGAGTCCGCACTTCCACTACAGGGGGCACGGGTTCGATCCCTGGTCAGGGAACTAAGATCCCACAAGCCACCCCACTCGGCCAGAAAAAAAAAAAATTTAAGTCTTTTAAAAACTAGTTGAAAATTAACTTTTCAAACTTGATTTGTAAAATATTTTTTTCTACTGGATTGGGCTCTGTTGTTAAAATCACCTCATTTACTACTTTGTCAGTTATGTGTATATTTCCCACCAAAACAGTGAATTTCAGCTGGCTTTTGGTTTCATTGTCTGCTCAACAGGAACATCTCAAAGTCAGGGGCTCTTTTCAGCTCTGAGACAGTGGAATCTGGGAGCAATGGGAGTGGATATTGTGTGACAGTATTTCTCAAAACACAGTGTCTCCCACAAAGGACCAAATTACCACATTACTTGCCTTTAGAATAAGTTTCCCTAGTCAACTTCTATCCAGCATTAGTAAATTGTGCCCATCACAGCAAGCAGATATCTTTCAGGACTAGCTATTTAAAAGGTAGCCGAATCCAGCTGGAATCAACTATTTTTATCTAAAAAACAAATGGGTCTTTTGTCTCGTCCTTCCTTACCTGAGGTAGGACTTGAGATCATAAACAGTTTTGTAGTGTAGTGAAAATAAAACACATTGTCCTAAGGACTTAAATGTTTCTTGTCACTGTCAGGAGTTTCCAAAGGTTCTGAGTTTTTATTCCCAGGGCCACTGATGCATTTATAAACGTAGTTTGTAAACTTCATAGGAATAGTTAATGTGGTAGATTTTCAGAATTAAATCAGGTTCCAAGGTACTGCAGCTCTCAGAACCTTTGTTGAATCTTGATAGATATCTCAGTCAAAATTACTTATCATGTCTTTTGTTATTCTATTGTCCCTCATTTGCATGTATCATAAGCTAATTTGTAATATCATTAGCTAACTATATTAACCTCTAGGTTATCTGATTGCACAAGCAGGTGCATTTTTATATACTCCAAAGGTCTAGCACACTGCTCTGTATCTAATAGGAACTCATTAAACCTTTGTCAACTGAATCAGCATCTTTAGTGTTAATAATTTGGCCATAGGCTCTCATTTTATGAAGTGCTTATAACCTTCAAAAACTATTTCTATAAAACAGTACTTTTTTTCCACTAAAAAAGTCGTCTTTCCTCGGAGATAAAATCTAAAATTGATAATGTTGAAAATGTTCAGGGCATCATGGATGCTCTATTCCCAATGTTTCTGCATCACTTCCAAAACTTTCACAAAGGTCAGCACCAGTCTACTATGAGGCATATCCAAAGTGAACAGGATTTACTCTCAGCTGTGTGCTCTTCACCTGGTCTTCCCAAAATGAGAAAATCTGGTTCAGATTAACCATTTCAGAAACTTTGTGACTTTAAACAGATTGACCTGATTTTGAACTATATTACAAAAGTATAGTAATCAAAACAGTATGATATTGGCATAAAAACAGCCACATAAACCAATGGAAAGAATCAAGAACTGAGAAGTAAACCCATGCATATATGGCCAATTAATATTTGACAAGGGATCCAAGAACACTCAATGGGGAAAGAATAGTCTCTTCAATAAATGGTGTTGGGGAAACTGGATATCCACAGGCAAAACTCTAAAACTGGACCCCTATTTTATACCACCCACAAAAATTAACTCAAAATGGATTAAAGACTTAAAACGTAAGACCTGGGTCATAAAACTCTAGAAGAAAACATAAGGAAAAATCTCCTTGACATCAGTCTTGGCAATAATTTGTTTTTGGATATGACACCAAAAGTATAAGCAACAAAAGCAAGAATCAACAAGCGGCTCTGAGGAAAATGCAATAGTGTCTTAGGACTGCTGCAGCTTTGGACCTTGACAGACATCTGATTGGGGCTACAAGGTTCTGCCCCAGAAGTCCAAGTGCTTTGCTACTGAGTCTTTCTGGCTCCTGGAAACCTATGGATGTGTGTACCACCCATGCATGGTCTCTCCCTATTCTGGCTTTGGGCACTCCCTCCCTGCACAGCCTTTGGTCTAAAGCCCATCCTCCCACATCTAGCATGGCCTCTGTGCTGTGACTCTGTGGGGCGGGGAGTGGGAGACAACCATGAACATTGGTGTTTGTGTGATAGGTAGTGTAAGTCAAACTCCCTAGGGAGAAGTCTGGGATGAGGAGCCTCTGGCTCCCAAAGCACCCAGATGTTTCTCATCCCAGGACTCCCCTGTCCACCCATAGAACTCCCAAGAGACTGGGCTTCCTCTAGAGAGAGTGGTCGCAGCTGCAGCACCTTGGGCCTGATTCTCCCATTCTCTGACCCACCCCTTATGCTCAGCATATCCCAGCCTGTCTTCTCCTTGCCCTTCTATCAGGACCCAGGCTTACGCCCTCAGCACCAATAACAACATTCTAACTAAGCTCAAAACTTCAGCACAGCAAAAGAAACAGTCAACAAAATGAAAAACTGAAAAGACAACCTACAGAACAAGAGAAAGTATTTGCAAACCTTGTATCAGATGATGGGTTAATAACCAAAATATGTAGTGAACTCATATAAGTCATTAGCCAAAAACCAAACAAATCAATTAAAAAATAGGCAGAGGATTTGAACAGAAATTTTTCTAAAGAAGACATACAAACAGGTACATAAAAAAGCCAACCAGAACATGAAAAGGAGCTCAAAATCACTAATCATCAGGGAACTGCAAATCAAAAACACAGTGAGATATCACCTCACACCTATCAGAATGGCTATTCTCAAAAAGACAAAAATAACATATGCTGCTGAGAATGTGGAGAAAAGGGAACCCTGATACACTGTTGGTGGGAATGTAAGTTGGTGCAGGCCCTATGGAAGAGAGAATGAAGTTTCATCGAAAAATTAAAAACAGGGCTTCCCTGGTGGCACAGTGGTTGAGAATCTGCCTGCCAATGCAGGGGACACGGGTTCGATTCCTGGTCCGGGAAGATCCCACATGCCGCGGAGCAACTGGGTCCGTGAGCCACGACTACTGAGCCTGCGCGTCTGGAGCCTGTGCCCCGCAACAAGAGAGGCCGCGATGGTGAGAGGCCCGCGCACCGCGATGAGGAGTGGCCCCCGCTTGCCGCAACTAGAGAAATCCCTCGCACAGAAACGAAGACCCAACACAGCCAAAAATAAATAAATTAATTAATTTTTAAAAAAAAATTAAAAACAGAACTACCACATGATACAACAATCCCATTTCTGGTATATATATGTGCAGGAAACAAAATCACTATCTTGAAGAGATATTGAAGTATTAGTCACAATAGCCAAGACATGAAAACAACCTAAGTGTCCATTAACAGGTAAATGGATAAAAAAGATTATATATATACACATATATATATAAATGGAATATTATTCAGACACAAAAAGGAAGAAATCTTGCCCTTTGCAACAACAGGAATGGACCTTAGGGGAATTAAGCTAAGTGAAATAAGTTGGACAGAGAAGGACAAACACTGTATGATCTCATTTATATGTGAAATCAAAAACACCAAACTCATGGAAACAGAGAGTAGTTGCCAGGAGCTGAAGGGTGGAGGAAATGGGGAGATGTTGGTCAAAGGGTACAAAATGATGAGTAAGTTTTGGGGGTCTATATGCAGCATATTTAACCATACTGTATTGTGCACTCAGAAGCTGCTGTGAGAGTAGAGCTTTAATGTTCTCACCATAACAACAACAACAACAAAATGGTATTTACATGCAGTGAAGGATGCGTTAACTGACCTATGGTAAATACTTCACAATATATACGGGTATCAAATCATCACACTGTACACCTTAAAATTACACAATGTTTTATGTTAACTATATTTCAGTAAAGCTGGGAAAAAACCACAACAAATAAACCCAATTCAGATAAAATCAGCTGAACCACCATTATCCAATGAATAATTTACTGAGAGTTATTTATGATACACATTTGCACAAATATATTCACATATAACAAAGTAAAAAGAATCAGAAACAATTCGCGTTTAAGGTTTTAAGTTTTTAAAAAAGCTTTCTTCTAAATCCTTGGCCAGAAGCAGGCTGGAAAATGACTTTGCTCAGGTTTGCATTTGTTTCATTTTTTGTTTTATTTAACATGGCAGCATTTGTTGCCCCTCCCTGTATTCCATCCTTCCTCTCCGCCCAGGGCAATTCAGTAACTGACAGCTTTTGTACCTGCCAGTCCCTTCCTTGCATTGGGCTCTGAAGGGTTACTGCAGAGAATTCTCAACCCACCTAAACTTTTTCTAAACATTCAGACACCTTAATCAATCATATGCCAATAGCTCAGGACTTTTTTCTTTCTAATAGCAATGCCAAGATCCCTTCAATGGCTGGAAGCACAAGGGGGACAGTTTCCTCTGACACTGTCCACAGAATGTCTTCTCTACCTGCAGGGTACTGCCGTACCTCAGACTTTGGAAGAAAGAAAAGAACCTCCAGATTGAGAGTTACCTGAAAGAATTTCCCCTGCTTCTTAAAAAGTTTTACATCTGCAGCAGCACTTAATAAATCCTCTTGAACCACCAAGCAAAGTTAAATAGATCTTCAGCATTCCTGATAAATTTTTATTTCATATCACTTTCGTGGAACACACTTCACATGATTTACCTTCCTATGCTTCGCCTTCCATTCAAACAGTCACTTTGCAAAACAAATTTAAGTGTGCATATCAATTTATTTCAAAATTCATGGTTAAGATGCACTATTTACTTCATACACATAAATATTGGCCACTGTTTATGTATGTTGATGTAACACTGATTTTTGTATTCTTGCTCTATCAAAAAATTTTGAGTGTCTACTCTTGTGCCAGCTTTGTCAGATGCTAGAGAAAGAAAACAAGGCAGGAAAAAAACAATTAATGAATAATTGTTTTATCTTACTGATGGGATTAAAATTTTACATCTGTGTACCTATTTGTTTTGTTTCTAAATTTTATTTTTACTAACAGGTACCACTTTTGTCATAATAAAATAACTCAACAAATTGTTTTTAATAATATAAAACTGAGGTTTATATACTCCAGGCAAGGAATTGGAAGAGACTTTTTCTGGGGAGTCTTAGAAAAAAGAATAAAATCTAAGAATAATAATGTTGGGGGTTTCCAGAGAAGGCAACTAGCCAGATCACCTTTGACTGTTTCACTTACCTGGATGGAAAAGATGTCGCATCCATGCAACAAGAACAATATGCTATAAAAAGGAACAGTGGTAGACTGTGGGAGTAGATAAATCAGGGAATAAAAGCAGACAGTTACTAGTTCCAGTGGTTTAAAAAATGCAGAGAAAAAAATTTTTAATTATGTATATTATATGGCTCAAGTGTTAATAGTGTTTATATGATCCTAATACTGTAAGCTCTGAGTATTGATATTGATCTAACCAAAATCACTTAATATTACTTTATAATGGGTTGAAGGGGCAGGAATTAAGAGAGAAAGATGGGGAAGAGATTACAAAGAGCTAAATTCTCAGTGCCCATTTTAAGAACTCAGTAGTTAATACCTAAAAACAAACAAAAAACCCCAAGCAGTAGCAAAAACACTGTTAAATATCAAGAATCAGCAATATACACCTGTTCATTAGACACACAACAGTAAATAACAGAAAAAAGTGTCAGTTAAGAGCTGAAAAGGAGTTGTTTCTAGGGAAAGAAAAATGAAAATGAGGGTGGTCAGGGACTGATAATTTTTCTAACAAGTTTTATAGAATTATTTACTTCTTAAAAGTGTGTTCACAGATAAATTATATAAAGTAAAACCAAGTTAGGACCTGTTAAGTATATAATGGTATGCCCAAGAATTGTTCCTCACACGGCAGAGAGGAAAGAGAAGAAGCAAGCTCTCTTGTGTTTCTTCTTATAAGGGTACTAATCCCATTTATGAGGGCTCCAGCTTCCTTACCTTATTAACTCCCCAAAGCCTCACCATCTAATAGTATATCAATGGGGATTATGATTTCAATATATGAATTTTGGGAGGACACAAACATTTAATTTATAAAATGCACCCACTGGCATTTTGTTAAGGGAATGGCTTGCACATGGGCTATTCCCACTCTAATCTGGCTCTTTTACCTTAATCTTCCACAGCACAACACACAAGGGGCTGTTATTTATAAAGAGATCTGCCAAAATTTCCACAGTAATGGGGGAAAGTAACCCACAGGATAACTTGCCAAGACTGCATAGTCCCATACCACCTTTTCCCTTTCCCTCCCTGCATAGCTCCTAGACCACCTCCAAGTAACTCCATGGGGTACAGCCCTTCCTTGGCTCCCAACCTCCAGTGAACAATGGTTTACAATATTACTTAGACAGAAAACCCACACACAGACTTCTAAGAATAAGCAATAATGAAAATACAATGGGAGTCTAAATCTAGATTTTGAAAACAAACAGTTCTCAAAAGGAAGCAAGTCCTGCAGAGATGGCCTTTAACAAGAAAATTCAGAGCAGTTCGGCTCTTTGGAGCCATAACTTCAAACCTCTCCATTCCAGACCCGAATTTTCTCTAGATGTAACTATAAAATGGTTTTCTAGGACAAGAGGAAAATATCCCTCAACGATAGATTCTTTCTTATGATGGTCAATTTCATATGTCAACTTGCCTGGGCCACAGTGCCCAGATATTTGATCGAACATTATTCTGAATGTCTTCGTGAAGGAGTTTTTGGATGAGATTTACATTTAAATCAGTGAACTCTGAGTAAATAAATTGCCTCCATAATGTGGGTGGGCCTCATCCAATCAGTTGAAAGTCTGAATAGAACAAAAGATTAACCTACTCTGAGCAAGAGGAAATTCTCCAGCAGACAGCCTCTGGACTCAAACTGCAACTCTTTTCCAAGCCTCCAGCCTGCCAGCCACATCCATCAGATTTTAGATTTACTAAACCTCCACGATCACATGAGTCAACTCCTTAAAATAAGTCTCTTTCTATAAACATACACACATTCTATTGGTTCTATTTCCCTGGAGAACCCTGACTAATACAGTCCTCTTATAAAGCAAAATCATTTCTTATAATTTTTAATAAACAGTGTTCTAGTCTTTCCTCATCTCAGGTTCAAAATAATTTCTGAGTCCAGACCAAACCCAGGTCACTTTGTTACATTAATATAACAGCTTCTAACTAAATGTGATGCTCCAGTAACCATTTATGTTTTGAGGCCACAGACCATGAAGAATTAAGTTTATTTATAGAGGGGTCTAAGGAGAAGGAAGGAGGGTGCGGAAAGAAAAGTAACTGGAGGGATTTTTGTAAATGATTTTAAGCTCCCCACTTCAAACTAGGCAGGGAGTGAGTTGACTTCTCTAGAAAGAAGACTCTCATATTGATCATGTAACAAAAATACGATGCACTGAGGGAAGTTATAGCAAACAAGTAATCTTATGGAACATATTTGATAAATGTATGTCTCTTAGCAATTTCATACTGTGAAGTGAGATTGAAATACACAAGAAATGGAATTATTAAAAGCCCTGCTTGAAATGTGGCATCTTGAGAAATGGCTGATGACCATATCAAGTGTGACTGCAATTCTTAATAAGCTGTTTTCTAGAGAAAACTCTTGTAATTTGTTATTAACAATGGTTATTAAATGGCCCTGGTCCCTTTTATTGTCATTGTTGCTGTTGTCATTTGCATTTTATTACTAAGCATTATGGTTTGGAAGAACTGCTTAGGAATCTCATGTGGGAGATATTCTATGACTCTGCATGTAACTACATAACATTTATGAGCCCACTCTTTCTCAAAGATACCTAAGTAATAAAGTAAAATAAGTGTCTTACTAGACTGATATAAATTGTTTCTCCTTAACTTCAAGCTCCTTAAGAGGCCTATACTCTTTTCTGTAAAAATAAAGGTAATATCTATGTCACCAAATTATAGTGAAAATAATGTACTTAAGGCACCAAGTATCATGCCTGGCACTTAATATGCATTCATCAAATGGTAGGTATTATTGCTATGACTATCTACCTATGAGCTCTACCTATGAGCTCTACCTAATCTACTTATGAGATTTATGAAAATCTCACAGCTAACCTCATACATAATCAGTGGTAAAAGACTGAAAACTTACCCCTAAGATCAAGACCATTTCTCTAATGATTTTGTACACTAATCTAGTTTTACCAACTAAATTACAAGTTATTTGAGTGAAAGCAAAGTACTTTTTACTTCTTTGCAGTTCACTTATGTCATGCTGGAAATAGAGTTAGTGTTCTAAAAATCACCTTTGGTTGACAAACTAATTTTCTTCTATTTTGAAAACAATAAATTTAAATTAGAATCTTTTACATCAATGGAAAATTCTTTGAAATGTTTTCACGCTCTTGTTCAGAAAAATTAAATAGGGGTTGATACATTACTGTGTCCTGAATTGAGTGGCATTCTTTCTTAGGCAAAGGAAATCTTTAAGGTCATTTCTTACATATATTACTACTAAAGTAAAATTATTGAGTTAGATATTTAACCTTTAAAACCATACCCCTTCAGAAACTCTAAAATCTCTAAGCAAAACTAGAAATAGTTTTGATGCAATCAGCACATTTATTTACACACCCATTGTCTTAGTTCTTCAACATGTCTTTGAAATACTAAACTTGACAGTTTTTGAAAAGGTGCCTTGTTTCAACATAAAACTATGAGAACACCCATAACATGGCTGTTTCCTTTCAAAAGAAGGAATGCAGGGGAATTTTTTTTTCTGCTTAAACTAATGCTATTGTTTTATTGCCAATTTTTCTTTAAAAGTACCCATTATTGAATCCAGCTTATTAGGTATTTTTAATCAGTTAACAACGCTGTTAGAACTTGTTATAAATTCCTACATACTCTAAGAATGTTCCACATTCTTGAGTCATTCTTTGAACCTGTAACCACCTACCTGACAGTTTATTTCCAAAGTGCTGCTTTATGTTGAATAGTTCATCATGTTATGATAGGATTTCCATAAAACAGAATGAAAACTACTTTCTTCAGTTTAATTTCACGAAATTGATGATAAATTTACATTACATTGTCTCAGTATTTTTCCAACTTCTAAACCTGTACACGCCTGTTAAATGGCACATTAAATATGAATTCCATTCAGTTTTACCCACTTGGAAATACCAGCAAATGCCCCTTCCAGCCAGCACATAAAAGGGTCTTCTCCCCAAAAGTTTTACTTATTTATGTCAATCTTATGGAAATTCTAGTTTATTTGTACTGCTTTGCTTTCAAAAGCCTAAGCTTTACTACTTGGAATGTTATATTATCCAGAAATGTTTGATGTTTTTAAATGCTCAATTGACTTGTTATTGTAAGAAACATAAAGTTAAAATATGACCTGAAAATAAACTATAAAGAAATTCAAAGTGCTAGATTAGCAAACTAGAGCCTAGTGGAGCTGTTATTCACAACATTTATCCCATCAAAAGACTGTCTATTACTGCAACCTGCATGCATATATTTTCTACTTTTCCCTGCTCTGATTCACAATCATCTCTCTGTCACCTATGGTATAACCAAGGAATAACCAAAAACACACAAACAACTTATAAAGCTAAATCCAGCTACCGAAAATCATATTTTAACAAAAGTTTGATGCCCTTTCTCATTTTCTCAAAAGAGAAAGATAAAGTGAGACTGATAAATTAGAATTTAGGTCATTCATTGTCATTCACTTAGCCACACAACATTTAGGTGTTGTGTTCTCACAAAATAACCAGTATTATATTAAGTATTCTGGGAAACATAAATGAAATAAAAGATACATCCTCTGTCTGTGCAGTGCAAACCACGAATTTATATTTTCCCCTATACAAACACTAGGTAGATATTGATGTGCAGCGATATTGCCAAAACAAAAAAAGAAAAGGAATACACTGGTTCCTAAATACAAGTTTTCTATAGGTATTTTTCAGGAAGTAGACTGTTAAAAGCCAGTCATCCCAAATCCCCCTTCTAAAGAAAACTGAGGGCAATTAAAAGATGAAAATCTATTCACTTACTCATCAAAAAGGTATGAAAATTACCCCACAAGTAGATCTTGGCTGCAAAAGATATGAACTATTCCCAGCATGCACAGATCTTTCTCCTTTTCGATAGGTCATTAACTTGTCCCAGTAGAAGGAAATCTCCACATTGCATACTACTTCAAGTGTTTTACCTTGAATATTATAAACTAGTAGTCCTTCAATGTCTGGTAAGTAACATATCATCAGTCAACACTAGCAATGAAAGTCAAGTATGAAAGGCACTAAAACATGCTGTATCCCTAAGAAGCTGAGCACCATCCATAATTTCTCTTTGACTCTTAGAGAAGCAGCAACCACAACAAACAGGGGTTCAGCAGGAGGGGAAACAGGAAGAAATTTTGAACTAAACAATATCTAAACCAACAAGCTACTGGAAAACAAACAGATTTTCTTAAAAACATTAACTAGAAAAGATAGCCACGCTTTGACTTTAAAATCAACGGATCTTTACATAGTAAAGTTTATTTTTTACTAAAGGTTATGAAAGACAAAGGAATGTAAAATATGCAAAAGACAGTCTCTGCCCCAAATGTTCTTAGTTAATCATATATATGAAACATACTTTATTTCTAATACTGCTCATCAATAATTCCCATAATGGCATACTGTTTGAGTTACAGAAGTTTTTCTAATCTCAGAAATCTCATTCTAACCCTAGTAAACACCTGTAATTTATATATTACTATACAAACCATAGTTAAGAACATGACCATTATAGGTAAAATTTGTATCACCTGTGCACATTTTAAATAATACAGGAAATACAATGGTCTGTAATTGAGTTTTATTCCATTTCTGAATTGTGAACTAGAAAAGTGCTACAAAAACACATTATACTTAGACCAAAAAAAAAAAAAACAACAACAACACATTATACTTAGAGATTAAGGGGGGAAATATTAGATTGTCAGCACTTCAAGCTGCAAATCTGTGTTTAAAAAAAGACATTTCAAAGCAATGAAATAGACCATGATTTCATTTGTATTTACTGTGTTCACTTTTCAAATTCACTGTAAAGACATGACTGAGAAATGTCTTGTAATTTCTGCAGGGGAAAAAAAAAATGCAACCACCATTCAGCTCTCACAGAGTATATTAGAACATATTCATGCCTTATCTATTACCCAAACCCTTGCAATATGTAATCCATAGTAAACCAGAGAAGTTGAAGATAAGCTTCTTTAAGAACAGAATCAAAGGAATTTATAGGGCCAGTTCTACTTTTGGTGAGAATATTTGGCTTAAGACCAGACACCTAGAGTTCTTACCTGAAACAACAGGACACATCACAGAAGTAAATGCTAAAGGAGATGCTTGAACTTGGACCAGGAGAGATAATAGAGACAGAGAACGAAAGGGAAACATTTAAGCCCAAAAGCCTATTGCCAATTCATCTTTCATTGTAAAAGTGAAATAGCTTCATATGTAAACACATTTATGAACCAGAAAACCAAAAGGAAATTTTGCTACCAGATTTGGGGATAGAATAGAGTGAAGACAAATAATTAGAAGTAGAAGACCTTTTATAGAGGAAAAAAAGAGAAAGAAACTTCTTCCTTTTCAAAGAATCTGAAAATGCCTTGAGTCAAATAGAAAACATGCAGCGGACCTATCACTATGACAAGAATGAGTTAAAGAAAAAAAAATAAGCTGGATGCAACCAATAGCCCCACTAACACTTATAAGAAATGAAAAGTCCATGATTTCCGTGATGAACATATAGCACTCAGCATGAGCCATTCAAGGTCAAAGGCAAAGCTAATTAATTAACTGATTTGTCTTAATGCTTTATTCTTTGAAAATTTAAGTGCATCATAATACTTCAAAGTATTAATTTTTATTTAAACCAGAATAGAAAGGTCTCTAATGCAATTATTTCCTGAACTACTTATAAGCACAATGGCTTTCTGCTAAAAGGTGTGAATATCCTCAGTGCTGAGAACGGCCCCATAAAACTGTGCAAATAAAAGCTGTTGCCTTTGTGACGTTTTCTCCAGTGCTGTGTCTTAAATAAAAAGATGGGGATATGGAAGGAGAACACTTGTTTAAAATTTTTGGTCTAGTCATGTCAGTCAAATTAATTTGACATAAAGCAGAACTCCAAAGCTAACAGAGTTTCTGCCTTCATTATTTTTGCCAATTTCTGGAGGAGGCGGGAAATCAATGAAATTGCTTATTTTCTCCCATGAGTTTCTATAAGCTGTGCCAGTAAAAGAAAACAGAGATAATCATATCTTCTCCTAAGGAAGACAAATATCATAAAAGCAAGTCTTTATTTGTGCAATTTGAGTTATACAAATAATTTTTGCAGAATAGCCATACTTCATTCATGAACACTGTACTGAGAAATTTTTTTATTTCAATCAGTTTTCTCAGCTTCAGCACGACTGACACTACAGACCAGATAATTCTTTGTTTTGGGGGGCTGTTCTGTGCATTCTAGGATATTTAGCAGAATCCCTGCCTCTACTCAACACAGCCAGTAGTACCCTCCCTCCCTGCATTTGTGACAATTAAAAGTTATCAGACGTCTCCTGAGGGACAAAATCATCCCAACTGAGAATCATCATTTGCCTTTTTCACTAATATTTATACTAAAAATCAAAAGCAATGATGCTAAAACTTCTGGCATCTTAGCCCCAATCGGATTGAATAGTGGCACTTTACTTTTATAATGAATCCCTATTGTGTATCATCTGAATGACAACAGAAATTTAGGTTATTAAATTATATTTGTAATTAAGCAGATAAAATGAAAGAACAGTGGTTGTAATTGGCATGTGCTCACTCCACTGATCCCATCTCAAGTACCCAAAATGCCCCACCCCGAAGAATAAATGGAATTATGTCTAAGGTGGGAGATCTAGAACAGGGATTCTCTTCTCAGGCTCTGAAGGATTATTATTGAGGGATTGCTCCCAGGACGAACCTGAAGGAAAGTGAGGGAACACAAGAGGGAAGGAGAAAGAGCCAAGTAGGAAGTGGTTTCAGTTGTGATCTAGCTTCAGCCTAATCGTAGGAGAGCTCTGGAACATAAAAACTGCACCACAGAGTAGGTCCTGCCTACAAGACATCCTGCTTGGAGGCAAGGGGCTGGCCTTTTACATGGCATCAGTCAGCCGTTGGCTGCAGGCCACCAAGAATGGCACAACTTCACAGGCAAAGCAGCTCCTATAAGTCATGGGCAATCCTTCAAAAAGGCTAAAGCTGTGAACCCTTAACAATCAACACCTACAGCAATTGGAGGATTGGGGTTCCAGTACAGCAAAGAGATATGGGGAACCAAATAGTGTCCACTACAGATGACCTTCTACAACAGTAGAACAACAAACTGCCTCCTCACACACAAGTTGAGTTCTCATTGGTCAAGGCATGGAGGGATGTAAGTTCTATCTTGTTTATTGTTGACTGTCTCCTTGTGAATAAAACGCCACAGCCTGAAATGCAAACTGTTGTGTGGTAATATAGCATGCATTTATAAAAGAAAAATTATAGACACTAGAACATTCAGTTCTAGTGAAATTTTAAGGAAGGACAATTTGTTTTGTCCATTGATAATGATAACATCTTTCTCATTAGAATCTACACAATTATATATTATCTTTCACAATGATAATTATAAGAATCTTTTGGAACTAAACAGGAAAGTATATAATCTTCATTTTTATGGCAAATTACTTATACAATTTTGTTTATGAAAAATGAAAATGCTATAAAATTGCTTTTTGCTATTACATTAGATTTGAAACATTACTGACTATCAAAATGAGAGGTTTTTTTCCTTTGTTCTGGAATTTTTTCCAGAAGTATTTGGAAAAAAACAATAGTTCTTAAAACTTTGTAGTGTCAGGACTTCCCTTTTAATTATTAAAAAGTACTGAGGGGGCTTCCCTGGTGGCGCAGTGGTTGAGAGTCTGCCTGCCGATGCAGGGGACACGGGTTCGAGCCCTGGTCTGGGAAGACCCCACATGCCGCGGAGCAACTGGGCCCGTGAGCCACAACTACTGAGCCTGCGCGTCTGGAGCCTGTGCTCCGCAACAAGAGAGGCCGCGACAGTGAGAGGCCCGTGCACCGCGATGAAGAGTGGCCCCCGCTTGCCGCAACTAGAGAAAGCCCTAGCACAGAAACGAAGACCCAACACAGCCAAAAGTAAAATAAATAAATAAATTAATTAATTAATTAATTAATTGTTTTTAAAAAAGTACTGAGGACCACAATAGCTTTTGTTTATGTAGATTGTCTACCTATACTTACTGTTTTAGAAATTAATACTGAGAAAATTTTAAATAATTATTTATATTTAAATCTAACAATAACAATCTATTACTATCTATTACTCACTAAATCTATTACAATCTATTACAATCTATTACAATCTATTACTCACTAAAACTTAGTGAGAAGAGTGACATTGTTTTGCATTTTGCAAATCTCTTTAGTGTCTGAATTAATAGAAGAGCTGAAATATTGATCTGGTTAAAGTATATCAACAAAATCAATCTCACACAGATATGTGTGAGGAAAGGGAAAAGTATTTTAATCACCTTTTCAGATAATTGTGGATAGTCTTCTTTACTACTAGACCAAAATTTGACAATTAGTGGTTTTTAAAGGACAGTTGCAAAGTGGAATCTGAAACCATATCAATGAATGTTGTATACTTTGTTATATTAAAATTCCTTGCACTATCTTACAACTTAAAGGGGATTATTTTAACCTAGGCATGATTTTGTAATATCACGCATTGTCATGTGGAAAATACTGATTTACTGAGATCTGCAGACCTTCCAAATATTAACATATTCCACTAGTCAATATTTGAAAAATTTTATGTTTAATACCGCTGATCTTATAAGAAAAGTCTTTGAGTATCAGGAAGTAGTTAAGTTCACAGGAGCAGACAAGTTTCTTCCAAATTCTAATTTTCACTGGCAATAAACATTATTAGTTCTTCTCCTTAAGATGACAATTCACCATATTTATTAAAAAAAAAAAAAAGTCTACCCAATACTCAAGTCTGAATAACCATAGTTTATCTGTCAGTCATTCTTTCAAGTAAATACATTGTTCATGAGAAAAGTGGCTAGTGCATCCTGAATTTCAAACAATTGCTTGAGGACTCTTCCCCAGGACAACTGTTATAACTCAGTAAGCAGTAGAAATGCTTTATGTGTACTTTCCATTTCTTCCCACGGAAATATTTAAAAGGTGTGTGCTCAGAGCCTCCCATCTAGAAGCTTGCACAAGCCTCTTAGATAGCCTCATCCACCAAAGGGTGGACAGCAGAAGCAAGAACAACTACAATCCTGCAGCCTGTGGAACAAAAACCACAATAACAGAAAGATAGACAAAATGAAAAGGCAGAGGACTATGTCCCAGATGAAGGAACAAGATAAAACCCAGGAAAAACAACTAAATGCACTGGAGATAGGCAACCTCCCAGAAAAAGAATTCAGAATAAAGATAGTGAAGATGATCCAGGACCTTGTTAAAAAAAATGGAGGCAACGATCGAGAAGATGCAAGAAATGTTTAACAAAGACCTAGAAGAATTAAAGAACAAACAAACAGAGATGAACAATACAATAAGTGAAATCAAAAATACACTACAGGGCTTCCCTGGTGGCACAGTGGTTGAGAGTCTGCCTGCCGATGCAGGGGACATGGGTTCAAGCCCTGGTCTGGGAAGATCCCACATGCCGCAGAGCAACTGGGCCCGTGAGCCACAACTACTGAGCCTGCGCGTCTGGAGCCTGTGCCCTGCAACGAGAGGCCGTGACAGTGAGAGGCCCACGCACCGCGATGAAGAGTCGCCCCCGCTCGCTGCAACTGGAGAAAGCCCTCGCACAGAAATGAAGACCCAACACAGCCAAAAATAAATAAATAAATAAATAAATTTTTAAAAAAAGAAAAATACACTAGAAGGAATCAGTAGCAGAATAACCGAGGCAGAAGAAGACAAAATGGAAGAAATCACTGCTGTGGAACAAAATAAAGAGAAAAGAATGAAAAGAAATTAAGACAGCCTAAGAGGCCTCTGGGACAAGTTTAAATGCACCAACATTTGCATTATAGGGGTGCTGGAAGGAGAAGAGAGAGAGAAAGGACCCGAGAAAATATTTGAAGAGATTATAGTTAAAAACTTCCCTAACACAGGAAAGGAAATAGCCACCCAAGTCCAGGAAGCACAGAGAGTCCCAGACAGGATAAACCCAAGGAGGAACACGCCGAGACACATGGTAATCAAATTGATAAAAATCAAAGACAAAGAAAAATTATTAAAAGCAACAAGGGAAAAACAACAAATAACATACAAGGGAACTCCCATAAGGTTAACAGCTCATTTCTCAGCAGAAACTCTGCAAGCTAGAAAGGAGTGGCACAATATATTTAAAGTGATGAAAGGGAAGAACCTACAACCAAGAATACTCTACCGAGCAAGGATCTCATTCAGATTCAATGTAGAAATTAAAAACCTTACAGACAAGCAAAAGCTAAGAGAATTCAGCACCACCAAACCAGCTCTACAACAAATGCTAAAGGAACTTCTCTAAGTGGAAAACACAAGAGAAGAAAAGGACCTACAAAAGCAAACCCAAATCAATTAAGAAAATGGTAACAGGAACATACATACAGATAATTACCTTAAATGTGAATGGATTAAATGCTCTAACCAAAAGACAGACTGGCTGAATGGATACAAAAACAAGACACATAATATGCTATCTACAAGAGACCCACTTCAGACCTAAGGACACACACAGACTGAAAGGGGGGGATGGAAAAAGATATTTCACACAAATGGAAATCAAAAGAAAGCTGGAGTAGCAATACTCATATCAGATAAAATAGACTTTAAAATAAAGAATGTTACAAGAGACAAGGAAGGACACTACGTAATGATCAAGGGATCAATCCAAGAAGAAGATATAACAATTATAAATATATATACACCTAACATAGGAGCACCTCAATACATAAGGCAAATGCTAACAGGTATAAAAGAGGAAATCGACAGTAACTCAATAAATAGTGGGGGAATTTTACACCTCACTTACAGCAATGGACAGACCATCCAGACAGAAAATTAATAAGGAAACACAAGCTTTAAATGACACAATAGACCAGATAGATTTAATTGATATTTATAAGACATTCCATCTGAAAATAGCAGTTTACACTTTCTTCTCAAGTGCACATGGAACATTCTCCAGGGTGGATCACATCTTGGGTCAAATTAAGCCTTGGTAAATTTAAGAAAATTGAAATCGTATCAAGCATCTTTTCTGACCACAATGCTATGAGATTAGAAATAAATTACAGGAAAAAGACCCATTAAATCACAAACACATGGAGGCTAAACAACAAGCTACTCAATAACCAAGAGATCACTGGAGAAATCAAAGAGGAAATAAAAAAATACCTAGAGACAAATGACAATGAAAACACGATGATCCAAAATCTATGGGATGCAGCAAAAGCAGTTCTAAGAGGGAAGTTTATAGAAACACAATCCTACGTCAAGAAACAAGAAAAATCTCAAGTAAACAATCTAACCTTACACCTAAAGGAACTAGAGAAAGAAGAACAAACAAAACCCAAAGTTAATAGAAGGAAAGAAATCATAAACATCAGAGCAAAAATAAATGAAATAGAAACAAAGAAAACAAGAGCAAAGATCAATAAAACTAAAAGCTGGTTCTTTGAGAAGATAAACAAAATTTATAAACCTTTAGCCAGACTCATCAAGAAAAAGAGGGAGAGGACTCAAATCAATAAAATTAGAAATGAAAAACGAGAAGTTACAATGGACACCGCAGAAATACAAAGCATCATAAGAGACTACTACAAGCAACTCTATGCCAATAAAATGGACAACCTGGAAGAAATGGACAAATTCTTAGAAACGTATAACCTTCCAAGACTGAACCAGGAAGAAATAGAAAATGTGAACAGACCAATCACAAGTAATGAAATTGAAACTGTGATTAAAAATCTTCCAACAAACAAAAGTCCAGGACCAGATGGCTTCACAGGCGAATTTTCTCAAACATTTACAGAAGAGCTAACACCCATCCTTCTCAAACTCTTCCAAAAATTGCAGAGGAAGGAACACTCCCAAACTCATTCTACAAGGCCACCATCACCCTGATACCAAAACCAGACAAAGATACTATAAAAAAGAAAATTACAGACCAATATCACTGATGAATATAGATGCAAAAATCCTCAACAAAATACTAGCAAACAGAATCCAACAACACATTAAAAGGATCATACACCATGATCAAGTGGGATTTATCCCAGGGATGCAAGGATTCTTCAATATATGCAAATCAATCAATGTGATACACCATATTAACAAATTGAAGAATAAAAACCATATGAGCATCTCAATAGATTCAACATCCATTTATGATAAGAACCCTCCAGAAAGTGGGCACAGAGGGAACCTACCTCAACATAATAAAGGCCATATACGACAAACCCACAGAAAACATCATTCTCAATGGTGAAAAACTGAAAGCATTTTCTCTAAGATCAGGAACAAGACAAGGCTGTCCACTCTCATCTCTATTATTCAACATAGTTTTGGAAGTCCTAGCCATGGCAATCAGAGAAGAAAAAGAAATAAAAGAATGCAAATTGGAAAATAAGAAGTAAAACTCTCACTGTTCGCAGATGACATGATACTATACATAGAAAATCCTAAAGAAGACACCAGAAAAGTACTAGAGCTAATCAGTGAATTTTGTAAAGTTGCAGGATACAAAATTAATGCACACAAATCTCTTGCATTCCTGTATACTAACAGTGAAAGATCAGAAAGGAAATTAAAGAAACAATCCCATTCACCATTGCAACAAAAAGAATAAAATACCTAGGAATAAACCTACCTAAGGAGGCAAAAGACCTGTACTCAAAAACTATAAGACACTGATGAAAGAAATCAAAGATGCCACAAACAGATGGAGAGATTTACCATTTTCTTGGACTGGAAGAATCAATATTGTGAAAATGACTATACTACCCAAAGCATTCTACAGATTCAATACAATCCCTATCAACTAGAATAAAAAAATCTTAAAATATGTATGGAGACACAGAAGACCCTGAATAGCCAAAGCTATCTTGAGGGAAAAAAACGGAGCTGGAGGAATCAGACTCCCTAGCACCATACACAAAAATAAACTCAAAATGGATTAAAGACTTAAATGTAAGGCCGGACACTATAAAACCCATAGAGGAAAACATAGGCAGAACACTCTTTGACATAAATCACAGCAACATCTTTTTTGACCCACCTCCTACAGTAATGAAAATTCAAACAAAAATAAACAGATGGGACCTAATGAAACTTAAAAGCTTTTGCACAGCAAAGGAAACTATAAACAAGATGGAAAGACAACCCTCAGAATGGGAGAAAATATTTGCAAACGAATCAACAGACAAAGGATTAATCTCCAAAATATATAAACAGCTCATGCAGATCAATATCAAAAAAACAAACAACCCAGTCAAAAAATGGGCAGAAAACCTAAATAGACATTTCTCCAAGAAGACATACAGATGGTCAAGAGGCACATGAAGAGATGCTCAACATCACTAATTATTAGAGAAATGCAAATCAAAACTACAATGAGGTATCACCTCGCACAGGTCAGAATGGGCATCATCAAAAAATCTAGAAACAATAAATGCTGGAGAGGGTGTGGAGTAAAGGGAACCCTCTTGCACTGTTGGTGGGAATGTAAATTGAAACAGCCACTATGGAGAACAGTATGGAGGTTCCTTAAAAAACTAAAAATAGAATTACCATATGACCCAGCAATCCCACTACTGGGCATATACCCAGAGAAAACCATAATTCAAAAAGACACATGCAGGGACTTCCCTGGTGGTGCAGTGGTTAAGAATCCGCCTGCCGACACAGGGGACGCAGGTTCGAGCCCTGGTCGGGGAAGATCCCACATGCTGTGGAGCAACTAAGCCCATGCACCACAACTACTGAGGCTGCTCTCTAGAGCCCGTGAGCCACAACTACTGAAGCCCGCATGCCTAAATCCCATGCTCCTCAAACAAGCAAAGCCACTGCAATGAGAAGCCTGCACACCGCAACGAAGAGTAGCCCCCGCTCACTGCAACTAGGGAGAGCCCATGCGAAGCAACGAAGACCCAATGCAGCCAAAAATAAATTAATTAATTAATTTTTAAAAAAGAAGATATGGTACATATATACAGTGGAATATTACTCAGCCATAGAAAGGAACGAAATTGGGTCATTTGTAGAGATGTGGATGGACCTAGAGACTGTCATACAGAGTGAAGTAAGTTAGAAAGAGAAAAACAAACATTGTATATTAACGGATATATGTGGAATGTAGAAAAATGGTATAGCTGAACTGGCTTGCAAGGCAGAAATAGAGACATGGATGTAGAGAACAAACGTATGGACACCAATGGGGGAAAGCGGGGGTGGGGGGGGATGAATTGGGAGATTGGGATTGACATGTATACACTAATATGGATAAAATAGATAACTAATAAGAACCTGCTGTATAGCACAGGGAACTCTGCTTCACTTCGCTGTACAGTAGAAACTAACAACATTGTAAAACAAACACACCGCAATAAAAATAAAATAATAAAAAAAGAAACGCAAAAATAAATAAATAAAAGGTGTGTGCTCAGAGATAGAGATTGATAGAATTCATTTTTACTGCTTCATCAAGAATATTCTTAAGTGAAACTAGTGTGAGTGTGTGTGTGTATGTGTGTGTGTGTGTGTGTGTTCAATGTGGGTGTATGGCAATGAAAAATACAATAACTACCGCCACAGTTTGGTGCCACCACCTTGATCTGTGCTAAGGTGCCAGAAGTTTTACCCATTGTTGCTGCTGCATAATTAGTATAAATAGTGAAAAAGGCAAATAATGTTTTAGTATTACCATGAAAATTGTTTTGACTCACAGATCCCCTGAAGCCTACTCTCAAAAACCCTCAAAGGATCACAGATGACAATTTTAGAACCACTGAGATAAACAAACCTTCAGTGACATTCTTCTATGATTCTCACTGTGGTCTCATATACTGACTTTCTGTGTAAGGGCCACTCCAGCAAGAAACTGGACCACAGAGCTAAGGAAAATTCATGGTTGGTAACAATTTTATCTCAGTCAAACCATCAAAATAACAATCTCAAGGAACTCCTGCTTTCTTGTCTTTTCCTCTCAATCTCAGATGTGTTTATGGAGAACTGATTTCAAATGGTGCAAATCAAGGCACTGGTTGGGAAGAGATAGGACAAAAAACAGGGTTTCTAGAGGGAATATGCAGGGGTGATGGAGATGTTGATATTAAGAGTTACTGTGAAAAGCTCTTTATTTAATATCTCAAATATTTTATTAGGTAAAAAAAGTCAATCAATCAATCAAATTACTTTGGTGGTCACTTCACATTCTACTAATCTCTGATTATAAGGGGTGGAAATAGTTATTGTGTCTATTTCATACACAATCACTTTCTAGTTACTGGAATCCATTATGGTTAAATTTTGAGTAGTTCTAAGAAACAGCTGAATATGGAAAAGTCATTTTGCATCCTTGTAATCAAGCACAGCACATATTACAGCTATCTTCAGAAAACAGAAGGTGCTCCAAGGAAACTTCTTCATATCACATTTAGGAACAATTAATCCCCAGCAGACTATTTGATACTCTATACTGCCAATACCATCATTCCAGAGATTCACATTAAACCTTTACTATATGTGGAGAGGGAAAAAGTTGTCTGTGTGGAACTTATCTTTACTCTATTGAAATACTGTAAATGTCTATTTGACCCATTCTGAAGGCTTGCTATACCCAAGAAGGTCTTTAGGTTGATTTCCATGCCAAATCCATCCACTGTATAGTATTTCAGTTATCTTTGCTTCATTGCACACTGGAAAAAATGTGTGCAGAATCTTGAGCAAACTACTATAACAGGATTTGTAACATTTGTGATGTGGATTACATTTTAAAGTGGTTTTGCAGGTAAAGCATACGGGGGAATTACTGTGAAACCAAATAATGAGAAAGACTCACGATTCTACAATCAGTAGATTCTATGTAAAATTAAATTGAGGAATGCTAAATTATAATAATAATGTTCTAAATTGTTTCCTAATTATATGGAGAGAATATTATAATATCAGTGAAGAAGAATATTTTGCATATCCAAGTTAAACAGAAGTCTTGAGATTTAAAGGTTATGCTTCCTGATATTAAACAAACTTTTGTGACCTAAATAGCAACATGCTGAAGAACTTAAGAGAAAAACTTCCTTTATAAATGATGTTAAATATAATCAACTTTTTTATCCCCAGAATTCTTTATGTTTATCTAACTAGTAGATCCAGGAAAAGTTCTCCATGTCATTTCAAGGTTTTTTTTTACTCTCTAGCCTCTTTACATATATCAGGAAAAGTAGGAGGGGATAATATCACTTTTCAATCAATTTCAACAAAATTTTTTCTTAAAGTAGTTATCCATTTCAAAAAAATTTGAAACTAGATTTTTTTTCTCATTTTTTCCTTTCCATTTGTAAATGCAAATGAAGCCTAGATGTCTTTTTTCTACCTTACAATATAACTTGAGAATGAAAACTACTTAAAGAATTTCATATATATTTAACATACTGAGCAACAAATCATATATAATATATATATAAATATATATAACATATCAAGCAGCTTCATTTTTTCTTTATACTTGACACTTTCCGATTCTAATTAGATGCAAACTGTTTCACAGGAACCTTTTGATATTGTGGGTCTCTGCCACCTCTCTTTGGGGAATTAAGTCTTTATTCTAACAGAACATTTCTTCAACTAGTCTCTAAAAGGCTCACATTGAAATTGATGCAACAGGACTATCACGAGTTTGTAGATGGCTGATCACAATAGCCTCTAGAGTCTTCCTCAAAAGCAGTCCTACAGATAGTTCCCCAAAGCCTCTTATTTTCCTAAGAGAATGAAATCTGTCTTAATGGTTTCCTGTGAATAATAATTTAAAAGAAAGACCCTCTACTGAGTTAACCATTATGTTACTAAAATAACTGAGTTAGCAGTTAAAGAAATAGAAACCCTTTAGTGAGTGATAGTAATGGTTTTTATTATCTTTCTTGACTCTGTATAGGTTGGTAAAGCTGATAAAATAGTAATTCCCCTGGTAGAGCAATATTTCCATATCTTGTCAAAAGCAGGAAATGCAGAAATCACCCGTCTCTGTTCCTCCATGCTATCAAAATCTAATAAGTAAGATGTCAACTGTGATCAAACCATGATATTCCAACATTCAGCTGGTTTTGACCCACCAAATTATCAATTTCAACTGAATAATTTCTAAATGAAAAGTGACCTAATCCCAATCAATTTATGATTTTTGGAGATCATTTTGTGCACATCAGTACATGGCTTGCCTTAAAAGACGGTGGATTTAAAGTGCATTGTCTCTACCCTGAAGCCCACTACACAGAACTCCCCAAAATAAATGAATGATCTGTGGTCCAAGCACAAAACAATTCACTGCTGTTCCAAAGCTGAGAGTCCTAATTCAATCAGAGGCATTAAGTGGAATGATATAAATGCCATGTGATAATATTCTGGAGAACATTAACAGAATAACTAGCTGGACCCTTATTATATAATATAATTAAATTAGAATATCACTTAATAAAGCGCAATTAAAATACTGTCCCGCTGGGGAAACTGGACAGGTACATGTAAAAGTATGAAATTAGAACACTCCCTGACACCATACACAAAAATAAACTCAAAATGGATTAAAAACCTAAGTGTAAGGCCAGACACTATCAAACTCTTAGAGGAAAACATAGGCAGAACACTCTATGACATAAATCACAGCAACATCTTTTTTGACCCACCTCCTAGATAAATGGAAATAAAAACAAAAATAAACAAATGGGACCTAACGAAACTTAAAAGCTTTTGCACAGCAAAGGAAACCATAAACAAGACGAAAAGACAACCCTCAGAATGGGAGAAAATATTTGCAAATGAAGCAACTGACAAAGGATTAATCTCCAAAATTTACAAGCAGCTCATGCAGCTCAATAACAAAAAAACAAACAACCCAATCCAAAAATGGGCAGAAGACCTAAATAGACATTTCTCCAAAGACGATATACAGACCAACAGACACATGAAAGAATGCTCAACATCATTAATCATTAGAGAAATGCAAATCCAAACTACAATGAGATATCATCTCACACCAGTCAGAATGGCCATCATCAAAAAATCTAGAGACAATAAATGCTGGAGAGGGTGTGGAGAAAAGGGAACACTCTTGCACTGTTGGTGGGAATGTAAATTGATACGGCCACTAGGGAGAACAGTATGGAGGTTCCTTAAAAAACTAAAAATAGAACTACCATATGACCCAGCAATCCCACTACTGGGCATATACCCTGAGAAAACCATAATTCAAAAAGAGTCATGTACCACAATGTTCATTGCAGCTCTATTTACAATAGCCAGGACATGGAAGCAACCTAAGTGTCCATCATCGGATGAATGGATAAAGAAGATGTGGCACATATATACAATGGAATATTACTCAGCCATAAAAAGAAATGAAATGGAGGTATTTGTAGTGAGGTGGATGGAGTTAGAGTCTGTCATACAGAGTGAAGTAAGTCAGAAAGAGAAAAACAAATACAGTATGCTAACACATATATATGGAATCTAAGGGAAAAAAAAAAAAAAAGGTCATGAAGAACCTAGTGGCAAAACGGGAATAAAGACACAGACCTACTAGAGAATGGACTTGAGGATATGGGGAGGGGGAGGGGTAAGATGTGACAGGGTGAGAGAGTGGCATGGACATATATACACTACCAAATGTAAAACAGATAGCTAGTGGGAAGCAGCTGCATAGCACAGGGAGATCAGCTCGGTGCTTTGTGACCACCTAGAGGGGTGGGATGGGGGGTTGGGATAGGGAGGGTGGGAGGGAGGGAGACGCAAGAGGGAAGAGACATGGGAACATATGTATATGTATAACTGATTCACTTTGTTATAAAGCAGAAACTAACACACCATTGTAAAGCAATTATAGTCCAATAAAGATGTTTAAAAAATAAAAATAAAAAAATACTGTCCCAAGAAAACTACAAGGGAAGGAAAGATGAAGTCATAACAACTGATCATTGAATAATAACTATGTTACACAGGACACATCTTCATGTTAAGAGTCAAAAGGATGAGCCCTTCACCTTAGTGATACACTCAGAGCAACGTGAACATCACACCACTACATTTTTGTCTGCCAAAATAATCTAACAGAAGAGGAATCAGTTTATGTAGTTAAACTCACGTGTACTCTTTGTGGATTTTTAAAATATATAATTTAAACTAACATGGTTTGTCCTGGCACTCTTGACTCTAGTTATCATTACATATTTGGCTATGTGTTATCTTTTCCTAGACTCAGCCATTCATGCCCAATGAGTAATACATTTCATAGTTATATATTTTTGAAGGAAGACTCTCTCAATTATATTCTAAACTCCTATAGAAATGTTAGGATAATGAATAACAAGAGATTTTCAAGTAGCGTCTTTTAGGATGTATTATTGTTTTGTTATCATTTGTGTCTATTTTTAAGTACGTATAAAGCACACTATGCTCCTGTATTTAAATTTGGCAAACAGCCATATGTATGTTTTCAATTTTGTCTCACAGGCACCAGTTGGCATTAAAGTGACCTAATTTTTTTTTGTACTGTTGCTATTTTTTGTTCTATTTTTTAAATTAATTTATTTTATTAATTTTTATTGGAGTATGGTTGCTTTACAATGTTGGTTAGCCTCCACTGCACAACAAAATGAATCAGCCATACACATACAGATATCCCCTCCCTTTTGGACTTCCCTCCCATTTAGGTTACCACAGTGTATTAGGTAGAGTTCCCTGTGCTCTACAGTATGTTCCCATCAGTTGTCTATTTCATATATAGTATCAATAAGGTATACGTGTCAATCCCAGTCTCCCAATTCCTCCCATCCCACCCCTTTTCCCCTTGGTATCCATACATTGTTCTCTACGTCTGTGTCTCTATTTCTGCCTTGCAAATAAGATTATCTATACTATTTTTCTATATTCCTCATGTATGCGTTATTATACGATATTTGCTTTTCTCTTTCTGACTTACTTCACACTGTATGACAAAGGAAGCGAAAATATACAATGGAGAAAAGACAGTCTCTTCAATAAGTGGTGCTGGGAAAACTGGACAGCTACATGTAAAAGAATGAATTAGAACACTCCCTAACACCATACACAAAAATAAACTCAAAATAGATTGACTTAAATGTAAGACCGGACACTATAAAACTCATAGAGGAAAACATAGGCAGAACACTCTTTGACATAAATCACAGCAACATCTTTTTTGACCACCTCCTAGAGTAATGAAAATTCAAACAAAAATAAACAGATGGGACCTAATGAAACTTAAAAGCTTTTGCACAGCAAAGGAAACTATAAACAAGATGAAAAGACAACCCTCAGAATGGGAGAAAATATTTGCAAACGAATCAACAGACAAAGGATTAATCTCCAAAATATATAAACAGCTCATGCAGATCAATATCAAAACAACAAACAACCCAATCCAAAAATGGGCAGAAGACCTAAATAGACATTTCTCCAAAGAAGACATACAGATGGCCACGAGGCACATGAAAAGATGCTCAGCATCGTTAATTATTAGAGAAATGCAAATCAAAACTACAATGAGGTATCACCTCGCACAGGTCAGAATGGGCATCATCAAAAAATCTAGAAACAATAAATGCTGGAGAGGGTATGGAGTAAAGGGAACCCTCTTGCACTGTTGGTGGGAATGTAAATTGAAACAGCCACTATGGAGAACAGTATGGAGGTTCCTTAAAAAACTAAAAATAGAATTACCATATGACCCAGCAATCCCACTACTGGTTCTATTTTTAATGTAAGTCTATTTTGTTCTCCGATTGTCAAGTCCAATTTTGTGTAAGGGACCATAAAAGAAATTAAAAGCTTCTGCAAATCACTAAGCAAAACAATAAGCAACCCAATGGAAAGGGGGAATGTACATGGCAAAGACAATTCAAGGAAGAAGTACAGGGACTTCCCTGGCGGTCCAGTGGCTGGGGCTCCGTGCTTCCACTGCAGGGGCACAGGTTCCATCCCTGGTTGGAGAACTAGGATCCCGCATGACTCATGCAGCATGGCAAAAAAAAAAAAAAAGTACACATGACCATGTTAGTTTTATAATATCTGGTGGAGGTGAGAATTACCAGACAAGAATTCTTGTAATCACAGTTCGTTCAGTATAATTTGAAACACCAATTGACAAACTTAATTTGTGAATATCCATCAAAATTAAGAATACATCATCCTTTCAATTCATTAATTCCACTACTAGGAATTTACCTTACAGAAATACTTGCACAGGTGCACAGATAAGGTCTGAGCAACACCTGGATGGTCAATCAATGGTCAATGATTACAAAAAACTGGAAACAGCCTAGTTTGACCATTTGTAGTGGAAAGTTTTAGTACATTATGGGTATTTCCATACAGTGCAGTACTAGTCAGTCACTGAGAGAATATCCTGATATGGAAAGATCTCTAAGATTTACTAAACTAAAAAAAAAGTTTATAAATAATACATAGAATATGGTACACTGATTTAAATACATTTGTGTATGTGTCTATGTACATGTGTATATTAACATATTTCACCAATATTTACTTCAGAAAACCTGAAGGATAGTGGAGACACAACAACCAACAAAACAAGCATATCCTCTACTCTACTTTCATGGGCTTACAATGCAGAGAGCAAGAAGGTAAAACAGAAAACGAAAAGAAGAAAAACAAATACAATTACTTTACAGCTTTATGAAGTGCACAAAACAGCATATTCTAACTTAAAAAATACCATAGGGTAAGGTTGGCCGGAACTACTTCAGTTAGGTTGGGCAGCTAACGCTTGTCTCTGATGAGGTGACACTTCAAATGGAAACAATAATCAGAAGACCAGTTATTCACAAACTTAGGACTTGGGGCTGAAAAAGGAAGGTGATCGTGAGAGGGGCAGTTGAAAGAGAAGCCAGGAAGGAGAAGTGGCAGAATGTAAGGGTATGTTTGGGGTAAGGAATAGAAGGTCACCAAACAAAGTGTTGTCAGTTATTGCCTTTGGGGAGGAATGTGGACCTAATGAGGATGAGGATGAAGAGTGAAGAGGAACTTTCCCATTTTACTTTGTGAAACTCTTTACTCTCGGAACCTTTTACTAAGAGAATGTATCCAGGTTAATTATGTAACCAAAATAATAATACTGCTTGTGTTATACTATAAAAGTTAAGACTGGAGGGAAAAATAGAACTCAGATACACATGGCTCAAGATTCTAGCCCAGCAGCTAAAGTGTTTTTATAGTTTCACCTGATTTTCTAACTGTGTAAAGAGAAGTATGATTTTAACTTTCAGTCATTTTTTGAGGTCCTCCCAAATCGTGTTTTCTTTAAGTTACTTAGAAATGGCACAACTTCCACACACGAAATGCTTCCTTTCTAGTAGAAAGAAAACAGACACATGACAGGACATAATTGTTTCATTAGTATTCATGTCTTGGTGTTTTCCTTGTTTTCAGAGTGCTACTTTATCATTAGGGTGTATGGTGTCCCAATTTTGTTCAAAGGAATAATTGGAGAACTAGAAATTTAGGTTAACATGGAAAGATGGCAAAGATGGCTCATAAGATCCAGAACTGTAAATGACCTTAGCCATTCCTCTCACACTCTCCTTTTAGAGGTGAAAAACTGAGTCTTAAAGTGACCTGCCCAAGGTCATACAGCCAGTTATGGACAAGTCAAGAATTAAATACAGATCTTCTGAATTAATACCAGATCTCATTTCTGATACACAAAGGCAGGTTTTTTGTTTCAGATGTAACTTTCAGCACAGAGGATCAACATGGAGAACTCAGTATTTCAAATCAGGAAAGGACAAACGTATAACAACATACAAAACATGTATTAAACGTTCTGGGAGTATGATCCTAAATTCTGAAGAAGACACCATCAAGGGATCAGCCACCTCTTGCAGAATTGCTCCGCCATCTCCACCCTCTTAGTGACCTTGTCAGAGACAAGATGCTGAGTTGAGGAAAAGGGCTCTAAACACACCATTATACTCCATTTGTTCTCCATCCAAATCTGTGACCAAAGGATGGAACAGGCAAAGAGGGAGAAATCAATATTGTTGCATTCAGTTGGAGTGATGTGATTGAAACCAAAGGAGGAACATGATGGATAGAAGAGTCCCAAGTGACTGCACAGCCAAAGGAAAGGTCTTGGTAATGAAACACAGCCTACCTGTACAAATATTTTGGCAAATAACACTCAACCTGAAATCTATAAATCTGCTTTTTGTTGAATGGCTTCACAGCGGTCTGAGGAGTTTTTACAAGGTTTGTGTATATGATATAAACCAATAAGATTGGTAATGGGACCACTGCCCCAAGTGAACAGTCAGTCACATGCTCTCCTCAGAAGCTGAAATAGGAATGGCACTTCTCCTACTGCCCGTTTTCCAACTCTACCAAAGAATTTAAAACGATAAGTTAACAGGTACAGAAATATGTTCTATTTAGACCACATGTTCCTTAACAGGTACAGAAATATGTTCTATTTAGGCCACATGTTCCTTCTTTCATTCTTTCTTCATCCAACAAAGATATTGTTAACCATACAGGAGGCACTGTGCCAGCACTGGGAACATAGGACAAGTGCAATGGATGCTCTGGTTTATGTGTGTTCTAGTAGGGGACACAGAAAATCAAACAAGTAACAGTACCTGTGTGCAAAGCATTAATGATGAGGAAGTAACTGGTAGTTAATAGAAGGGGAACTTTTAGCAGGGAGACATAACTCTTTTCTTGCAGGGAGGATTGAGGTAAAGAGGGGAAGAGTAAGAAAAATATTTCAAACAAAATAAATACAAAAGCCTGGAAGCTAGAAAAATAATGGCATAATCAGAAACTTACACTAGTGGAAGTGTAACGTGCAAGGAGTAATCTGAAGCATAGTCAGAGTCATGATAAACCAAATTAAGAAGACTGAATTTTAGTATAAGGATAATGGAAACTATTGAAGGATTATAAATATAATACTGTTATATAATACTTTACATATTTCACTGTTATTATCAGTGATAATTATCACTCACTTGGACTTTGTAGGAATTATACAAAAGTTATAATCCTTATTGCCCAATAAATACATAAACTGAATACCTTCATATTCCTGCTGTTAAAGATTGAGTCATCCTAGATCAGCCATAGGAGAGGGATCTGCTCTATTATGTATATTATATACTAGATACATATGTAGAATAATATGTAAATGTGTTAGAACCAACTATATATATAATATGTTTGAATATATGTATATATGTGTTAGAACTAATTCTAGGCTTAACCTCTGCTTAAGGTAACTCTAGATTCCATGGTCAATTAGATTCATACGAAGCTCTACTTAAAATTTTGCAGCCAAGACCCCCAGTTCACTCAACAGTGAACAATATCCAAATAATAAATATTTATGGAAAGTCTACTGAACACAAGGATTAGTCCTCTCCAAGGATTTGCAATGGACAATCACAAACCAGGCACAGCATCTTGAACTGAGTCAAAACTAGCCAGAACCTTAAGGAGTCAAGAAATGAGACTGAGTTAATAAGAATATTTACCTTTCTGCATGCTACTCTTAGTGGCAATCTTCAGGATGAAATTTTCTAAATATAATCAATTTTCTTCCGTTTGCCTATCCATTGAGAAATAATGAAGGATTTACTATGTGTTAGGCATATATTTGCTAGGTGACAGGAACACAGAGGAAAAAATTAGACCCAATTCCTGCCCTCTGAAGCTTACAAACTAATGGGGAAGGCAGACAATAGAGAAATTGTACATGTGACTAGCACAATGAAGGAGTACTGAGGGAATGTACATCAATGGTACCTAATGTAGTCATTTGGAAAAAGAAAGAATCCTGGTTTTAATCAAACAAACCAAATTCTCCAAAACACTGAAGAGTATTAATGCAAATAATGATCACGTCATAGTTAGTTCATTGTGTATAATTCTCAGAATTGGCTGTTTCCAATTTTCCTCTAAATTTCATCACTTTGCATAAAAATGCTTGAGGGTGAGCATTTCTTTGAACTGTCTTTTAGGCTCTCCTGTTCAAGAATGCAAGTCTGAAAATTCCTAGGATGCCATTTTGACCACCCAGTTCTGCAAATCTCTCTCCTTGACTGATTAGAGTTCACATCTGACACCAAAAATCTTCCAGCACATCTGTCTTCCTCAGTTCTAAAGAAAAAACCCTTAGACCAAATTCTTGGTTTTCTCTCTTTCCAACTCTTAACATTTGTGAATTTGCTTTACTCATGAATAATGCAACTTGGTAAAGTATCGTCTCTGGTAAGAACTTTCGTAACTGGCCAGCACAAACAGGATTATTCCCGGATGACAATTACAACAGTAAGTTATGACTCAGAACATCATGTGAACTCAGTTAAATGAGGTGGTGGAAACTAAATGAAGTAAATCAAAATTAACAGAAAGGAAGGGAAAATGTCGAGGAACCAAAACTAAAAGCACAAGTAATTTGCCAAAGACACTAAACTGTATAAATAATCATTCAAAAGTATTGGGTATAAGGTGAGCACAGGTTTCTAAATCATTTAATCTAATTGTACTTCTAAAACAATAAGGCCTGGATACCCAATCACCATGGGAATTTTAAAGGGTCATCTGATAGAGCTGCCTGAAACGAGTGGAGAAGAAAGTTAAGATAGTTATTTAATTTTCCTACATCGGCACTACACGCGGAGCCAAATCACTCCAACATGTGCACTGGAGTCTCATTTTAGATTCTTCTTATATACGTGCAATATAATAAGATCTTTGTCATTCTTTGACTATTTCATTTAATTATTTTACAACCAATCCTTTTTCATATTTTTTCTTAAGTATTTTGTTTTCCCCATTCTCACATCATCTCTTATTTAATAAAATATTGTGGGGTAAGGGAATAAGTTAGAAATCATTTGGAACATAGTAAGTACTAAGTTTTGTCCACCTTTCATTTCTTTAAATTTTTATTTAATCTAATTGCTGGATTCAGACAGTCAGGAGAATTCTGTTCCAGAGGCAGTGGGAACACTTTTCTTTCTAAGATATTAGAGCCAGAGATGGTGACTAGAGATGGTAACTTGTCCAGGGCCAGCACTGGCCTCTACTGTCCCTTCACAACAAGAGAAACATCCCTGCCAGGCTGTCCCAGATGGAAGTTTAGCTGTGGTTGTCAGCAGTCACCTCCCTTGGTGCCTGCCTATGTCCCAAGTCTGATTCTTCAGCTATTCTGGCAATTCTATGAATTACTCAACATCCTTTCAGTAAAACTCTTTCTGCTTCATCCTGCCAGAGTTGGTTTCTATTTCTAGCCACAAAGTGCCCTGAATAAAACAAGGAGATGTACTGGACTCTCAGACCATTAGTGTACTGTTTCCTGGATGGCTCTGGATGGTCCCCTAAATTTATAGCTTACATATATTTCTTAGGAACCAAAAGTAACTGGTGAAATAGAGTTGGGCTCATTATACTGGATAGATTGCTCTCATTTTAACACCAGACTTCAGGTAGTCATAGGAATTCCATTTAATAAGCCTAAAGTTAAACAAAGTAATAAAAGAAGGATCTTTTTGAGCTATTATACACCTGGGTTGAGTTTGAAATTTTCCTGGAATCAGGAACAGTTCAGTCCAAATCCACTGGATCTTCCACAAGTAAGCCAACACCAAGGGAAGATTTAGGTCTTTAGTACTCTTTGACTAATTTTTCATATCTTTCTTTATTTTGTTAAATTTCTGCTAAAGCAAAAGTGGCATCCAGAATGAACATTCATGCAGTTCTCCTCATTTTACCCATTATTGACTAATATAACCTGAAGAAATTTATGCCTCCTCCAAAGTATCCAATTTAAATTAGGTTTACATGGCCTAGAAAATTTTGATACAAAAATCTAAAATTATTCTCCTGTTTCAAGTTAAGAATACATTTAGCTGTGAATAGCAGAAAACCCTACCACAGTGGCTTAATTAATAAGTAGCATATTTGATACATTAACAAAGAGTCTAGACTAGCCCTTCACCTCAGCAACACCTCCAGGAACCCAGGAAGTTTCCAGCTTCCTGTTCCTTTATTCCTAGCGTGTGGTTTTTCCTCCCTATGGTCATGGTTGCAAGATGTCTTGCATGTCTAAATATCACTTTCATGTTCAAAGCAGAAAGAACATACGGGGGTAAGGAAAACCTTTTTCTTGGGAAAAATTATTTTTTTCATCTGAAAAATGAAACTCTTCTGGGGAACTTCTGCCTTCATATTATTGCACAGAGCTATGTTCATGATCACTTTTAGCTGCAAGAAAAGTTGGAAATTCAATAGTTGCTTTCTAGCTCCGTGGTATAAGAAGGTAAGGTATGAAGTAGTTCAAATGAGCACTAAATGAGTCAACTTACAGTATTGGTCATGTCTCATGACACAGTTTTGATCAAGTAGACCCAGTGATTCCAAGGCCTTAATGGAAATATGACCGGATTTTTGGTTTGTGCTCATTGTTATTTATTTGGTCCACAAGTACACTAAGTAAAGCATCACCCTCATTTTATTTATTTATTTATGCTGTGTTGGGTCTTCGTTTCTGTGCGAGGGCTTTCTCTAGTTGTGGCAAGCGGGGGCCACTCTTCATCGCGGTGCGCGGGCCTCTCACTATCGCGGCCTCTCTTGTTGCGGAGCACAGGCTCCAGATGCGCAGGCTCAGTAATTGTGGCTCACGGGCCCAGCCGCTCCACGGCATGTGGGATCTTCCCAGACCAGGGCTCGAACCCGTGTCCCCTGCATTGGCAGGCGGATTCTCAACCACTGCGCCACCAGGGAAGCCCCATCACCCTCATTTTGAAGTACACATCATCAACATTTCTCTTTAGCTAATAGTCTATTATATTTTGGATAACTGTCTGCATTACTTACCTATTGCTGCATAACAAATTACATCAAAAGTTAGCAACTCAAAACAGCAAACATTTATTATCTCACTATTTCTGTGAGTCAGGAATCCAGGTGCAGCTTAGCAAGGTGTCTTTTCCTCAAGGCCTCTCACAAGGCTGCAGTCAATGTTTGTCAGCAGGAACTGCAGTCTCATCTAAAAGCTCAACTGGGGGCAGATTGGCTTTCAAGTTCATTCACATGATTCTTGACCGGATCAGTTTCTCTCTGGCTGTGGTCAAGGCCTACTTTGGTTCCTTGCCACATTGGCCTTTTCCATAGTGCCACTGACAGCATGACATCTGGCTTCCTTAAGAGGAAGCTAGAAAGAAAATAAAAGGAGAGCAAGATGGAAACCATAGCTTCTGTGTAACCTCATCTCAGAAGTGATATCTCATAACCTTTTCCATATTCTGTGTATTAGAAGATGGGCACCAGGTCCAACCCACATTCAAGGTGAGAGAATTACACAAAGGCATGAATACCAGGAGGCAGGTTTCATTGGAGACAATTTAGAGGTTGCCAACATTATGTACATTGTCTATGTAATTTGGCAGTCAATTGGATGTTATTATGAGACATGGTCTCTAATCTAACTCATATATTACTTGATTATATCTTGCATACACTGAGAAAAATCTGGTATTGTATTATAGTTGGAAACTTGTTTAAGAAAATATTTTCTTAAATTCTAAGCTTAGTTAAATTTTGTTTAAATTATTCTTTGGAAAGCTGCTAACCAGATTTACCCTAGTCCCTCTTCCAATTCCTAAACTACATAAAGGATTGGATTCTTTATTATGTTAATTACTGAATTCTTTTAGAAATGTTACTACTGTCAATAATGTCTTACACTTTATATTTTCAAGTTTGGTATTAAAAAGTGATATTGATTTGAGGTATCTATCCTGTATTAAATATCTTTGCTCAGTTTTATAATTTGTAAGTTTCTCCATTGATTTTGCCTGGTTTTCTATTTAAAAGGTCCCATCATCTGCAAATAAATGAGACTTGTTCCTACCCTTTTGATTCTTATACCACTGATTTATTTTTCTAATTCTTTTGCATTAACTAAGACTTCCAATATTATGTTGAAAATTTGTAGTAATAGGAAAAATCTTTTTTCCTTTTTCCATTTTTAAAGGTTATACAACTACAGCTTTTTCAATAGTTATGACCATTGCTCCAAATTATTTAACAGAATGTCTGCTATTGAAATATCATTATTTTCTTTGGGAAAAATATATTCAATTATTATGTATTTTTAAAATGTTATTAGATTTAATTGAGTTTGGAAGCTTTTTGTCATATAAGAAATTATCTGTTCCTTGAGAGTTAAGTAGAATGCATATTTAAAACTATTTGGTCCAATAATGTTAATCTTTGGTCCAAAGATGTTAATTAAAAAGAAAACTATTTGGTATTGGAGCTTTTGGGGGAAAGAGGTATTTGATTATATTTTAATTTCTTCCCTCATAATTGTCATATCCAAGTTTTTCATTTAATCCTGTAACAATTTTGTATTATATGTAGCTCCAGAAATTCATCGATTTCATCTCAGTTTTCAAATTTTTAGCTATTCTGTTGTTCATGATATACTTTTATCATACTTTGATCTCTATATTATACAAGGTTTTCTGTAGGTCTTTTAAAACTATCTTTTTGTTATTGATCTCTAAGTTTATGATTTTTCTTTTATAGAATTTGAGACTTCATTTATAAATATTCACATATGTGCAAAAAGAATGCGTATTCTATGTTTTGGAGTATAAAATTCTGTTTACATCTACTGTTTAGGTTTACTAATCCCAAGGTTTTTTTCCAAGTCTTCTAAATCCTTCCTTTTTTCATTTTTGTCTTCTTGATCAGTTTGTCTTCTCAAATATATATTAACAGCACTAACTACAATTGTTGATCTATCTACTTTATCCTCATAACTTATCTTTTTTTATAATACAGGTAGATGAATATATTTTTCCATCATTTTCTTTTTAATCTATTTATTTTTCTAATATAAATAATATTCACATCTTTTACTTATATTGTTTAACAGCTTAAATTGTATTTATCTGTTATTAAAATTGATAATAGTTTTCCATGTTTTTAACTAGTTATTTTCAACTTTTCTGTTTCTTTTCAGTTTAAATGTCGCTTGTAGACAATGTATTATGGCATTTTATTCTCCCTCGGTGCCTCTGTGATTTGATGTGCATGTTTAATTTATTTACATTTACTTTAATTACTATCTTATTATGATTTATCCTGTCATCCTATTTCATATTTTTTATGTAACTATTCTTTATTCTTATTTAATTTTTTTCTCCCTTTCTGCCTTTCATTGATTAGATCAGTATTTTTTCCTTCTGGTTTGAAAATTAAAAATTTTTATTGGTTTCTGCTAATGTATTAAATCTTATTAATTTTTTTAGAGCCCGTTAATATCTATTTCTTCCCCCTGAACAAAACAAAGACCTCAGCCTGCTGTCAAAATCTTCTGATATCTGCTTGTTCCCTGCTCCTCACCATATATTGGTATGATCTAGAACTTTAAATCTAGATTATTATAGAGCTATGCTATACAATGTAGTTACAATTAACCACATATGGCTACTCAAATTTAAATTCCTTAAAATTAAATAAAATTTAAAACTCAGTTCCTTGGCCATATTAGCCACAATTTATATCATAATACCCATGTATGATTAAGGACTATCATATTGGACAGTGAAAATACAACATTTCCATCAGAAAGAAAGGTCTACTGGATAGCACTGTTATAGATACATACAAATAATTACACATGCTTTTTTTTTTCCATTGTTTATTTCTTCTGAAATCTTTTTTTCCTCTGTACAATACCTTCTATAGAATGTTTTCTATAGGTTTTATATGTTTTATATGACCTGTATGTGTATCTCAGAGTGCTTTTATTTTATTCAATCTAGTGTTTAAATAATAGTTTACTTATATATAAAATTCTAAATTTGAAATTATTTTCCTTCAATACTTAAAAAATATTACTTTAATATTCTGCTGCCATTGAGAATTTTGATATCAATTAATTTATAGTGAGATGTTATTTTTTTTAGACACTTAGAATTTTGTCTTTGATATTTTAAATTAAATGTGTCAAGATTTGGGGTTTTCCTTACTGATGTTGTCTTTTGCTCTACGGGCCCTTTTGATCTGATTCTTCTGTCTTTCTTTAATTCTTAGCCATTATTTCAACAACAACAAAAAATGCTGGGCTTCATCAAGTTTTACCTAATAGATCAAAGCTGACCTTTCTATTTCTATTTTCGTTCTATATTTTAGTTCTTCTTAGATATTTTCCATCTCTCCATTCCTTTATTGCACCTTCTAGGAAAAATTCCGTAGCTAGATCCTTGATCTCACTGATTTATTCTTTGGCTACATCCATTCTTCTGTTATATGTTTTATTCCTATCTTCATTTGATTCTTCTTCTTTACTGATAGTTCCTGCTTCATATTTGCAATAACTTCTCCTCTCTGTAGATAGCTATTTATTTTAAATTCTTGTTTTATCTGGGCCATTAATTCAGCTTGTTCTGATGAGTTTCTTCAGTACCTACTTTTCTTTTAAGGGTTAGTACACCTCCTTAATTACCTTTACTTTTTTAACCATTTTTTTTTTCCTCTTCCTATGAGCTTAAATTCTGCTAAGACTACTGATTACCTTAGCTGGTAGCACTTATTTGGGAGTAGAGATCAAAGCTCAGACCTAGCATGTGTTCTTCTCCCGGTACCTTTAGGGGGTATGGAAAAGACTTAGAGAGAAGAGCCTCTATTATTGCAAATTTGGAAGCCTCTATTTCCAACCCAAGCCCCAATCCTGCCATTCACTGAACTCCCATTTCTTTTGCCCAGGCACTGCTATTCTGGAGTCTGATTCCCTCTGTTGTAATAATCTTGTCCATTAAGCAAGGAGAGGGTACCAGCCTCCCCACTTGAGATGGTAGCTATCAGCAGTCCCCACCCCCAGCACTTGATTACCTTGCTCATCCACTGGTGCTGGCACAGGGCTGCGGTGTCCCCTCACTACAGTGCATTGGAGAAAACAGTGATTCATTCAGGGCAATGCAGGATGAAGAGATGAGGACAATTAGCAAGCTCCTTCTCACAGTTAGCAACATCTGGTTCTCTTCAGGTTTGGACAGCTGTTCACCTCCCAGAAAATGACCCTAACACCCTTTGTTACCACTAGAGTTGTACTGCTTCTGTTATCAATCATCCTCCCTGTTGCTTGTGTAGCATTTCCAGGCTGAGTTTAGGGAAAAGAGCCAGTCTCCTGTGCTAGTTTGCTGTGTTGTCCAGAAGTTTCAGTTTTTTGGTCAAAGTTTATACTCTGGCCTGATTCAGACATGGCCATAGGCCCAAGTAAACAAAGAACAAGTGATACCTTAATGTGAAAATTTTCCAGGAAATAAAGGACTCCAAACTTGGAAGGAAAATTATATATCCCATTTCCACTGAAAACTGGACCAGGGAAAAACCTCACTTTGAAAAAAAAAAAAAAAAAAAAAGCCTGAAATGGCTTATCCATTCCTAGCTTTCATTATTCCAGATTTTGAGAGCAAAACTATTTATGATTTTTCTCAAAATATATAGAATACTATTACAGCTCGTCAAAAAAAATTCTAAACTCTTACTATCAAAATGGTAGATATAAATTATTGGCAATCAGACATAACTAATAATCACTAAGTTATCAGCAAAATTTTATATTTTATTAATCAGTTTCAACTTATTTTTATGTGCTAGGCATTTCCAAGTATATTATCTCATCTGTTTTTGGCAGTCACCTTGAGAATCATCCTTAGAGATAAAGAAAGGTGAAAAGGAGTTGTGACTTGTCCAGGGTCACCTAGGTAGTAAATGTTGGAGCTGAGGTTGAAATCCAGGTGGAACTCTCTTTTAACTGCCTAACTTGCATTTATGTTGTTTAAATGACATTAAGGATGCACATCAGAAGATAAGGGTAATTACTCAGGAAATATTTACATCTGTCAAAAAGCTGTCCTGGATGTACACCTGGAAACCATGTACTTTGGCTTGATGTTTTATTCATTTTTTTTCCTTAAAGTTTTTTTTTTAATCTACATATTATTTCAGAAACATATTGCTACCTCTCTGGGGGTAAACATGTGGTAGTTTCAGGATGAAGTCATACACATAGAGCACCTGGGCTCTGTGGTTTCCCCCATGTGGACATTATTTAGGGAGTTTTCATTTAAGCAATAAGTGAGAGTATTTTCTACAGTTTAGGGATTGGAACAGGGTTTAGGATAACCTAGGGAGTAGCTTTTCAATGAATTATTTAAGCAAATTTTAACTGAGTTTAGAATATATTTTTTTCTTAAACCAGTTTCCAAATACCATACTAGATTCTTCTCTGTATATCCAAGTTATGGTCAGGTAATAAATGAGTTACTCAGAGTAAAACCAAGTATAAACCTCATAATAACACCTAATGAACCAAATCAGAAAAATACACAGTTACATGCTTTGTATGCCCAGATATTTAGGTCAGAGATTTTTTTCACCTAAAGAAATTATACCTTAAAAAGAGGGAATCACCTTACAGACTCAGTCACCTTAGAGGATGTCATTTCAACTACTTTATTATGAACAAAAAAATATAGTTTATGGTAGAAAAATTCTACTGTAATGACCTCTATCACTGCTAGGGTTTTGGATGCTTATAGAAGTCACCTTCAGAACTTGTAAAAAAATTATTCTGAACATATATAATCATTGTTCTTGTAGATATAGGACCAATTACAAGTGAACATTGTAAATACACATTTTAAAAGATGAATAAAAAAAATAATAGGCACCTATGGTGCAGGACAGAATTTCTAATTACAACATCATATATAATTCAAAAGTAGCACTTCTCAAAAATATATGGAATATGACGTTGAAAATGTCATAGGAGAGAGCTTAAAAAGTTGCTCTGGTGGTGATGAAGACCCACTGTTTAAAGATACGTGTGACAAGTTGAGCAATATTGTTTCATAAAAGTTAGAAGTGGAAAAAATACTGCTCAATTATTATATTATATAATAATGGTACTTTAAATGTGTAGATAGTACCAAATTTATTAAATATTTTTAGTTAGATAGTTGATTATTTTACCTATATCCCCAAATATTCATATGTTCAAGATGGGAAAAAAATTCAAGAATCCTCTCACAATGCTTTCTATTCAAGGGCAACTAATATTTGGGCACCTGCACTAAACCTCCAAATCTCTGCCATGTACCAAGTTGTGGAGTTCAGCCCAGCAAAACGAGCCACCATGCCATCTGCCCTAGAAGCAGCCGTTACTCTGAAAGATCATGAAGTGTGAACACAGCCAGGTGTAGGACATTTCTGCAGGTTTCAAGCACAATCTTTAGCTTGGTTCACTTTCTGAACAAATGATATTAATAATGGTGCTATAAATACAAATTATTGAATTAACTTTAAATAAACTGAAGAAGAATAAATATTCAAGCAATGACCATCCAAAATATGTTGTTGGGGAGACCTTCAAGATGGCGGAGGGGTAAGTCACGGAGATCACCTTCCTTCACACAAATACATCAGAAATACATCTACATGTGGAACAGCTCCTACAGAACACCTACTGAACGCCAGCAGAAGACCTCAGACCTCCCAAAAGGCAAGAAACTCCCCCCGTACCTGGGTAGGGCAAAAGAAAAAAGAAATAACAGAGACGAAAGAATAGGGACGGGACCTGCACCAGTGGGAGGGAGCTGTGAAGGAGGAAAGGTTTCCACACACTAGGAAGCCCCTTCGCGGGCGGAGACTGCGGGTGGCGGAGGGGGGAAGCTTCGGAGCCACGGAGGAGAGCGCAGCCACAGGGGTGCGGAGGGCAAAGCAGAGAGATTCCCGCACAGAGGCTCGGCGCCGAGCAGCACTCACCAGCCCGAGAGGCTTGTCTGCTCAGCCGCCGGGGCAGGCGGGGCTGGGAGCTGAGGCTCGGGCTTCAGTCGGATAGGATCGCAGGGAGAGGACTGGGGTTGGCGGCGTGAACACAGCCTGAAGGGGTTAGCGCACCACGGCGAGCTGGGAGGGAGTCCGGGAAAAGGTCTGGAGCTGCCGAAGAGGCAAGAGACTTTTTCTTGCCTCTTTGTTTCCTGGCGCGCAAGGAGAGGGGATTCAGAGCGCCGCCTAAACGAGCTCCAGAGACGGCCGCGAGCCGCGGCCGTCAGCGCGGACCCCAGAGACGGGCATGGGACGCTAAGGCTGCTGCTGCCGCCACCAAGAAGCCTGTGTGCGAGCACAGGTCACTCTCCACACCGCCCCTCCCGGGAGCCTGTGCAGCCCGCCATGGCCAGGCTCCTGTGATCCGGGGACAACTTCCCCGGGAGAACACACGGCGCGCCTCAGGCTGCTGCAACATCATGCAGGCCTCTGCCGCCGCAGGCTCGCCCCGCCTCCTCCGTACCCCTCCCTCCCCGCGGCCTGGGTGAGCCAGAGTCCCCGAAGCAGCTGCTCCTTTAACCCCATCCCGTCTGAGTGAAGAACAGACGCCCTCAGGCGACCTACCTGCAGAGGCGGGTCCAAATCCAAAGCTGAACCCTGGGAGCTGTGCGAACAAAGAAGAGAAAGGGAAATCCCTCCCAGCAGCCTCAGGAGCAGCGGATTAAATCTCCACAATCAACTTGATGTACCTGCATCTGTGGAATACCCAAATTGACAAAGAATCATCCCAAAATTGAGGCTGTGGAATTTGGGAGCAACTGTAGACTTGGGGTTTGCTTCCTGCATCTAACTTGTTTGTGGTTTTATGTTTATCTTAGTTTAGTATTTAGAGTTTATCATCATTGGTAGATTTGTTTATTGATTTGGTTGCTCTCTTCGTTTTTATATATATATATATTTCTTTCCTTTTTCTTTTTTTGTGAGTGTATATGTGTATGCTTGTTTGTGTGATTTTGTCTGTATAGCTTTGCTTTTACCATTTGTCCTAGGGTTCTGGTTTTTTTTTTTTTTAGTATAGTTTTTAGCACTTGTTATCATTGGTGGATTTGTTTTTTGGTTTGGATGCTCTCTTTCTTTTTTATTACTTTTTAATTTTTTATTTTTAATACTTTAAAAATTTTTTATTTTAATAACTTTATTTTATTTTATCTTTTTCTTTCTTTCTTTCTTTTTTTCTCCCTTTCCTTCTGAGCCGTGTGGCTGACTGGGTCTTGGTGCTCCGGGCCAGGTGTCAGGCCTGTGCCTCTGAGGTGGGAGATCCGATTTCCTCTGAGGTGGGAGAGCCAAGTTCAGGACATTGGTCCACCAGACACCTCCCAGCACCATGTAATATCAAATGGTGAAAGCTCTCCCAGAGATCTCCATCTCAGCATTAAGACCCAGCTCCACTCAATGACCAGCAAGCTACAGTGCAGGACATCCTATGCCAAACAACTAGCAAGACAGGAACACAACCCCACCCATTAGCACAGAGGCTGCCTAAAATCATAATAAGGTCACAGACACCCAAAAACACACCACCGGACACGGCCCTGCCCATCAGAAAGACAAGATCCAGCCTCATCCACCAGAACACAGGCACTAGTCCCCTCCATCAGGAAGCCTACACAACCCACTGAGCCAACCTTAGCCACTGCGGCAGACACCAAAAACAATGGGAACTATGAACCTGCAGCCTGCGAAAAGGAGACCCCAAACACAGTAAGTTAAGCAAAATGAGAAGACAGAGGAACACACAGCAGATGAAGGAGCAAGGTAAAAACCCACCAGACCAAACAAATGAAGAGGAAATAGGCAGTCTACCTGAAAAAGAATTCAGAGTAATGATAGTAAAGATGATCCAAAATCTTGGAAATAGAATGGGGAAAATACAAGAAACGTTTAACAAGGACCTAGAAGAACTAAAGAGCAAACAAACAATGATGAACAACACAATAAATGAAACTAAAAATTCTCTAGAAGGAATCAAGAGCAGAATAACTGAGGCAGAAGAACGGATAAGTGACCTGGAAGATAATAGAGCGGAAATAACTACCACAGAGCAGAGTAAAGAAAAAAGAATTAAAAGAATTGAGGACAGTCTCAGAGACCTCTGGGACAACATTAAAAGCACCAACATTAGAATTATAGGTGTCCCAGAAGAAGAAGAGAAAAAGAAAGGGACTGAGAAAATATTTGAAGAGATTATAGCTGAAAACTTTCCTAATATGGGAAAGGAAATAATCAAGTCCAGGAAGCGCACAGAGTCCCATACAGGATAAATCCAAGGAGAAACACACCAAGACACATATTAATTAAACTATAAAAAATTAAATACAAAGAAAAAATATTAAAAGCAGCAAGGGAAAAACAACAAATAACATACAAGGGAATCCCCATAAGGTTAATAGCTGATCTTTCAGCAGAAACTCTGCAAGCCAGAAGGGAGTGGCAGGACATATTTAAAGTGATGAAAGGGAAGAACCTACAACCAAGATTACTCTATCCAGCAAGGATCTCATTCAGATTTGACAGAGAAATTAAAACCTTATAAAATTAGCTCTGCCAGCACAACTTCATCCAACCCCACTCAACCTTTCCAAGATTTTCTCTGCCAACCTTTCCAAGATTTTCTCTGCAAAAAATCAGATCTTAACAGACCAGGGATTCTCAACCTTAGCACGACTGACATCTGTGACTCAGTGCACTGACCTGTGCACTGTAGTATATTTAGCTGCATCACTAGCCTCTATTTACTACACGCCATTAGCATCCCCTCCCTAGTTGTGACAACCCAAAACGTCTCCAGATATTGCCAGATATTCCCCTGCAGGAAAATCTCCCCCATTGAGGACAACTGACCTAGACATTGTATGCTCAATACTAGAATGTCAGTAATGGCTGCTACTACATTTTCTGGCTAATTAATTCTAAATAAGAAAAATATGTATGAGATGAGGGAGGAAAGGTTGGCATTAATAACATTAGGGGCAAAATGAAGATGGCAGAGGCAACTATAGACTGCTTTTATTTTCCTTTCTGCTCTAGGGTCTTATAAAGCCTTCAGCAGGAAGAGAACCTGAGTCAGCTTTAGTTCTAAGCTACAAACTAGTTCACTCCCAACTTTGTGTACACCTGGAGCCTGGCAAGTTTCCTGCATCTGGTCTCATGAAGTTTCTGGATGGCTGCATTCTAAATGTGACCCAAGACAGCTGGAGTCAATTGTGGAAGCAAGGCTGGGGCGCCCTTCAGTCCGTCTGTTCTACTAACCGTGAACCCATGTTCCCTCCCTCAAAGGTGTTCCGTCAAACATCCCTAAATAGCAAAATCACAGCTACGTCCACCCTCTCTTCAGATACATGCCAAGGTGATTAAAGCCTCCTTCTGTGACTTTGTGCTTCTCAGATACTTCATACTTACTCCCAGTCGTGTGAACACTACCCCCCTTAGGAAGGGAAACGGCGACAGGTCCCACAGTTAGTGCTCACAGACTTGCTCTTGTTTTTATCTAGGCGTTAAAGAAAGAATAGTGTCATATGAACTTTATCAGTTCTGTGTGCTTTTTCTTTTCCAAGTTCACAAAATGGAAAGCCGTTTAATTAAAATCAAGTGGTCTGAGCTAACCTTCCACTTCTCTCTCCATCTGTGGAGTATTTGCTTCCAGATATACTCGGGCTGTTCCAATTTTTCTGGGCTGACACTGGTCCAGTTCACCCTGCCACAGTATCAAACACACAGAAGCAAACACGTTTCCAAAGATGGTTATCTCTTTGATAAGAGAGACCTGACTTCTCCCCAGCTCTCCATTTCAGAGAGAATTTCTGTTCTACGCCTTTTCTCTCTTTCACTAGTAAAACATATATACGAAAGTACCAGTTCCTTTATGTATGCTCCCTATCTTTTTCTGAAAATCACTGATGTTAAGTTTGCAAATTATAATTTTGCAAGCCAGGTGAGGTGAAGGCTTATTTTAGCTTTGTCAACAGACATGACTTTTTTTCTCTTGCCTCTCTTCCCTTTTTAAGCAGAGACCATGTCTGACTGCAAGCTCCTTGAAGCATGCTCCCTTGTCTTCCTTTATCTCTGTCTCCCCTGCAATGTCCAATTCACTGCCATGAACATAACAGAAATGCAATATGAATTTCTTGGACTGACCTGAATTTTATTTCTAAAGGGAATTTGGCTGCCTCCCAGCGATGCCGTCCTGCCGTTGACTCAGACGCTGACTACTCAGGTACTGATTGCCATTGTTGTGAGGGCTGCTGAGTAGGTTGGTGGTTTTCTGAAGTGGACACACCTGTCTCTCAAAGATAGCGCTGAGTCTCCACGTAATTTCACACACTGATCAGGGCACTGAGATATTAACTCACAGCCATGATCAACCTAAGCAGGATTCATTCCAGAAATTTAGTAGCGAAGAGGATAAGTTCCATGTTTTTCTTCCTAGTGTTCCAATGCCTGCGCCCTGGGCTTTGCGAGTTCTCCATATCCTTCGGTGATTCCTTGAAGGTTTATTAGACTTCCTGCTGAACAACACTGCATCATTTTTCAGATGGTTAGAAAAGTGACAGGAACAGCAAGAGCTGCCTTTCCCAGTGACCTTAATTTGCTACCACTACAGAGATTGGCTGAAGATCTAGCACCTGCTAAACTAGGCAGACACAGCTGTTCTGCATCCTGGCTCTCCCTAAATAATTACATCTGAAATTTTGCTGTACATAAAGACATGTAAAGATTTCTTGTGTTTACGTCTTCTCTTGTTAACTTGGCCTCTGTGTATCCCTCCACTTCTGTTTTGATGTACTGACCTCATTGCTTATATGAACATTACATATGCTTTTCAGCCATTAACCCATTATTATAAACCCACACAGAAATCCTACATGATAGATTGGAATTATGCCTATTTTGAGCAGATATAACACATACAAGCATTTGAAGGATCTTTAAAATACACAAGCCAGATAGAAAGGCAATTCAGGGACTAGAGCTCAACAATCAAGTGAATATGAATACGTTAAACCTCTAAGTGTCAGCACTCTGCAAGACGTTTCAATACTTAAAAAAATACAGATAAACCAAACTCTTTGCCTGAAGATCCCTAATGTTGATTCTGTACAAGTTCCATAATGTGGCTTTTATTAAACTCTCCTATCACTTCACAAATTGACTAGCAAGGGATTTGTCCATTCACCAAAAGCCAAAGGAACAAAGTGTTGTGGGAATGTACAGCAGCAGGTCTCATACACTGCTGTGGGAGTGTAAACTAGCACAAAGTCTTTGGAAAACAATTTAGCATTATCTAATAAACTTGAAGACGCACATACACTGTGATTCCAATCTTCTATTTCTCGGTATATTTCCTTGAGAAAGTTCCCCATGTGCACCAGGACACATGTCCAAAATGTTCACAGCAGCGTTATTTTTAACAGCAAAAACTGGAAACAACACAAACAGCCATTGACAAGGGAATAGATAATTTAATTGTGTGTTAAAAGAAATCTCTACCCAGTCCTGTACATGTGCCCACGGACTTGACTGCTGCCTGACCCTAAGCCTGCTTGGGCCTTCTGTGGCTCATCATAAACCTGGCAGAGAGCTGGACCAGGCTTAATGCCCACTCAGAAGCCGTCAGGCTGTGAGAATGATCCGTGCCAAGAGATGCCGCCCCACTCCCTCTGTATTCAGTCAGAGAATGCCTTTCAGAATCCTACCTTACTTGGAAAGAGCTTTCAGAAAGACTAACTAAACTCATGCCAGAATAATGCTGCTCTAAAAATTCAATTCAGACTCAACACATACTATCCTTTGTCACTGGATGTTCTTCAACATGTATTATATTTATTTGAGTATTATATAGCAGCATAAATAAGTACCCTATAGAACATATAACAATGGGAACCTATCTTACAAACAATACTATGTTGCTTAGGAATACATACATGTATGGATATGTATATACATATATTTCCGTATGTGTGTACAAAACATATATGTATATTTGTATGTGTGTTTGTGTGTGTCTGTGTGTATATAGAGAATGACTGACACAAAATAAAGAGGGAGCAATAGTTAGTCCTCAGCTTTCCCAGTCATCTCAGCCCAGCGACCAGACATGTGAGTGAAGGGGCTGTCTGGAATATTCCAGTTTCAGTTTCCTCCATATAGAACCAGGACACTAATTAGTGTGGCGTTACTGTTGTTAAGATAAAATAACGTGTGAAGTCCCTAGCGTAACGCTTTGAGCACAGCTGGCTACTCAGTAAACGACAGCAAAGTAGCAGCAGCAGCACCACCTTTAGCAGAGGCTAAAGGCTCAGGTTGCTGCAGGGTGTTTCATATCCAAGGACTTGGTTTTCAAACTGTGGTCCAGTCTGATTACCTGGATCAAAAACACCTGGGAGGGACTTCCTCGGCAGTCCAGTGGTTAACACTCCGTGCTTCCAAAGCAGGGGTCACGGGTTGGATCCCTGGTCTGGGAACTAAGGTCCCGCATGCCGCACAGTGTGGCCAAAAAACCCCAAACAAACAAACAAAAATGCCTGGGATGCCTTTAACAATTCATTTGTGGACCTCACTGCAAATCTACAGAATTAGCATCTCTGTAGTTGGGACCAGGGACCCTGCATTTTAACAAATTCTCCAAGTGATTCTTCAGCAGTAAAAGATTAGGAACCACAAGTTTAGAGATTCAAATTCAGTAGCTGATGAGGTACCCCGAGAGAGGATATAAAAAGATTGGGAACAAGGGCAATGCAAGCTGCCTCTTTAATGATTACCAGGAATATCTAAAGTACAGGAGTACCTGAGATTTTAATTAATAATAATTAATTATACATACTACTTACTTACTGAATACCTGCAATGTGGCAGATATAATAAGCACATTATATTATTTCCAGTAAAATTTCTGAGTGGTGTTACTACTCCTATTTTTACAGATGGGGGCACTGAGGCTCAGAGCTGTTGAGTGATTGTCCGAGGACCTATAAGTAAAAGAGGCAGGATCTCAAACAAGGGCTGACCTACTCTTTCTATAAAGATATAAGCCATCAGATCATATTGTCGCTGTTAGGAATGAAACAAGGTTATATTTACAATCATGTATGTCCTAAGGACCCGAAAGCAGCATTAATACGTGTAAGCCAAGAGGTGTCGACAGGGAATTCTTTCCTTGCTGCAACTGCTCTTCTTTAGAGCTGTAATCATTGAATAAGCCACACTTGATTTTCTGTAGGCTACAACTGCTGAAAACAAACTAACAGGAAGTTTACATGAAAACTGACACATATTTAATATACTCCTAACTCTCCCCAGAATTACTTCAAATGGAGTTTTTGGTTGTCTGATTAACAGAGCAGGGGTCCATCTTCCATTACTAAAACTCCCCGGCTGTCTGATTCTGTTGTCCTCACACCAGCAGCAGTAGTATTTCTAGACCCTTTCCATGCCCTGTGCTACGAGCCAGAGGGAGCCTCCATGCCTATCACAGGTCCAGTCTGCTGAAGGCAGGATGTGAGAAAGGAAGCGAATGTAGTTACGGATATCCTGATAGAGACGCCTGAGTCCAAAGAAGCCGAAGCTCAATCTTGCCCACCCCATTTAACGCTGGGCTCCACTGTCAACCTGTGGTCTGCGATGGGAGGACAGGGATGGGAGAGCACGCCCCTCCCTGCTCTGAGTTTGCCATCCCTCCCAGCTACAGGCCTGACCTCTATCTCTACTTCTGGGGGTGGTGGGTGCTTTATAGACTCCAGAGGAAAGGGTGATGTGAATTTGGAGGGGGAAGGCTACAGAAACATGGCAATGGCCACATGTTCCCTAAGAGCAATTAACCTTAAAATAATTTCCACGTGGGCACTTCCCATTCTAGGATATGCAAGACACAGGCAATTCCAGGGATTAATGGGAGACGGGAAGAGGAGAAAGTACATTCTGAAGTCTTTCCAACTGCTTGAATCACCCACCAGACACATCCATTTGATTAACACTAATTCCTACAGCTGTTGGTTTTCTCACTGGCCCCCCTTAACCTCACGCAGTCAGGCCTCACCGCCAGGCATCTGAAAGGCTAATGAAGTTCCTAATCTGATTTCTCCACAAACGGAGCCCTAACTTGGCTGGAGGAGAGGGCTGTCTCTACTGCCACTGACACAGTGTATTTTCTTTCCGAGTGTTTAGTGTACAAACATGCTTTTATTATCTGTAAGCATTCCCAAAATAAGCGCCTCTGGGGAAGAATGGGAGTCAGTCTGATGCCCCATCCCAGTCCCTAATGCACTTCAAAATTCTCTTATCACAGAAAGCGAATCACAGGGCTCTCATTTTCCCATGCTCATGAGGTCCTTTTAGTGACTTCACATTCTATGAGCTATTTTTAGTGGTTAAACACTCACTTCTTAAGAGCAAAGCTCCTCCTGTCCATTTGTGGTCCGGGAATGAAAAGAATCTCAATATATTGACAAAGTGTTCAGCCCTATTTTATTGATCTTCTCTGGCCAGAAACTACCTAAATATTTCATGAGAGCAGAAAATATATCTGGCACCCTAAAATACTGGTGTAACAGGGTTTTTTTAAAAGGCATATTAAAATCAGTTAATGTTCACAAAAAAATCTTAAAATAAAAATAATCAATGATTACTACTTTTAAAAAAATCAAAACCCTAAAATTTAAGTATTATAGCCAAACATCTTCCCAAGGCCAATTAAACTATGGACCAATTTATAGTTAGTTTTAGTTTTTTTTTTTACAGATGTAGGAAGTAGAGAAGGATAAGATTATACTCAGGATAGAATCAATTCTGGAGTTGTATTACAATGACACATATCAGCAGAACCACATTTTTTAAACTTGTATAGCTTTTTTTACCATAAGATACTTCCATCTGATTCTCTAACCTCAAATGTAAAAATAGCTTCACGAGACAATAAATTTTTCATTCTTTAACGTATCTGTTTTTACAACAGGAAAAATGCCAAATTTCGTTCTAGAAAATGTTGTCTAGATTATTTGTCAACCAAATTACAACAGGATATCAATCACATCTGAGATTTTTCTTAACCAATTCCTAAAACATTAGTTTGGACTCTTAATCCTGAAGCAAGACTTTCACAGACATCCTCATACGTCCTCGTTCACTGCAAAACAGCAAATCTCCAATGAAAAATCTCCTCTCCTTTGCTCTCTCCCATCACTGACAAAATAGAGACATCTGGGTCAGGTTTTCAAGAGAAGTACCCACTGCTTTGACTTGAATGTGATACTTCATTCCCTTAATTTAACTTCAGTTTTGTCTCTGGAAAAATATAGAAGCAAACTGAATGCTTTTTCTGTTAAAATAGCTATTTATCTGTGATTAAAACTCATACACTTTAATAAATGGGGGCCAGTAAGCTGAGCCCTTGGGAACACAGCCAAGCAGGGAGTTGAAGGCAGCAGGAGAGAGACTGTGGGAAACTTACTCTGCTGGTTCAGTGCTGAGGTCCCAGAGGGATGGGGAAAACTCAGGCTTAATTCAGGTCTGATTCAGGTCAATGTCAGGGTACAGTAAGTTCTTATCAGGTAGCAGAGGAAGGCAGTAGGAGTACAGGCGGCAAGTGACCTTGAAGTCTAGATAGGAAGAGAGCAAAATCCACTGCGGATTTAGACACTAAGGGGCATGAGTCAGACAAACCCAGGACGCCCCTGCAGGAGGCTGAGATTCAGAGTGGTCAAGGCTCGCCCCACAGCTATACTGCACCCCAGATCCAGGGCTGCAAAGCCCACTTAGCAGGTCCCCTGGGCATGGTCCCATTAGGACTGAATAGAGCTAGATCTGCAGTGACTTCAGCTGGGAGGGGTAGATACACATTATATAAAATTACTTATTTGCATTTATGACTCTTCCAGATTCTTTAAATTATCTTACTTAGCCATTAAATTGCCTTGGTTAGACAATAATTGGATTCTCTCCTTAGCAAAGTAGGAGGTTTCCTCTTTTGCACTTCGTAAGCCTGGGAAAAATGCAGTTCTTAAATGCTCCTAGATAGTTAGGTTGTTAAAATTCAGAGTTAAAGAAGCCTATGGTTTAAAAAGAATCCCAGACTTGACATTTTGTGTAGTGTTCAACAAATCCTTAACAGCCTTTCCTGGACATCAAGCCTGCACTTGACCCAGCCCTGTGGACACCTGCCCACCCCTGCAGGTAAACCTCTGCCCTCTGGCTCCCCAAGTCTTTGGCCAGCCCATCAGTCTGTTCCTTGGATCTCTGCATGCCTTATGATGGAGTCCACCATGGCCCTTGACATGTCCAAATTCAAGTCTTATGTTCATTGACTTCACTGCATCATCTGACACTTTTTTTTTTTGAAACTATCCAATTTTTTTCTCTTACCATTGGTCTCCAGGCTTTTCTTTTACCCATTATTCATTCATTCTCAGACTTCTTCTCAGTTTATTTCTCTGTCTGTCCCTTGAATACTGCTGTTTTTCCTAGTTCAGCTTTAGACTTTCACACTCCTTATTCTATTGACTCCCCATTGGCAACCACTTTCCTACCCACTGTTTCAACTACTTTCTGTATGTGGAAGCCCAGAACTTTCCTCGGAATTTATAATTCTATGGGAATGTCTTACACATTCCTCAGTGTCTCTGAAACTAATCTTTTTTTCACTTGCAAATCTACCTTCTCCTAAAGTCCTCACCATGATTACAAATTTGCTATTCACATAAGCTAATTCATCACCCAGCCTGTATCCTTTATTCTTTTTTTTTTTTTTTACATCTTTATTGGAGTATAATTGCTTCACAATGGTGTGTTAGTTTCTGCTTTATAACAATGTATCCTTTATTCTTGACAAGAGTCATTCCCTGAGTCCTTTTATCTGGGCTCTTCAAATGCCTCTCAGCTCTATATTCTCTACCCCGCGTTCTTTCCTTAGTTCAGGGATTCCTCAGCCATTGGCTGGATTATTCCCACGGCTCCCTAGCATTTTCCTCTCCTCATGATGTTGATCCTCTCTGAAACTTTCTCCATGTTGCAGCCAAGTTATTTTATGACAACAAAATGAATCTGATTATGTTATCCCTTGCTTAATACTTTTCATGGTTTCTCCATACCAACAAGATAAAATCCAAATTCTTTAGAATGGCATGCATTTTAGTGTTGTTTGTTTACAAAGAACATAAGTTGACTCCCCCCCAAAAGAAAGAGTATTTATTAAAAGTTACAGAGCGGTATCTCATGGCACACAGAGGCAGGAAGTGCACCTCAAGAACCTTGCTCACAAGACACATAATGTCATGTCTCTGCTTCTCTCTGAGCACCTGTTCAGTTATCTTGTTTCTCTCTGCAGACCTGCGAGCTCTACTTCAGGAAGCATATGGTGGACAAGGGCTGCTTCAGCCCGACTCTAGGTGACCTCTGCTCAGGGATCCATCACACACCAGTATGACCCTTAGTTGAAGAGCAGTCATTTGATGGGTTCAGCCTAGTCTGTGGTTTAGCTCCTCTGGAGTCATGTAACCACCTCTTATCCAATTATTGTGGCCAGTGACAGCCAAAGACAAACATGCTACCTTGACTCACACCTTCAGCAAGGTTGTGCATGATGAGCACTGCCCATAGAAAGGCATGATCCCCCAAACGTAGGCAAACTGCAACAAACAAAGCCTTTTCTTACTGCCCCATGCCTGCCTTTTAAGCCTCATCCCTACCTCTAGCTCTTCTTTCCTATACAACAGTCCTGTAGTGTCCTGAATTTCTTATACATTTTTACCCCTTTTTGCATTCTGGTGGTACATATCTGCCTGGAATATCTTTCCGTCTCTCCAAACTGACCTGCAAACCCCTGGAACCAGGCACTTGGCAAACTATTCATTGTCCTTCAAAATTCTGCATAAATGCCACCTCCTCTGAATGTTCCCTTAAAATTCCTCCCCTGGAATTAGAGATTCCATCTTCAGATCCCATCATACTTTGAATATACCCCCCATTAGTACTTAAATTTACTGTATTGTCTTCTTTGGTTCCCATCTCTCTTCTTAACAGAGAATGACCCTCTTAATGGTAAAGTCGAAGTTTGTAACTGCTCTGGCGGCAAGCACAGTCCCTGAGATATGATGAGCCTCAACTATTAGTGGGAAGTAAGGGATGAGAAGAGAAATGGAGAAGATTAAGGGAAGGAGTAGTAAAGCTATACTCTTCCCCCTTATTTTCAGAAGCAAGCCCTCACCATGTGTTTGCATGCACGGTGTGCCCTTTTTGGAGGGAGGGGATGTCTTATCAAAAGCTGACTGGTGGGTGAATTATGACCTGCATGTCTGGTCCTGCCCTTGCCATTGGTCCTGCCCTCTCTACTCTAGCCAGATCAGCCCACCGTCCATGTCCTCCTATGTTCTCATTGCTCCCTTATGCAAGACCCTGATATGTTACATTATTGAGAGATGTCTGTACCTCTCCCTATGGAAGAGGACTTCTTGGCTGAAGAAGAAATAGCTTGTCTTTCAAGATCTCTATAGTAAAACATCTGCTGCTTTCGTTTCTGACATTTTGCCCTATCTTGTCTGGCATGAATTCCCTGGTTTCTGGCTAATTTGCATCAGACTATAAGCTTGAGGACAGAGACTAAATTCTCCACATCCTGGCGTTAAGCCTAGCCAATAGCAATCAGTCGATAAATGGTATCTGCTTTATTATTTCTTGCCCAATTTTATCCAGACCTTCAGGTTCTGGGCCTTTTTCCTGCTCTCCTAGCTGTGGCTTCCTATCACGCTGGAGCATTTCTTCACTACCCAGGTGTCCAACAGGCACGTGTGTTCAAGGAAAGATGTTTGCATGACCCAAAGTCCTTCCAACCTAAGAAAAAGATAACATAGTGATAACTACTTGAAATAGATACACCATGACACTAGCACTCAGGAGGTCCTCCTGGTTCAAAAAGCCACGTGTGATTTTTGTACTCCTGGCATGGTCTCTCACAATAGCTGTTTTCCTGCAATTCACTGTACAGTGACAACATGTGAATTAGATTTTGTTCTTTCCTAAAGCTTTACCTCTGCTTATAGTCCTACAATTTCATCTCCCTCTGCTGACACTCCCTGCTCCTTATCCTGGACAGTATGTACACAATCTTAAAAATTAGCAGAGAAAGCCTAAGAGGGGTCTAGATGATAAAGATCTCCATCTGGAAACCAAAATCTCCTAACATTAAGTATGAGTTTTTCCACAGAACTAATGTTGTATTAATTAATTCCTCTAAAGTCATTTCCTTATCATTCTGGTAGCAATTATGTGACTCTGAAAAATGTTAAAAATACCCAGTGGTAAAAATTGGTGTTCAAAAAAAATATTATATGAAGGAATAAAAAGAGAGAATAAGAGGACAGTAGACAGAAAAGCAAAGAAAGTTTAATAATAAGGAAGTAAATGGTTAACAAAGTAAAGTAATATGAAAATAATACTGTGTCTAGATAGCCAGTATTTAGGAAAGGGTTAAGATGTCACAGGAGAAATAGAAAAGCACGTTGAAGGCTGGAAAAGAAGTGGATATTGGTATATGTATTCTTTCCATTAATTTCTTTCCTTATTCTCTTTGGTGATATTGACTAATGCTACATTCCATACCACTTGAGTATTTCATCAAGTTACCAGACTGGAACATTAAGAAGATAAATAATTGATTTAGTGTCCCTTCCTTAAAAAGAAATTGTACTTTGAAGTAAACTAAAGCAATGAAAAGAAATGCAAATATAAATTTAGGAGAAAACAACAAGAAATTTAATTAATATTCATGTTTCGAGCCTGAAGTAAGAAATTGAACATTTTGAATTCCATTTCATGCCCTGCCTTCACTGCTGAGAGTCTGATCTTCATACACACCCTTATTTACCTGTGATTCAGAATTAACAGTCTTCCCCCATCATGACCTACTGAGTTAAATTCAATATACAATAGGATATATATATATATCTGTTTATAGATAAAATATATTTGGTGTCTTTAAAGCCGTTAGAAAAATATAACAACTACTTAATTATTAGCAAGGATGGTACTCAAACTCCACTAATAAGTGAAAGAATTCCATGGGCACTCTAAACTTCCCCTCTTGCTTTGAAGAGATCCCTGGGTTTCATTATACCTGGGACTGCATCAGACCCATACCAGCCATGGCATATTCAAAATGTAAATTCACATCAAGTTCTTATGCGTCCACCCCATACCCTGCACTAGAAAAAATCCCTTGGAGCGTCTGTAGGCCTGGATATGCCCTAGTCCCTAACTGACTCCAGCTGTCTCGTGTGGTATTAGGAATAAGATGAGCTGGAGTCCAGCTAATAAAGCCAGGGACACCTGCACAGGGCCACCCTAGGGAGGCCGTTGGTGGCTGCTGCACAACAGGCCCACCAGTACCCTGCTGACTGTGACTTCCCCAAAGACTCAAGCTGCTAAACACTGAAATCAGTGCTCTAAATAGCTTACGGTTTCTATTGTAACACTCTCATACTTATCGCCTGTTTAAATGTATACAGTGAATTTATTTATTCCTTCTTGAATACAGCACAGCTTCAAATGTGTTTACACATTATGACATATTTTCTCCTAATGTGTTCTATGGAAATCCTACCACAGTGATAACTGATGTACATCTAACCACAGTTTAAACTTTTATTTTAAAAATCCCAATAGATCACCCAGGCTCCAGTATGAATCCTAATAAGACAGCCTTATTTGTACTTGCATTGCCTACATGAAAAATTTGTTGATAGCAAATTTGGTATATAAATAAACATGCCATAAATTTAAAATAAAGAATAGTTTTAAACAACTGTGTGCCGAAGGTTACTATGAAATATCTTTTCATGGTAGAAATTTATTCGGATTTTGTTTTGACCATTTCTTGCACAATGAAGTAATATTTCAAAATTAGTTGTTGGGAGACAATCCCCCATGGGACTCCCACATTTCTACACGTCTTGTAAACAGAGGCACTGGCTGTCTTTGCTCTGGACTATCTTTCCAAGGGTGATTTGTATAACAAACAGCACTGGAAAATAGAAATAGCATCTCTCTCTGAAGCAAAGGATAGGCTTGCCTACAGCCTTGGAAAATAATATCTCCCCCCATATCATGGGACAGTCATGCTTACTGTACAGTATAATAAAAATATTTCCCTCTTAAAAAGAACAAGCATGCCTACTGCCCATTAAAAAAGAGTCAAGTTCCCTAAGGTCAGACTTCTCTCCTCTCATACAACCTACTCTGTGTTCAGGTGTCACCTGGCCTTCTTCACACTGGGGCTTAGGGCCGAGGGAAGCAGCCCAGGAGAATGCAGGTATTCTGGACACTGCTATTGCTGGGAATAAGAAAGTCCTTTATCTGTGACACTGGAGTCTCCTGTCTTCCATCAGCATCCATAAAATTGTGACAAGCTAACTTCTTAGCTTGTAATTTCAGTAAATCTCAGACCCTTCACAGTTCTTGATATTATTTTTACTAAAATCACATATAATGAAAAATTATATATGACAGAGCAAATGATATATGCATTTCAAAAATACTCAAAAAAAAGGAAATTTCTATTCGAATGAAGTTTGTATCATGCTGCATCCCCTAACTTCAGCTGTATTTCAGAATTCCAGAGTGGTTTAACCTATATTATAAGAAAAAAGGAATCACTCTCTGACTCACAGAAACCCCTTCACGACTACTTCTCCTTTAAGAGATGAGCGTTTTTCGGTCTATGTTGAGTGAAGCCACTCAACCTAGCCTACTTCAAATTCCCTCCTCACTTCAGAATGTTCTTTATCTTTGCTAATCCTCCCTTTTTCTTTTGTCTTAGAAGCAGTGTGGTAAGTTATTATAATTGGCCCCCAGGTATCATGCATCTCTGTATTTATGCCCTTGTGTTGTCTTCTCCCACATTGATTCTCAGCTGCTCTGTGACTTACAGAACACTTTGTTTTGACCTAAAGAATAAAGAACAGGACAGCAGTGATGCTGGGTGAATATCAGTGCCTAGGCCTTAAGAGGCCTTGCAACTTTCTCTTCCCTGAACCATAAAAAAAAAAAAACAACAACAACTCCAGGCTATCCTACTGGAAAGGCCAAACGAAAGAGAGGGCCTAGAGGATAAAAGAGAACCCCTAGCATTTCAGCCAAACAGGCTAAAGAGTGAGACAAATAAGTCTGATATTTTGGACCCTCTGGTGCAAAACTGTAGCCACTTCAGGTGGGCCCAGCTGAGATGAGATGGAACGGAGAGGAACCATCTCAGGTGGGAAATAATAAAATGATGTTGCTTTATGCTGCTAAGTTTTGAGGTGGTTTGTTACATAGCAATGCAGTGCCACTGGTCCCATGACTTCAATTAAGACCTCTATTAAAATGGCCTCCAAATCTCCATAGATTAACTTCTTTCCCAGCTTCTATATTTTTGCTACATGAACCACCATCAGAATTGACATCTCCTGGGAGCTGGGGGGAAAAGCAGGAATTTTAGACTCCACCTAGACCTACTGAATCAGTATCTGCATTTTTAACAAGCCCCCTCATCACCTGTACATACATGAATATCTGAGAAGCCCTGCTCTAAATATGTATTTCCATCTACCTTGGTCAAAGCAAAAATAATCACTTCACTTGTTCTTCCCCACAACTACCACAAAACACTCTTCTTTTTCTAATGAGCCATCAATCTATTATGATTTGACCATCTACAGTATCACAAAAGCCAAAATCTTTACAATTGTCCTCGAACTGTACTTCTGCCTTACCTGAACCTAGCCATTAGCTACCCACCTGGTGCATCTGACTGCCAACATCTCTCCTTCTCTTCCTGCTTTGCCTTCCTGATTACAAGAGCATTGAGTTTCCCTTCCTGTAGACTATTATGACCACATCTAAACTGGACACCCTCCCTCTGGCCTCCCTCTCTTCTAATACATTACTACTTACTGCTTACCATCCTCAAACAAACAAAAAATAAAATCAAAACTGCAAAAATCAACAAAAAATTTTAAAAAGAGAATAAAAAAGAACATCAAAACAAATAACAAACAAAAAATAAAACCAAAATAACAAACATATGTCACGTTCTTGTTTAAAATTGTCATGAAATTTTCTTTTCTACAGAACATAAGGTATAAACCCTAAAACACAGCATTCAAGACCAATCAAATCCCAGCCCCAACACGCCTTTTTGACACACTCACTGCACTCTCAACACAAAATGGAAAACCAAAATTTAGTCACCTGTTCACTTAGTCTGGAATTCTTTTCATTCCCCCTATTCCAATGGCTAGATTAAATCCTACCTCTCCTTCAAGGCTCATCCTCCCTTGTCATACTCTCCCCAATACTTCAGTCTAGAAATAGGCACTCCTCACTCCTCTGAGCCCATCTGACATTAATGTAACGTATTCCAGATTTTAATACATATTGCCTCACATTTTTCTATCCATGCGTAATCCACCCCACAGGACTCAGCTCCTCAAGCTGAAGATGACATTCTATTTATCTCTGCAGTCCCCACAATGTCTAACATAATAAGTACTTGATATATATATATATGTTTGTTCAACTAATTAGTTAGTGGACTCAGATTGTTCATTAGTTCAACCCTATTGCTAACTTATACTCATTTTTAGAGACTAAATTTAAAATATGTTTCAAAAGAATAGAAATTCCCACATCAGTTTGTCTCATTTTGTGTTGTGATGGCTGGTAGATTTCCTCCCACAGAAGAGATTTCTCTGGAAATCTTGATAAACCCTGGACCATGTCACCACCAGTGAACATAATTACAATTATAATTTGGATGTGCTTTGTATATCCAGACAAGCCAAAGTCCATGTTTCTTCTTCAGTTTACTTATAAATAAAACTACCGTTGCTATGGATGTGTCATCCAAAATATGCTACCAGGAAATAGGAGAGCAACCATAAAAAATGCAACTCAGTAAAAAATTAGCAGCTCCATTCTCAAAGTATATAATCATGTTTAAAAGAAGACTTCCTGCAGGAATGTGGAATGGATCATAAAGTTAAATTATATGATAGTTAGGACAAGTTAAGTTTGTTGAGGGAAAAAAAGAAAATAGGAGTTTAGAAGCTATCAAGCCCTTACACTGTAGTATTATTCTATTGCAGAAGAGTATTTGAGTACATGAGAGACTGTATAAATATTTTAAACTAGAATGATCAAACTTACATGGGAAGTTTTTCATGACTTCAAGGGGCAGGAAGGAAGGAAAAACATTGTCAGCTTTTGAAATTCCATGTAAACAAAATATGGGAAAATCTTTCAGAGGGCATGGCACTCGTCCTTTGTTTTTCCTCTTTAAAAAGCAATTATGTTGTTTTCCTTACTTTAACGGTTGACTAAACATGGACTATTTATGACTGATTGTGCTGAAGGGATTTTACTCAGTGACCCTTAAGTGTTACAATCCAGCATGGAGCAACCAGAAACAGAGAAATAGGTATAACAAGGGAAATATAACTTGCTACTTAGCTTTGCTCCCAGAGAAGAATACGAGGTCTGCATCAGAATCAGAGGGTGGGCCTTCTCATTCCCTTCCAGGATGTCCAATGACAATAGCCAAAAGGAGACACTCAGAGATTCTGGACTCATAGAAAGAACTAAAGATTTTTGGTGTTTTGCCAACTTTAGAAGTCAAACATGTGTATGACATTATTCCTCCCATTGCTTGGAGTACCAAGGGGCTAATTATGTGTTTTTCAGGCTCAATTTTTTCCCAATTTTTAATTTTGTTTGCTCAGCTATTTGGCCAGTTTCTACTTATTAGCCTTTTTATCAGAGAAAGTCAACAGCTAATGCAAAGGAAGAGAAAATAAAACAATTAATTTTGTAACTCAGAATTATAAGACATTTTATTTGGAAAGATCTTAAGTTCCATGAGGTCAGGGACTAACTTTTACATTGTTGTCCCCCTAGCAGCTAGAATAGTTCTTGACACATAATACTCAATAGATGTTTCTCAAATTAAGGGAAAAAATGAGTAAAATTAGACATGAGAAATCCAAAATTTGTAAATTATCTAACATATCCTGTTTTCCATTTCTATGATTAATTGAGAGTTGGCACTGGTAAAAAGCCACGTGACATACATGAGTTTGTGCCAAGCAACGTTGCAGTTTGGCTGCTTGGTATCACAGGGTGGTTGTGATTCCTTGATCAACATCCAAACCCCAGGTTGCTTTAGAGTTTCTAAGACAGCAGCTTTCAAACTGTTTTTACTGCAACCCAGAGTAAGAAATAAATTTTACGTCGATACAGCACACATATCACATCACACCACACTACACACACACACATATAACTTAATAAAGAAAACAAAAGTTTCATGGAACAATACTTACTCTTACTATGCAAAATATACTGGTATGTTCCACTCATTTCATTTTAAAATTCATTTCATGACAAATGAATGGATTATGACTTGTAGTTTAAAAAACCCTTGGACCAACTTAACTAAGCATGAGGGTTGTGAAATAGTCAAATCTTAGGTCACATCCCTTATGCAGTGGATCTCTGAGGGTACAGAGTTTCAAGCTACTCTCAGAAACTGACTGGATTCTAGACTTAAAATTTCCGGATAAAAATTCACGTAATGGAAGTCAAGAAAACCACACATTTCTTTGCAGTAGGGCATCTGCTGAGCTGTAAGCCATCTCTTGGCCACATGCATCAATCACTCACAGTTAGTGGCTTGCAATTTTCATAGAGCACATGCAGTTGGGTTTTGAAGGTGGTATACAAGCTTCTCAGCAAGTTCCACACTCGAAAGGACATTGTGGAGAGAGGACATTGTAGAGGTATCGTTAACAATGAGGTTGGAGAAGGAAGACTCTTTGACATTGACATTTGATAGGGTTGATACTAAACACAATGAGTCACTAAAGACTAGAGAACACTCTAAGGAACTGAAGCCATTACCCAAATAGGTGCGAAGAACCTGGGGTTTTCATTTTAATTATCCAGATACTGTTACTCCTTTGCATTCACACATCCATTCACCAAATACTGTGTCTCTTCTATGCCAGGTACCGACCTAACAACAAGGAAAGCCTCTGTCCTGATCAAGCTGCTTTGAAATCTGGGCTATGATATTCAACGTATAACATGGGAAATATGCACTCATTGGCATATTGATCACTGTTGCATATCTTTCATAGAGAAAGATAAAACTCACCTGTACATGTAGACAGACTACTTCCCAGACACTCAAATTTGCTAGATGTGACTACTAGGAGAATTGAAATATGGAGTCAAGGGTCTACTATAGTAAAAGTGGAACTGATAAAACCAAAACTAGTTTCAACCCACCTTACCTTTCTGTTATTTCTCTAGACACATTTCATTCCTCTACCCAGTTTGTGTTGAATCCCACCACATGCAGGGTGCTGTGTTAGGTGTGGCGTCCAAAGATGTACCATGTGGTCCCTCCCCTCACAGTGCTCACAGGGGAGTGTAGAGATAAACATACAAGTTATTTCCTGCACAATAGGATGAGTACTATAATGGAATATGAGTGAGGTGCAATTAAAGCATAAAGGAACACCTAAATCAGCAAAAAGGAGTCCACGATTTTTACAGAGGACATGGTGCTTGAGCATTGAAGGATGAATAGAAATTTGCCAGACAGATGAGAAGTGAGGGCATTAAAGATGGAGGGAGCACCATGCGCAAAGTTATGGCATCTGAAGAGAACATGCAAGTCGGAGAAAAGGCCCATAGTTCAGCAAGAGAAGCTGAAGATCAGGCTGATAGTGGCCTTATAAGCCTTGTTCTGAAAGAAGCCAAGAGGAAGGACAGTGATTTTAGAATCAGCAATAAACCAGTGTCAAAGCCATGGACATGGATGAGAATTTTTAGGAAGATTAAACACATGAGGAGCTCATTACTCCCAGTGTGTGACCTATACCTGAGTGACTACTTCCTCCTTATACTATTCCCTGGTCCTATACAACAACATCATCATCATCATCATCATCACCACCACCAACAACAACATCACAGTTTATGGAGCATCTACCAGGGACTTCACATGTCTCATATTTAATCCTCACAACAGCCCAATGAGATAGGTTCTATTATTATCCCCATTTTCCCAAAATCACAGATCCAACGATGGATGGTATCAGGTTTTGAACTGGGCTGTCTGATTCCAGAGCCCGTAGGCACTTAGCCATGGTGTTATCCAATATATGTGTACAGATGTAGTCTGCACCATATCCCCAGGCTCCTTGGCCTGGATAATAAACACTGTCTACAGCGCACTGAGTTACAACACTGCTAAAGAAGAGGCATAGCATTCTGCCTGAGCTCTCTTCACATCAGTGTTAATTACTGAAACTCTCCTGTTTCTAGAATTATTTCTTACTACCCCTTTCTGGGTTACCTTTGAGACTACTTTAAAGCATTCACCATGTAGATCAGCTGTTGCTGTTTGGCATGTCAACTGTTGCATAATTTGCAAGTTGCAGAATTAGTACTCAGCAGGATGATTTCAAAGGCTACTGGAGAGTATCACTCCAAATACATTATGCAATGGGAACTACCATGGCAGTACTGTGCTTGTTTGCACTATAAATTTCCTGAGAAAGGGAGGCTAGTTTATACTTACAACTGTTGAGTATAAATCAAAGGAGAACTTTTGAAGTCAGATGCTTCATTTGTTATTCTAATATGCATTTTATTTTCCAAAGGATTGCAGGATCCATGTTATCTTCTTTACTCAGAAACTGAGTGGTTGAAATAATCTCTGTGTCTTTGTGGGTAGAAGACTTCATGGTCAATCAACGCTTACTTGTCCGGTGAACTTGAACTCTTGGGTGATTTTACTGGTGACTGGATTTAAAGGTTCTATCTAGCTAGTTTTGTGAGAGTGACAATTTAAATAGTTTTCACAAAAGCCACAAAAACACTAGGCCAATTGGGTAATAAAATAGTTCCTTTAAAGTTAAATGAGTCATAATTTAGCACGAAGTAGACTGATTAGAGAAACACTTATGATTTGGCACAGTTAGGATCCAGGAGTCATCTCAGTAATGAGAACTGTTATGATGGCTATTGGCACTACGTATACAGCAAAGACGGGTCATGTCAAGAATCCATTCAAGCACTTGTGGGTTCAGAGATTCAAACCCAAGGTGAACCTTTTGGCATTTGAGTTTGTTAACTGTTGGCTAAATGCCACTTCCTGTTCCTAAGAAAAGAGGCTTGAAAAAGTCTCATAAAAAATGACTTAAAAGGCTTCCTTGACTTCAAAGGGCTTTTACAAAACAACATTTTGATGAGTTAAGTGTAAAGGAATCAGAAACATACGGATTAAATTTCCCTTAATAGAGTCATGTGTCTAAAAAAAGAGGGAAGGAAAAGTAGCAAGTTCATTTGCTTAAGATGTTTCCAGAAGGTCTAGAGTAGCTATTGATTCCCAAAGTAATCAAATTCTTCCATTCCAATATAATATTAGCATAGCAACATCTAGAAAGTCATGTCAAAGGGTCCAACGGAATAAAGACCTGCCTTTGTGTAGGTCAGGTTATAGCAGGTCATCCTCCCTACAGTCCATTGTAACAGCCTCCACTTTAAAGGAAATAACGAGCGGCACAGGATAGAGCCACAAAGAACAAAGAGAATTTCTAACCAGACCTCTCACTCAGGTCAGGCAATTGTCATCAAGTCACCACACTGATGCATTAAGCTGACTTTACTGTCTGAATGAAGAAAATACAAACAAACACTCCTTAGCCATGAAGTGTCACACAAAAGGCAGCATTATCTGTTATACATGCTTAATTTCCACATCTTTAATCGTAATTTTGTGGGTTTCTAACCCTTGAAAACAAACTAATGATTATTTCCCAAGTGGGGGGAGGTCTTTGGATAAGAACCTAACTGCAGAATATAGAAAGAAATAAAAATCATTTGAATCAGTCTTGAACAACTGCAAATTCTGGTCAAGAATTACTCCTCATCAGGTTTGCCATGAATTTAACTGAGCGACAGCTAATCGCTGATTTATTCTGTGTCTGAAAGTCTTAAAGAACAAAGCATTTAACGTTTGAGGGCAAATAAAAACAAGACCACACATGTTTAACAATGCAGCAGTAGATGTCAATGGATATAATTTTGACCAACTATTACCTCCTCAATATAACCCAAGTTAATTTTTTATACTTGGCCAAATTCAATGGTATGAATTTTTAGAGTAATATTGCACTAGATGGATCCCTTGTAGTTATGGCAGTTTCAGATCATAAAAGAAAAATTTTTGAAAGCGGACATTTCTTATTTTAATTTGCTTGTGACATGAACTGCTATAGTAACACATAAATAAGCTGCCTTCTTAAAACAAACTTAGTGAGGCAAAAAGGTCCTAATTAATTGAATCCACGAGTAACTTTTCTAAACAGTATAGTTTTATTTATGTCAATATATTTCATAGAAAAGGAAATGAATAAGAACTTCAAATATTGGCTTATGGAGTCTAGTAATGTTTACATGTAATTCCAATGAATGTAGATTGGTAAATGCATTTACAAAAGTAAATAAATATTGCTATTTTTATTTTTTTTCAGCATATCTTCAAATTTGATTCAAGTAGACATGTACTATTTTAGCAAATATCAAGCAATCAAAAAACCAACTGCAGATTTTTTGTTTCTTTATATGCCCCAAATCACCAAGTCCCTAAGCATGTCCCATGACCCAAAGACCCCAGAGGACAAAAGAACAACCTGGCCATGCATCTATACCCCAGCAAAGTTTGTGACTTCTGAGGAATGTTGCCAGTGATTTCACCTAACTTAACCTTAGTTACCAGAACAGAATTTTGAATGTTTCTAAGCAGAGAGTTTTAGGAGAGCTGCTGAAACAATTGCTAAAGAATAAAATGATGTTAAGAGGACAAATGAGTCCTAATATTTCAGAAGTGTTCAAACAAGTGATTTCACTTAATTGTAAATCCTGGAGGGAAATATTTGCCTTGAGGGATTCTGAGAATCACTGACTTTACCTTGTCATTCTTCAGGAGAGGTGAAAAGCATAGGACAATCACATAGCAGACACAACTGTCCTTACTTTCAAGAAAGATGATTTGCAAATTCCTGCTCCCCATTCACGTCTAAATCTTGAGATTACCTACCCAATTCCCTTTCCAAAGATCTTGAATATTTTTCAGGGCGGCGTTACACATACTGAGTAGTAATGCTCTAATATGATATAATTGCAGGTCAAGAAGCATTTAGTCCAGCAAATACCTCCCCTTCCAGGAATGCAGCTCTTAAAATCCTGCTTTTGAAGAACCATACACTTAGGTTAAATATTACTCCCTGAGGTTCTCCTTACAAAATTTATACCCTTCTAGATAGCTGGTAATTAAGCCACTAAAGCCTCTGTGTTAACCCATCAAGAAGCTCTCTGGATGAGTTTTGGAATATATGATATCAGTGAGTATGAGGAACAGGAGAAAGAGCAGAAGAATAAAAAGGGCAAGTTGATTCAAAGACAATTTCCACCAAATTTACCAATTTGTCTAAAACTAGCCCCACTTCCTACCCCATAGACTGTGAGCTCTACCACCAAAATTATATTTTTCTTCCACATTTTAGAACAATTTTTATGTGCATATTTCAAAGTTGTGTTACCCGATCATCAAATTCAAATAATGCAACTTCATCTAGAAATACCCTGAAAAACGACAACCACAACAGTGCCTCTCTCCAGGGTTAAATAACCCTTTCCTAACAGCTCAGACTGTGTTTCACTGCTGCATTTCCTTAACTGAGAAACTGTTTCCTTATATCTCAAAACCCTGACTGGAAGGGGAGTAGAATGGCAAATAAAACCTCAGGGAGTTGATTTCAAGACAAGCTTTAGTAATGCTTGGGACCAAAGTAGCAGGTAAAATATGTTTGCAATGCATAGAGCAAAGGGTCTCCACACTTCTCAAGGATTTTTCTACCAGTGGTGGTCAAATAATCTTTTTCTCACAAAGGAAGTCCAGTTCTGCTTATAAAAATAAAAATTCTAGGAGTACCCACTAGCTATCTCAGTAGGTGATAGCATATCTTTGCTGAACTGCTTTTGTTCCAACATGTTGGGCAGTGTCTTAGTCCATTCAGGCTGCTATAACAAAACGCCATTGACTGCATAGCTTATAACCACAGAGATTCATCACTCACTGTTTTGGTGGCTGGAAGTCTGAGATCAGGATGCCACTTAGCTCAGGTGAGGGTCCTCTTCCAGGTTGCATATTTCTCATACTCACAGGGCAGAAGGGGTTAAGGATCTCTCTGGAGCCTCTTATAAGGGCGTTAATCCCATTCTTGAGGGTTCCCTTCCTTCCCAAAGGCCTCGCCTCCTAATATCATCACAATGGGGGTTAGGATTTCAACATGTGAATTTGGGAAGTTCACAAACATTCATATCAGAGCAGATAGTAAAATATAAACCTTTACATTTTCTCTTTAGAGTAGATCTGGCATACTAATTTGGATCTCTACTACAGTTACAACTAAGTAACAACGATGTGTTCATGTGGGTAAAAACTAAAAAGGAGAATGGAAAAGTGAATAAAGTTGATTTATTAAGATAATGAAATCATGGGGGATATTTTTCAGCTCTAATTATTACAATTTTATTTGTAGAGTGTTGTTTGTTAAGAAGAATCCTAACAGGAAAATCACTTATTTAAAGCCTTATCTTCATTAGGCAGGATTGCTGCAACTTTTGAACTATCCTAGGAGGAGATGACTCAACAAGTTCCACAAGCTTCTTCCTTGTAACTGGGTCAAAGTACCCTCAGTGTTCAGCTAACATCCTGTGGTTATCACCCATGCCTATAAAACAGGTGTCTAAAACGATTTGGAGGCTCAGCCCACGGCTAACCGGCCAGACCTGAGAATAACACAGACATGGTTACCCCATAGAAGTCACAAGCTGGAAACTCCATGAAACAGAGTAAGGAAATACTGGAACCAACAGCAAAACAGCCTTGCAACTGATTTATCTTGGTCAAATGCTAAATGAACGTCCTCAATTCTGGGAACCTGAATGATGCCGGAACCTAGGTTGGGCTAAACCTCCAAGTCCAGCTGGGGAGACACTAAATTACTCCAGCTTGGAAGTTGGGTGTGGGTCAAACAGACAAGCCAGGCTCCTTCCCCCACCCCCACCCCCCAGTTAATCCTACCTCTTTCTCCTCCCTTCTCAGACTAGAGGCTTAAAAGTATGCTTCCACCTCTAGCCCTTTGACTAGAATGTTCTATCCCTCTCTTCAAACGCTGTTATTTCTTTACTCTATCTCAAAGGCCCAAAGTCACTTCCATTTATTGCATAAAGCAATTCAAAGCCTTCTAACCAATGTCAACTCTCCCCAATCCAGGCATTCCATTCCCAGTGATGCTTGGAAAATATTGGTTATTCATATTAACCACACTAATAATAATGGCACAGATTATGATTAACCCTGAAAAATCGAATAATAATATAACTGTTTTTTTGACAAATTTAAATTTCATTCCCATTTTTAAAAAGTGGGACCCATGTCTAATGTGAGATGGGATACCACATGGCTATGACATTCTGTCACTTTAGGGCAGTTGGTCACCCTGGCAGGGACACTATTTAGGGGCAAGACTACCTTCCAAACTTAGAGACAGCTTTGTCTCATCCATCTGCCTCTATAACGTTTGGCCTTTGACACATCCTTGAATTTAGTTCTAAACCACACTCTCAACTCATTTTATTCTTCCTATTTATTCTATCTTGTTTCAAAGCATCCTAGCCTTTGACCTCATGAATCCTCCATCTCTTTAGTTTTTTCATCAAGCTTTGGTACTGCTTTAAACTTTCGTTTCCCTTCTCAACTGTGATTCCATTTCTTCCCACTAACTGTACAACAATTAAGCAAAGATACCATCTGTCCACAAAAGCTCTCAGGACCCTACACACAAGCACAGGCTCAGATTGTGGCAGCCTCTCCAGGTAGAACCAAAAGTAAGTGACACTATTTAGAAGATGTCCTGTTCTACCAGGTGTAATCTAACTCATGAAAAAAAATAATAACAATAATAGTAATAATTCTGGACACCTCTGAAGAAAGTACTATGAAAGATAAACTTAAAACTTGAAATGGGATTTAAAAATCTCAATAGTTTTATTAAAATACATAATAAAAGGGAAGTTTCTGTATTGTCTTTAGATTTTATTCTTAATATTCAATTTTTTTTTAATAAAACTGACTAATAATATTTTAACTCAAGAGTTTTTTTGGTTTTGTTCTATTTTGTTTGTTAATCTTACTTAATTCCTGGTAACTTTCTCTAAACACCACTTTGCTCATTCTTTCATCTAATAAGGAGGTAAATAACTTCTTGTGGAGAACGGAGAGGGAAATTCAGCCATGGAGTTCACTGACTGAAATCAGTTGCCTTTAATGTACTAAAATGCTATTAAATAAAACCTCTCCTTTTAACTTCATAATATGGAAAGAATTAAGCTAGCTGTAAAACTGGTTTTATTATGCCAGACATGGTCTTCCTCCAGAATGAAAATCTTAGTTAGTGCGGTGACTCCGCACAACATTGAGAAAGAACAGAAACCTATTTTATATTTTGAAATAGACATAATTCATAAATGCATGAGTTGGTGTATATTATAACAGACTACTGAAGACAAATAGTTAAATCTATTATTATTCAAAAAATACATGGGATTCTGCTGGCTGTATTGCCATATATTATATGCCAGCAATCCTAAAAAATAGATAAAAATTGCACAACCTATAGGACGTTATTATATAGAACTTTAAAATTCCATCTTCATATCTTCATAATGCTAATATCTTACCTCCAAAGAAATTATTGTACCTGGAAAGCAAAGTTAAATAAAGAATTTCTAGACTCTATTATATGGTGTCAAGTCTAGAAATACAATATAGGGTAAAAAATATTAAGTAATTGATTCTTAAAACTGACTTTTCATTCTGCAGTTCAGTATATTCCCTAGCAGGAAGTAATAGGACATCATTTTCAAACACGTGACTTCCTTTATTACACACTTGAGACTTCAGACTTTAAATGGAATTATATGCTTTCTTCTGGTGAATCATGTTCCTACATTTAACAGGCTGCTAAAATTTGAAATCAGAAAGGAATTTTCCCTTAGAACACTTTAGAATAGACAAGGTCATTTTTTTCCCCTCTGCTCTTGGGATCAGTGAATGGGGATTAACATTAGTGAAGAATAAAATAAATGTGAAAGGATGGGCATTTTGATTTGTCTTTTCATCTCCAGCTTTGTATTTCACCCGAAGACTTGGCATAAGGAATATCATTTCATCTTGAAGCTCCTCAGTGGTTAAATGATTTTTGACTGAGTTATATCCTCCTCAGTACAGGAAAATTGATTGCCATGTGCTCACAGAAACTAGTAGTTATGCCATGAGGACCTGTAATGCTTGCTGAGGCTGTGTAAAAATTGTAAAACGTGACAATAGGAAAGGTAGTAAAAGGAACCAGAAATTTCATTATGGCTTTCAGCTTCTTATCCTAGTCTAAACTGAACTGCATTTTTGAAAACTAAACTTGGGGGATAAAAACTGCCTTAGTAGGAACAAAATTTAGGGTCTTCAAATTAAAGGACTGTCCAGAAAATGATCTTGTGAAAATAAAGAAAAATGAACAATCTGACCTCAAATCATTATGATACTACAGCATGAGTAAATACAGGAAATGTTCATATTGATCAGAAACTCCCAGTGTATTCTATTGCTTCTCTGCTCTTAGAAGTACTAACAGAGAAAACAAATTTGCAAACAAATTTGTTTGCAAGTGTATACTGGCAAGATAAAATTTTCACATTAATGGTTAGTCTTGTGTGCCTATAAATGTACCTTGGAAGCAAAACAAAAAATTCACTAATTTTTTTAAAAATCCAAGGTTCAAAATTTACAAAGCAATGAAAGTATCATTTATTTTTAAAAGAAAGTTATTTATTCCATTTAGCCCCAAAAGGTGTCTCTTGCTGGCAATATTAACGATGCATGTCATTTTTCCTTTATAACAAAAGAAAGGAAACTTATCATGAATCCTTCTTAATAGATTAATCCTCATGTTTACATCGACTTGACATTTTATGATTTCTTCCAGCGCAGGAAAACCATGGCTTGAGAAGCTTGATGGTGTCTTATCAAATTCCTAGCAGCAGTAAGACTTAACCTGTTTGACCTCTGCACATGTGCACATAGGTGGATACTTTGAACCAATAAACCCAAGCAGATTAGCCTTCTAAAAATGGCTTAAGAGCAGTTTGTGTGATTTTAATTATGCCATTTTACCTGAATTCATCAAGGACCAAAAAAAAAAAAAAAATCCATGGCTTATATAACACACCTGATCTTGTTCCCTGTTAGTTGCTCACAGTCTGAAGTCCCCAATGATCCACATAGGAGCCCGTGACAAAAAAGTAATTGCTGGATTGACTGATATCTCAGTACACTGACTTTTACAAAGGTGAGTTACACTGAACAATAAAAAGGGATATATTATTTTGTCTATTTCTATTATTTTCTATTCAAAATGTAAATAAGCCCTATGACTGCTTGATGGGATGAAGTAAATCAACACAAATCTGGGTTAATTTTACTATCAGCCTTCTATTATATCTCAAAAGAAAAGCATTTAAAGTTTTGAAATCTTCCAATGAATATCTATATGAAATCTATTTTCAGAGACAAATAAATTATGCCTTTTGGGCTTCCCTGGTGGCACAGTGGTTAAGAATCCACCTGCCAATGCAGGGGACATAGGTTCGAGCCCTGGTCTGGGAAGATTCCACATGGCGTGGAGCAACTAAGCCCGTGCGCCACAGCTACTGAGCCTGTGCTCTAGAGCCCAAGAGCCACAACTACTGAAGCCCACATGCCACAACTACTGAAGTCCGTGCGCCTAGAGCCTGTGCTCCTCAACAAGAGGAGCCACCGCAGTGAGAAACCTGCACACCGCAACGAAGAATAGCCCCTGCTCACCACAACTAGAGAAAGCCCACAAGCAGCAATGAAGACCCAATGCAGCCAAAGATAAATAAGTAAATTTATTTTTTAAAAAGTTGCCTTTTATTTTGCATCTCATTATGAAGAGCAGTATAATAATAGCAGTCACTAAACTGCAGTCCAAATGATACCAGAGCTGCCTTGTAGAATCTCATGATATCTCTTTCTGTTTGAATTGTAAAAGGAAAAGCCCTTTGCCCGGGCATGTCCTCTGGGTACTCTTCCTTCAGCTAGACCATTTAATTATTAAGCAATCATGAATCTACATTTTCTAAGTAATACGTAGTACTTCCTTATTATTGTTATTTTTAATTCTCAGACTTGAATTTTTTCTATGAATGTAATTTCTCATTATTTTAGCCACGGCTCTGTTTTGAGCTCCTTCCAATATAGTACTTAATCAGAGTTAGTTCCTTAAAACTAACTCAGAGAATAGATTCTAAGAAAATAAACTTACTAAACTGAGAAAGGAGAGAAATTAACTACATTCCATTTCAGATTGTGACAGGCAATGTGGGAGGAATTCTCCCCTGACAAATGTATATTTTCCTTATCTGTTCTGCACTTGTTCAGTCCACTAATACTAACAAATAGAAAGCACGTGGTTATAAATCTATTATCTCCAGTATATTTTTATTGTGGATGAATCTTTAATGTAACCAAAATGTCAGAGTCTAGTAAAGTCAGATTTGACTACATACACAGAATGCGGTTGTTAGGAAACTTTAAACATTTCTGAGTATTTTTTAAAGTAAATTTAGTAGAACTCTTGGGAATATAATTGTTTTTAAAGTCTGAGAAAAATAACTTTTGAGGATTTCTTTCTGAAATAACAGCAAAAGAAGGGTATCATTAAGGTCCTATACTAGTTAATTTCCCTCTGTGAGCCATTTCTGCCCTCTCTCTGCTTTGTTTCCATTTGAACTGTGATGAAAAGTGATTTTAACATTTGATGTCCTGGTGTGTTTCCTCCTTATAAATAGTAAAAGTTGTGTAAATTGTTCTGTTTAACCTTTTTGTTTGGACCACCAGGAATCTGAGGAAACATTACAATTCATCTTTAACAATGTTTAAGATTATCATGGCGGGTATATCTGTATTATTATATTGTATGGCCTGCATGGCTGTATTCCTTCTCTTTTGTATTTGCAAATCCCTCTCTTCCTCCTCTCCAGCATCCTTATGATGCCCTGTCAGATGCCCAAAGACTTATTATGATTTCCATCCATGGTACCTTTTTGGAAAAAGAGTGTTTGTTATTCACGACCAACTTCCATGTGACTTCTTCTCCGCACCTCACCCCAGTCCACGCTGAGCCAAGTGTGGTAACGGGATGGAGCCGGGCAGAGCAGTCCTCCCTGTCATGTCCTCTCATTGACAAAAGGGAGGTTCTGAATCTCTATAAAACTGCAGAGCATGTGCCCACAAAGGTCTTATTTATACTCTGACCTATATGGCTATGCAACACCCCAAATCTGCATCTTGAATTGGGTTTCCTAACTGATGAAAGATGCAATCAATGTTCTGCCTTAACTCATAGGAAATGTCTTTTTAGCTAAGGGAACACACCGTAAGTCCTAACCAAGGGAGAGAGAGCCTCCCAAGGTTTCAGGTCATCTGGCTGCCTCTCTGACCTCCTCTTCAGTAGAGAAGAAACCACTCACCTCCAGTTAATTTCCTGGCCACCTCCATCACCCAGGAGTAGGAAGGCAGTTACTGTCCTACATACAGCTCCCATAGCATTCCATAAATCTACAGACCTTAGAACTGTGGCTGAAGGAGTGTGTTTTTAGTATATACTGCTTACCAAGGAAAAATAAACAAAAGAAAAGATTGCCTAGAACGAGAATAAACAAAGAGCTCTAGACACGATTGAAAGAATTATCATTTTTTAGAATAAAGTTGCTTTAAGGAGGAGAAATAGACTAGCAACGCCCAAAAGATGACAATACATGGATTGTGCATACATTTCCATTTATTTCCTCAAAGAATCTTGATCATAGGTCATAATCAATAGCACCCCCAGCTCCAGAACAATTTTCCATTAAGCATCTATCACTATGAAACTCTGATGCTTCTCTTCACCTGTGACCAACACCTTAAGGGTAGAACAACTTGTTTTATTTTGACCTAATCATATCACCTTATAACTATTTACTTCAACCAGGTCTCCTTTGAACCATCATGTCCAAACTCTGCTACAAAAGGTTCATTGTTCCTATTGTTTGTCTCCTTTGTTTTGTCCTGTATTTGTTCTGTGCATCAAGATTTGCCTCCCAACATCACCCGTAGCTACAGAAATTCTGAGTCTGACACTCATAGGGTCATCTTAGTTAAACATGTGAGTAGGAGAAGCAGTTTGTGGGGTGGTTAAGCCTTCAGGACTCTGGGATGAGAAAGACTGAATTCAAATCCTGCATCTGCCTCTTCATAAATATATAAACTTGGACAAGTTACTTAATCTCCCTGTTCCCCAATTGTCTTTCCATAAAGTGGAATAATAATGCCTCTTAAATGAGTGGCACTTATTAAAAGGCGGTGAGAATTCAATGAGCTAGTAAAGTGCTTACACAGTTATCTACTACATTGTAAGTATTCAATAAATCTTAGTCATTACTACTACTTGATAATACAAGATTTTTCTTTTTTTGTTTCTGTTACATGCAGTCATCACTCACCTTTATCTTCTGTATATCAATACAGGCCAAAACTTATCATTGACTGAAATGAGACATTTCACTTATTTTTAAAACCTTAATCTCCTTCTTTTCCCCCTGAATTATTCAAAGAATGCATTCTATGCCTCTATGCTTATTCTTTTTTTTTTTTTTAATAAATTTATTTATTCATTTATTTAATTTTTGGCTGCATTGGGTCTTCGCTGCTGCACGCGGGCTTTCTCTAGTTGCAGTGAGCGGGGGCTACTCTTTGTTGCGGGGCGCAGGCTTCTCATTGTGGTGGCTTCTCTTGTTGCAGAGCACAGGCTCTAGGCACGCGGGCTTCAGTAGTTGTGGCACATGGGCTTCAGTAGTTGTGGCTCGCGGGCTCTAGAGCGCAGGCTCAGTAGTTGTGGCGCGCGGGCTTAGTTGCTCCGCGGCATGTGGGATCTTCCCGGACCAGGGCTCGAACCCGTGTCCCCTGCATTGGCAGGCGGATTCTTAACCACTGCGCCACCAGGGAAGCCCTGTGCTTATTCTTGTCTTCCTTCTTGTCTCATCTCTCTTCCTCATAGGGCAAAGGACAAAATAACTATTGTGCCATTTTGAGTTCCTAGGACACATCATAGGTTTTCAAAAACCCATGCTTTTGCATATGATTTGGCCTCTGCTTGGATGGAATTTGCCACCACCAACCCTTTTTTGTTGTTTGCTAAATTCTTATTTATCCCAGAAAGCTAGGTCAAATGCAGTATCCACTGTTAAGCGTCCCCTGGTTTCCCAAGGCACAGTGAGAAGTAGTATCCTTGGTGCTCCCATAGTAGTGTAGTCAGAGCTCTAAGTTGCCATGTAAACGTCATATGTAATGGATCTGTTTATCTTCCTATCTCTCTCACAATACACTGAGTTCCTTGAAGGCAGGGACTATCAACTATGGATCCTTTACTTGATGTCTCTAGCCTCTAACATGTGGGTGTTATATAATAGATAATAAATATATTTTGAATGCATGAGAGTCTTCTATCTTCTATAGAAAGAGGCTAAATTATTCATAAATGTACCTAAAATATGTCACTTAAGGACTACAAAATCCATAGAAAGGTTGAAAGAAGAAAAAAATAAGAAAAGCAAAGTAAATGATCCAGGAAAGTGCACTACACAGAGGGACTTTTCAACTTTTCTGCGTTAGCTGATTTATTTTGACAAAAAGTGCTAGGGCCAGAATTCCATAAAAGCCTTCCCTTTGAGCTCTACCATGTTTTATCAACAAACATAACTTGTTATGACATAAAGTTACTTTCTTCTTCCCAAGCAACTCTTCACCATCACTTAGAATCTTAATCATTGGCAAGATTAAAATTCTAAGATTAAAACTTAGAAAACTATATTCCAACCAAATCATGAGTATCTACTATAATATGGTTCTCAAATTTGTTGTATCAACAAAGCTTTAAGAATTCTACCATAACATAAAGTAAAAGATCATTTTTCTCATAAAATACATATATTTTCATAGACATATGTATACCTTATTTACTGTAAAATATAAGGGCATAAAAATTGTCACAGGTTGTTAAAACTACTATAAATTGTTTTGCTATGAGTTTAAAAATTCTTATGAAATTAATTACATTAAAATTATGCCATTAGGCATAAATTACTTCTGGAGTAACTTAAAATACAAGACAACAATAAAATTTACAGTATTAGTACTGGGAGAAAATTTGATAGCTATAACTAAACTGCAGATGGACTAATTCAGGCTTTGCTATTGGCAGTTATTATATTATGATATAAAGCCACAGGTGGGTGTCTCTGATCATTGGCTATTTCAGGAGGTGAGAAGATCTTTGACAGGCTTCTTCCCAGCTCACAGTTGCTAGGATATAGGTCTTATTCTGAGATCTGATATTTGATTTATTCCCAAATGTCTGAGTTTAATCTTCTAAATCCCTCCTCCAAAGCATATGAGCTATCTTCTCATTCTTTTACCATTGTAGAAATCTTTAAGAAAGTAAATTTAGATCTCAGAAATGATTCAATGCAATAAAGGTATGACATATAGCAGAGAGATTTCCAAAGGTCCAGCTATATTAAGATCACAAAATTAGATAAGAGACAGAGAAGTCTCCTTAAATAACTAGTTTATTCCTATCTTGGCACAAGCAGTGATTCTCAAACTTCAGTAGTGTGCTGGAAAATTTTAAAGAAAAGATTCTTAGGATTAACTTATATTTTCTTTTAATAAATATAAGGAAAACCATGGAATTATTGAAATCGGCATGAAATGTGAACCCAATCCAATTATTGTTCAAATCTATCAAAAAAACGATTATCTGAAATTAGTTTTCAATTTTTGCAGACATTGAAAAGAATTCTAGTTTCAGCACAAACTTTACCACCAAACCACTGATGGAAACAAATAAATTCTACATATCACTCATCTATATCAATCCAAAGATTATTTGAGGGCTTCCCTGGTGGCGCAGTGGTTAAGAATCCTCCTGCCAATGCAGGGGACACGGGTTGGATCCCTGGTCGGGGAAGATCCCACATGCCGCAGAGCAACTAAGCCCGTGCACCACAACTACTGAGCCTGTGCTCTAGAGCCCGCGAGACACAACTACTGAGCCTGTGTGCCACAACTACTGAAGCCCGCGTGCCTAGAGCCTGTGTTCCGTAACAAGAGAAGCCACCGCAATGAGAAGTCCTCGCACCGCAACGAAGAGTAGCCCTCGCTCGCCGCAACTAGAGAAAGCCACGCACAGCAACAAAGAACCAAAGTAGCCAAAAATAAATTGAAAAAATAATTAATAAATTTATTTAAAAAAACAAAAAACAAAGATTATTTGAGCATGAGTCAAGTTTTCTTACCACTGCTTACACTTTGTCTTCAGTTTGGAAAACCTCATGTAATAGCATCTTTTACATATTTGGTCAACTTCTATTTTCTTGTTAGCCCATTAAGAATTAAAATATTTCCAAATACCAATTATAATCCCCAAAGAGAAGTTGCTTTTGTCTCTTCAACTGAAAAAATAATTCCCCATAAACACAATGGTGGACCCACATGGTCATTGTCATTTCGTGCTGTCTCAAAAGCTGCCAGCATGCAGCCCAACAAAACAAAAGTTAGATGCTCCATTTTAGGCACCAAATCTGGTTCTAAACACAAGCCCAGAAGCAGGGATGGAGATCAGATTCAGATATAAAGTGGCCATGTGGATAATGCAGCATATATTTCTGTTAATTTTTTTTAGGTTATCATCAAAACCAAAAACATTATTTTAAAACACGCATAGAGAACTCACCCATCTCAAAGATCACATCCAAAACAGATCCAAAAATCCCATTTTGCGAAACACTGAATCCAGATTTGCTTATTATGGATTGAACTGTGTTCCCCCAAAATTCATATGTTGGAGTCCTAATCCCCACTACCTCAGAATGTGACCTTATTTGTGGATAGGGTCTTTAGAGATGTCCAGTTAAGATGAGATCATTCAGCTGGGCCCTAATCCAGTATGACTGATGTCCTTATTAAAAGGGGAAATTCGGACACTGAGACAGACAGTCCTAGAAGGAAGATGATGTGAATAGACTCAGGGAGAAGAAGTTTATCTATATGCCACAGAGAGAGATCTGGAACAGATCCTTCCCTCACAGCCCACAGAAGAAACCAACACCTTGATTTTGAACTTCTGGCCTCTAGAACTGTTAGATGATAAAATTCTGTTGTTTAAGCCACCTAGGCTGTTTGTTATAACAGCCCTAGCAAACTAATATACAAATCCATAAGCAGGCATGGAAATAAAATTCAGTTATAACAAGTTCATCAAGATTATGCAGAACATGCTGTAGTTGATTACTTTTAGTTTATCATAAAAACAAAACAAAAAAACACTATTAAAAATGCTGGGCTTCCCTGGTAGCGCAGCGGTTAAGAATCCGCCTGCCAATGCAGGGGACACGGGTTTGAGCCCTGGTCTGGGAAGATCCCACATGCCATGGAGCAACTGAGCCCGTGCACCACAACTACTGAGCCTGCGCTCTAGATCCCGTGTACCACAACTACTGAGCCTGCACTCTAGAGCCCATGAGCCACAACTACTGAGTCACGCACCTAGAGCCCATGCACCACAATAAGAGAAGCCACCGCAATGAGAAGCTCACGCACCACAATGAAGAGTAGCCCCCACTCGCCGCAACTAGAGAAAACCCGTGCACAGCAACGAAGACCCAACACAGCCAAAAATAAATAAATTAATGAATTAATTGAAAAATTAAAAAATAAAAAATAAAAATAAATAAAAATACTTGTAGAGAACTCACAGATCCCAAAGAACACATCTGAGAAAGATCCAAAAATCTCATTTTAAGAACCCCTGAATTAGATTGCTTCCATGTCCTGGCCACAAGAAGGAGGAGATATGGGGATATATGTATATGTATAGCTGATTCACTTTGTTATAAAGCAGAAACTAACACACCATTGTAAAGTAATTATACCCCAATAAAGATGTTAAAAAAAAAAAAGAACCCCTGAATTAAAGGATTGGACACTCTTTCTCCAGTTCCTACAGATCTACTTAAATCACTCTTAGACACTCTTTAAACAAGAAGCAGTTGTTCTCAACAGGGTCACTGCCATAAGTACATGAACTAAATAAAAATGCCAGATTTTCCTGACTGAATATAGCAAGCAAGACAGATCAAAGTCAACTGGAACAAAAGGTCATGTAACAATGAAGTTCAAGTGGCGTCTACTGACAATGACCAGAGATGTGAGCACAAAGCAGAAACACAGTGAGTAATTCCTGTCCAGTAAGGTCCAGCGCAAAGACTCTTCTAGTGGTCAATAAGACAAATTAAATACCAGTTTCTACTAACAGAATTAAAGGCAGCAGAGGGATAATCTATGGCAGGCAGGCTCAGCATATGCAGGAGGAGAAAATCCTAGTAACATGTCCCACCTACTCAGAGGACCTCAGACGGTCTCAGAATGTTGGTGTGAATGTAACTGGCTGCAAAATACTACTCTTTATCTCTCCAAAAACCAGGTGTCTAACTTTTCAACAACTTCCCAAATACTTCCAATCTCAGGGAAATCCACCTGAAAAGCCAATTTAGTTAATTTAGAGGGCTTAATAGTTAGAAATAGTTATTTTTAAAATAGCTGTCATTTAGGAAGTATAAACTATCACTTGCTTTATTAGACGTTTCTGTCTTGTATCCCATTAATTTCTCGCCATGATGCTATGAAGTCACTGTTGTTATTCCCAGTTTGTGATGAATAAATTAAGAGGTTAAGTCTTAGAGAGATTCAGTCAACCACGTCAGTTTCCACTATAGCTACTGGTGGAGACTAAACTACTATGACATATATATGGTGTACTATCCATTATAGAACAGACATCTTCTTAATTTACAACTGCAGTTCTATCTTGTGCCCATTAAATTCAAAACCTTTAGGTCAACCCTTCGGCCACTTCCTAGCATTTAACATATGATATATGTAAAGTATAACCTCCCTGTCCTGAACTTCCTACTTTTGTCTTATTTTTCTGTACTCACATGTTTTCCTTCACTCACAGGAAAGGAAAAGCACTCCAGTGTCTCCAATTTATGAAAACACATGCCAACATATTTAGGATCTATGTTATGGAAAAGATAACAGAAAACTTTTAAGGAAACAATTTATCAGCACTTTTACAAAAGATGAAAACAGACTTCTTAGGAAGTACATGTGGTAACACAGGACTATTGTTTGAACAACATCACCTGATGAAAGCAATAATCAAGAAAAAAAACAGAGAAAAAGTAGACAATGTGACATGTGAGGGTCATTCTGTGACCATAACATGTATTTCATCTCACATCAAACACCCAAACTATTCCCTTTCATGTGATGTTCTTTGTATAAGGTCTTATGCAGAGGAGGTGAACTTGATAACTGACAAAGTTTTCCAGGATATTTTTTTGAAAGAAAATACTTGGCTTATGAATATTTCTGCTAAAAAGTGGTTTTGAGATCTGAATTGCAGATAATCACTTTAGTTCTCCCATCCTTTTCCCATAGATAAACACAAACAATTTTATCATTTATTTTTCTTAAATTTAGAAGAAAACATCAGATGAGTAATTTGGTGACTTTTTTTTAATAGATCTTTCTTGGAGTATAATTGCATCACAATACTGTTAGTTTCTGTTGCACAACAAAGCGAATCAGCCATACGCATACATATGTCCCCATATCCCCTCCCTCTTGAGCCTCCCTCCCATCCTCCCTATCCCACCCCTCTAGGTCATCGCAAAGCACCCAGCCAATCTCCTTGTATGCTGCTGCTTCCCACCAGCCAACTATTTTACATTCGGTAGTGTATATATGTCGATGCTACTCTCACTTCGGTGATATTTTGATTGAGATATTTTGTTTGTCAAATCCAGCTGATATAAACTTAGTACTCCATGTCCTGCAGTGCATGAAATCATTTTTTGAAATAAATTTATATCTTGTCCTTGATTGCCTTAATCTCATAGATGAGGACTCTGCAGGCATTTTGTAGCACTGGTATTTCTATCCCTCTTTAGGTATCTGTTCCTAAAGTTATACACCATTTAAGATACAAGCACTGAATAATTCATTTCAAAGGGTATCATGTGCCTTTTTCTGGGTTGGCTATTATACAGAAAATCACTTGCAAATTGCTTTTAGTCTTAACTAACTTACTAACTTTCTTATTCAGAAATCTGAATGGTAAAATAGAGCATCTAGACCATACTTCTGGTTTTATTTATTACCTAAAGAGTCTTTAACATTTTCGTTCTTATATTGAATGTATTTATTGTCTACAAACCTCTTACTAATGTGAAAATGCTATTTTACCAGCTACAACAATTCAGTTGTCATGAAATTGAATAAAGACAGTAAAGAAAAACTACTGAATTTTTTTCAGCACAGTGTTTTTACAACTTTGTACATTTCCCTTTAAACTCTAATCATCAGGATCTTGGCAATAAACTCTTTCATACTCACACATCAAGAAGAAAATACCTACAGCATTGTTATCCTTTCTGCCTACTTTTCACATTTATTAGCCCAAGTTACCACCCATGTCAATATGAGTCACATCTCCCTGGACATATATTTTATAATCATTCACCTCAGGATATAATCAGCTTAGATAAGGCCATACATTCTTTAGAAATACCAGCCACCACCCATTGTCAGTGGTCAAGTAAACATATTATGTCATAGAATTTTAAAAAGTATAAAATACAAAAAGCATAAAAGAATAAGATATTCTGTGCATTTTATAGTCATGGCTGGAGCAAAAAAAAAAGTGGATTAAGTTGTGATACAGGAAAAAATAAGCAAATAGCTAAGTATATATTTCCATTCTCTTCAATACGATCTTATCCAATTCCTAATGGAAGTATTTAGATAACAGTCACACACTTAATAAACATTTAATGAGTGAAAAAAGATGAACAGATGTTTTACATTGCCTTCCTAAGTTAAAAAATTATCTTTGGTCGCTTATTTATTATTTATTTAATTTTCATTTGAAAAATAATGTTCAGCTCCTAGTAGTCTTAAATGCTGTACTGGACCCTACAGGTGTAAAAGGGGGAAAGGCAGACACAAACGTCGTATGGGCTACACAGACAAGAAAAGAGGCAATTACAGCGTCATGAAATAGACCTCATCTGGAGGGAGCATGTAGGAAGGGACGCCACCCAGTAACCCTGACATGAGGTGCCAGGGAATCCCTTCCAGAGGTATGAACTTTGAAACGTAACCTGAATGATGACTAGCAGTTAACCCAGTGAGAGGATGAAGGGGTTCATGGGCGGGCTGGGTGGAGAAGAGTGTTACAGAAAAGCGGGGAGGAAAGGAAGGAAGGAAGGAAAGGAAAGGGGGGTGGAGGTAGGAGGAAGAACACCACTCTGGGACCACTTAGCTATAAAGCAGTAAAACAGTCTGTATTTTACTGCTTTGTTTTCCTGCAACCACAGATTTGTATCAGTTCCATGAAGTCCTCGTAATCTACATAGGTTTAGAATGCCCCAGTGTTCTCATTTATTCTTTCTTAATTGATCAAGGTTTTCTTGTAATATTACCCTTCCAAAGATGAATTTTAATCTTTGAAATATCCAGACTTTTTTCTTAAGTGTTAAAATATCTAACACTGAAAGCTTTTAAGGCTTAGTTCTGTAATTATTTTGCTGAAACATCCATAAGATGAGCTATCCATCAAAATAAACTTGGGGGGGGGGAAGCTTTGCCTTACGTCAGAATAATTTTAAACTTAAATAATACTCTTTGATAGCAAATTCTGCCTTTTTACATAATCATTGCATAATGTGTAGAGAATTAGAAACAAACTTTATTTCTTAACACTGAAACCAGCCTTCCAATAAAATTGTATTATAGGTATTATTTAGATTTACTGAGTAAGCTATATATATGAATTTGGATACATTTTAAAGGTCTGTATTGTTAAAATAATTTCTAACAATAAATGGCAATATTGTCCACTATCAGTATTACTATTTAACCTCAAAGGATACTACCTGTTTTAATATATGTGAAATTATATTGAGCATTTTAGGCTAATAGTGCCTGCATAGGTTTTACAGGAAAAAATTTCAAAAATACTTATTTTAAAAACAATGACATTACACAGAATTTGGAAAATATAGGAGATAAATCACTCAAAAGCCTTCCACCTTAGTGGAACAGCTATTGGCATTTTACCTATTGTAAGGTATTCACAAACTGGGTGGGAATGAGGTGTGTGGTATAATCAGGCAAATGCACTGCCCGCTGTCTTTTTCCTGCCTCTAGCACTGACACCTTCATCTCTGTTTGAACCCTCTCGCTGGCTCCCATCCAGGGCTTGATGCCAGGAAAGGCAAATTTCTACATGGAACAATTTATAAAATAAGTCTCAGAGTCCCTCACAACCCTTTCATTTGTAGGATGCGGCCTCCTAACACCATGGGCATCTGCATTAAGTTTCCTTGGAGATAGCACACATTATAGCAGCCTCCCCCTCACCAGCACCACCAAAAAGAAAATATAAGGAAGACAAAAATCTGCCATTGCGAAATACAATGTTGAATGACTCTTTTTTTAAAAATTTTTTTCCACTGCATGGCTTGTGGGACCTTAGTTCCCCGACCAGGGGTTGAACCTGGGGCCCTCGGCAGTGAAAGTGCAGAGTCCTAACCACTGGACTTCCAGGGAATTCCTGAATGACTGAGTCTTAATTCAAATATTTCTATCAAATAATTTCACAATGTCATTGGCTCAACAAAAAATAAAAATTTGGAAAAAATCATTTATATAATAATGTAAGATTTTACTCTTAAATCTAGCATTTCCTTATACTGAACACTATTTTCATTTGAACACATTGGAAAAAACTTTTCACCTTTAACATTGAGAGAAGTGGGAGTTTTTTCCTTTGGTATATTCATCATTATTATTTTAATTTCTAGTAATTCTTTTTTTAGATACCATCCCCCCGCCCCCCAGTTATGGGAAAAAAATCAAAAGATTTTAATAGATAGTTATCATGTGAATTTTTTTACATTGTAAGTATTGTAAGTATTACAATAAATATTGTAAGTTTTCTCTCAATACTCACTGAATGACTCCAAAACAGGGGTTCTATGGAGAGAGACAGTTAAATCGGTTATTTTTTCTCTTGCCTAGTCTACCTTCAGTCCCAATGCCATCTTTTCTTTTTTATACAATCTGCAGAAAAACTGCAACTTTCAACCCATTTCCGTCTCAGCTCTGCTCCTGGTCTTTATATCTTCCTGACCCCCTCTTGGCATCTCTCTGTCCCCTAAAACTTTACAGGACATTGAAGAGTTAAGTGAGCTCTTGCTCACTTCTCTACCAAATACAAATTAACTTTTTTGGAGAACAACTTGGAAATAATTTAAAATTTAAAAGTCATAATTTAAAATTTTACCATACAATCTTATTTCTAGGAATTTATCCTACAGAAATACAGCACACAAATATGCATAAAAGAAAAACTTTGAGCATTCTTGATAGTAGTATAAAATTAGAAAAAAAATCATAAATGCTTCCAATAAGAAACTGAATAAATAATGACAGCATAGCCATACAATGATGTATTCAATTAAAAGCATATGGTGTATGTCTCTGTATTGACTTGGAAAATACCCATAATAAATTGTTGAGTGAAAAAATTTACAGATCAGGATATAATATGACTCCATTTACATTATACATATTGTGTGAAAAAATTCCAGAATATGCACCAAACTGTGAGAAAAAGCAGACTTTCACTTTCTGCTTTATTCACTTTTATATCAACCTTTTTTATAAAATAGCAAGTATTTCCTGATACTAAAAACTACTGTTAAACTATATTAATTATAAAATTTGATACTAGCTCAGGAATAGAAAAATTAAGTTATAACTTATACCTGATCATATATAGAATTTATTATATTGATATAATGATGGCATTGTAAAATAGATTATTCAGCAAATAGCCTATTTGTTTATCCACTGGAGAAGAAATTAAACTAAATAACCATTTATTTCCTTATTCTAAAGAAAACAAGTGATTTCCCAACTCACCAGAATTTTAAACCTAAAAAAATAAATTCATAAAAGTTCTAGGTTAAAAAACAAGTAAATATTCTATAACATTATAAGCATGTCACAAAATCCAGAAACACTAAGATGTTAGTATTCATTCTCTCAGCTAGGTGAAAAATCAGAGAGCTTTACATCTATTTGTTAAGTATTTCAATTTTGTCTCATTTTTAACAATAAATACCATGCAAGTAATAAATAATTTTTAAAAAAATAAATGGGCTCAGAATGGATATTAGAAATTTTGAAATATAGTTGTAAATTTCTAACTTCATGGCACAACTGAATCATGGGAAAGAATACATTTTATATAAATATAAAATACAAATTATTTCCTAAATTGATTTATTTGCAAGTCTTGTCTTCCCAACAAAATTGTAAATTCCCAGAAGGTAGACATGTGATCTTATTTTTTTAATATAATGGTTCAGAGGTGTTTGGCTATATATATATATACAGACACACACATATATATTCATTTCACTTTGGTGGTCAATAGTTTATCAACGCTGCATGGTACAACATGCTATGTTCATGTTTCTCTTTTGTCACTAAATTCAGTTCTATTCACTTGAAGATGGAAGGCCCTTAACATTCCAATCAAGAGGTTTTTGAGATTTGTGAACACATTATCACATTCTATTTCTCTCACAGCCAAAAAAAAAAAAAAACCAAACAAACAAAAACCCTTTCATTTCCTGACCCAAACCAGCACTTTTTCAGACATCTTTATTTTTCTTTCCATTATTATCATCAGCACTAGCACTGTCTTGTTTTCTGAGAAGGTCTACTCAAAGAGTTAAATAAATGCATACTATATGGTGTGCAATTGTAAAGATGCAGAGAATCACAACCCTCACTGAGATGTGGAAGCTGAGTTGCTTCTTTCCTCTGGTTAAGTGACTCATCTCTGCCTACCAAACTACAGTCTTTAAAAATTCAAAATCTTAACTCCCACAAACTTTTCAAGGGATAATTTGGCAATACTTATAAACTTCTGAGTGCACATAAATTTCTGTATTTATTTAAAGAGACAATATGCTTCTGTTTGAAAAGGAAATTCCTCGAAGAATATACATGAAACCCTTAATTTTGGTAAAACTGAAGTCAAGTGGGACTGTAAAATGGAATAGTTCAGGGAACTTTTATTTTTCAAGGGCTTATAATTTTTGGAAAAGTTCTGCTTCAGCAAAATTACAAATGTTTACAAGTCATATCATATCCGGTTGCTCATAAATAGGAAAAACTAAATGTCTGTCGTGCCCATTAAACACCTCTGAACCATTATATATTGAAGAAATAAGACCATATGTCTACACTCTGGGAGCTTACAAATTTGTTGGGAAGACAAGGCCCGAAAATAAATCAATTTAGGGAAAAAAAACTGAGACAGCCTACTGTCAAGTTCTAAGTTGACTGCAGTCAAGTGCCTATGGTCAAAATGCAAAAAGTGATGGTTGCAATTGTCTGAAAGGAAGGATCAATACTTGGGGAGCAGCAAATGACCTGATAACACATAATTTATAGGTCCAAAGAAGAGAGAAGAGTGTTCTAGAGGAAGGATTCCAAAGAGTAGAGACCTGGAAGTGGGAGGAATCGGGGTGTATGTGAAGGTGGGGGTCGTGGATGGAAACAGTTGGCCGGAACAGAACATGGACCTTCTGGAATGAGTCTTAAACATATTTCTAGACAAGATCTTCCTTGCAGAAGGTTTCAGAGGGTAGCTTCATGATTCTAAAATCACTGATAATTCCTACAGACAATTGTTCATGAAAATTAAATAATGTTATATGAAGAAAATATAACAGTGACACTAACTGGCTGGGAATCTTAACAGTGACAAATTTAGAGATGTTTGGTTTCAAAGAAAGGTATGGGGGTGAAATTTGAGGAGGGGAGAGAGTACTTTGCTACAGTCCTTCAAGAGTCCCAGGCCCAGTGGTGACATCTGATTGGCTCTGCTTATGCCATGTACTCATGCTATAGAGTCCAGGGCCTAACAGGAGAGAAACACCCCATTTCAGCTCAACAGTAGGAGGTGAAGTCTTACCTCTCATCTACTGAGGAATTACTTCGATATAGTAAGGATGTATAGATACTGTTCAAAACAGCAAAACTCCACCATAATAAGATCTGTCCAAGCATTAACAAGTTGCTTTTGGAGGTTGTGGGATGAATGATGGTCCCCCAAAAGATATACAAATGCCCTACTCCCCAGAATCTGTGCATGTTACCTTATTTGGAAAAGGGTCTTTGAAGATGTTAAGTTAAAGATCTTGAAATGAGGTGTTCATTCTGGATTATCTGGTTGATTCCTGAATCTAATGACAAGTGTTCTTTTAAGAGACACACAGAGGAAAAGGTAATGTGAAAAGAGAGGCAGAGATTGGAAACCAATAGCCACCAGACACTACAAAAGGCAAGGAATACATTCTCCCCTACAGTCTCTCTAAAGGTTGCAGCCCTGCTGAACACCTTCACCGGCCTCCAGAACCATGAGATGATAAATTACTGTTTTTTTTAAGCCATTACATTTGTGTAATTTGTTACAGCAGCCCTAAGAAACTAGACAGAGGGAGTGAGCCTCCTATTGCTATAAGTATTTAACAGGTCAGATCCTGTTTCTGAGATCAGTATTTTGTAGGCAATTCTTGCTCAAAGTAGGAGGCTGCATTCACTGACACCTCATGCTCTTTTCAACTCTAGGGTTCTGCCCTTCTGGCTTTCACATAGCGATCTCACCAAGATCATAGCCTCATAGTTGTTTATTGTATTGTTTCTGTGCAATTAAGCTTAATGACTAGAATATTAATATTTGGCTATTGATAGAATATCAGAGATTTTATTTCCAAAGTTGTTTATATACAAATTTGATCTATTACTTCCACCCTCTCCTGCTTTTCCTTTTATCTCTTTTTTTGACTCAAAAGGTTGAATCAACTAACATGAAAAAATTAACTGTTCATATTATGCAGCTGTCATTTTTCATGCTCCTTGGGAATATTTGCTGGAAAATTATATGGAGTTGGGCTGCTACATTTGTTACCAAATCATTGGAAATTCCCTTATTGCACTTTGAATCATCCTGAGACACTTATTTTTAGCCATTTTCTTGATGTTGTCATAAATCAGGGTTCATCTCTACATCCTTGTGACTCATGTCGCATCTGCATAAATAAATATTGAGAAGTGGTGAGTACAGATTTCTCTTGTGTTTTAACAAGAGAACTTAAGCAGGTGACAAGGCATTCTGCACGTCTGGAAGTTAAAGTCCATTGTGCTAAATTTGACCTGATTTTATGTTCTTCCGTTCTTTCTCTAAACATTAAATGTTACTGACTGCATAGAATTCTTTGGAGGGTTTTCTGGGTATTTTTAATGAATTTACTTTTTATATCTCTATTTAGGATAATATCTAATGATATTTCATGGATATACTCTATTTATAGCTGAGCATTACATATTTACATGTTATGGAACATTTGCTTGCAGATATAACCTTAGTTTTTAGTAAATATATTTAAGCCTTACAAATATTGGATTTTATATGTAAAATGAATTGTAATCACCAGTAGATACCAAAGTGGTGGTGTGTGAGAAATCTCTTTGCTTTATTGTAATCTTACCCACTCCTACTCTTAATCCAGCCATTCTCCCATTATCCTCTCATAATATCCTTCCCTCTCTGACCTATTCAAGGAGGTCACAGTGTAGAGAGAGGGTCAGAAATATACACGAGTAAGTACAACACAGAAATTACTGTGTAAAGTTATTAACATGGTATGTGGAAGAACAGGGGAGGGAGAGGCTCATTACATGTTGAGGGATAAGAGAAGTCCTTCTGGAAAAGACTAAAGGGACGAAAGCCTTATGCAGTGAGCAGAACTCTTAACAAACCATGTAGTGGGAAAGAGAGTTTTATAAATCAGAAGCAGAAGAAGCAAAGGACCAGCCAAGAGAGTGTGTTGAGACAAGCTCTGAAAATACCAGGGCAAGGAGGTGATAGGCAACGGGGCTATCAGAGGCTGGATCGGATTTGGATTTTATTATTCAAATAAAGAAGAGTCACTGAAGGCTTTTAAGTACAGAAAAGATTTGCTCTCTAGAAAGTTCAGATGATATGGATGTTAAATTGGAGGGAAAAGAGCTGGACCCAGGTCATTCTTCTTCTCATGCAGCAAGTTTGGAAAATGGTATTCTGGCATGGTGATGGTGAAGGAGAAATTGAGTGGGAGTCACCACTAGGAAAACCAAGGGGCCTTTATTAAACCTGAAAGGTGGGGGGAGAAGGACAGCAGGTAAGGCCAACAGATGTCACTTCAGAGTCTTTGCTGCTTCGTAATTGCAGACGTGGTCATTCCAAGGTACTGAAGGGCTGCTTATCCTGTTGCTAAAATAATGAGGGAAAGTCTAGTAATACACTCTCAAACGCATCACACAACTTGAAACACCATTTGAATTGAACCCAAGTTGTTCAAACCAAAAACTCCTAAAAATCAAATGCCAGCTTTGCTGCCTTTGCTGTGGTTTGTAAGCAGGATAAGCAAACTTTCAACCATCTGTTGTTTTCCTAGATGGCTAGAGCAAACTCTAGAGCTTACCCTGCTATGCAATCTCATATTGCTTTATTAATTTTTAGCCCAAAGTAAAGACATTTTATATTGTGTATATATACATGTGTGTGTGTGTGTGTCTGTGTTGGGGTAGGGGAAGTGTTCAGTGTGAGGTGTAAACTCTGCTTTCCCCAGTAATGACATAAAACGCAGCTGCTGTCCTCCAGCCTAGCCTGGCCCACCCTCCCTATTTACTCTAGAGCTGTCTTTTATTTGCAGCACTTGACTGAGCCGGTACTAAGTGCCTTTTATCCCAGGCTGAATGCAGTCTGACCACTTGGCTTTCACGTGTCTACTTCCCTTCTCCCTTCTCATTTTACAAGGGTGCGCTCTTCCCAGCACATTTCTCTGTCGTTATGTGTCTCTTGCTTCCTGTGGAGAGATGAAAGCTGAGCAGGCTATAATCCTTAATCATATTTACTGCTCCCACTGTTGGGTTCTGAAATGTTTGAATGAGGTTTGGTTTGGTTTTCTTCTTGTAGCCAGAACCTTTGTGAGACAGTATTCTTCCTTACTTGTGACAGTGTTTGAAAGGAAAGGAGAGAGAGGTGCAACTGGCACACTTGGAAAGTTCTAGGCCTGCTCCTTGCCGAAAAGAAAATACAAGCTCAAGATGCTTCCTTTGGGAGCGAGAATACTTTGTGGCACAATTACGTTCACAGTGCAACGTACTCCCTTCTTTCCCACAAGGAACCTGCGCCTTCCAGAACTATGGCGCATCCCTGCTTGGCCAAATCAGGTCTCAGAATCATAGTTTATATTCTCTATCACCTGGTGGCAAACAGTAATTTGCAGCCTAGAGGTCGCTTAGTTGGCAGGGAGGACCACTCAGCTAATTCTCAAACTGCATTTGGACAAACAGAACTGTATATTCCTTTGAAGATGGATTTGCCCCATCTTTGAAGGCCTCCCTAGGCTCAAAGGTATAATGTAAAATTAACAATTATTTCAGTTCCTTCTCTTGCCCTTGCTGTCATAAGATAGGGTCCTACTTTGGGGAAATAATTCTCAAAAGCTTTCACCAGTTGTTTAATGTCCTGGAAGGCTTTTGAAAATAGAGTGAGGGTAGGAGATGCAGGACAGTTTTCTCAGCAGAATGATGCTGTGGGAGTTTTTAGAGCTGCTTAGTCCTAAAAGTCAGGCTAAGGAATCCTCCCGATTCTTCAGAGCTGAAGAGGTGGTTTTGAGAGTAGATCAGGAAAGCAGCGCAAGTAGCAGAAGTGCTTTACAGTATCAGGAGATAGAAGTTCTAGGCTTGGCTCTGTCACTAACCAGCTCCAGGACCCAGGACAAGCCACAGAAACTTGTAAGTACTGACTTTCAGTTTCCTTAAAAGGAAAAGCTACACTAAATCACTAGTTCTCACCTCAGGGAGTTGGAGCATATTACGATCACCTAGAAGTGTGTTTGTTTGTGTGTGTGTGTGCGTGTGTGTGTGTATTTAGCACTCATGCCACACCAAGATTATAATAACGTCAGAGTTCAGGAGGAAGGAAATCAAGAAGCCCGGGATAGATGTTTCCGAAAAGTTTCTGAGATGCTTTTGATACAAATCATTCCCACCTTCAACCCCACCACTTCCTGACAGAGAAACTCTGGATTAGATGATATTTAAGACGCCTTTTGTCTTTCACATTATATGACTCTACCTGAAGAAAAAAAATCTAGGGAAAAGCAAATTTTAAGACAACAATGAGATACCCATTTACACCTATTAGAAAGGCCAAAATCTGGAACACTGACAACACCAATCCTTCAGTAGACGAATGGATAAACAAATTGGTACATGCAAACAATGGAATATTATTTAGCACTAAAAGGAGATGAGCTACCAAGTCATGAAAAGACCTGTAGGAACCTTAAACACATATTACTAAGTAAAAGACACCAGTCTAAAAAGGATATATACCACATGATTCCAACATATATGACATCCTGGAAAAGGCAAAACTATGGAGACAGTAAAAGAGCAGTGGTTGCCAGGGGTTGGGAAGGGAGGGATGAATAGGTGGAACACAGAGGATTTTTAGGTCAGTGAAAATACTCTGTATGATACTATAATGAGTGATACATGTCATCATGTCTACATTTGTTTAAACCCATAGAATGTAAAACACCAAGAGTGAATCCTAATGTAAACTATGGACTTTACATGATGAAGATTTGTCAGCGTAGGTTCACCAATTGTAACAAATGTACCACCTGATGGGGGATGTTGATAATGAGGGAGGTTGTGCATGGGTGGGGGCAGGGAGTATATGGGAAATCTCCGTACCTTTCTCTTAATTTTTTGTGGACCTAAAACTGCTCTAAAACATAAAGTCAATAAAATAAATAGGGAATCATGATTAGGACCCATCAAATTGCTAAGAAGTATATATGATGACTTGTTTCTAAAGCCAGGTAACCTTCATCTTGACGTAATGCAGTTGAGGAAATTATAGGTCTCAATATGAAATACTTTATTATCTAAGTGAACTAAGAGAGAAACTCCACAGGGGGAAAAAAAAGGAATGAGCCTTACCTTGTTATGAGAAAGCTTTGTGTATAAACACAGAGAGATAATTTTATGTGGAAAATTAATGACAGCTCAGCTGTTAGTAGGACAAGTTGTATGTGAGTTTTAGCATTCAATATTTAAAGTGTGTAATTTTATTTGTTTAAAAAAATTATTCCACATCTTTGTTTGTTTATTTATTTTAATTTATGTATTTAGGCCACACCACACAACTTGCAGGATCTTAGTTCCCTGACCAGGGATTGAACCTGGGCCCATGACAGTGAAAGCACAGAATCCTAACCACTAGACTGCCACAGAATTCCCTAAAGTCTGTAATTTTAAATGACAGGGTTTTTCTTATTGTCATACTATGTAATTTGGCAAAATGCACACACAAAGACAAACAATTATCTATTAAAGCACTTAATAATACTACTCTGCAATGATTTCCCTTTGAAAACATACAATACATTGTATTAGACTTTCAAATAAGGTAACTTCCCATCTCTTCCTAATTCCACGTTTTGGTTCAGTTCCAGCCCTATCCTAAAAACAAGAATGAGAAGCCCATAAGGATAATTTGGAATAATTCTTTGTGATGATCTATGTGAACTTCTATATTCCCTTTTCTCTTCCCTCACACCCACACAACAATCTCTCTTCACATATTCATAAAAGAATTGTAAAGTAAAAAAGGGCTCCCTTTGAAAACAGAACATCCATATAAAAATTCTAATGGGAAACTATTCCTTTAATAAACATTGAGAGCCTGTCTTTCGTCAAGCACTGGACTAGGCATTAGGAATACAAAGTCGAGTAATATATAGTCTTGACTCTGAAGATGTGTATGTTTTAGTAGAAGAAGCTGCAAAGTAAATCATCATTTCACCATAGCATAAGTGTCTTCAGAGGGTAATATGGAAGCACCTAGGAGAGGCTTCTAAATTAGACTAGGACTTAAACAAGAACTTCTCTGAAGAAGTTATGCTCATACTTTTGAAGAATGTGTAGAAATTAGCTAGATAAGAAAGAGAAAAAGAGAAGAGAATGAAGATAGTACTAAAGGAAAGAAACAGCATGATCCATCTTTCCATACAGACATGGGAAACAGACATGGGAAAATGGAACAAATACAGTCAGGGAAAGAGGCCAGACACTTCTGAAAGACACATGAACGCTTTGAGTCCTAGACTAAGGAATCTGAACTTTATTCATCAAGCTATGGAGAGATGTTGAAGGATATTTGAATAACTTAATGACATGATTGGATAAGTATTTTATAGTAATTGTTCTGACAGCATTCTGAATAGTAGTTTAAAAGAGAAGCAAGAATTTTAATTAGATGGTTAATGCAATAACTCAGGCAAAAAGGTGAAATCCTAACCTAAAGGGAAAATGCTAAGGTAGAAATAAAGCAGCTAAATGAAAACTGTTAAAGAGGTAGAATTCAAAGGACTCCATGACTCATTAAATGCAAGAGGTAAGGGAGAGGGACACGGTGGGGATGTCACACAGGTGTCTGACTTCATCAATGGATGAGTAGTGATACTACTCATTGATTGAGATAGGAAATTAAAAGTAACCAATTTTCTGAAGTATCGATTTGAAAATGTTAGATTTGAGACTTCTGTAAGACATAAATAGAGAGAGTCTCAAAACAATTGGATATAGAGATGTGGAGCCTTTTAGAAAATCCGAATTTGCCATTTTATATGAATATGTATTACATACTCAGCAAAAAGTTGGGAGGAGAATACATCCTAAGTTTAAAAGAGTTATCTCTGTTTGACAGATTTAAAGATGGGGTTTCCTTTTTCCTTCCTATATAAATATTTTTTTTCAAATTATGTTATGAATATATATTACTTTATTGTGGATAAACTTCCTTTTAATAATAAAGACTAATAAAAAATAGAGAAATGTCAATGTGGTCAAGAGTACCATGGAGCAGTGGAGTAAGGTGCTGAGGAAAGTGTCTACTGGTTTGACAACATGGAGATCATTTGGGTATTTTACTAGAAGTCCCTTTCCATGGATAGAATTGTAAATGAGCTCAGAGGAAGTAGAGATAGTAAGTACAGGCGATGCTTTCAAAAAGCTTGACTGTGAAAGGAAGCAGAAATATGGTTGGCAGCCTGAAAAAGAGATGGGTGAGCATGAGAAAGATACTAGTTCAAAGGAACATCTAAAGTTGGAATCATCTCAGTGAGTTTAAAGCTAACAGGGAAAAGCTAATACAGAATCAAAAGTACAAGCAGAGAAGGGATGACTATTGGAGCAATACCTCTGAAGAGACAGGAGGACACTGAATTTGAATGTCAGGTGAATGAATAGCCTTAGACCTGAAATAAGAGGAAAGAAGGAAAAGATGGGTAGAAAAAGAAAAAAAAAAAGAGACAAAAATTAAACACATGCGTTAGCCTCAAGTTTTCCCCAAATCTCATGTAGATAACAGTAAAGTTATCAATACATAAAAGTATAAAAATCTAAAAGGAATGTAAACATCAGTGATATAATTTTGAAAACTGAAAAGCAGATGGATACGTGGTAGCTGATTTAGCAGACCTGAGAAAGCTGGCAGTGGAAAAGCTAAAAAGCAACCCAATGTACACCTCCCCATCTGCAGGAGACTGAGGGATAGGGGGAATCCACTTGCAGAATGCTGGCAGTTTGGGGTATCCCTCTAGGCAAGAGTTTGGAAGGGCCTTCCCAGGGGAATCTGGCCTACCTACAAGAAAAAAAACAAAGATACTGACATTGGAGATACTGCAAGAAAATAGCCAGCCAACAGCATAGAGTTACCCAAAAAAGACCACTGGGAAACAATCTTGAAATTTAAAATATATCAATAGAAATGGAAAACCCAATAGAAAGATTAGAAGATAAGGTGAAGAAATCTAGAAAAACAGAGAAAATAGGAAATAAAAGAAAATTAAAGAACCATTCAAGAGAGCCAATATCTGTATAATAAGAGTTCCAGAAAGAGAGAATAGGAAAGGAAAATGGAATAAAGAAAATCATCAAATAAGACAAGAAAGTTTCCCCAGAGCTGAAGGATATATTTACAGATCAGAAAAACCCACCAAGTGCCAAATTCAGTGAATGAAAACAGAACCACACCAGTAAATTTCACTGGTAAATTTTAAAAAAGTAAGGGGAGGGTGAGTAGGGAGGAGGGAATTTTTTCTCAACAGAGCAAAGAAAAAACAGGTTGCATATGAAGGATTAGGGATTTAAATGGCTTTGGACTTCTCAACAGCAGTGTTGGAAATAAAAGACATGGAAAATGGCTTCAAAATTCTGAGGAAAAAATATTTCCAGCCAAGAATTCTAAACCTGGCCAAGCAATCAAGTATGTATGAGAATAACAACATTTTCAGACATGTGAGATCTCAAAAAGGTGACAGCTGCAGGGCAGGCATAATCATCAACAAGCCAACCTGGAGCAGGTCAGAGGCTCCAAGAAGAAACTTTTCCAAGAAGAGGAAATTAACATTAAGGTTTGCAGGGATTGAGAAGAGATTTACACAACTGGGAAGAGGATAGGGAAAACCAAGTAGGTTTATTATTAATCCAAGAAACACAGAAGATGTGTGTTTTAATTGCCTCCTATCATCCCTTTGGTGAGGGAGGAATTCCAAGCCTAGGGTTAAGGGATGGCTGAACACACGACACCTAACACTGGACAGATGAGATCACAGCTGTTTAGTAATAACAAATACAGCCTGGGGGAGGAGGACACCACAGCAAGACCACACAGAGATTGCTCTCAGGAACCAAGGGAACTAGCAGGCTTTGTAGTATCAAGAGGTTGAGGTGACCCCTGGTTCCTGGGGGAGGATGTGATTGGCTTGTGTGAATAATGCCATGTGCTAGCAGGGAACTGACGTTCATTACTCAGAGATAGGCAGGAATGCACCTGGTCCCCTTGAAAAGGAGGGTTGCTTGGCTGGAGGATGTTTATCCATGGGAGCAGAGTAGGAAAGGGAGTCTTGTAGATAGATCATTTGAGGCCCTCCTGGTTTCTCCAGATGTCAAGGCAGCACATAATATTGGGCCTTAATTTTAGGCCTTACCCCACATTGTTCAGGAAAGAAAAAGTAATTATAATAACCTATGGCTTAACTGTGAATAGCATTTACATTTTACAATAAATAAACATAGGAAATGGGAAAAGAAAGAAAATGTGGTGTATGTGTGGAGAAGGAGGGGGCCTTACTGTGTAAAATAGCTAATCCTCACTCTGCATTCTAGGAAGTCAACAGAAAGTAGCTAAAGTGGACAGATCAGTAAGGGGCAACATATGCATGATATTTAGAAATATGGCTATAAGTGCCCAAAGAGTCTGCTAAAAGCAATTTGCTCTGGAAAAGAGGAAATTAAAGATAAGAAAGTCAGGGATTGCTGTTTTTTCATTACCTGTTTGTCTCTTTAAATTATGTGCATGAATAACTGAAAAATTTTTTAACTTAAGTTTTAAAAATTAATGAAGAGGGACTTCCTGCTGTCCAGTGGTTAGGCCTACACGTTTCCATTGCAGGGGGCACGGGTTCAATCCCTGGTTGGGGAACTAAGATCCTGCATGCTGTGCGCTGCAAAAAAAAGATTAATGAAGATAATTTTGTTGTTTTTTTACCACATCCCATAGGTTTTGGATCATTGTGCTTTCATTTTCATTTGTCTATAGGTATTTTTTGATTTCCTCTTGATTTCTTCAGTGATCCACTGATTGTTTAGTAACATATTGTTTAGCCTCCACACGTTTGTGTTTTTTACAGTTTTTTTCTTGTAGTTTATTTTTAATCTCATGGAAAAGAACTTGAAAAAAATTTTTAAAAAAAAGATGTTTGTTGTTTACAAGAGAGAAACCTGAAGAATTTATTTGATGCTGAAATATTGGCTCTGGAATTAATCCACAGGGATCTGAAGCATGGTTGTCATCCCCCCACTGGGCCCTCTTGGGTAGATTACCCAACCTCTTTTAACCTCCACTGCCTCAGCTCTAAAATGGAGCAATAATAACCATATCTACTTTATGAAGCTGTGGTGAAGATTAGTTGAGGTGAGGCAAATAAAGGACTTGGAACTTACTTCAACATAATAAAGGCCATATATGACAAACCCACAGCCACCATTGTTCTCAATGGTGAAAAACTGAAACCATTTCCACTAAGATCAAGAACAAGACAAGGTTGCCCACTCTCACCACTATTATTCCACATAGTTTTGGAAGTTTTAGCCACAGCCATCAGAGAAGAAAAAGAAATAAAAGGAATCCAAATCAGAAAAGAAGAAGTAAAAATGTCACTGTTTGCAGATGACATGATACTATACATAGAGAATCTAAAGATGCTACCAGAAAACTACTAGAGCTAATCCATGAATTTGGTAAAGTAGCAGGATACAAAATTAATGCACAGAAATCTCTTGCATTCCTATACACTAATGATGAAAAATCTAAAAGAGAAATTAAGGAAACACTCCCATTTACCACTGCAACAAAAAGAATAAAATAGCTAGGAATAAACCTACCTAAGGAGACAAAAGACCTGTATGCATAAAGCTATAAGACACTGATGAAAGAAATTAAAGATGATACCAACAGATGGAGAGATATACCATGTTCTTGGATTGGAAGAATCAACACTGTGAAAATGACTATATTACCCAAAGCAATCTACAGATTCAATGCAATCCCTATCAAACTATCAATGGCATTTTTTCACTGAACTAGAACAAAAAATTTCACAATTTGTATGGAAACACAAAAGACCCCGAATAGCCAAAGCAATCTTGAGAAAGAAAAACAGAGCTGGAGGAATCAGGCTCCCGGACTTCAGCCTATACTACAAAGCTACAATAATCAAGACAGTATGGTACTGGCACAAAAACAGAAATATAGATCAGTGGAACAGGATAGAAGCCCAGAGGTAAGCCCACGCACATATGGTCACTTTATTTTTGATAAAGGAGGCAAGAATATACAATGAAGAAAAGACAGCCTCTTCAATAAGTGGTGCTGGGAAAACTGGACAGCTACATGTAAAAGAATGAAATTAGAACACTCCCTAACACCATACACAAAAATAAACTCCAAATGGATTAAAGACCTAAATGTATGGCCAGACACTATCGAACTCTTAGAGGAAAACCTAGGCAGAACACTCTATGACATAAATCACAGCAAGATCCTTTTTGACCCACCTCCTAGAGAAATGGAAATAAAAACAAAAATAAACAAATGGGACCTAATGAAACTTAAAAGCTTTTGCACAGCAGAGGAAACCATAAACAAGACGAAAAGACAACCCTCAAAATGGGAAAAAATATTTGCAAACGAAGCATCTGACAAAGGATTAATCTCCAAAATATACAAGCAGCTCATGCAGCTCAATATCAAAAAAACAAACAACCCAATCCAAAAATGGGCAGAAGACCTAAATAGACATTTCTCCAAAGAAGATATACAGATTGCCAACAAACACTTGAAAGGATGCTCAACATCACTAATCATTAGAGAAATGCAAATCATAACTACAATGAGGTATCACCTCACACTGGTCAGAATGGCCATCATCAAAAAATCTACAAACAATAAATGCTGGAGAGGGTGTGGAGAAAAGGGAACCCTCTTGCACTGTTGGTGGGAATGTAAATTGATATAGCCACTAGGGAGAACAGTATGGAGGTTCCTTAAAAAACTAAAAATAGAACTACCATACGACCCAGCAATCCCACTACTGGGCATATACCCTGAGAAAACCATCATTCAAAAAGAGTCATGTACCACAATGTTCATTGCAGCTCTATTTACAATAGCCAGGACATGGAAGCAACCTAAGTGTCCATCGACAGATGAATGGATAAAGAAGATGTGGCACATATATACAATGGAATATTACTCAGCCATAAACAGAAACGAAATTGAGTTATTTGTAGTGAGGTGGATGGACTTAGTCTGTCATACAGAGTGAAGTAAGTCAGAAAGAGAAAAACAAATACCGTATGCTAACACATGTATGGAATCTAAAAAAAAAAAAGGTTCTGAAAAACCTAGGGGCAGGACAGGAATAAAAATACAGATGTAGAGAATGGACTTGAGCACACAAGGAGGGGGAAGGGTAAGCTGGGACAAAGTGAGAGAGTGGCATGGACATATATACACTACCAAATGTAAAATAGATAGCTAGTGGGAAGCAGCCGCATAGCACAGGGAGATCAGCTCGGTGCTTTGTGACCACCTAGAGGGGTGGGATAGCCAGAGTGGGAGGGAGACGCAAGAGGGAGGAGATATGGGGATATATGTATATGTATAGCTGATTCACTTTGTTATACAGCAGAAACCAACACACCATTGTAAAGCAATTATACTCCAATAAAGATGTTTAAAAAAAACAAAACAAATAAACGACTTGGCACGGCGCCTGGCATATAGTAAGCTCTCAGCAGATGACTGCTTTTCTCAATGGAGTAGAAAGCAAAGTCTTCTGTTGAATGGGATGAGTGAGGTGGTGAGGTTGGTAGTTTGAGGAATGAGATGAAACCTGTCAAGAGTGCTAAGGGAATGGGACTAAAACTGAAAATAATTGCCATGTGAAACTGATGGCCCAGCTGAGGTGAGACCAAGAATGTGGAGCAGCAGTGCTAGGGTAGGCGCAGAGAAATCGAGGGCTTGGATGGATTGGAGCCTGTGCTAGGGTAGGCGCAGAGAAATCAAGGGCTTGGATGGATTGGAGCAGCAGTGCTAGGGTCGGCGCAGAGAAATCGAGGGCTTGGATGGATTGGAGCCTGTGCTAGGGTAGGCGCAGAGAAATCGAGGGCTTGGATGGATTGGAGCCTGTGCTAGGGTAGGCGCAGAGAAATCGAGGGCTTGGATGGATTGGAGCCTGTGCTAGGGTAGGCGCAGAGAAATCGAGGGCTTGGATGGATTGGAGCCTGTGCTAGGGTAGGCGCAGAGAAATCGAGGGCTTGGATGGATTGGAGTCTGTGCTAGGGTAGGCGCAGAGAAATCGAGGGCTTGGATGGATTGGAGCAGCAGTGCTAGGGTAGGCGCAGAGAAATCGAGGGCTTGGATGGATTGGAGCCTGTGCTAGGGTAGGCGCAGAGAAATCGAGGGCTTGGATGGGTTGGAGTCTGTGCTAGGGTAGGCGCAGAGAAATCGAGGGCTTGGATGTGTTGGAGCCTGTGCTAGGGTAGGCTCAAAGAAATCGAGGGCTTGGATGGGTTGGAGCCTGGAGTTCTGCCAAGCAAAAAGGGCAAGAGACTTAAGAAATAGTGGCAAGAGAGTGATTGAAATGACGGACGGTAGAGTTTAGGCTGGAAATGGAAACTGGCGAAAGTAGAAGTGGCCTGATTGATGGAGCCTGGAGGGTTTTCTTCAGCCAAAGAGGATTACAGGGAGTAAAAAGGTGGTATAAACTAGAGGAAAAGACAATCTCCTACTTCAGAAACAAGATCGAAGGGGAGGTCATGGGGGTTTTCCGTTTCATAGCTCCATGGTATAGAAAATTATACAGGACATGGGAAAAAATGTTTATCTTATTATATCCTCTCAATAACCTTAGAAAGGAAGGAGGAGGGATAACTGAGGGATATCTGTTGACTACTTAACAGGTATCTGGATTGTGTTAGGCCTGTTACATATTAATTTTATTTATCTTACACAACAGTCTTATGAGGTAAATAGTAATATCCCCATTTTATAAATGAGTAAACTGTAGTTCAGAAAAATTGAATAATTAGTTCCGAAGTCAATATAACCTTCACAGCACCCAGCTGTGAAGACAGGCTATTAGGACAGCAACTAGCTGTGGGAACTAGGGAAAAACATTTATTTTTCCTCAAAATGAGTGGGTTAATACCAGAAATAATACCCTAAATAACAATGCCTATGAACATCATTATTCTCATTCGTCAAGTGGAAGCAACAAAATCTACCTTACCTGCCTCAGAGAGTTGTTAGGAAGATCAAATAAGACCACGTATGTGAAAGTGATATATAAATTAAGACATACTGTATGATTGACAGTTTAAAATATCGAGAAATACAGGGGGAAAAAAATCAAAGTCATGAAGAATAAAAACAGGGAGACAGATTGAAATAGTATCCAGTGAACACTGACTCTCCCACTTATGAGCCAGAGACCTTGGGAAGATCATCTAATTTCCCTGTCCTTCAGTTTCCTTATCTGGAAAATAGGGACTAAAATTGGACTACCTTATAGAGTTGTGAGAGTTAAATGAACTGATTTATTAAAAGCGTTTTAAAGAAGTTCAGGCATAACAGAAGTGCTAAAAATATTAACTCTTATCGTCATTATTACTACTACTATTTTCAAGGTGTGGCATTTTTGTATAGTAATATATATTATATATATACTAATACATAATATATACATTAAATGTATTATATAATATATACTAAGAAATATAAATATATATTATACAAAAATACCATACCTGGAAAATATATATCTAAATTATAATATATAATGTATAACATAAATATCATAAAATTATATTATATATAAATATTTCCTTATATATATATATAGAGAGAGAGAGACACAGAGAGAGAGAGAGACTCCCCAAGGATTAGGAAAAAATTCAAAGGGGAAGTATCAGGAGGCTGAAATGGGAATAAAGACTGAGATTAGGAAAAAAATATGAGAAATAAAGACACTTGGTCTGCTGTCAACAGGACTAACAAGTAGAAATAATGGGCAGTCCCCTGTACGTGTGATCTGTGGAGCTCCATGAAGTCTGTCTGCTCTGCTGCCCGCAGAACATCAGTCCTACAGAGATATCTCTGTGTTCATTCATTCTAGAGCCAGCCATGTGCTAGCGGTTGTGTTAGGTGCTGGAGAATAAGAGATAAATAAGATAGGTCCCTGTCCTTAGGCACTTAATAGTGAAAGAATCAGCTATTTAGACCAATTGCTCC